>NC_139817.1:8132860-8824527 GCF_963457635.1 Microchirus variegatus
AAGCTCAGCTTCCTCTAAAATGTTTCTAAAATGTAATACTAAAGGTGTGCTAGAATGCGCCACTAGTTCATTCAGAATCATCTGGTTTTCGTATTTAGCCTTTTCCTAACCCTACAGTTATAAAAATGTTTTGTTTATGGAACAGTTTAAAGCTTAAAATTTAGTTGTGATGGTTAATGTTACAGTGAGGAGACCAAAAATGCATGATGTGTGTTTGTACCTGTTCCCGTTGGAAGATGTCTCGGAGGTGCTCCAGCCCCAGGCTCTTTAAAAACTGGTTGATGGTCATGTCGAGCAGAGCTGCGCAGAAAGTCAGCAGATGTTACACATGTTTATTCGTAACATCATTTTATTTGCCCTAATTTAGGACGTGTGAAAACATACTTTCTCCTTCTTTTCTTTCTGACCCGGACGCTCCGTCTGCAGTTCCAGTGGCTCCCCCGACTGTCATGTCACTAAGGGGCGCGGTCAGGTTGTCTATGCTGCTGGCTGCAGACAGGCATGACGGGGATGGCGAGGGAGAGATGACCACGCCCCCTGTAGCACCTGCGCTCACTACAGTCGCACTCACCTGAGAGTAGTAGAGAGAGAGAGATGTGAAGCTGAACTTTGTTTACATTCAAATCGTTTACTTTTCTGTTTACTTTCAGAGCTCACAAGTCCGTTTCTTTCTTCTAAAAGTTAAAACGCTATTTCTCCTCACAACAAACGCGATATAAATCCACCACAGGACCTGTCTCAGCTGAACGCTCCGTCTCTGCTGTATTAGTGTTACGGCGTTGTAGTTTCTTACCACAGTGGCCTGAGGTTTCAAACAGCTTGGCAGGGCGTCTGGAGGCATGGCATCAATCAGCAACGCTCTGATGTCATCAGCCTGCAACACACAGAGAAGCAAGATGAGGTGTTTATGGTATGTATTCTATGATTTAAACATTATTTTTTTTCATGGATGGTTCTGAAAGTTTGCTAATAACTTTCTTGGACAATAGTATGTTAATGAGTAAATGTTCTAACTTAAAGCTTTAATAGGCAAAATCACTGAAAAATGGCCATGTTTTTGGCTCTACAATGCCAAAAACATGTTACCAGACAGGTCTATCCTAATGAATTCCCTTGTAACCAATTCTAAAGAGACAGTAAAACAAGGCATCACAGTGGGCATTTCTACATTCTACATTGGTCATACGTTCACTTGACCAGCCACGTTGTACAAATCCACTTCAAATCTGATTCATTACGCATCATGAATCATCTCAAACAGCACACGTGCCAAGATATACCTATTGCATGCGTTCTTCCACCGCCAACGACAGAAAAGGTCATATTTGTGAGACCGGATGGGATTGAAGCAGGAGATAATGTAAAAAAAATAAGATGTGCACCTGATCCCCCAAAGGGAAAATTCAGAAACAGAAAGTATCACAGTGGATTTCTAAGTGAGATTTAACTATAGAAGAAGACACACACCTCTGTTGTTCGAGTTTGCAGGTAGATAATAGCAAGGCTCAGTGATGGCACCGCTCAAAGATTCACAGTAAATATTTTTAAAAAAGCCACAAGGATTCAGATATCACCATTCTTGTTCATGTCACATGGCTGCATATCAGATATACATATATCTGTTCGAGCACTACAAACTTGAGTGACCCAGATCAGATTTGATAATCGGAAGTGTCGATCACATTTCTGTTCACAAAGTCCTGGAAAAAATAATCAGATATGAGTCACTTCGGCCTGTAATAAGCCGGTAATGTGAACGCAGCCACAGACACAGTAAAGAACAGAGCTTCCCTCAAGCTAACCTGTGCATCATCCAAACTGGACACACCGGACACAAAAGAAATGTGGTCTGTAATTATGTTGCACTTTCCTCCTCCTCTTGACCACTCAGAGCATTTTACACACTAGTTTTGAAATTCACCCATTCATACAGCACATCTATCATACCCATTCACACACTGACAGCACAGCCACCAGGAGCAATTTGGAGCAATCTTAAGTCAGTTATCAGTCTAGTGCAGGAACACGTGCGGAGCCGGGGATTGAAATTTGCCCTTCTAGTTGGAAGACAAACCATTCACTTCTACCCTAGAGCACCTCTATCTGTTTAATTACATGAATTACTACTGAAAACAAGGGGAAAAGAAGCTGACTTAGCAATTTTTTTGTTGGCAAAATGAGCACAACTGTGAGAATTATAAGATTCCTTTCACTTCCTGTGCCCATCACTTACAGTAATGTGTTGTTTTCTCGGGAGGACTTTAACTTAAGTACCACCTGTCAAGCAAAAGACCAGTGGTTGCCTCATTAGGGTGCAGGGAGTTAGGGAGGCTACCCTACATCATTATCTACATTTCTACAGATTATCCTCATGGTGTCTCCACACTGTTTAAAAAAAAAGTTGACAATAACCAACTGTATATCAGTCAAAGTAATGATTTCCAATGTGCTGCTTATCCCTCAAGAAATGAGGACCAATAGTGTAACTTTTGTACCGTTGCTAAGTCAAGGGGCGTCTGTCCTTCCTGGTTCTTCATCGTGGGATCAGCTCCATGGGCCAACAACAGAGCACAGAGCTGAGTCCGTCCCTTCTGCGCCGCTTCATGAAGGGGAGTAAACGCCCACTTGTCCGTGGCGTTGACGCACGTGTTGTACTTGATCAGCAGAGCAGCTATGTCCACATGCTGGACCGACAGGAGAAGGTAGACATGAGGAAGAGGAGAGGGAGTGGAAAAAAGGGGATAAAACACCATTGTAAAAAAGCATTTAAACACGATCAAACATCTATAACGTGGTGAATAAATGTTGGATCCTCTGAAGTGTGAATTATTAACGCCATTATGATTCTAGTATTCCCACAAAAGCCTCTACTCTTTCTCTTCTTTCTCCTTTTCCCCTGCACTGTACGTTGTCAACTCGTGTCTTGGCATCAAACACAATGTGGTGCTCGTTCCTGTCAAACATGCGTTTGACTCCTTTAGAAGTCGAACACTGTCTAGTTTCAAGTGACTGTGAGACGACGACGGACTGAGGGAGAAGTTCACACGCTCCATTTCAGAGATGTGCAATAGCACGGAAATTTAGAACAGTGGTCAATTTAATTGGGGAAAAATAGTGGAAATAAGTCTCTTTTTTTAGTTCTAAGTCAGATAAATAATAAATAAATGCCATCAGCTAAGAAATAAAGTTAAAAAATAATCTGTCAAATGGGTCTCACAATCGATGAGAATTTGTGAGCGATCAAACAACAGTCAAGAAAGTTGGATTAGACACAAATTAGCACCATTTAAGAAAAAAATGAATATCATCTTTAGATTTAGTCTGTAGTTAAATCAATGTATTAAAATCCACTAAACAGCGAAAATGTGTAAAATGTAATAGCAGCAGTAAATTCTCACATTTGAGGAACAGGACCCAGAGCCTTAATTCATCAACGAACCAGATTATAGCAATTATCATACTATATTTCAGCCTAAATTAATAGTGACTCAATCTGTCATCAGAAGAAATTAAAGCAGAATGTTGATCTGAATGCACGCACGTATGCTGCATATGTGTGTGTGTGTCTTACCCCGTATGAAGCAGCATTGTGTAAAGGTATCAGCCCTCCTTTGTCTTGTGCATTCACGTCGGCTCCGTGTTCCAACAGATACTCTGCTACCTCCAAGTTGTTGTAGCCAGCTAGAGAGAGGAGGAGTGTGGGTTGAGTTGCAGGACGTAAATAAAAAAAGAAAGAAAGATAGACCAGTCAACGCAGAGGGAAAAAAGAGCAGAAAACAAAAATGAAGTCAGGTGATAACAGAGGAGGTGATACTGAGAGAACAAGGCATCCTATTATTAAGACACACATTATCAAGATATAAAAGAAAAAAAGTCTGTTCAAGAAATTATCAATAAAAAAAAGACAAATCAGTTTATCCAGCAGAAGTGGATGATTCAGAAGACGCAGGAACATTTAGTGGTTTTAATTCATGAATGGCCTTTTCAACGCAAACTATCCCCTCGAGTGTTTTCATATTTAATTGATTCATCTTTTTAGATGAAGCCATTTTTTTTACTGTTCTTTTCCTGCCGTGATACCTCATTATTTACCGTGCCTCTGTTTTTACTTTGTTGTTTTCACGGTGATGCACTTTTCGTGTTTCAGAAAAGTGTGACACCGTTACCATGTCAACAGTTAACCAGTAACTAAGACTAAGAAGAGACTAAGATGCAGATTTTCCACTGAGATTATCACATTTTGGGTGTTGGAGTGACTTTGTAAAAAGGTTCGAGACCAGCCAAACAACATTTAACAAACTCTTTTACGATCTGTATCATTGTGTCCTCATATAGCAAAAAAAATAGATGGAAAAAGACAAGGAGAGCGAGCCTCTGCCACTACAGCTCCCCACATACTTTAGGATGTCAGTGGGAGAAGTGAGGTCCTGCAGTGAATGCGAGAGCCACATTTGAGGCTGCGGTGGAACACACTGAGATGTTATTGACCCACAGCTGTGTCTGGCAGTTCAGTGATGCATCTACTTGCAATGCAAGAGCTGAGAAAAATCAATCTCTCCCTAAAATAACAATGAATTCCCTTCAGTGTCACATTGTATTTAAAAAAAAAATGGCATGTTAGCTCCACAATTGTTTCACATAAGTGACCTGTGTGCTTAACCTCATGTCTATAATTGCCTTATGTGGGGTCTTAAAAAATTACAGATGAATTGTTAAATTGCAAGAGCTTGTCTGCCTTTGAACAAAGTGCTTTTGACCCCGTGACTTACTCGCCGTCTGGATTTGCTCGACGCCTTGTTCTTGGCACCGCGCTGAGCCGAAATATCCCAAGAGGCCAGCGTTTACAGAGACAGAGGAAGCCAGAAGTGATTGGCACCGGCGCATATAGCACGTCCAAAGTCACTTTAATCCTGCAAACTTCAGCCAAATGGTATCGAAAAAGCCTCTGGCTTTATCCTTCATTTTAATGTGTCTAGTAAGTGAGCTTTACATAATCAGGGAGGTGCGGGGGCGGCTTGTCCAGTCTGCATGTCAAACTGCTCGCGGGAAAGGTCTCTGAACTGCAAATTGCCTGTGACGGCCGAGCTGCTGGCACCGTGTGAATGATGTGTGATAGACAAAATGCTGTGTGTGAATCATACACTTAGAAATTAAAGTGCTAAGTAGAACCGTATAAGGTTCTTTGGCTTGTCCTCATAGTAGAACACATTTTGGTTCCAGGTAGAACCCGTTACCAAGAACCCTTTTAAAACCCTTTACTCAGGAAAGGGGTTTTAAAGGGTTCTCTGGATCAAAAATGGTTCTTATTGGAATGATTGGTGTTTCCAAGAACCCTTGAAAAACAAATGGATCCAGGTAGAACCTCAGCCCTTGTAGAAGAACACTTTTGGAACCCTTATTTCTGAGTGTAGTGTAAAGCTTATTGAAAGGTTATTAAAGTTTAAGTGTGTCACTTTTAGGATGGTTTAATGGCAGAAATTGGATATATTACCAATAAGTATGTTTGTAAAATAAAGACATGTTTGTTTTTATATGTGCTTTAGGTTAAAGGTCTTTCTTTATCTCGGTCCAGAATATTTGCAGGTTTGAGCAAGTCAAATTTAAGACTCTTTAAGACCTTTTTAATGCAACCTTGAATTAAATTTAAGATCGAATGAACTATGTAGGCGATAGTTGGGGGATCTCCTGTATTCAAACCAAAGCAAAGCATGTTTCCGACCAATTATACAAAAAAATATATACAAAAAAATAAAAAATACAAATAATATAATATAGTATAGTAATATATAGTCTCTACAGCTCCTTCTCAAAGTCCCTTGAGAAAATATAACAATAAATAGTCCTGCCCCCCGAAATATTAATGCCCCTTAATTTAATTTTAGATACATGCATTTAAGACTTTTTAAGTCGGTCATATGCGTTTCCATATTAACTTGAATGTGTATATTGAATTTCTGAGCCGAAATTTACAAAGTAAATGAAGAAGAACATAATATTTGGAAAGCAAAGGCTACTATCGTGTCCTGCAATCTGCAATCTCACCATTAGATGTCACTCATTCTTACACACTGGGCCTTACCTGCACTTCATTGACCCGTTACTACTCAAAATGAGCTGTGTTTCTTTGTGTTTCTTTTCGTGCACATTACCTGCCAGGTGCAGCGGAGTGGAGTTGCGCCCCTGCGTATCCCGACAGTTGATGTTGTCGGGGCTGCATAACTTCTGCACTCTGGCCAAGCAACCTTTCTTGGCGGCGTCGAGCAGAGCGGCGTCTCCTCTGAGCAGGTCCTGGATGTCAGTGTCCCCGTCCTTCACCAGGTCCAGCGGCGTGTTCCCGTCTCGGTTCTTCTTGGTGGGGTCCGCTCCGTGCTGCAGAGAAGGAGCCAGGAGAGAGGCAGAGAGGAGGAGTACAAGAAAAGAATGCAGAGGTTAATCCATCTTAAAGTTCTTCCCTTTGAAATGTCAAGGCAAAAAAAATAAATAAACAACCCCAAAATGTCAGCGGAAACTGCCATCCACATAAATCCTATAAAAATTACCAATGCTCAAAGTCCCTGGTCGGTGCATTACCCAGTGAGGGAGTTTCAAGACGATGACAAGTGACGAACAAGAGGATGATGAAGGTAGTTCTCCAGAGAGAAGAAGAAGAGCGGCAGTGACAAAGGAAGGTAGAGAGGTGAAAACAGGATATCCAGTGAAGTGGAAAACACCACACATCCCAGGAGACGGGCAAATTGAAGCAGATATTTGCACATTTGTCTCCTAGGTTACGGTCTAAGTTTTGGATGATGAGGCACCACTCTCCTGAATATCCACCGCTGGTGTGGAAAAAAAGCTCCGCTGTGCATTTCTTTCATGGCTTTAACAATAGGTGTTGCAGGTCATATGACAGGCTTCAGGACTTTGGCAGGAGACTTACTAAGTGCGCCGCTGTGTGCGGTCCCGACTTTGACTTTGGATAAGAAATTCAAAAGATCTCGAGAGAAAACAGGCACAGATACTACACATACATCAAAAATGTATTTATGTATACACTGTATCCTTTTCCTTAATTTTCGTGTTTTTCTTCTTCAGAAATAATGGACAGATATGAGCATGAGCCTATTCTTGTTACTGCTGTGTGTAATTTTTTGACCTAATGCTGTTTGCATTTTCATGACTCAATGAATGCACTTCTACTTCTAAAAATAAATAAATAAAGCAGTTAGGCACCACATTATACCAGGTATCTGAGGCCCGACTGGTGTATTTGCAGTAATAATAATAATAATTAACACCCATGCATTTTTATTTATAGACCACTTGTACTGTTCAATGTAATCTTCAGTTTTAAAAGGAAAAGGTTAAAATGATTTGCTACATAAAACCAATATTGTGTAAAATATAAAATCAGAAAAGGCTTTGCCTAATAAAAGTATGTCTTTAGTATTAGGAATGAGAAAAGTTTTGCTTTTGTCACAACGCTATTGTGTTATTATACTTGGGTGCTGATTCAATTTGTGTTGAAAATCGGTTTAATTGTGGCAAAATATTGTGATTAAAAAATAAAGATAATTGTGACGTCCTCTCCCTTAAACCAAAACAAAGACAAGTCATATTTCCAAAATCAATCCATTCCACATTTCACAGCCAGTCTGATATTCATCTGAACTGAATGAGACAGTGGAACATAAATAATGTCCAACAGATTCTTCAGTTCATAAAATAAATACATCCTGGCCATGTAAAGCAAAGTTTTGGGCTTGTGCTCTGAGTAAAGAATAAATAAAACGTTGGGTAAAATGATGCAGGATGCAGCACAAATACGAGCCTTTAAAAGAAACAGAAAAAAAGTATTTTCACTCAAAAACACAACATTCAACACTTTCTTAACTGCTTATGTTTCTCAAGTTGGTAGAAATAGCACAATTCTAGGAGAGGAAACTGTAAAACAGAAACTGATATACTGCGATTCCTTCTTTTTCCAGGAGAAATAGGTTTTGAACATGATCAGTGGCATCCAACATGGCCGAACAAACAAAAGCAAGTCCTCTAGTGATCGTCCATAATTCAGCCACTGATTATCCAAACAAGACATCTCCCTGCTCCACTGACAGTCGGTCTCTTACAAGACAACAACGCGCTCCTTCCAGACATCCAGCCAAGATCCAAACGCCTGATTCTTTTATCTCCTCCCAAGCAAAGAAAATGCTAATGGGCATTTTGTATATCGCACGCACGATCAGAGCACTGGGAATAGAAGCAGCAAGAGTTTAATGCTCAGCACAAACTCGCCAACACAAAACAGGAGAGAGAGAGAGAGTGAGAAGACAACACAAAGGGAAAAAAACAAAACACAAAGGAAAACCTACAACTGGATCCTGGAATAGTTTATTCAAAAAGATAGAACAGTTAGATCCCGAGGCCAAGACAGATTAACACCAGCGTAGAGGAACACCATGTATCTCGTCGCTATATGTGTGCGCTCTAATGTGTGAAAGGGGAAAAGAGGACACAGGAAATCGCATATGTAAGCTCAATATCAAGCTGAAATTTGCCACGACAAGAACTTCCAATTTTCCAAGCAGAGTGGAAACGTGTCTGCTTTGCACTGATCGGTCACCTGTCTGCGTTTCTAACTGCCGCCTGCAGACATCTCACTGCAGGAGACAAACCAGCAATCACATCAGGGGGAAAAGTCCTGTCTGCAGGAGCTGCTGTGACTCTCACACTGAGACACTGAGGAGAAGATGTTTCTGTCATTTCTGTCTCTAGGGGTCTCTCAATCAAAACAATGACAAAAGACCTCGTTTGATGGTGTCGAGATGCAGCGTGGGATCATGGGAATTGTTGTCTTCACCAGCTCTGCCGAGGAAAATCTATCAGTGCGACCCAAGAGAGTTCTGTCTCTATCTTACCTCTCTCTCTCTATCTATCCCTTTCTCTTCCCCCCTTTTTTCCTTTCACCGCAACCCGTCAAGGCACATTTCTTCCTGTTAGTTTCCTGTGAGTTCTTTTCTCTCCACAGTTGTTTGGTTTCTCTTCTCTCTAGAATATTGTAAGGTTTCTGCCTTGAGATAATATATTATTTTCTATTGATTTAAAGATATTTGGAAATGTTTTGGCTAATGTAAGAAAACTACTCAACATAGTCTCTCTGTTTTCTATGTTAAAGTTACATATTATACGTATGCAGCACTACTAGAAAAACTGATGATAGCCAACTAGCTTCATGTGCCACAGATGTCCCTGTCACTACCCTGATGCTGTTGTTTTATCAAAGTTAGCCCGTATCAAAAGCACCAAATGAAAGAGGAAAAACCCTTAAACTAAGAATATTCACGTAGCCGGCGACAAAGCCATTGCCATCTGTCTCACGCACCCCGAGGTGGATCCAGAAGCCAGATCACATGATAAGAATTATCATGCTGAAAGGGTATTACAGAAGCTTTGCTCAAAAAGACATAAAAAAAAAATGTTGCGTACTGGAGCTTTAACAACCCTCGCATAATATGAAACAAGGGAGAGAGAAAAAGGAAAACAACAAAGAACAGCTGAGGATGAAGAATCAATTGTTTCCCTCAGTGTCACGCTGACCTTATGTTGGATGAACACAAACAAAGCTGCTGAGACAGATGGCGTCACTGGTTATGTACTGAATGCACATGCTGACCAACTACAAAGGCACTGGAAATACTGTACAGTAAGCATCTTCACAGGGAAAGCAAATAAAAGACAACAAAGTGTATGAAGTAAGACCTAATGAGACGATTATTTGAATAATCACATCACCTTTAAAACCCTTTTGAGTTCACAATATACCGGCCGGAAGAAGACAACCGTGTCATTATGATGTGCTGCAAAGACAACGGAGGACACAAACACGGCTCACTGTGCACCTGAGCAGACAAACACGACACCAAAGAACCTGACAGGCAGCATGTGGATGTATTTCTGGTTTTACAGCACACATGGAAAAGTCACATACAAATCTGTGACCTCAGCTGTTCGCCTCAGCTGTTACCTAAACAGCAGAGATTGAACAAGATGACTCACTCCGTAAAAAAAAAAGGACGTACAGCTCCACAGCATGAATAAGACGTGCAGTGACATAACTGACAATTACTGGCATTTAAATTTGTCACATTTTGTCCACAACTTTTGACAAATAGTTGCGCCCATTTTCCTTCTCGTGCTTTTCTTTTCAGAATTGCCAGTTTATTCAGTAGCCAAAAAAAAAAATCACTACAATTTCTTGCTTTACAACATTGCGTGTGTGTGTGCCTCTGGGAAATCAATCAACAGCCACACCAGCCAGTGCACGTTTTTGTTCCTCAGCTCTATGTAGCTCTTACTCTGAGCTGCCCGAGTCCCAGAGCTGCCACTTTCCTCCACACTGCCCACTACGCCCAACGATAACTTTGATCCCGAGCAGCTCCACTGCACCTTTTCACCACAGCTGTTCCACACCCACTGCGTCATTACTGTTACTGTCATCGCTTGGTTTGCACCTCGTCACAGCGAGCCTCAAAAGTGCTATCACAAACACAATCTGTGTTTTTCACTACCTTCCCACCCAGGCCGTATTAATTTCAGTGAGGTCTCTGGTTGCGTAACGTCGTCAAGTCATCATTTTTCATTTGTTTTATTATGCTGCGCTGGACTCACAGGACTGTTCAGTGAACACTGTGTACAGCAAAGTTCAACTGACACTGAGCTAAAACATTAAATTCTTACTCGTCCTTGGACAGACTGCGTTGACTGAAGTGTTTAATCTAGTCTTTGATTGTATTTTTTTGATTGTGTAAGCTTTTAAATATTAGATTTTTCTTAACCTTAATATTTCTGTGTGATGACAGTGCATCTATCTATAAAGCAAGTTGCGTCTGTGTGTCTGTGACAGGCATATCTCGCTGACCGTCAGACAGATTGCCCTAAGACTTTGGATATAGGTTGAGCAGGGCCCGATGGTGTGCATCCTTGATTTTCAAATCTTTTGGAGGAATTGTAATTTTCGCCGATGTATCACGCTACACCAGGCAGGCGGCGGCTCATCATCAGCAGCTTCAACGTGTGAAAAAGGTGTTATAGAACATCGTGTTATACTGAAAACGACGAGGTGTCCATTCACCAATACGCAAGCATATATTTATTTTGCATTAGCATGCTACTACTTTGCGGCTAACTTGGCGAACCTGTTTCCAAAGGTAAGCTAGCAAGTCTACGATTAGCATAGGGCTAACATAATACAACTGTCAGCCACGGCATCTAGCTACGCTAATGCTAATCGAAAATGAAAACATGCCACAGCGTGCCCGGTGGAAATGCTCACATTGATTAGAATGGAAGCGATCAGCAACAGCGACTGCGACGCTGACGTTCCGCTGCTGTAACACGCCTGGTGTAAATCCATGGTCCGGGAAATTAATGTAAGCCAATGTAATGTCCTCTAAAGTCATGGAAACCAGACTATGTGCACGTGTGTGTGTGTGTGTGTGCGTATTCAGCAGTGTTGAATTAATTTATGCAGCCCCATATGGCAGCAACAACACAGTGGTGATGCAACCGCGTCTGGAGGTGTTTATGACTAGAAATAAATAAACAAACACGTTTGACTGTGAAAATAACACGTTACACGGAATTCTAAAAGAGAAGTGCACATCAGGTAACAAACACAAGATATTTTCCACCTTGTTCCCCGGGTGATCTGAGTTCAGACAAGTGACAACTTAACACTATATTACAACCATTCTGATATTTGCTATTGCTGAGTCAATGTTTTTCCACATTACAAGTCGGGGCATGTTTTTCCTCTCAGACTCAGTAAAGTCTCAAACTGTGAGCACATGAGGACAAAGTGTATGTTTACAGAAGTTCTTCTGTGAACTTCAAAGTTATGCACAAGAGACTGCAGACAGTTTGCATGCATTGTTTTTAAATGTGTCCGTAAGGTAGATTCCCTTTCCAAAGGGAGGTTAATGTCTACATGTGAAGTTTTGCAATTTAGTTTGTGCTATGACTTCAGTTTAATATTCACTGTGTAAAAGATGTAAAACATAAGGGAGAAGCACCACACAATACCAAAAATATTGAAATATTTAACGACCAGTCTGTAGGATTTTGTGGCATCTGGGGGTTGAATTCCTCTCCGTGGAAGAGAAAGGTGGTAACAACAACAACAACAACAACAACATGTGGTTCTGACTTTAAGGTAATAATAAATTCTACCAACTGTAACTTTAACTACAATAACATATACACTAATATGAAGGTTGAGAACTTACAGCTATTGAAAGATGTGCTTTCTTATTATAAACATATGCATAGGACATAGAACCCTCAAAAACAGAACAATTAAAGTACTAATTGTGTGGTTTCAAATTGCAATTTCAATGACAAAAAGATTCATTGTTCAGCCCTAAAATGTGCCATATTTTAAGATTATATCTTCAAATGTGACACATGACAGACCCAGATGATTCACTGATCACCAGACTAGTCTGTGACTGTTTCAGCTGAACTCACAGTAGTGAACGTTATAGTCGCGTTAAATAAAAGGACAGAGCAGGACCGTGCGAGTCTGACCTTTAGCAGCAGTTTGCAGATCTCGTATTTGCCCTTTGCGGCAGCTTCATGGAGCGGCGTGAACTTCCACAAGTCTGCCACGTTGACCGAGGCGCCGTGTCTGACCAGCAGCTCTGCCACCTCATAGTGGCCGTATGAACAGGCGTTATGGAGGGGAACCAGACCACTGCAGAGTAAGAGAACAAAAACACACAATTGTGAAGCCTCAAATCAGCCTGCACTCGTTTTTCCTAACATTTATTTTACGAGTGTCGCACCCTTTGTCCTTGGCGTGCACATCGGCTCCATGGTGCAGGAGGTACTCGACCACCGACACTCTGTTGTATCCAGCAGCAAAGTGAAGGGGAGTGGAGTGCCGTCCCTCCAGATCTCTGCAATTCACATTCTGAGCCGTACACAGCGACTGGAGACACAGAGGGGGAGAGAGAAACAAAAGATGAAACAGAAATCAATCAAAATCTAGCCTCAACTTTCACAGCTAATCGATCAAAAAGACACAAAAACAAATCTGTGGCAGTGTACAATTCTGGATAACAGTTGCAATTAGTATACGTGTTATTTTCGTCTTCTTTATTAATGAGCTGTAAGAGGAGCCGTTTCAAGATTTTGATTCACTTTAAGAGGCCACGCAATTGGTGAAGTGTAATGACAGTTTCCTCTCACAGCCCAAAAATATGCAGATTTGGGGATTAGGCAAATTGGACACTCTAAATTGACCGTGAGAGTGGATACTTGTTCGTCTTTATGTTGAGCTTAGCATTTACGTTTAAGATGTGCAGTAACTGAAACCTGGTTTAAACATTTGTATCATACAATTAGAATGGACTTTACTGCTTCAAGACAAGGGAATTATTACAGAAAACAATTTGAAAATAAATCAGAATAAGCAAGAAAATTAGGTTAAAAATAAGAATATATGAATAGAATTTGCATGAAAATAAGATAAAAATTAAACATTATTTAAAATACTATCAGGATATTTACAATATACACCTTTCCCTATATGAAAATGCAGCACCGACCTTTTTATATCAGTCAATAAATTGTATATTATGTTCATTTTAAAGATCAGAGAAAAAATGTGGTCTCACATACACCATCCTGTCCTTGATACACAAAAGGTTTATGTATTGTAAAAAAATAATTCCTTTGTTTTTCCATTAAAACAGCATCAAATGAGAAGGAGAGACGCGTCAGAGACGGGGAAAACAAAAACAAAGAGAAGAGAGACTACCTGCCCAGACGTATGATGAAAGAGTACATCAGTAAAATGAAATATATGGGAAAAAGGGTTTTAGTGAGCAACAGTAACAATATTGAAGTTAATAACTGAAGGTGAAAAAAAAAAAAACTCTGAACTGAGTCCGACACCTGCTGCCCACATAACAGCTCCAATACTTTTCCCCGAATCAATTTCACCTTAATTTAGGCTGGCAAAGAAAACACAGGTTGAGATTCTATTTTAAAGTTTCTTTCTTTCTACAACTCACCCCCACTGTACAGGAAGTAAAAAAAATATATCTCAGCAGTGAACCCATTCCTCCATCCACAGCCATTATCTCTCACCTCGGCTGCAATTTAAGAGAAATGGATTTCCAGAGAAAAACACTTTAAAAGGTGTCATCTGTGCCAAAGTGAGTGGAAATGAAGATGGATATGACTATGTTTGCTGCTTCCAGCTTCTGCAACCAGACGGATATGTTGAGTTGAATCCGTGTTGCATTTTTTTTACATTTATTGTGAATATTGCGTTCTCTTTTGGAGAAGTGTTTTTATTATTCTGTTGACTGCTCTTGCAGACATGTTGTTCTCTGCTTGCTTCCCGGGGGTCAACAGATGAAAATGAGCTTAAAGCTATCTGTGGTGCCGCCAAGAAGCTGTACGACGTCTCTGACAACTTCACTAATAAACAAAGAGAAGTGAGACATTTTTGTTATTCAGGCTAATAAACGGAATATCTATGGTTTAGAAAAACAAGTCATTTGAACATAGGAGGAAAGAGAAAACTCAAACCTCAAGTTCAGAATATACAGCCTTGAAGCCCATCACACTGTGTGAAGTAATTAAAGCATGGACCAGCAGAGGGCGCTGGTAACGCGGGTTGACTTTTTATGGATGGAAAAAAATATGATACGGTGCTTCACAAATTTTTTTAATAAAACTCAGCAAAAGCATTTTAGCCGAGTCATGTTTGGGCTGTTTATTTCTACTATTTTGGGGGAAAACAATATTTGTTCCACAGTTGGAGAATTATGTCTTTGAAATGACTCAACAGCTTCATAGTTCATAAATGGTGCAAAATGACTCAGCAGATACATATAAGGTTCTTCGGCTTGTCCTCATAGGAGAACCCTTTTTGGTTCTTGGTAACACTTCCAGGTGGAACCTTTTACTCAGGGTTCTCTAGATCAAAATGGTTCTTACAGAAACCATTAGTTTTACCAAGAACCCTTGAAAAACCCTTACTTCTGGAAAGGGTTTTTCAGAAGCAAATGGTTACAGGTAGAACCTCAGCCCTAGTAGAAGAACACTTTTGGAACCCTTATTTCTAAGAGTGTAGATTAGACAGTGAAGCGGCAGAAGAGACCTCATGAAATTGATCAGTGTGTAACAATAAAAGCTGTCCGATTAGTGTGTGTGTGTGCGTGTGCGTGTGCGTGTGCGTGTGCGTGTGCGTGTGCATGTGCATGCGCATGCGTGCGTGCGGACGGGGAATATCTGAATTGTAAAAACATGATTTTTTTTGAAAAGGTGCTAAACAATGACAGAAAACTCTGTACAGTGGCTGTCGTGGAAGAATAACAATCGTCAACTAATATGGTAATTATTACGGATTCGGTTTGTTTGTTTTCTGACTTCTTAAATGTGAATATTTTCTTGTTTCTTTGCTTCAGGTCACAAAGAAATCATTAAAACACTGATTCATTTTGGTTTGTGGACAAAAGAAGACATTTGAATACATCATCTTCATCATCAAACACTTATGTTTCAACATAGTGTTGACCAAAAAATGTACTTGAGAATATAATAAAGAGAGTAATGGATTCTGAAACTAGTCCTTATTTAAAAGATTTTCTTCTCTTGATGACGCAGAAACTCTTACTGTGAGAAAGACGTACAGCCGTCACCACTGACCGTCTTACAAACATTTGAACAGAGGAAATAGTGCAAGTAAGTAAGTTATTACTTAAATAAAAATAAATAAATAAAACGTTGGTAACAGAGACTGACAGTAAGCCAGAGCAGAGATGTTTGTCTGTTTTCCTGAAATCCCCTCACCGAGCTGCCAAAGCCTCACAAACACAGACAGGTGAGGTTATCCAGCTGAGGAGGACGTGTCAGTGAGTGAAGACGTGCACATTTTCACTCGACATCCGAAGACTTCTGCCAGCGTCTGCTAACAGAGCACTGTCAGCTTCTGACAGTCTCCCAGTTACATCATGAACACCGAGACCTCTTTTGACACAAGTAGACTAAGTGGAAATCAAAATGAAAACGTGAAAAAGGCTACTCTCGTGAAAAGAAAATTACAGATTTTGTCATTTCATTTTTTTTTGTCGAAAACCAGCGTGACCTCACAAACGGAAAATTGCATTTAAAAAGAAAATCAATAAGAGCAGCAAGAACCATCATAAAAGGTCAGCACATTTTTATCCATTTTAATTTCAAAATAAAAGTCATGTTAGTAGATCTCCTCTAAAGTGCCAATGAGGGAATGATCATCAAAAAAAAGACATCACCTTCACTGCTGACTTAGCAATTAGCACATATTTTTACTTTTAACGACAACATCGTGACATGTTTAATTACAGAGCCGGTTGACGTTCATAGATGTTTTTTTCCCTCTAAATAAGAGTCTACATTAATCCTTACCCTTAATGAGGCAATTTAAACAAGATCTCTGCTCCTCCAGAGCTAATTATTTCACAGGATCGGTGTCATCAGGCACACGGAGGCTACTGAGAAAATGTTCTGTTCTTTCATGTCTATTTTCTTTCTTCTTTTTTTTTTCAATTAAGGCAACGTTGAGTGTTGGGAGAACGACTTGTGACTTGCAAACTGATCTACTCTAATTCAGACATAAGAGTTTTAAATGATTTACTTTTTTCTGTACCCAAAAACAGATTTGTTTTAAGATTGACAAATTCAATTTATCGTATTCAGTGATTCAGTTGTACACATGTCGTTTATCTTGATTATCTTCACCACGAATGACCACAATGTTTTTAAAAACAAATTACCTTGACAGTGTCCAGGTCTCCGGCTTTAGCAGCTTCCAGAAGTCTGTAGTCCACGTCTGAGTTTCTCACCGGGACGTTTTCTGCGGAGCACGAACATGGGATAAACGCGAGTTAGAAAAACTTTGCACAAGGGTTATTAAAGGTCCCATATTATACCCTATTTCTCCAAGTTAAACTAGCTCCCTGATGTTCTAATGAACATATCGTCTGAGACCTGCTTTGGAAAAAAATACCATAACGATTAAGCACTACAGTAGTTCAATCACTCTGCCAAAACAGACCTGTTCAGAACACTCAGTTAACATTTGGAAAGTGATCATCTGCAGGCTCCAGCAGGCACGTTGTCGTCATATAACATGTATCCACTGGACAGATAAATCCTCTGAGGCTGGAAGTTTGTGTAGGACTCTGTGCTGCACTGTGGAGTCAAGAATAGAACATATCGCGGACTTCGCTGACTTCCGGTTTTCGGATACCGTTGCCCTCGCCAGCACTCTCCTGTGTTTAACGGACAAGGCGGAGCGCCGCGAGACAGCCGTTCCAGGAATTTATCGTATTGTGACGTCCCAATGAGCGCGGAAGTCCGCATCGTGTGTTTGATCTCCTGAACTTAGACTGAGGAGGACCACAAAAACATGAGTGAGTCACCTCCAGAGTCCCAAATATAAGGATTTAAATGATTAAAAAGTGAATTTTGCATAATATGTCCCCTTTAAAAGTTGTGAATGAATGTGAAAATGACTTAACACTCCACAAAGACACAGAGGTTCCATTTGTGCATGTAGTTACATCTACCGTTGTCAAAACCAGCTTTAGAACCGGGCCAGTTTTTTTGATATGATGTAAATATTGCTGGTTTCTAGCCCTCAAAGATACACACGGCGTGTTTGACTGTAAGCAGAACTTACTTATTTCCAGTGTACAATTGAGTTTCATGAACAACAGAACACATTGGTAAAAACATTTATCTGCACCCATCCAGTCTGAAAATATCAATATTGACCTTTACAAAACAATCCTGTTTGATCTCCTCGCTGCCAGCTGCTGCATAGCAACCAGAGCACAACACCTGTACATCTGCCCACCAACAGACCACCCACTCACACACCCACCCACAAACACACACAAACACAAGGTAACATACCGTTGAGTATCTGCTGAACAGCTTCATTCCCCATTTGAGCAGCAGTGAAACCCTGCAGTGATACCAGCGAGGCGTCGGCCCCGTATCCTAGCAACAGCCTGCAGGTCTGAAGATGGCCGGCCAGCGCCGCGCGGTGCAGTGCCGTCTGACCCAGCGTGTCCAAGGCGTTCACCTGCAAAAAAAACACAAACACTTTAGGCGCTAATTCATGAAGCTATCCGCGTTTTAGTCCTTAAAGTGCGACACTTTTTAAATATAAGGACAGAGAATCACAGAAAAAATAACATAGTCTTGTTTAAGCTTTGAATCCCTTCAACATTCAACCTCGTTTTTCATCAACAATATGATTTTTATTGCTAAATACTCATGTGGTTCAGGTTCATCATGACATATATTGAGATATTGATGTAAATAATCTAATGGACAAATCAACTGAGACAAAAGTCTGTTTTTAACCTAATCCGACAAATAGCCGAAAGCAAAAAAAACATCAATACAGTCATAAAGCAGTGGATTCGCAACACTGCCTACAGAGGTGTAATAAACAGGTATATTGTTAGAGATTGCAGTGTGTGTAGGTGGGGTGTGGATATTGGAGGACATTTAATCACATTTGTTCCACATTCAGCTCCGTACACGGGTCAGTACCAGAGTGATCACACAGTGAAGTTCAAGAGGACACCATTTTTGCAGTAATGACAACGTGATGGGTGACAATTTTATTTATTTTTTATTTATTTACTGAAAAGTTGTTGTTAAAAACAAGACACTTAGTATGTCAAGTCCGACCAAGCATATACATGCAGGAGTAATCGGACTATGAATCACATTATCCAGGTATGTTAGTCCGACTAAGACTAGCGCCCGATTTTAGTTGGACTAGATGCCATTAAGAAAACGAAATCTTAGTCTGAATAAAATTGGATAATTAAAGTAATGATGGGAGCTGTGCACTGTAGTAAACCTACAGTATATGAAATAAAAATGTGTGACTTTAGCATCTGTAGAGACATGGATTGACGTACAACATGAAGGGTGGGTATGATAATTATTAGGTGGAAGAAGATAGAGAGAGATAAATTCATACTACAGGAAATATAAATGGTGGCAGTTTACCTTTGCACCGTGTTTCTGAAGCACCTCCATAATATCGTTATGAGCTCGCTCTGCAGCCACGTGAAGAGGAGTCATGAAACTACACACAAAAAAAAAGAAGTATAGTAGGTTTGGGTTGGTTTCTCAGGTAATATACAAATATTTAAAGCATGTTTTTACACTGTTATTTGTACACATATGTAAGTAAACACTTACTCTTTATTCTTTTCATTAACATTGGCTCCTTTCCTCAGCAGCAGCTCTGTCACCTGTTTCCTTTTAGGGTGAGGCGATGCTACTGCACAGTGCTACGAGACAGAAACGCCGTATTAGTATGGTCACGTGTGTGGATATCGTTACGTGCAGTGTGCACGTGTGTGTTTATCTCACCAGCGCCGTCTCATGCGTGTGTGGGTGTTTGAAGTTGATGATCTCCAGCGCCAGGGTCTTCTTCGCTTTCGCCATGTCAGCCTCTCGAGCAGCTTGGAGAAGCGAGTGGCCCTTGAACTCATCTGAGAGCACACAGACAGACAGACAACACATTCATACATCACTTCAAAGTTGTTGCCCCCCCCCCCCCCCCATGCATTATAACAGCACACGGAGCGGAAACAACTGATTATCCCCTCGAGGACCAAAAAATTACCAGAAACAAAACCACTTTGTTTCGGAAGCATTTTAAGCAGCATAAAAAGGATTCTGCTTTGAGTCGGAGCAACGGCGTTCATGCATTCATAATCAGACATTCAGACAAATGGAAAGGGCACCACAGATGTCGCATCTTCTCGCTTAAGACAGAGAGGGGGGGGGGGGGCAAATTGAACAACATAGAAAATAGCTGATGTATTGGAAAAAGCCTCTTTATAAAGCAATTTATTCAGAACGTATTTGTCATGTCTGTGAGCGTTCTGCTCAGTGGCTGCCAAACTTTGAAGGAAACTTTATGTATTTGCAGTGTTTTATTTCAAGTTAAAGTCCTAGAGTGGACATTTTTGTGGAGATTTTAAGGATTAAATACATTATATATCTCCTTTCAGTCTAAATGATCTCTCAGCTGGAGCTTTGACACCGTTAGTTCAGCTTCACAAAAAAGAAACCCATTTCTTTGTGGAGTTTTGGATTTTGCAGAAATATACACACTATATAGTAGACTATCTCAGCAGGCACGCCCCGGCCATGAAGGCAGTTGCCTGGCAACCTCATAGCAGAAAAGCAAATAACTGCTTTCTCTGGTTTTTTTTTCCTTCTAAAATGTCACACTATTCCTTTAAGAGGCCACCGTTATGCTTTACTCGCTCCAATGTCACGTTCGGTACCTTCAACACCTTTCCACGTTTGTCAAGGTGATGTGAATGAATCAGTTCTTACTGTCGGGGAAAACAAAAAAATCTGAATTCAAGGCAAAGACGAGGCTGAAAGTCAAGGCCACTCTTTCTCACACTGGAAGCTTCAGGTGAAAAGATTCCTGACAGAGACAAAGACTCAATGTTCTGCGTTTGCTTTAACTGAAGAAAAAACACTCAATAAAATGAATTTCACTAAACTGCTCTGTTACATTCATAAGAGATTTTTGTCTCACTTTTGAACAAAGAAAAACAAAAAGAAAGGGCTTATTAATACTGTAGATACACGGAGAGATGAAAATACACTTTGTGTGGTTGTGAATCCACTTAATTTCAAAATAGAATAAGAGACAATATTTATTTAAGGGTATTGAAAGGCTCATTAAAACTGATTCTGAAGCAAAGGTGCTTCCATTCAGCCAAATAAGTTTGTTGCAAGTTTCTTGCCAAGGTAAAAAAATAATATTCGCAGAGGTAAATAAATTGTTTGATTACTCACTTTTTAAATCTGCATTAATTACTTATTCATGTATGTTTACACAATTCTGTTCTCAGAAACTTTACTTACATAACAAGTGGATTAAAGTACAGACAAAAAAAATGCAGACTGGAAAGACAAACCATGGTCGTTGTTCAATAAATCTTTGTTGATTCGTTGAATTTCAGTTCCCTGTCGAGTAAAATCTGCATAGCACAGCTGCAATAGAAAAACCCAGACCAGTCCACCCCCAGTGTTCTCTTCTGCTACTGTGTTTTGAACTCATGGCTACACAGGAAACAAACAAACAACTGTACAAACACCCAAAAACCGTGCACAAGTTTAGAATTTATATTTGCTCCGCTCAGCTTATCCGAGCATGTAAATGTGCTGATTATCAGATACTGGCATCTGTCTCGCTTCACGCTCATAATTCCTTGTTTTCTGCTTCAGGAAACAACAAGAGAGTTAAAGCCCAACGGTTAAATAAATCCATACCTGACCTGGTGCAAACACGCCCTACCAAAATATCATCTCCTCATTAATTCAGCACCGTGACGCATTTAGAGGTGTCCTACGGAACGGCTGCTGCTGTTTATGCAAATGCCGCACACTCACATGTGAGTCTCTCCTTCAGCTCGGGAGTGGGCGCCATGTCCACGGAGCTCTTGCTGTGGCAGTTGAGCAGGGTCGGGTCGGCCCCGTGGCTCAGCAGCAGGGAGCAGACCTCCACTCGGTTTTTAGATGCCGCTTCATGGAGCGGAGTGAACTGCCACAGATCCATGGCATTAACGCACGCTCCATGCTGGAAGAAAAAGAAAGCGAGGAGAGCAGCATGAAGCAGGTAGAGAAGGAAAGGACACACAGCACAGGGTTTTCAGGAGCATCTGTTTTTTTACCTCATTAAAACAAAAAACGTTAAAAGAAACACTTAAAAATACCGAATGAGATGTTTGATGAAATAACTGAATCATACAAATATAATCATATTCTTTACTTTGGTTATTGTGTTTACCTTAAGCAGAAGCTCTGTAACTTCATAGTGTCCATACGAGCAGGCGTTGTGTAGAGGCACCAAACCACTGGAGGAGCCAAAAACAAGAGGGGGGGGGGGGAGAACTCATTATCTCTCTGCTGCATTTTTATGTCTTCAGCTCGATAAAGATGTTTATAAGACAACAAAATTTGATAGCCAACATCCCATAATTGGAAAAATCATTGCGCTCACAATCAAAAATGTCTGGTAATATATGAGTTTGGGACAAATTGGTTTGATATCACAATTATGGCTGAATCAATTACACAATTCTTTGATTCAATTCAAAAAGTGTTTTCTGATTTTGCAGCTTCTTAAATGTGAATATTTTTCAGGTTTCTTTGCTCCATATAAGAAAAAAAAAATCATTAAAACTGAATCATTTTGGTTTGTGGACATAATAAGACATTTGAGAACATCATCATTTCCAGGTTTTTAACACTTTCTGGACCAAACGATGACTCGATTAATCGAGGAAAATAATCGACAGAAAACAATCGTTTGTTGCAGCCCTACTTACAATGAACAACATTTATTTATTTGTTTATTTCGGGCATGTCAGTTAGATCAATCGTCATCACACGTCATCTTAGTTTAATTCATACACATGGCCACACATACACATTTCAGTAGTTTGATTATTAACTTGAATGGTGTGAGAGCCCGTTTCTGCCGTTTTTATTCATCCATCTCTTCTGCAGCTTTTGCTGCTGCTTTATTCAAATTCTGGTCTCTTTTTTTAAGTTGTCTTCCTTTGACAATCTCATTTTTATTTCACGTTTCTTCATTGTACATACCCCTTGTCCTTGGCGTGGACATCTGCTCCATGCTGTAGTAACAGCTGAACTATCCTCACCCTGTTGTATCCTGCTGCCAGGTGGAGCGGGGTGGACTGGAGAGAGAGAGAGAGAGAGAAGGGAGGGAAAAAAAGAGTAAATGTTTAGCCCATATGTTCTTTTTCACCATGACTTCATTACGACCAGTCATGTATACAAGGAGGAAGCACACGTTTGGACATTTGGGTTGTTTTTTTTCTTTTTTCGCTGAGCAACAGGAACATTTCTAGAAGGCAGGACTTCTCAAGGAGAAATTGGATTTTCTCAGTCTACAGTCACAAAGTCAAACTGCATGTCCACTATAAAACCGGTGAAAAGCTGCAGCTCTTAATGCTTTATGACCGAGATGAGACCGCTTCATGTCTCCGTGCACTGTTTTCTTGATTTGCTATCAGCAAAGACCTCAGAGAGTAGAAATGAAATGAAGATGTTGAGACTGAAATTATATTATGAATAGGACTGGGATTAAATCTAAATTTCCATTTGTCACTTGCGTCATTTAAAGTCAAGACAGCGAGTATTTTGACGGTTGCATCTATTTTTTTTAGGCTCTGCGCTTTAATGCATTTGCTTTGAAATAGAATAATGGATATTACATCAAAATGCCAACTCTGGGATTTGACTCGAGCAGGTCTCCACTGGCACAGACAGAAGTGTGTGGGCGATTTAGCCCTTTTTAACACGGCGCTTAAAGTTCACAGTATAAAGTGACACTGAAAGACACAGCTGCTCAGGCCCGAGAGACAAAGGAGTTTTGAACACAGACCCCGTTAAAAGGGCCAAATCTCCCACACAGTTCTGTCTAAGCTGATGAAAACTGACTCAACTTAATGTGGAGGAATTGCACTTTCATGTGCGTGTAATTTCAAACTGTGATTGTCCATGAAGGCACAGGTTGAGCTGCATTCATAACAGGAGCGAAGAATCTGTATTCCAGGACAACACTGAACCTCCGATGTTCCCCCACAAAACCGACTACAGTTGCTGTGAATCATACATTATTAAAATAATATTCATGAGCGAAGATGTTGTGAGTGGCACACCATTGTTGCACCCATACAATGCCAACTGCTACCAATGTCACCATGAACAAAAACAACAATCTAAATCAGAGTGTGATTAAACAACAGGCAGCAAACAGGAGGTTTGACTACTTTAAAGGTGCCATATGTAAGAATGTGGCCAAAAACGGTTACTACACTCAAATTCAAAATACTGAGGTCTTTTAGGTTTCGTTTTCTGACGTAACTGGCAACCCGTGGTTGCTCGGCAGCCGAGACTCTACTGACCACATGTCAAAACATGATTTCAAAACATAAATTTGCAGTCTGTAAAATATTTTTTTTAATGCAAATATTTTGTCTGTACTGTTGTTGTTGGTGAGTTCAGTATGTTTTATGAACATTATTCCTGAGTCTCTGTGACATATTAGGAGGGTTTTATGGCCAGTCGCTTTAGATTTATTACATACTGTAGCTTTAAAGGAACTCTGAAGTTTGTGTTATTGCTATTTTTGTCTTATAAAGCTCACGACAACATCGTTAAATGTAGTTTTTTTTTTTGGTTTAGTTGATCACGATTAGCCATTACACTCAAAACGGTGTGGTACAAAATGAAGGAAAATGATACAGAAAGGAAAAATGTTCCTTTTTATAAAAGAATGTCATCACTGACTAACAATGGCACAAAAATTATACCACAAATTACACGGCCTGGTTTATTCTCTGGCAGAGTACAAGAGAACAAACCAATGAGTCACTCAAAAAAAAAAGAACAAAGGTGCAAAAATAATGGGAGCTCATACATGAGAGCAAAAATAATTGTCAATCACGCAAAGGTCCATAATTGCTCCGCGTGCCACTTTGCCGAGAGTTTAGAGGACATCTTGAAAAATAAACGGTGATATCTGCTGCTGTATCAGCTCAGCGGAGGATTAGCAGCAGCAGCAGCAGCAGCGAGGCAGAGTTGGGAGGACAGATGGTTCACTCGTATTTACAGCATGTGACAACGGCGTTGCGGGGAACAGTACACAGTGCTCAGTTTGTCACAACCCTCGCTTCATATTATGCACTGTCATTCTGTGTCTATGTTCTTGTTCTTGTGAATATAAATAAAGAGTGACACATTAAAAAAACAACAACAACAACGATATAGCTTTAAGTGCATCTTAGCTACCAGTGAGTCATCACTTCAGCCTGTCCATTACACACACACACACACACACACACACACACACACACAAACACACTGACACAGACACACATGCTGCTGCATCACCATGATGATGTTGCCAGGGTCAGACTGAGTAGTTTAAGTTCCAACTTCTCAATCTGTCAATATCTTTCTTCAATGTGTGTGTGTGTGTGTGTTGACTATTGACATGTTCACACAGAAGCTTATTTAAATTCAAGTCATAAAAATAACCCCAGCTCCAGTTGAAACCTTTAATATGATCGTCTGACCTCGGCACCCACATGCCGTGTGTGTGTAAATAATCAAAATGATCACTCATTTATCATTTTCCTAGTGCTGAGCTGCCATTTTATGCTTTTTTGTTCATGTAAATGTAAATGACTTCTCCTTTGGCCTTATTATACAAATATATCAACAAATAAGACTTTAAATGACGTTATCTATAGTAGGGTAGTGAAAATGACAAGGTCCCAATCTATTCTGGTGTACTCGGGTACAGCAACCTTTAAATTCAGTGCACAAACATGAGCAAAGCACGGCAGAGACTAAAATAAACATTTGTGACTTCATATTTTTACTTTGGGGTAACGCAGGAGTGAAACATTAACAACCAAAACCAATGGAAATGGTGTTAAAGTAACACAACGTAGGATTTACTCTCGGGTCCCCCTGCAGTTGGTAACCGGTATTGCCTGTTACAAATGCAGCAAAATACATGTGGCAAATGTTTGGGTTCCTTTTGTCTCATTGCAGTGCCAACCCAAAACCCAAAGTTCCAGGCTTTGACTGTGGTGAGAATGACCTTGGAGACATTACTTGAAGGTTAAACTCCCAACATTTCTAAAAACACATGGTGTTGGGTTTAAAATTCATGGCTACACTCACAAATCTTAACATGAACGAGGCTTTTATTGTGTCATAATTAATAATTAATTTGAGGGTTTGCTCTTTTCTTTATTTGATTTGTTTGTTTTCTGTCTGCAAGGTTTTGTAATGCCATTCATTTTTTAGGGTGGCTGTTCATTCACTGCACCGGAGTTACGAGTTAATTAACTAGATGTAGTTTGCGTTTTGCTCCTGTCCAACTGTTTTGTGTTTTTTTTTTTTCCCTCCTCCCTTTAAAGTCACCTAAGACTCAGTGAAATATGTTGCCCTAAAGTGAAACCTGGTGGACTATATTTCAAACAGATTCAATCGGCACCTGGAGAGGCAGCCTGAAAGGGAACAATAGTAATAAAAAATACTCTATTACTCTCCGTGTTGTGTTTTAATCATCTAAAAGCCGTCTTTGAGAGGTGGAGGATGGGGAAGGAGATGAAAGAGAAGAGTGCGCGAGCAAAAACAAATGAAGCACAAGAATCTGGGCAGAGGGGCTTGTTCAGGTTTGGATGGAAAAGAAAACACTTTCTTTCCTTGATAGCATTTTGTGTTGTTGTTGCTTTCTGATTTATTTCCCTATTTGCCCTAAAAAACAACATTTAAATGGTAGCTGCAAATTCAAAGAGCACACATTATAAAGTTTACTAGATTGGTAACCTGAAGTCAAATTCACACATTTTAACTTGTCATTAAAAACACATGCGGTCTGTAATCAGCTGCTGTGTTGGTCTTTTTTGTTTCCAATTTTCTTAAACCTCTACTCCCCCCCTTCTCACTCTCCTTCTTAGGAGCCTGTCAAGTTGTTCCCATGACAACGGTGACTGGTAGCTGTCAGCAGTTGCCATAGCAATGAGACAATATATCTGAGAAGGTGAATGGTAAAATTTAAAAAAATCAATGTTAAAGGTCCAATTTATAGTGTTTAATTGTTTAAAAATAAAGTTTCCTACACCATTGATATGTACGTTAGGAAAGACGCTTGCGTTTCAGAGGCAACCATCTCACGTTGATGTTTTCACATTTAGAAATGGATTACTACTCAAACAAAGTAGAAAGACTTATTCCAGTTACAAATATGATGCATTATAGATGTAACCTGGTCCGCGATGGTGTTTCTTGACAAACTAACAATTTTAAGAGTCTGTATCTGGTCTGCCGGCCACTGATTGGTCAGAGAGTGTCGTCACTGGAAGAGTCACGAGCACGAGAATCAAACCGAACAATGCCTGAACAATAGAACAGTTAAAAAGACTGGAAAATCCTGAAATAATGCGTTTATCTCCAAGGAAATGAGAAAATCTCAACATTCAACAGAGGAGTCTGGTGTATTTAGCGACAGCACTGCTGAAAGCTGCAGATCGTGAGCCAAATCACAACCCGTTCAGCCGTATTTTGGTTCAGTGACTGTGTCTTTTAATTAACTGATTGTAATGATTCAGTGCACTGAAAACATCTGCTTTGCTCGTCACTAGTTTATGTGTTTGTGTCGCTTATAAAACAACGTCACAACAGTTCCGTGCAGCCGCGCTAACGCCCACGTTGAGGAGGTAACTACAGTAATGGAAAACAACGCGCCTGATACCAAAGAGCCATTAGTGTTGTCCCCCATTAATTGTACATGAACCTTCCAAACACCGCGCTTCATTTGAGTCACCAACACCACAGATATCACCAGAGATTCTGGAGAGTTCCTCAAACAAATATTACAGTGACTTACGATTTAATTTATTTTTGCAGGCAAAATCACGCAAGCCGGCCTGTAACATAAATAGCTCCCTCACTGTCTACTTGCAGTGAAACTTAATATATAAACCACAATCACACACACAGTGTAGAAACTGGAGGGGCAGCGCTGTGATCTGCTGCGTCGGCGAGAGCATCAATCAGCAACCGAGTGAGCGCCGAGGTCATAAATATCTTCACCTGTGAGAAATGGCGAGGAGATTCTTTGCAATCCATCAGGTGCCTGACAAAAGTACAAACTACATCGAGTGGAAATGAGATGCACGTTCATTTCATTGCGGACAATTGGCTGATTATAAGAATACTGTGTTTGATGAACCGTTAAAGGGGACATATTATGAAAAATCAACTTTTTAATCATTTAAATCCTTATATTTGGGACTCTGAAGGTTCTATTAGTCGGCAAAGTGTGAAAAAGATGACTCACTCATGTTATTGTGGTCCTCCTCAATCTAAGTACAGCGAAGTTGACTTCTGCACTCATTGGGACATCACAATGCGCTAAATACCTGGAATTGGTGGACACATGTTATATATGACGGCAATGTGCCTGCTAGAGCCTGCAAATGATCACTTTTCCAAATGCTAACTTGGACCTAAAGGTGGACCTAAAGAGATACTACTAAATAGAGCGTTCTGAACAGGGCTGTTTTGGCAGGGTGATTGAACTGCTGTGGTGCTTCATCCTTATGGTATTTTGACCGACGGACACCGGGGAACTAGTTTAACTTGGAGAAATAGGGTATAATATGACCCCGTTAAGGCCTTTGTAGGCCACACAGATTAACACTACCTTTACCCAAAATGTTTCCAATGCCATTTACATCAATAGAAACGTCATATTTCTACTCAAGGTAATGCACTTCATTTTAACCAACTGTTACTGACATTACCCACCCATGTCGGCTATTATTTAAACCACATATGAGACGTCAGAGTGAGGACAGAAACATTTGGTATAAATCATTTGCCAGTGTGTTGTCTTTCATTTTTTTCCATTTTATTATGTGAATTCCCCACTACGAGACGAGTGAAAGAAGCAAACGTGACAGCAATTCCCATGATCCTACACTGCTTCCCGACATCGTCAAACCCAGTCTTTTGTTATTATTATATTCCCAGTGGCAGAGATTACATACTGTACTTTTATTATTAATGTGAGAAATAAACATTTTTGGAGGGATGATATTCTAAAAAAGAATACAAATATACCTGAGATCTTTAGTGTCAGAACAAAACTGAACTTGATTAATTTAGTTAGATTGTTTTTTTTATTAGTTGAAACACTTTATTTGTATTTATGAAATGTAAATGACTTGATGAATATGTTCAAAAACAACTTGTGCATCAAAATTTATAGATTGAGTGTTTTAAAGCTGTACTCCAAGAAAAAAAGTGAATATTGTCAGACGGTTTAACCTTCAAATAATCAAATCTAGCTGATATTTGCCTGACAAACAGTTGCATGAACACATCCTGACACACAGAAGCACACATACACATGTTTTTATATATCTTTAAGAGGACATAATACATTCCCCTTTACCCTTACCCTTACCCTAACCATCAAAACTAAGTGCCTTACCATACCCCAATTCTAACCCTAACCCCAAAACCAGGTCTTGAACCTGAAAAAACACTTTAAAATTATATGGCCCTAGACAAAATGTCCCCAAAAAGATATGTTTTTACATTTTCTGTAACTCCCAAAGACATAAATACACACACACATCAAACAGCTGACAGTTCAGAACCAGCCAACAGGTTGAAAGATAAATAACCTACAGCTAGTCGTCTCATCCTAAGCTCTCTGTGTGCACTCACAGTCGAGACTCACATGAAGTGATATCTCAGCCATCACCTGTTTATCTGCTCCCTGCTCTGCTCTCCAGACGAGAGGCAAAGGTGAGAGCTCCATGGGAGCTTTAAAGCCGAGCAGCTCAACAAAAAATAATATATATATATATATATATATAAGATGTTGAGAAAATACTGCTTGGGAACAAGAGGAAGTCACTTTATATCTCTGACGGACATCTTGTTTTTAATATCGTATTTCTCGGCATCGACTGACAGGCAAAATAACACATATCCCTTACAGCAGGAGTTCTACTGTCGTTTTAGAAGAACACAAAAATGTCAGTGTACAAGTCGACACTGAGCAGCCGTGACAATTCCTGCTGAGCTCATCCCCAATTATAAACACACATGTAAAGCATTGAATCAACAATTCCAAATACAGCACAAAGGGAGGTGAAGATAGTTATGGCAGCAAGCTGTGTTGTTATTAGTATATCATGAGAGTGATGCCGCTGAAGAGTCTCTCTATGGCTGAATGTTGCTTCCCACACAAGAGGCAAAGGAGACACTGTGATGCATCCCAGCAAGCAGCCGATACAAGTCAGCCAACAGGAATAAATTAATAGGAGTTATTTGCTTTAACTTATGCTACTGCAATCATTTTTAGTATTAATTAACTTAAGGGAATATGTACACTTTGCCACAGTTGGAAAGAGTGTGGTTACGGCGAGAGGCAACTCTGATATGAATGTGAAATGTCAGTGTTCACTGAGCCAGATAGTTATGAGAAATAAACAGCAATTAATCAATCCTATGGAGCCATAATTCAAATTGTAAAAAAACAAAAACAAGTAAGACTGTGATTTGCCTTATTACTTCTTAACTCTGTTATAATTTAAAAGCAAGATTCCATCAAAATAGGGTGTGCCTCACCTTTTGCCCTATGTATGCTGAGATTGGCACAGCTCCCCTCATGTTGAGGATAAAGCAGTAGAGGATGGATAGATGGATGCTCTATTGCAGGGGTCAACAACGTGGTGCCTGCGGGCACCTGGTAGCCGGCACCAATATGGTGCCGGCGGGCTCACTTCACCTCACCTCACCTCACTTGCATGTATCCATATGATCACTCAGTAAAATATCATTGATATTGTTTATAAAAAGTGATAATCATTAGCACTGGAATTAATGTGTATGCAATTAAATGCATAATATGAATAATTTAAATGGTAAAAAAAATGGTGCATAAAATGTTTATATGGTAGCCCTCCATATTATTCTTTACCCTTCAGGTAGCTCTCTTGTCTCAAAAAGGTTGGCGACCCCTGCTCTATTGTAAAGCCCAATTTATACTTCTGCGTAAAGTGCTCTGCGTAGCTACACAGAGTCCTCTGCGTCGACGCAGAACCTGTCGAAGAGCCTCTGCGTCGTCTCCGGGTGCACGGAATATTTTTTAAGTGTCCGTCACTCCGTCAAGGGACTACGGAGACGGCAAGAGCTGCGATTGGTCCTCAGGACAGGCCGAGCTAAGCTGCTCTGTGCCGGCTCTCAGTGCGCTCCGGGCGTCCTGACAGAGGCGGAGCTGATCCCCGCCGATAACGCCGCTGCCGAACTATAAATACGTCATATCTTAACACACACAGCACATGTTTAGACTCTAAATGTCCAATTTCTCGCCTCAAATTATCTTAAAACTGCGTTCCGTGACACAGAAAAGTGAGAAACGGCCACTTTTTCAACAACAGCAGTCTTTCTCTCTCTTTCTTTCTCGGACGCCATTTGCTCACTGTAGCCAGAAGCACAACAACCTTGCGCAGCGACCCCTACTGATCGGGCGGGAAATTGCAGCGAGTGTCCGTCACCACGACGCAGAAGTATAAATGCTCGAGGCGTCTCCGTGGTGACGCAGACGGATAACGCATACGCAGTCGGAGAAGTATAATGTGGCCTTAAGGATAAGTACTGATATGAATTGACTAAGAACACATGGTATTGAACAGGATACAGCCTACAGCTTCAGTTCAGCTTTAAAATTAATTATTTACGGACTGGGACAGGAAAAAACGGACCTGGCATTTTGGCATTTTCTAACATTTACCACCATAACAATTTCAGCCTTTCCCTTTAGCTCAGCTAAGGAGTCACACTCTGACGCCTGGGTCCAGGGTTCACGTCCGGATCCATGCATTCACCGAATGAAACAGTCCATTTACTGTATTAAACTAAAGGTTTGCCTATAACTGTTGGTGTCATGTACCTGTAAATATTACTTTCTGTTACTATAATATCTGACTCCATATGCATATCCATAGGCATATTTGTTCACTCGTGTACGGCTTATGTTGCCATTTAAAAATTATAATAGTAACATTGAAAAAGACACCCCAGATATAGAACATGAAACAATTAAAAATGGAACAATGTAATTGCCGGCTTCGCTATTGCGATGTCATTTAAAAACAATTAATTGCTTTGTTTTAACGCTTGTATATGATATACACATATACACGTGTTGTATAGACACTGCATTTAATCAAATATTTCTTCATCCTGACTGCAAAAAGTGGATGTTTTCAGCAATAAAACATGACATAACCCTACATTTAAGAGTGTGCAAACCTTCCACCCACTTAGATTCCCACAAAGTGAGGGGTCAAAACCCTGATCTATCTCATTTATAAAAGTCCTGAATGTGAATCAGCATGAAATCCAATATTTTCTCCCTTGGGCCATAAAATGCATCTCCAGGAAATTTGATTGGAATCCGCCTTTAACTTTTAAAGTTATGCTGCTACAAAAACAAACATCAAACCATAACCGCCCAGGCAGAGGTAATAATTAGAAAACATAATGCTAATGTTTAATTTGAGTTCTGAAAAGATAATCCTGAATGATTTATTAAATCACAACTAAACTGCCGGTAGAACACTTGAAATGAATCACAAATTCAGCACTCGATTCAAAGTTTTTAATTTGGGTAACCACAGACTGTGACATCTGATTCCCTGTGATAAACAAGCAGCGAAACCTGCAGGCTGCAAGTGTATACATCTTCCTCAGACAACAATACGCCGTGGGCTTACACAGAAGCAGGACGCTTAATTTGTCACTGACAGAAGTTTATTAAAACTTTCCCACACGCTATTTGTCATCTGCCAACTGAACGGTTAACAAATGCCTGTGGATATTTTCGCTCCCGTGTTTGAAAAGAGCAGAGGTGTAATGCCTTTCAGGCGGGGCATCGGGTTACATTTGCAAAGAAAGAAAGGGAAAAAAAAACACCCTATGAAGCAGAATTTACATTCACTCTTACGGCCTTGTGCACGTACAGCTGGCTTTGTTAAGACCAGGATCATTTGTTCAGACCAGGGGTGACAAGGGACACCTGCAAATGAGGGATTAAAGATGCACTACGCAACCTCAGGTGCTTACTTTTATATTTTTTGCTGTTGTTGATGTTATTATTCTGCCTCTGTTTCATCGTGAACAGAATCAATGCAACATCATTTACAATGCTGCAGCCTCATCTGAAAATGTGCACTGTCAAGCAATACTGTCAGACCTGACTGAGGGAGCGTTTGCGTGTATACAGCAGCAGCACGGGCGAGTGGGGGGCTAAAAGCGTGTATCCCCGAACAGTAGAACAGGCAACATTTTGTGGGCACTTTAAGGTGAAACTAAACCCCTAAACCTAAATGGGTGTTTAGTAATGTCATTTGTTGCTCCAAGTGCAAACACTCAGTTTATCTTTTACAGCTCAGTGGTATAGTCCACAGACCTTGGTGTGGAGGGCCGGGGTTCAGATCCCGGTCAGGGCAGGTCAGATAATACCCAGTGTGGGCCCTTAGGCAAGGCCCTTAATGCTATTTGCCTTTTTCAGATGTGAGAATCGATCAATGTAAGTCGCCTTGGATAAAATCGTCAGCTAAATGACATGTAATGTAATATTCAGTGATAAAAATTGGCATCCACATCTTCTCTCTAGTCAAACACCAGCTGCTGCAGTCAAATTTTAGTCACAGGTGGACACTGTTGTCTACGAGCTGGTGCTAGTAACTTAGAAATCTGTGATTCAGTCGGTTATTAAAACATTTACAAATAACAATATGATGTCATTTCATTAATGGTAATGGTGTGAAATGAAAAAAATATGTTTTTAAAGGTTACAGTAAAAGTCTGTTTACTATAGGAAAATGGATTTAATCTGAGTAATTAATTGTCATTGCCATTTTTTTGTTGTTGTTGTTTTTGTCGCTAATTTATTTCATTAATCAGCCAATTATCACTTATTTATGTCAGTTAGACATTTTAATTTTCAGGATCTGGATCTATGCAAATATATGAGTGCACTGCAGCCCAGACACAAAATGACAAAACCATAAGTGTTGTTCAATAACAAACCAGCCAAACATATCAGCAAAAATCTTTCAATTTACTCCATTTGTTGATCATTAGCTGCACTGATTCCTTAAGAAAATCCCATTTGTGGTCAACCTCTAAGCTTGATATTTACATATTATCTGGTTACATTTTCAACGTGTCCCATGAACTTTATTATAATGATGGAACTGTGTCATAAGCCAAAAGAAAAGTTCAAAATCAACTTTTCCTCAAAGTTAAATATTCTGTGTTCTATTCCTGAAAAGCTTCCTTTAGGAGAAACATGTTTTCCAGCAGCTGGGAATGATGCCAGTTGCCCTGGTGCTCTCAGCAGGATAAGATCACTCAATCAACATTTAAACAAGGCTTCAATGGAAGTGTCTCTCCCTCTCTCTCTCTGAATCGGAATCTCGGTCTTGCTCTCCACTTGCCATTTTCTTTGATTTGTGTGCCAGCTAGGACGCGAGTGGGTGCCATGATTCCTCGCTGGTAAAATATAGATCTAACGTTTTCGCAATGTTCGCAAATACGCTCGTAAACAAATGCAAACATGGATTTACAACAGATGGAGCTCGACACAGAGACGAAAACACGGACAGGTTTTCTCTGGAAAAGATGAACAGAAAAACCGGGTTTTACAGAACAGACGCTGAGTAGATGAAGCACAGAAGAAGGAAAGAGGGATTTCTACATCCATGTCAGTCCACATCCAGCGAGTGTGGGTGTGTTTGTGTGAGAGAACACAAGTGCAGGTTTTTGAAGTGTGGCTGCAGTTTGCTGGCTGCACTCATTTTCTGCTTCATCATTCAAAGGCCCGTTTGAAGGTTGAGACGTGAGGCATGGATGGAAGTAGCTTGAAGTTAGGATGACTAGAGGAATGCAGGATGCCCACACAGAACGGCCCTTCTGGACCTTTTTCTGGCATAAACACCTCTTCCTAATGAGGCAGGACTGCATTTCTGAGGAACTGGTTAAGTTCAGGGTTAAGATTTGTACGGTGAGGGTGAGGGTGGGCGATAAAACCCAGCATCAATGTCTCAACTCAGTTTAGTATAAGGCATGCCATTTTTCATGCGATAACCAAACTAGTTAGGAGCAAAGCAGTTGTTTTTGGTGTATTAAAGGTGCATTATGTAATAAATCCCAAGCAACTGGCCATAAAATCCTCTTAATAAGTCACAGACTGAGGAATAACGTTCATATAACATACTGAACTCACCAACAACAACAGTACAGCCAAAATATTTGCATCAAAAAAATCTTTTGCAGACTGCAAATCATGTTTATGTTTTGAAATCATGTTTTGGAATGTGGCGCCACCTACCACTGTCTACCAATCATTGCAGTTAGTAGAGTCTCAGCTGCTGAGCAACCACGGGTTGCCAGTTAGGTCAGAAAACGAAACCTTAAAGACCTTGTAGTAACCATTTTTGGCCACATTCTTACATATGGCATCTTTGAATTAGAATTAGAATCAGTTAATTAAAAAGATTAGCTCAGTACTTCTGGCAAGACCAGAGCGCAGACTCCGACACAGTCACTGAACTAAAATGCAGCTGATTCGGCTAACGGTGCTGTCGCTAAATACAAGAGACTCCTCTGTTAAATGTGGAGATTTTCGAAATTTCCTCTGCTAAAGTCTTTTTAACTGATCTAAAGTTTGGCATTGTTCGGTTTAATTCCTGTGTCGGAAGTCGTGCTCATGACTCACATGGTGACACTCTCTGACCAATCAATGGTCGGCAGTCTGTTGACGTCACATTTTGGTATCGACTCAGGTCGCTTGGAACCTCGCCAGAGCAAGTACTAAAAAAATTCCAGGTACCAAAAACTATCCCTAATGGAAAAGCAAAAAAAACGAGTCACGCTAGAACTATAAAGTGGAAAAACACTAATCGAGTAAAGGAGAGGGACAAGGTCAAGGAGTATTGGTAAGTAAGAGAAGGCAGAATGTTATGTTTAAGGTAGGAGATGATGCTTTGTTGAGGCTGTCCAAATAAATGGAAGTCAATGCAGTGTCCCTGAAAGAAGAGCTGCACAAACCTGTGTGTGTGTGTGTGCTTGGCTAAATGTATGTGGGAGGAAGGGGTAGGTTTCAATAGAGGCAGCTCTCCACTCAAATGTGCTAACAATATCCAACTCTGACGGGCCCTCAATCTTCTGATCATCTCTCTCACACACACACACACACACACACACATTACAGCTCTTACTGCCCATACCGCAGAAGTGCAGCAAGGAAAAAAAGAAGCTGTTACTCGAAATAGGGTTGTGAAAGAAAAATAAAAGACCTTTGCTGGCACAAAGCTGAAACCACTGCAATGCCAAAAGTATGTAGACACCTGAAAAGTACACCCACAAACCCCAAATCACATAAATATACAGCTTTTAAAATAATAAAAAAACAAGTCCCTCAAATTTAACCCTGCTGATTAAATGCCTTCCTCATTATAGGAACCTAGTTGTGTGGATTACCTTCCAATCAGCTGCAAGGAAGAAAATGTTCTTGCCCAAAATTAAGTGGTTGGGGGTGTCCACATATTTTTCTCAGCCAAGAACTTCAATGCTCTCCCTCGCTCTTGCTCTCTCTCACTCTCTCTCTTCATCTTCTTTGCTCCCTCTCTGTCCTCCTGTGTGTGCTGTGTACAAGCAGAGCATTTTAATTCACCAAAAAGGCTTCTGCAATCAAAATGTACGCTCCAGATCTGTGTGGGAGTTTGGGGGTTGGGGGGGGGGGCAGTGGGTGGCTGTGGGTGTACGCGAGAGCCTGTGCCACTTTAGATTAAATTCAGAGAGAAGAAGAAAGAGGAAGAGGAGGAGGAGGAGGTGGCAGAGGAGTGAAGTCACACACTGTCTTGTGTGTGATTCTATTTGAAACAAGTGTCTTTGTGATGATTTGGTGACTTTAAGGGGCCATCACAGAAAAACCGGTTTAGGTGAATATGCATACTTTTATTTTATCAGAGAGGCGTTTTAGTGTACCTGAAATGTTTTTTTTTTTGTTTGTTTTTTTTACACTTTGCAGGGAAATTTTTGTTTACGTTGCATGCCGTTTCGTTGTGAATGTGGCCTAAAGGTCTAGTGTGTAAGATTTAGACAACTGTAACACGGTCTTCCTACGGTGGCCTTCTCGTACCACAAAGAACGTCATTGTCCTTCATTTCCGACAGTGAAACGCTTTTGTTTCAAAATGGGAAACTCAAGCTATGCTTCTGCTGATTTGTTCATTAGGGGCCACCGTAGAAACACGGTGGCTTAAGATGGCGGCCTCCAAATAGCAAGGCCCTTACCTTAAGTACATCTACAAGGCTTGTACTTTTTTTTAAAGCAAATATACAGTTATGTAACGGTATTAAACAGCAGATATTTAAAACTCTGTTTTTCTAATGGGTTTATGTGATTTACAAAAACAGCTTTTCCAGATCAGTGATTTTGTCTCTGGACAATGACAAAGGAAGAACAATGACGAAGTGGGAACATGTTCTCCTAAGCAGAAGTGACAATGGTTTTCTGTAAGCAGAGGGGAGGGGGGGGGAGTAAATCCCCATCACCCCATTAAATTATTCCAGGACAATAATGAGGATGAAATGGCACTGGTGTGAAAATACATTCCATCTGCTGTGCATGACTGCTTTCAGTCTGAGCATTTGTAATGCATCACACATACGGATGTGAGTGGAAGAGGTCATTTCAGAAAAAAAGAACGTCTGAGCACATTATTCATATCCTAGACATGGATACAGTCATCTAATTTTAAACCATTACATATCAGCAACTTTCAATGAACTCTTGTGTTTGTCCGCGCAGCATCTCCACACAATTTCAGATTACACAGTTTTTTTTTTGTCCCCCTCTGGGCCACCGTGTTCCCAGCAAGACACCTGTACTGATAATAGCCTAAGGATTGTTCCTTCACAATTCTGGGTGCGATGGCGATGTGACGGATACGAGCTGCAGCTGAGCATCTTCCGCCACCACACTGAAGCACCTTTAATTACAGGGAGGAGCCTCCTCAAGGGCTCTTCACAGCGTTTACCAAAAGTGCTGATTAAAAGGCTCCCTTTTTGTCATAGGAACAAATAAAATACACGGGGCTCTTCTTTATGACAAGTAAATGACCCAATCATTGAAATTAAACTACCTGTTCATGACAGACCAACAACAATGTCGCAAGTCTGGGCTTTAGATAAAGAGCAAGACCAAATAGAAGAATAACAAATGATAAGAGCATTTAAAAACCAAATTACTGTTACGACATTTCAGGAAAACATACATTTTTTAAACTAAATAATAAATGACAGCAATGATTGAAAAAACATAAGTGTACTTCCATACTTCTTCAGTGACCAAAATAATTACCTAAATTATTCTGGTTTTGCAGAATTAATTTTGACATTTATAAGGCTGAACGATTTTGAATAAATATATAATTGAGATTATTTCTGACTGATCTGTGATTGTGAATGGTATTTTTTTTTTTTTATCTAAATCTGAATTCAATATGATTACTGTGGTATTTGTGCAGAGCTGTGAGAAACAAAATTTTATCTTCAGTCTGTCGGAACAATATTTAATCCAAAATGGTAATTGATTTGAAAATTGCAGTAGGCCGTACTGCGATTTCGATTAATTGTTCAGCCTGAGAAATTTACGACACTCACTGAATGCATCTCTAAACTCAACATGCCGTGGGCTCTGCATGAATGACACTAGCTGCCATGCACAGATCCAGCACCAGAAATTTTGTTTTGTAATTAATCATTAGCAGAAAATCACATGTACACACAGCAAAAAACGACCCTTAAATTAGTGAATGAAGCCATTGATCCATAATTTGTGCTCGCCATAGCTGTGGGGCCTCCATGGAGAGCAGTGATCTGCAACTCTCTACATGACGTGTAGAAGCAGTGGCATGGAAGATGTGAGGAACCAAAGATGGAAAACACAAACCTGGAAGAGTAGTTTGATTTTCCTTCCAGTCTTCCATCCAAAGGATTAATCACAAGCAGCAGAGCTCGACCTGAGGCTCAACTCTCCCTGAGGATGCGTGAAGGGATGCTGTGCTCACCCATTTTTTTCCAAGTCAAAGCAATGTTGGCCAATGCACTTTTATACTTTTTTTTTAATGTTACCTAGCATTCCATTAAGCACGCCCAGCATTTTTCCGATGCCCTAAAGTCTCAATTTGCACTCTAATGAGATCAGAATTAACTTGCAAACACAGCATTTGCTGGTCATTACGCTGATCTACTATTATTCAAGCAAGAATTGCATAAAGGTAATTAAACACTCAACACAATAAAGTCATGACCGGCAACAGGAAACTCATTCATGTTCAATGAACCTAACCTCAAAAGTGTCCAAATTGTTTTTGCATCACGCCACAGGAAATGCATCCACACTTGACTGGCTCTTAATTAGCCCGGCTTTCCTGTACACCACGGTCGTTTCAGGAGAACTGCTCCGAGAGATGACCGTTCGCTCCGATCACAGTTAACTGAATTCCTATTAGACCGACTGCCTCAAACTGTGAATCTGGGGGAAAAATCATTCAACCTCTTAAATATTTAAGTTGTTTCTTAAATAGTGGAATCTGGGAAAATGGAAACTGTGTGAATCACATCCAGCAATTTAGCCACATCTCACAGTAATGTAGGGTGTAGACAGGTTTCACTGATTTTCATCTTGTCAAATTCTCATGTTTCTTGTACACATGCCACACTCCACACTCCATTTTCTGCCAATGTCCAACCAAGCTTTTAATGGGTAACCCCCAAAGAGAAGGCCTCGGTACAAAGGGCAGTGTTATTATCGTCATCTTTTAAAGTAAAAAACCCGTACTCCATCCTTGGCAATTGTCAAGAGTTTTATTTATAAAGCATTTTCCAAAATAACTGTGCACACAATCACGGAGAGAAACCTGCTTTCTGACAACTGCTGTCTGCTCCTCACTCTATGCAAAACTAATTATTTTGTTTAAGAAAAAATAAAGCTCTCCCAAGTCAGAGCCTCTCCCCCATTTCCTATTTCATATATTCACTAATCAACAGAAAAAGGCACAAAGAAACAACAACAGACTTATTATTTTTGTCACAGGAAGAAGAAAAGAGCCATCCCTGAGTGTGACATTGACATGAGGTTAGAAAAATCTTTGGAAAGACACAGAAAGCAGCTCCACGTGGTTCTAGATGGTTCCACAACTAGAACTTATATATTATGAGAGAAGGCATAGTTGAGATATAGTTCCTGTGCAACGAAACATTCAGTTTTTGCTATTATTCAGCAAGAGTGCACATTCATTTACTGAATTGCTTTGCGTCTCTCGCTGTTTATCTTAATGACACTGACAACCAGAAAAGGCTGCTGCTGCTGCTGATGCTGACTGGTCGAGAGAGAGGTCAGATTATTTGATTTAACTCAAGCCTGCAGCTGCCAATAGCAGCGTTTGTTTTATTTTCTCGGTTGAAGTAAATAACTAAAGCCTTAAAGCACTTTCGGAAACGGTTTTGTAACATTACTGTCTTTCCTGAGGTGAAGCCATAAAGAAAATATAGCGATAAGCTTGTTGTTGTTGTTGTTGTTGTTGTGCTCGTGCGCATGCTTGTGTCTGCTCTTACCTTGCGGCCGTCGCTCGCGTGGCAGTTTACGTTGAGCGGAGTGAGCAGAGCCATTAACTTCTCCTCGTTCCCACTCCTGCAAAATTAAGACGCACAAACGCACACACATAAAGAGACACACATATTACCACACAGGAAACATCCAACACCATAGAGGATTAGCACTGTCGCTCAGCAGGAGAGTGTGGTGGGGAGAAAATGAGGCAGAATGAGATAAGGAGCTTGAGACTGGAAGGGAAAGGGCTGAGAAATTTCATCTGCAGAAACAGAGCGATGTAAAGAAAGGTTTAGGGGATGGATCAACAAAAATTTAAATATGTATGTGTGTGTGTGTGTCCGTTTTCTTCTAAACGTGACAGCAACAAGGTACATAGAACACGATGGAGACACAAGCACTTAGCTTGGCTACAGAGTTAATAGTTAAGATTTTGTTTATGTTGTTGATTTGTGTTTCCTGGTTCTCAGACAGGCTGCCCTGGCAGTGGATGACCACTGGGAAGTGTTACCAAGGCAGCATCCAATCCCACCCATCATCGCCATGACAGCCGTAAAGGAAGAGGCCGTCACGTGGAGAGAAAAGGATTATTCTTCCATTCTCCGATGTACCCCTTTGCTCCCTCTCACTTTCTTTTTTTTACTTTTGTTTTCCTCTGCTGGGCCTCTCCTTCCTTTTCTTTGTTTATAGATTTTTCATTCGATAACATCCACATCCTCTACAGTTCTCAGCCGTCCATCTCTCCTACCGTGCTTCCGTGTTTTTCCTCCAACTCTCCTCCTGCAACCATTATCTGCTGACTCTTATTTGCCTCTCACTCTCAACTCATCCAGGTCCATCTTTACCCTCCTTTTCACCTTTGCATCCCCTGTTCACAACTCGTCTTTCCAATGCTACTACCAAAAAGAAAAGGAGAACCTTAATTCTGATGCGAACAAACATTGTGTGGATTTAACAGGGTGAAGACATATCGATGTCCAGTCAAGTATGTGGGTTTTGATTCTGTTCACATTTGCTTTGTTGCTTCCCTAAAGTCAGGTATTTAATCATAAAAAAATCATCCACAGTGGTTGGGAAAGGACAGAGTGTCACAAACATGTCTGAATATTTGCGGATTTAAAAAGGAAAACACGTTTCTGTGAATCCTTATAGAAGGAGCTGCTTCTTAAATCCAGACTTTCATGCTATCGCAAAGCTTTACAAATAACAAATAACTTAAGCTGTGTGCTAAATCAATATCGTGCAACTGCTTTACCATAAAAGAAACCCCCAAACCCTAAATTGACTTGTCATTCTAATCCCTTCACCCTGAACACATATTTATGCACAAAGTAACTTTGGTGAGTGGCTACGTGCTCGCGGGAGAAAACCAATGAACAGTGGCTAAAACTGCAGGAATCTGGCATGGAAATTGAATTTGAGAGGACCAAAGTCGTTTTAGGTATTCACAAAGGAAATATTTCTGAACTTTGGCATATTTGGTAGAGCAACAGCAATTTTGGTTTTTGAAGCTAAGGATTACAAGGAATATACTTCAGTCATTCCCACAGACCGGGCCATGGGAGATTTTGTTTTGTTCACTTAACACATTTGCAGAATTCATGCAAAAAACATATGCACGATGTGGGGTTGTGATTATTTTATCAAACAAATATCTCATCGGTTAATCAATTGTTAATCATTTACTAAAGCAATCGCAAACTTAATCATTTTGAGCGCATTTTTTCAACTTTTCTTCATCTTAATACTCTTCTGGTTGTATTTGCTCCTCTTCACCAAGGAAATAACAAAAGAGAAAATCGTCAGTTGGTGAAGAAAACACGACTTTGAGTTGTCTTTATATTTAGTAATGATCAACATTTTCTTTTACAATTTTCTGAAATTGCGTGAAATCAGACGCGTTTTTTTAATTTTGAAAAATTTTAATGCAAGGGATATAATATTTAGCTATTTTCTACCAGAAAAAAATTATCATTATTTAGTTTGCTGAGTCATATTTTAACCAAATTGTTTGTGAAAGTCTGGGCAGCAAAATAAATCCTATCTGATTCAAACCCCATTTGAAGGTGGTTTGAAATGTGATCAGATGTGTATCAGTCTGAAGGCTTTACTCTGGCTCTTTAAATCAGATTTCAAATTGTCTTTTTGAATCACTCTGAACAATGATCACTACATAAGCAGTCTGGCTTATTCGCACAGCTATCAGACACATCCAGACAAACCAAACAGCTTTATTTTTTTTTTATACAAAAGAAAATACTCTGAACTTTACCCACCCAGCACCAATTGACAGAAAAACCTAATTATTGACTGGTTGAAGAATACAGTGCTGAGCAGTAATGTTACTGTCATGCCCCATGCCTGTGGGAAGTGTTAAAATAATAAATTGTTGTGTAAAGGCCCCTGCAGAAAAAGCATTACACCAGCTCTGCTCTCTGATTTTTTTTCCCCCTGCCATAGCAGAGATGTGATCTGGGCCACAAGTAAAGCAGAGGAATAACAATATCCCACAAGCTGTGAGTGGGAGTTATTTGACCAAATGCGACATAAATGACACTGGTGATGAGCCCATCAGTGGCTCAGCTGTGAGAACAGCACACTGGGTTCACAGTTCACACTTTAACAGTTTCCTGACCCCATAATACACTGGAGCACAGTGATACAGGACCAGCTGCTTCCTTCCGTGTGTGTGTGTGTGTGTGTGTGTGTGTGTGTGTGTGTGTGTGTTCTGTCTCTTGCATGTGGAAAAACCATAGCTCTCATTGGGATTATGTGTGTGTGTGTGGGTGGCTGAGCACTCACTGCCTCCACAGCCAACAACCCCCTCACCTCCATCCAAAAAAAGAACACACACATGCATGTAAACACAGAGAAAAACACATGTATACATGGAACAGACTAACATTTGAAGTGTGGTTGTGGTTAAGGTTAGGGATAGGGCTTTGTTTAGGCTCGATTCAAGAAAAGCTGCATAAACCTGTGTAAATATGTGTGTGTGTGTGTGTCCATAATAATGAATTCACATGAAAACAGTTTACAGAGGAAAGGAATAGCAATACATGAAAGAGCAAGAAGAAGATGGAAATGAAAGGAAAGGCAAAGAAGAGAGTAGACGAATGCAAAGGAAAGAGCATAAATTAAAGTGAAGGTAAGAAGGAAAAAAGGAGAAAAATCAAAGCCAAGACGCAGAGAAAAGAAGGAGTCAAATGTGATTAAAAAAAACAGGAAATGAATGCCATAGAGGCTGAGCAGGAAGAAAAGAAGCAAAACAACAACAACAATAAAAGGGAGAAGATGAAGAGAAACAAGGAGGAAACACAGCAAACATGAGTGGATGAGAGAAGAAAGAGGGATAGTTAGGGATCAGGTAAAAAAAGATAGGAGAGACAACAATGGGAGAATAGAAGAAAGAAGGAAATGGAAAATAAGAGTATGACACAAGAGAAAAGGAGATACAAGCAGGAGAAGGAGAAACAAACAGGATCAGAGGAGAGGAAAATAACCAGTGAAAAATGAGATGACAGAAGTGAAGAGGTGAAAATGGACGAGGGATAAATATGAGGGGATGTGACAAAGCAGGAAGAAAGAAAGGAGGCGAGAAGGAAATGAAAACAAAGAGTCAGTTACTCACCTCGCCGCCTCCAGCAGCTCATCCTTCTTGTATTCACCTAGATGGTTACAGAAGATCATAGTGTCAGACAGCCGGCCGCTAACACACACCGACCACACACAGACACACATCATCGAGCAGAGAGAACAATCACGCACACACATACTACAGCGCGCACAGACACACACATATACACACACACACACACAGAAGGAATCTTCCCCGGTAGATGGATCCTTCCTATCTTTCCTCCCCCCACCCTCTCTCTGCCATTCTCGCTCAGTGCGCACCCCTCTGGCTCCGGTTGCCGTGACGATGTGTTGCCGGCAGCGACCACAGCATGTTCATTGTTTGGGTGGTGAGCGGCGGGCGGGCGGGCAGGCGGACGGACGCGCGCTCTCAGCCTCTATGCGTTCATGTGTCGGCGCATCCCTTCTCTCGCTCGCCGCGTCGGTCTCCCGGTCTCTTGGCGGCAGCTCATATTGCTAACCATCTCCCTTCATCCTCCATCATCCCCGTCTCTCTCCCTCTCTCTCTGTGTCTTTCTCCCCCCTTCCTTTTTTTTCCCCTGTGGGCTCAGGAGGCGCAGTTACCATAAAAAAAAACAAAAAAAAAAACACCACAACAGAAATAAACAAACCCCTCCCCCTGACTCCCTCGCCCCCTCCCCATCTCGCTCTTAGCCCGCCCCCCTTGCTACTACGGTCACACCTTTCCATATGTGTCTCCTCCGCCAGGGAAACAAGACATGGGCGGCTTAATACACAAGTGTCTTTTCAGACATGCAACCTGGAACGATGCTGGATGTATTTATTTAATGATTTATGTAGCGCTGTCTCCACCAAAGCAATCGCAATCATTGTACGCCGTCCCACTTTTTTTTAGCATCCTCCTGTTGGGGAACCCTGGCACAGTGGTCCAGCACCTTAAGGGTGGAGCTGGACACACTGCTGTCTGCTGATTGGTCAACAGAGACTCATCACTTCTGTACAACAACAGGAAGAAGAAAGGTGATAAACTCAAAATGTGCCATATTTTTTAAATATACTGTTGTATTCTGACACAGAGAGAGAAGGAATTCAAGGCTGCTTGTGTTTATTTTTCAACAAATAGTGTCGCCACTGTATCGTGTTCTGCTTCCTTTGGTGAATTTACTGGCAGGCGACACTGTGTTTGCAATGATGTCAGCAAAAAGCCTGATGTCATGCAGGGTTTGTAATTCCAAACTATATCGTGCGTACGGTTGACAACAGATTCACCAGTTGTCAAAAACTGTTAAAAAATACAATTAAAAACAGCTTCAGCACCACTGTGACAATTAAACGATTAATTAAGGAAACGCATAGAAGGCTTTAATGATCATTAGACCTCAAGATGAGAAAACTGGGGCTACATCATCCATAAAAACATATGTTTTCATTTTAAGCGTTTTAGCTCCATATCAGAAGTAATCCATGTCTAAACTAACTAGGGCTGCAGTGATTCATCGATTATTATTCGGTTTGAGAGTTGAGTGTGATTATTAAAACAAGCTTTTGGATTTTCCAGCTTCTTAAATGTGAATATTTTCTAGTTTATTTGCTCCATAGAAACAAAGAAATCATTAAAACTGAATCATTTTTATTTGTTGACAAAACAAGACAGCATCATTTCCAGGTTTGAGGAACACTGATCAACATTTTTCAACATTCTCTGACATTTTACGGACCATACAAGTAATGGAGCAAGAAAGTGAAAGTTTTTTATTTCACAGCATTTCCCTGCCAGTGTAAAGGGAAAGCTGATATTTTAGCTTTGCATTGTTTGCTTAGTGTCAGGCATGGATCAGAGGGATGTCTTTAATCAGACTGGCAACGAGGTGAAAATGACACCGAACATCAACTGTTTTCATTTACAAATTATGAAGGACAAAGGTAAAACGTACGAGTTTCCTCTGTCTTGAAGTGTTGAGCAAGTGTTCAAAATATTACATTATATATATATATGTTGGGAAATATATTCATATACTACCTCTACTTTAAATAAACCAATAATTGTATGTTAATTATGTTGTGCAATTGCTTTACCATCAGACCCGCCCCATTTCAGACTGCATTTGTGAAGCAGCTATAGTTGCTGTATAAAGTTATATAAAGTAAAGGAGTTATTCCTCAAGGAGAAAGTGACATACAACATGATATTGCTATTATCTGCAATATTAAGAGTTTGATGTCGAGTCGCGGGAGGCAGACAAGTTATTGCGGCTACTGCTGTAAGTGCCGTGTTCACAGAAAAATGGCATGACAACGTCCGTCCTGGGAGGATTACCGCCGCGACTTCTACTGACGAGTGACTTGAGGGCAAATTCAGACGTGAGAACCACGATGAAAAATTGCCAGCGCATTATGCAACGAAGTTTGGATCTGAGACGGGGGCCAGAGAGGAAGGCAGGTATAAAATTGAAATAGGGAATTTAAAAAAAAAGAACATTCAAAGGCAGATAGAGAGGTAAATGTAATACAGATAAATGAAAGGAGGATAAGAATGATGGGCCGCGTGTGCGTGGAGCAGACGGAGAGCTGGGGCGGGGTGAGGAACGAAGAAGAAAGGTTACAGGGAAGGGAAAAATGGGGGTGGGGGGGGGGGGGGGGGTGAGGGAGGAACAAAGGATTTGCAGATGAAAGAGAGAAGGGATGATTAGGGATCTGGAAACTGACATGCATGGATTTGACACAGTATAATTGGTGTTAGGGAGGCGAAGGCGAAAAAGTCACTCAAAGAGAAAAAGAAGTAAAAGGAGAGAGAGAGAGAAATATGAATTTAAAAAAAAGGGGAACAGAAAATCACAGCGAGAAGGAGATGAGGGAAGTGACTTTGATGGTGTAGTTCTCACGCGTTGAGACGTCATTTTTCCATTAAATATCATGACAGACAGAGTCGTTGTGGCTGTCTGGACTGTGTCATCATAAATAGTATTAATCAATGCGATCAGCTTGCTCAGCATAGCATATTTGTCATATTTAATCTTCACTTTCGCCATCATTTAGTTGTGATTTTACTTCTGGGACTGATTCATGAGCTAATATTTCATAAAAATGCCAGAGAAAATGGGAAAGAAAAAAGTTGTGAGAAAAGCTCAAACTCTCCTCTACTTTAAGTCTCACAAATCTCTGCTTTTAAACAGATCATTACACTTTAATCTCTATTGGTATAAAACCACAATTTTGGGCTCACAGACTTTTGATATACGTTATTGCTGGAATATGTGAAGCGATCAGTGATATTGAGAATTTGTGCAGCACAAGGTTTTCTAGATATCAACGACGTCTCACAATTTTCAAACCTCTGAGATTTAAGAGTGAAAAAAGGAAATAGTTTTAATACCAAACAACCTACATAAGCCTTTACAGCTTGTGTAAGTTTTCCCAACAAAGGGTGCGATGATAAGCCAACATTGTTGACAGAAATTGGCGATAAAATTAGCTTAAATGAACAAAGTGAATTGTTAATGATCGTAGGTCACGTCGTGGTGGAGCTGAGGTCCTTATTTTATTTACTGAATGAGTCATCTGGCTTTCTACCATCTCTGCTGATAGATGAAATCCTGTTTATAACATTAACCTACTTTATATATCTCAGGCCTCAACATGAAATGGTCAAACGCTGTTTCTTCTCATTTCTTCCTTCTTGGCGGACGAGAAGGCAGGCGGGCATTTAACAAAACCTATCCAAGAAACCCCACACCCCATTCAGGTCTCAATTTACTGACTATTATTGAATAAACTGTCACCTATAGAGGAAGTGGTGGTGAACGAGCAATTGATGGAGTGATTGTGGACACGGTCTCATTGTCCTCAGAGTGACAACGCGGTGACCACTGTAGCAAAACGAGGGGGGCACAAGGGAGTATTGATTAACACTCGATGACACCTCCATTAAAAGGGCAGGAAAAAAGGCGATTACATACTGTATGTGCTCATGTGAGGAACCCAAAACAATCACCAAAAATAATGTTTATCCACATATAACCATATAGAAAAATACACTTAAAGAAAGTCCTAACTATTGGGAACTCTCATCACTCAGCAGCAGCCAATATTTCAGGCTAACAAGACCAGGCTTCTTTCAAATGAATGGGAGGAGAAGTGCAACGATACAATGTGTAGCATCTGTGTCATACATCCATATTTCTTTCTTCATATAAAAGACTTATTATCTAATGAATATTTGATGAGGGCTGCAACAATTAGCTGATTATTAATCATTTTCTAAATTATTCACCCATTTTTTTTGATGGAATCACTGTTATTAGTGGGGAATAATAGTTTTTTTCTTTTTCTTTTTCTTTTCGATGTGATACACAGTATGTTCTTCTCTTTTTGCTCCTCCGTGGCAAAGAATGGGTTCAAATGATGTGTGTGCACATATACAGTATCTTTGTGAGAACCATTACGACTTACAAATAATAAAAAGCAAGGACATTTTGGGGCAGCGAGGACACTGAGGCTGTTCCTCACTGTCTGTCACACCTTAAAAAGGCTTTTTATGGATTTCAGGGTTAGATTTAGAATTAGGTTTAGGTTAAGGCTACTTAGTTGTGATGGTTGAGGTAAAGTAAGGGAATAGGTGATGCCTATGAGTGTCCTCAGTAAGATAGTTGGTCAAAAATGTGTGCATGTCCTTGTATTTGTTGCCTCTTTAGGGACCTTTTCATGTAATAAACAGTGAACCTGTCAGGACTTCACTTTTGAGGAGGTTCACGGCGAACATTTGAATTGTGCTTAGATTGAGGTTAATGTTAGGGTTAGTGCTTTGTTTAAGCTGTTCCAATGAATGGACGACAATGTAGTGTCCTAAGAAGAATAGCTTCACAAAGCTCTGTGTATCTGCGTGTGTGTGTGCGTGCGTCACAGACAATCCTGCTGACTCCTAACAGAGCAGACAAGGGCAGGTTAAAGCTCAGAACAGACTTGCTGCCTCCTGAATGATGATATGTGTGTGTGTGTGTGTGTGTGTGTGTGTGTGTGTGTGTGTGTGTGTGTGTGTGTGTGTGTGTGTTTGTGTGCATGTAGGTCTTAGTGTCACTCTCTTGGCAGAGAGCAGTGGACGGCAGCAATCACAGTTTGAATTTCAATGGTTTATGCTTGAGAGTGTGTGTGTGCGTGCGCATGAAGTTGCGTGAGCACCTGCACAATGTGACTCCAGGGTCACGCACGTGTGTCAACAAATCACACACTGTATATAGAAGTAAATTGACCATTCTGCAAGGACTTGGTAAAGCCATTACACTCACTATATCGAGTGTGTGAAGTGCACAAGCACAGATGATGTTGACCGACGCTGACTGGACCATGAGTCGCCTCGGTGCCCAGCTGTCCACTCGTTTTCTCTGTGTGCGTCTGTGCTCTTGAATCAAATATCATTTAATGTAGAAGCAGATTTTCCGCTGTTATACAACATCAACAACAACAACAACAACAACTGGCTTCGAGTCAACGGTTTCAGGAGCGGAGCGATCCACTTTTAACCTACGCAAGGTCACAACTGCTGAGGTTGTAAGTGGATCTCTGCACACTAAGGCCAATCAACAGTGGCAGAAAAACAAATAAATGGGAGGCGAAAGGAAATTAAAAAGAGCGAGGGATTGGAGCCTTTGCCGACTGGCTCAGCTAAATTCACACGCACTCATCACTTACACTCTGATTAATTGCTTTATAGGTTGCACTAAAGAGAATGGCACTGGATTAATTGTGGTTTTCAAAGCCACCCGCACACCCACCTCCCTCCTTGTAGTAAACATAAGGATGTGGACGTGTTTATATGTTTGTACATCTCTAAACCACAAGCTGAATCATTTGTACTTTAATAAGATTCAACGTATGCGCGTGTCTGTGTGTGTGTGTGTGTGTGTCCATACATAAAAATGGAACAGAAAACAAAACTAAAACATTTTTATTTGAATGCGTTCCACCCTTGAATGTGTTCCAACCCTCCCACCCTTGTTTCCTAAATAATTCAATAAAGAAATGTTTAATACCAGGTCTGAACTGACTACGGCTCCTGAGGCCTGTTAGGATATTTCCTGGATAACGATTAAAAAACACCACAATGTTAATTGGTGATGATATCGCCAACCTACTTAGCATGCCTGAAAAGCCACAACACATTACAAAACACTTGATAGAGAGATACCGATGATACACACACTTCCCCTCCCTCCCTGCCTTGTTAGGCAGAACTACGAATCAACAACGGCAACAGACAAAGTTAGCAGTGATTTAAAAGATGATATCATACTCTTGTTTCTTATAGGAGCGGCAGAGGAGACACAAAACAGAACCACAGTCACTTCAGATCCTCAGCAGTCCACAAAACACACTAACTACTCAGGACGGATAATAAAAGCAAATTACAGCAGTGTTTAAAACAAACATCTCCCTTGTGTCTCGGTGATTTTTCTCCCCCTTTATAACAACTGTAAAACTGACAAATACTTTTTGTCTTTGTTTGTTTTATTATATTCATCAGTGATTGAAAAAGAATTGCAGAATTTAAGACGCACATTTTCTCTCTCTCGCCCCCTCTCTCTCTTTGCATATGTGAGTAGGGAAGTCCACATTCAAGTCTATTAGCAGACACTATCAGGCTCCTCCTGCAGAGTGGCCAACTGTCTCCACTAACTTTGTATTTTGGAGCTGTGCAGCCAAGTGGAAAACAAGGCAATTTCAGCTGCAGGAAAACGACTCAGGAGATGAGGTAGCCTTGGAACACACACACACACAAATCACTTTTAGGGACATCACATACACTCGCGTTCACTTCCTGAGGACTTAGCCTAACCTCAACCAAAGCCACAGGTTGCCCAGCTCATACCCGCACGTCAACTACCGACCCATAAATTGGACAAACTGACCCCAAATGACAGTTTTTAGTTAAATATCTGGTCCCAAACGCAGTTTGTGGCAGTAACACAAACACACATCGACACAGGAAATAAATAAATCTGCTCTGCTTCTTATGGGAGGACATTTTGTGCTTTTTCTTTTGGACTGCAAGACAGCAAAAACAATCATGTTGTGACCCTTAAGTGTGTGTGTGTGTGTGTGTGTGTGTGTGTGTGTGTGTGTGTGTGTGTGTGTGTGTGTGTGTGTGTGTGTGTGTGTGTGTGTGTGTGCGTGTGCGGGTGTGTGTGCGTGTGCGGGTGTGTGTCTGTGTTTGTCTACAAGACAATAAGGTCCGGGCTCATTCATCACTGGAGACCAATCGACCAGTAGTCATCGTGGTAATCAATAAGCATGTCACTGATAAGGGGATGGAAGCTACACACTTAGACTATGCAGACAGAAGTCATTCATTTCCATTCTTTCACACTCACCCCACCTACCCCTCCGTCAGGACTGCTGGTCCTGACAAGGTCTCTCACACACCACACACAATCAGGTGCAAGATCACTGTAGATCCTGCCACATTAAGCCATCATACTGATCATTCTACTCCTGTTTCTCAAACATATTTGACCCCCACTCTTCTTCTACTAATAATAATAGAGGTGCAATGCTGCCCTCCACAGAAAAAAATTATCTTGATCATAGTTTAAAGTTCTTCAACACAGTTAAAAGTTCGTTATCATCTCTGCATTTTTTCATCCATCACACCTTAGATCTCCTTTCTTCTCCTGTCTTCTTTTAGTCAACAGCTTTCTCTCCCTCCCAGCCCTCCACTCATTCATCGACTCACTGTATCTCACGCTCTCCCTCACTCTCTTAAATCTCCCATCATGTTCCACAAGCCTTTGTAAATCTGCTAACCTACCACAGACTTCTCTTAAAAGCAACAGCTTATGTTTGCCTCTTTATTTACAATAAAGTGGAAGTCCTTGCTGGGAGCAATGCCTTTTAAAGACTCAGTGCGACAGGAAGACTTATTTTGAATGGAGACACTCATGCACACACAATGTCTATTCAAGTACCACTTATTACAAACTTTTCTTTTTATGTCACACAGAAAAAGCAAAACAGGAGACTGAGGAGAGCTCCTTGAAGATTTAGCTGAGAAGTACAAGTATGAACACGACAGCACAGGTTGGACACAGGCACTTATTGATTTTAAAGGGGATGAAAACCAATCCGACAGCGAATCAAATCAGATTAGTTCCAGTTCCACATATGACAAGATGACAGGGACACTATAAAAAAACGTTTAGCTCAGTGTATCTTTTTCCTCCGTCCTTTCGTTTAATAACAGCATGTCTTTGCTGCCAGAGTGTCTTAAGTGGTGACAGGGTATTACCACTGTCCGTCACAACATCCTGAGGATGAAATGCCGACTATGTCAAGATGACAGGGGAGATTCTTGAAAATAAAGCTTGTTAAAAGTTGTTAAACTCCACTGCACGTCATTCAAGTTATACGCACTTCACCTTCGTGTTTCGACTGGAGATGATGAAGAATTTAGACCATAGGTCCAAAGACTCAGAGGCTATTAAACTGAATTTGCATTTGAAAGAGACACAGTAGGGAAAGACTAAAACAAGGAGAGAGAAAATTAAATTCAAAATGACCAGAATTATGTTAAAACCCATTAAGACCTAGAAACAACCATAATGAGGTTGAAAACAAATACAAAGACGACCAGGAACTACAGAGACTGTTGAAAACAACTCAGGAACTCAGAAACAAACACAAAGACTCAAAACTACAAGAAACACACTATAAATGAGACCATCAGCAACTACAGAGACTCAAAACAACTACAATAAGACAACACAAATGCAGAGTGGCAAAACGACTACAAAGAGATTCAACAGAAAGAGACTTGGTCAAAACAAACTACAAATAGACACAAAACAGATACAAAGAGACACTAAAGAACAAAGAATTACAAGATGCTTGCAAATAAATGTCAACAGAGACCGCAAACAACAACCTATGAGACACATTAAAAAGAGACAGTGACTGTAAACTCAAGATACAAAAAGATGACTAACTAGTGGAAAACATCTATAGACACACATACAATGATCAAATCCAATGACTGCAACCAAGTCAACACAATATTCCATCAGTATAAGTGTCTCACTTTTATGCCGAGCGTGTGGAGGAATCAAATCGATCTGTGCGGATAAAACCAGAAATCTTCAGAAATCTCTGAGTTTAAATCCATGTGTGTGGCCAAATGTTGACTGCACACAGGTCGTTAACTTAAGACTAATGTTTTCTTTACTCAGTTCAGGCAATAGATCAGGATCTAATGCCGAGGAAAAATGTGAAAACCGCGCTCAGAAGAATTCATAAGACGAAGCGATTGATTTTCCTCGTGCATGTGAGTTATTGCTTTAGCAAAAGTAATCGGGTTTGTCGAGAGAAGGTCAGGAGAAAAATCTGTTTGTGTATGAAACACATTTACCAGTTTATATAATGCTGTTTATCTCTACATGTTATTTCTATGGATTTAAGTGCAAGATATATTGTATTCCAATGCTATCATAAATCCTCAGGTCCACTGTTTGGACACTGGCCCAGTGAGGAATCCTGCACCTTTAACCATCTGTCTACCAGCAGATAATGGTACAGTAAAAGGTTACACAGATATTACCTTGGACTTTCTGACCTAGAAGAGAGCCTGTATCTGTGGGTGAAACCACATCAAAAGGAATAAAACAAGGCAGAAGAATCGAAGGCCGTCTTTACAGTGGCATTAGAGGTGTCCTAATTTTATATCTGACCTCAGAGCAAATCAATTTATACAGCGACCTGGATTACAGCCTCCACCAAGAGTCTAGCTGCAAGAAATATGTTCACTTTGTCCTCTTCTGTACCCGAGTAATGGCAGTGCACAGTGTCCAGAATCATTTAAATCACAGAATGTTATGAAATCCCAGTTAACTTTTAGACATAAGATGTCATTGCGTGATTTTTATGCAATCAGATATCCCCGTTAAATTCAGAGTTATGACAAAAAACTTTGACAGCATGAGATTCACTCCAGGCATTCCTCACAACAACAGGACAGCAAAGAGGTCACAGCAACCTGGAACTTTGACCACCAAAATAAGACCAGTTATATCAAGTAAATATCAGAGCCAAATACAAAGATATTTCCATCAAGCGGTTTCTGAGGTAAAAGAATTGGACTAGCTGAAAACATAATGCCTCCGGCTTTTGCCATCAAAGGTGAGGAGACACACCATAGTGGAGTCCAGTTTTTTGTCAATACCAATTTAGATAAAAAATGACGTACAAGGGTATCGTCGTGTTGGAATTATCCTCCAATTGTGTGACAATAAAACGGGGCAGTTGCTTGAAAAGGCGAATTTAGCAGAAAGACACAACAGCTGAGTCTCTGTCCAGTCACCTGCACAGTTGTCCTTCAAGCGACAACTCAGCTAAATCCCGTGTACCCAAGAGGACTCCTAGAACAATGGTATAAACCATGTTAAATAAAGCTGAGTAATCGCTACCAAGGTCGAGAATAGGGAAGGAGACGAGCTACTGCCTTCATTTCAACAACTTCAAATTCTTATTAACGAATGCCACTTGGGCTATTTTCCTCCAACTCATCAACACTCATCTTCTGCATATCTTGTCATTGAAGATGTTTTATCTGTTACTCCAGAGGCTTCTTCAGTGCAGCTCTGAACTGAAGAAGCCTGTTGGATGAGCGGTGAAACCTAACTCAAACAAGTCCACTTGTCTATAGCTAATTACTGAAGAGGAGTCATCATCATTGGTGATCGCTCGCAACAAGTAAGATTGTCCTCCTTCGGGTTGGTCTGATCATTTGTGGTTATTCAGGTGGCTGTACAGGCCAATGTGCCAAACCTCTTCTTCTGCGTTGCCGTGCAATCATCCGACCAGAGCATTTGTTTGGCATGCCTGCGATGTGGCCTGACCATCATAACTGGTGTTGAGTGATGGATGAATACGAACCTTCACAGACAGTAGGTGACCAGTTTCTAATAATACTAACACCAGTCCATCTGGCAACAACAACCATGCCATATTAACCATTCACCATTCTGATGCTCTGAACTTCAGGTGGTCATCTCCAGGGTTCCTCAATCCTGGTCCTGGGGGCCCACTGTGCTGCCTGTTTTAGACGTTTCCTTGCACAACAGTGGGTCCACAGGACCAGGATTGATAAACCCCGATCTAGACCATGTCTACATGCATTAATTCATGTAGAGACATGAAGTTGCTGACATGTGATTGGCTTTATAGATATTTTGTACCAATAAGTCGTACAGGTGTCTAAAGAAACAGGCAATCCGGACCAATTTAGAAAACATAGATCTGAATAAGAATTTGTGTGATGAGTGTGTGCATGCCTGTGTGGCGATGTGTTGTTTTGCATGTGTGTGTATGTATGTTTTGAGTCCAGGGAAGAGAATTGATCTCTCTGAGGCTCAGAAGCAGCTCGTCTGTGAATACCAATTAGTGGTAATTAATAGGAGCTAATGGACTCTCTCCTCACTCCTGTCTCTTGTCTGTCTCTATTTATTCCCTTCAGTGTTTCTCTCTCATTTTTATTACGCAACAATAATGCATACAGGAATGACTAATCAGTCGCTTCCTTCCTTCTTTGTAATTGTCCCCAAGCTATAGACTCTTCAGACTTTCACATCTAAAGTTGGTTTATAGCTAGGAAATTATACAACGTGCACTGAAGGCAAATATTGTATGTTATCTAACCATCCACAGTGAGATAACAGCCAGAGCTACTGATTGATCTATCGTGTTAGTCTTTTGGTTATTTATTAGCTGATAAAATCTTAGCTCTGAGGGCTATTTAAATATGTTTTTGTAAATAAAGTAACATTTTCCAGGGTTTCTCAAGGTCTGTGATTCATCATGACCACTTTACAGACTAATATGATACTAGAAATATGTTACTGTCACAGACTTGAAGAGGTAACTCGAGGCAGAGTGAGACATTTCAAGTGAGGAGCAGAGAGAGAGAGAGAGAGAGAGAGAATAGATCACAAATGTCAGAGAGGGGAAAAAAAATGGAGAGTCTGATTGTTACAGAGATTGCGATGGATTGGAGACAGCAGGGGGCAAGAGGACAAAGAGTACGGATGATGTGACACCAGGGCTGGTGTGCGAGTGGATGAGGGGTATGTGCTGTACTTGCAAGCTCATTAAACAGCGGCGTAATTGATGAGTGAGGGGAGTAGACAAAGGAGAGATGAGGGGAGAAGAGAAATAATCGTCAAGGACATAGACAACTTGATGAAAGTGTCCTAATCACTGGTTTCCAGCCAGAATGAGATCAATCACCAATGACAGGACAGACAGATGTAAAGAAAAATCCTTGTGGTGAACCTTTTCATTTCTCAAGTTAGCCGTTCTGGGGCTTTTTCCACATCATTACTGCACGTTTTCTGCAATTACTTACTAGCAGCCCGCTTAAGGGATACTTTGGGTTTTTGATAATGCTCTCACGTTGATGCAGGAACCTTGGAAAAATCTGTTAGATGTTTGATTGACATGAATTAATGAAGGGCCCACGAGTGGGATTTGGAGGTTAAACTGGTTCAGTATGGATAAAAGTATGACTGCAACTAGTCAACTAATCTTTAAAAGCAATTATTTATCACAAACTATTTTGATAATTTTTGGGCCAAACAACAATCAATTAATCAAGATAATGATTAGGAGATCAATTGATTATGAAAATAATTGTTATTATTATTATAGAAATAAATGTAATTATTAAATCTATCCATCTTCACTAGACCTTTGTACAGAAAACATTGTAAAGCAGACTAGAAAGGCTTTTATAATCAAATTCCTAATTGATTACATGCATTTATTCAAATGAATCTGCCTCATGGTGTAGTGCAATCATGTTTGCGATAAATTAGAGCAGCAGTCTGCAGGATGTCATGGTTTTGTGCGTGTAAAGCGGCACATCTAGGAAGTAAGGTGTTTACCATGTTCAGGAAAACAGAAATTAAAAACAAATAAATTCACGCATTAGAGCAGCATGACAGGCTTCTGGGGCTCAGTAAAAACAAATTATCTGCCATTCCTTGTCACATCTGCTGCTAAAGGAGAACAGAGTCGTTTCTAGGCGCGGCGCGTTGGACGTGGCAGAGCAGCCGTGCTAATTTATAGGTCAATATAAACTTCCATCACCACAGACTGGAGCTGAAAGCTGCACTGGCATGCAGCAGAAATGAGGGAAAGAGCAGAACCTCTAAATCATGTACAATGAACATATAGGACAGGGAAGAAAGAGCTAGCACAGAGTGTCACTGGAGAACAAAGTCACACTTTTTACAGACACTGCATTTATGGAGGTTTTTTTTGAGAAATGTTTAAATTCTATGCCACTTCCATCTAAACTGCACCATTTGGGCAATAACAAAGGCATTTATGAGATCACCGATTTAACCGCCTCACTGGCGAGTGTCTTTATGACAGTAGTATCATTACAGGTTGGCACTAGGTGAGCAGACAATGTGACGGGATGATAGTTTAAGGTAATTAGTGCCGGTCGTTTGAAGCATAACTCATGAAACTAACCAGAATCTGCATACTTCTCAGATCTGAGCTACACGGATCAGAACAACAGAACAAGCCACTGCAAGAGAAAGAGACTGATGACAGAGCAGAGAGTGCGAGAGCCCCTGTTATGGATCGACTCGTTTTCCCTGTTAACTGCTAATTTTCACCCGAATGCATCGGCAGGTGCCTCTATGTGTGAAACAGCAGATGCTAAAAACTGGGGGAGAGAAGGCTTTCCTGTAAATGTACCATTGTTCACGTTCTCATTAAAATTTTAATACTCTGCCACAGTTTGTACATTTTAAAACACCATCGTCTCTCTGTGATTATTGTTTTGTGACCTTCTAATGGGCATAATACACAGTTGGACAATCTAACAGAGTTCTGGTTTTGTGTGCACTGATATGATTTAATAAATCGCCTATTAGCTGCCATGAGTCATTACATTCCATATATACACACACACACATTTGATTAAGTGCACCGTGTTTGATTTTCTATCACATTTAGACTGAGGGCAATTAAAGTACTCTTCAGCTAAATCTTTGATTTTTACCGCCAATAAATTGCACTACCACGACAATTACACTGTAAAACGTGTACCGTGTCTAATACTGAGATAGAATAGGGTGAGGGGGGCTAACTGCGACACATGCGGCAGAGTGCAATAATCCTGGCACCGAACAACCTCATTTCAATTCCTGCAGCCGAGGACAATAATTCTTCACAGGCTGGCTGCAGTGAGATTCCCCGCTCATGTTTTGACATTGCACAGTCTCAGTGTGGTATCTTGAGGTCTGTCTCATCCGGCGCATAGGCCAAACAAGGAGAATTGATGATGTAACCCAGTGTAAACACAGAAGTGGTGCTGCGAAACTGATTTAGAGCCCGTGTTGATGCCCAGAGAGGAAAAGTGAGCGACAATGAACACAGAGCGAGACTTTTAAATGTGAAAAATCCTATTTTTTATGGGACCAGAAACTTAACTTTAAAGAAAAACAAACAAATTAAACTTTAAACTCCTACCAGATCAGAAAAGGAATGATACACATTAAATATGACAATAGGGCAACATCTGTTCTTGCATTTCCGATTCAAACAACGTCAAAGTCAGCACTCCACACACTGTCAGATAGTTATGCCATGAACAGACATTTACAGATGGGTGTATGAACAGTATGAAAATGAGGTGCTCATTTGCAAAGAAGAACAAAATCAGACTAAAAAAGAAAACAGGCTTGTTGTTTCAGTACGTTGAGATGTCTAATTAAAACACACAAAATAATTCATCTAAAAAGGACATGTTTTAAATTAGCTCCTCAATTACAAGCAAACACGAGCCGTCCCAGCGGCTCCTGCCAATGAACAGGTGTAATGAGTCCTGCTGCCTTTAAGAGCTCGTAACAATAAAAGACCCCGTAAATTAGTCTGAGATTCACTACATACTTTAAGTGTCCCATGTTGGTCACTAGAAGTTTTATATGAGTTTAACTTTAGATTCTTTTGCTCTTTAAACTCAAGCAAAAAAACGTTGGGAGGTTTATTTTGACATGAAAAGGGTGAAAAGAAATCCATTGAGTGATCGATTGAAGCTTCGAAAGTGAGAATGTGCAGGAGTACGACAACAGGCCTTCAGATAAACCCAACTAGGACAATAATGACAATGTTGGCGGCTGTGATGATGACTATGGTCGATGGAGGCGTTTCCCACGGTCTGTATCTGAGGGAATGTAATGGTAATGGTACAGTGCTGCAGTTTTAGGTAACCTAACAGCTATTATAACAGGCTAGCTGTGTCAATGTTTGCTTGTTTTATTGTGTGTTTGACATGGAACAAGATAAAAACACACAAGCAAAATAGAAGCAAACAAAAGCAAAAACCCAACACCGTGAGCTTGTTTTTGCGTAGCTGATCGATGGGCTCAGTCAGAGCAGAAGGCAGAGAAAAAAACATAATACCAAAGAAAATGTAAGGTAGTGGGCAACATGTGTACAGTAAAGGAATATTGGTGAGAAAGCAAGGAGTGAAATGTGAACATTCTGAGAAACTATTTCACCACACCCGGGTTGCAAATTGCGTCTATTTTCTTAACCGATATTAAAAGTTGACGGAGTTGAACTATTGTCAGTTCATTGGCAACAACAAATCATAGAAACTTAATATGTGTCACCAGAGACTCATCCTGAACATGTCTGCAAAGGATGACCACCCTACAGGAAGTGGAATGCCCAGAAACAGGAAGTGTAACTTTGACGTACGGTGACTGATATACACAGTTTCTTTACGATTTCGGGAATAACTTTGATTTTGAGTTTGATACGATAACCCCTGTCAGTGGAAACACTCAAAAAACATGGAGATGATGCGTGTTGAATATCTTCACCTATCGTTACATTGTGTTGCCATGGCAACGGTGCAAACTTGGATTTTCGCGATAAAAAACAATTGTTTTATTATTATTAGTAGTAGCTTTTCTAATAAAAATACATACAGTTTAGGGGTTAGCATTAGGGCAAGGATTTCTTCTTACGTGTTACTACATCTGTAGTAAAAACAAAAATGGAAACAGGAAATCGCCGCACTTTCACACCTGCGTTGCACAAACCAGATTTATGGTTCGGATAGATCGTAATTATAAGCTCAGAGGCTGCTGCAACGCGATTCACGTCCATGCACTCTGACCTTATCCGCTTATAACGTTAGTGCTTTTGGGTTGATGTGCGCCCTCTTCTGGTATCGGTTGTAACTACACCGTATTTGAGGTCCAGCGAAATAACACACGGATGAAAAGTAACAGACATTGTTGGTTAATTAATTCTGTTAATTAACCTACTAACAATTAATCATTAACATCCCCCACAAAACAAATCACAAACAAACATATTCTGCAACAGCACAGAGCCAACACACAGCAAAACACAAAGACAGAGTGTGTGAGACTGAAATGTGGGAGTGAGTGCAGCGACGGGCAGACAGACACATAGGCAGGAAACTGACCTGTGAGCACGGCTTTTGCAGAGGGTTCAGCCAGGTCCAGCGCAGACTTGCCGTCAGTGTTGCGGATGTTGGGGTCGGCTCCATGCTGCAGCAACACTGTACAACAACAGGGCAGACACAGACAGTAGCTGAGCTCCTGAACTGACATACAAACTCCTCGACACACACTTCCTCCTAGTCCTAGTCCTCCTCCTCCTCCTCCTCCTCCTGCTCCTCCTTCTCCTCCTGCTGCTGCTGCTGCTACTACTGAACCACATTCTGATCCATAAACAGCTCTCCCTGGACCCTTCTCTCCCACTTGCTCCTCTGCTATCCCCCCTGTTCCGCCTCTGGTCATTCTGACTCCGCGCTGTACTGGCAGCCCTCCTCCAAGTCCTACTTCACATTTCTCTCCTCCTCCTCCAGCTGCTCCTCCTCTGTTGCTAGCGCTGCTCCCTTGGCTGCCCCCGGCTGCCCCTGCCCTGCGAGCCATGCTGCTGATGTAAACAGACATGTCACAACGGGAGCTGCGAAAAGCAACGCTGAGACCACAGCGCCGGAGAAACAGAGGACCTCACAAAAGGGCTACGTGACTGGTTACAAAAAACATCCCACTTCCACGGGAACAAGGGAGGGAAGCCTTTGCTCGAGCGGAGAAAATAAATCAAAATGAGTGAGGAAGGGGGAGAAGAATCCAAGCAGCAGCAGCAGCAGCAGCCCCGGCGGCGGCAGTGGCAGCAGCAAGACAGGCAGGCGGTGCGAGTGGAGAGACTCTCGCCTCTCCAACTGACTGAGCGATGCAGCGGAGAGCAGGATGAGTGAGGAGAGGAGGGGAGAAGGTTGGAACGGTGCGGTGGTGGGGAGTCATAGAGAGAGGATGGGAGAGGTAGAGGGCAAAAAGAGGGGAGGGAGAGCAAAACATAAGAGTGGGTGCAGAGGAGAGGAGAGGAAACGAGAGGAGAGAGGAGAGATGAACTACCCCACAGGTATGAGCTGAATAATAAACTCTGCCTGTGCTCAGTTCTTCCTGTAAATTAGCTCTTGTGAGGGCACTAATGTCACCACTCCGCCTGCCTCCCTCTCTGTCTCGCTTCCCGCTGTTGTGATTGCCGAAACGGTTCTCGTCGCACGTGCCCTCTGACTCGCTGTGAACCATCCTGCTGGAACACAGCAGGAAAAGCGGAGATAACCAGGCAGGCACACTTTTAAAAATTCAGGATGTTGTGCGTGCGTGTGTTTGCGTGCGTGTACCTGTGCATCGTGTTATTCACCCACTCAAAACAAAACAAAACAAAAACATGATTTAGCTCTGCATCAATCCTTCATACGCCAGTCGAGAAGCCTGAGAAGGGATGTCTAAATACCACTTTAAGAACGTACCAATACAGATATCAGTGCGATACAAGCCTGATTCCCTTTACACAAATATTTATATTTCTTTGATGAAAATGTTAAAAAAACGTCGATATTAATTTAGACTTTAACTAAAATTTGTCATCATAGTGACATTTTAGCACATATTTCCAAACCCCCATTTGTCAGCTTTAAATACCAGGACAACCCAGATCCCTTCTTTTGGACAGGATTAGCTTTCAGGACATCGTCAGATTTGCAACTTACGACTCGCTGTGACCAAACCGTGGAAAAAAAGCGAGCATTAACCAAAACTGATTACATCATGGTAACAAAGTGCTGCTGATGACACATAACAGCAATTAAACAAGCTGGGTTTTTTTTTTTTTACTTTTAGCAGTTCTGAATTTATATCTTCACATTTTTTTTAAGTAGTATCTTGTTCAAGTTAACACTTGGGCAAAGAGTTTTTAGATGCTGACATGACAAACATCAAACCTCCATCTTACATAATAAAGATAAAGGAATTATATCGTTGTGGGCTGGCCAGGCAGTTCTTTAGAGAGCGCTTTATTTGCTTTGTGTTTTCCACTGGCAGATCATGCACTTTCAATAACAGACCATCAGAAAAAAAAATATTGATCTCGATTAAAATACAACTGTGAAGTCCTACTGAATAACTATGTTTATTTTTATTTGTAGAATCCACTTTTCATAGGCGTATCTGGCATTTATAGCCGTAGTCAAACCGTATGCAGCCGCCTCGCTTCTCCAGCACAATGTAGCTGTTGTACTTTTGCCGGGACTTTATTGTTCATGGCGTAAAACGCATCGCTCTGTTTGCAGCGTGGGAATGTGATCATGAACGACATTAAAGCAAAAACACTATAGCTGTACTGAGAAATGCGGCGGCTTCACATGGAGATGAAAGGCTTGATCATCTAACCATAACCCGCAAAACAAAGTGGAACAAACACAGTTTAACTATAAACTGAAGTGTAAATGATGGATGTTCTCATTTTTCAAGATCTTCTTCTCCCACGGTTTGTTGATTAGATTTTTCTCTGGACCTTGAGCTTGAAGAGATACAGGTCAAGTATCTTTTTGTTGTGTGTGATCCCATCATGCTGAGCTGTAGTTACAGCCTTCATTTTAGTCTCATGTCCAGCTGCTAAATCTCCAAACTGGCAGGACAACAGTTGACCAAACGCTGGTCCAATAAATAAGCCACCGGGGGTCATGTGACTTTTTGCTGACATGCATTGGTTTTCCTTGTGAGAAAAACATTTAAGTCAGGTTTTTCTTCCCTGTTTCAACTCAACAAACCTTACGGAGCCACCGTATGGGAAAGGGTGCAAAACTTTTAGTGAGTAAACTTTTACGTTTACTTGCAAATCATGTGCTTTTCCTCCCTGGTGCTCCCCAGTTCTTGTTTTGTGCTTTTATTAATCCCCCGTAGGGAAATTAAGTCTTTGCATTTAAGCCATCCTCTACTAGAAAACTTCCTAGAATTAGGAGCAGAGGGCAGCCACGGAGCAGCGCACAGGAAGCAATTGGGGTTGGGTACTTTGCTCAGGGTTACTCCAGGCATTTGACCTGGAGAACCCTACTGTTACAAGCAAAGTTCCCTTTCCACTTGGCCATGGGATGCCCACTGTTCAAGGACCTCAGAAGGTTCCCCAAAAGACCTCTCTGGAGAGCCACGCTCCTACCCTAGCCAGGGCTCCATGGCTCCAATCTATGGAGCTACAGATAAACAGCTGCAGCTTATACGTGCTGGGCTCTTTTCCCCCAGGAGAGCCAGGGTGCAAGTGGCCGTCTGAGAGCTGGCGAGAGAACTCAAACGTTTTGCGAGTGAACGCTAAAGTTTGCTCTAAAGACTTTCCCACCGTGACCCTGGAGGAGGCTCTGTACAAACCCGAGTTGTGATGATGTCTATAATGTTGTGTGAGAGGTTTCATCTTAGCAAAAAGGCAGGGGATTTGTCTTGCAAGTTTTTCCGAAGCTAAATATACTGTGTAGGCACAAGACAGCCCAGTACAGATTTCCAGGCGAATCAATAATGTCAATGCCCTGATAAAGTCTAAATGAACTGTGGCTCTTAATTTTGAAGAGTATCTTCAAGTGCAGTGTGCTATTTAAGAGTCCAGGCAAGTGTTTCTGCCACATATTCCGAGACTATTACGCACATTTAACAGCACGTTTCAGACACATCCAGCATTCCTGGCAGCCGATGATTGCAGATACTTTCTATATATAATGGAAATTAAGTGTGTAGACTTGCCCAAAATAGATAGTCATTAAAAATGTGAACTTAAAGCATGCCTTATATTTAGTCTGTTTTTCCAATCACAATTCAGAGAAATACCTTCACTGTTGCAGTCAAGTATGCGCACATTCAGGGACTTGGACAAATGATAAGTGGAAATGTGTATTGCAGTCTCCAGTTGTGCCAGAGGGCAGTGAAAGAAATATAGGAGCAGTGAAGGAGTCAGCCTTTTCAAATTATTCCACAAATTGGAAATGTGTCCTGAAAATATTTACCTTTTGAACCCGCACAGTAAAACGCATTTATCAACTTCTTGCTTCACAAAGTGTTTTGAAGCGGGTATTTTCTGGGGGAGAAAGTGTTGGCTAAATGTCGGCACTCGTGATTTGTGCTCGCAACTGAACCAAGAAGAGCCACGGTGTTGTCAACGCTTGTCTGCGTCCTTCACCTCAACACTGATGCATTCGCACAAATAAAAGCAAACAGCATCCCTGGAGAGTGTTTTCAGAGCAAAGACATCCTCAAAATGACCTGTTCTTTTATTTAGGTAAACTAATAATAAGCCTTTGACATGTACTTTAGGCCAGAGTCTTGCTTTATGGAGGTTTGTGTAGAGGTAGGTCAAAAAATGGTTGGGCTACTCAGCTCAATTATAAAAAATTATGCATTTTTTTTCTCAGAAATCCAATAAATGTTGATAAATGCAGTTTATACATTATTTTTATTGAAATTAACTGTATATAATGTAAAATTAAACAAAGATTGGACAGAAAGTATTTTAAATGTAAATTTGCAACATTAGATTAAAAAAATGGCATTGAATAAACACATATTTTCTCCCCACTCCCCATTTAAACATGCATCATTTAGATTAATGATCTTATTTGTCATTTATAATTTCATGCTAAAAAATAAAAATATAAATAAATATAGGTCGACCTCTAATTTTATATTTTAAAACAGAAGCTCATTACGCAAATGAAGAAGAGTGGAGGTGTCTTCTGAAATACAATCAACCAAGTATTGCGAATTTAAAAGTTGAAGTGAGTAGGATTTAGTAGCAATTCTTGAATAACTATGTGACATTTCCATTAATGAGAAAAGGAAGTTGAGAAAAAAAACTAAATATGCTCATTGTATAACAACCAAAAACAAAAGACCAAAGGCCTTAATCTCCATGTCATTTAAAATGATTTATACATCAATCCTTGCACCAGTTGTTGATAACAAGATTAAATTTGTGTGTGGTGATAATCAGAGCAACAACAAGCCCCCTGCTGCCGTGCAGTCCTTCAGGGCCCAGACATTATGCAGCAGGTACTGCAGACATAAAATGACTGATGGAACTTTTTCCTCCCCGTTGCTCTCAGCACTCAAAGCCCCATGAAACCGACCATCAGTGAAGATTTCTGCCAGTATGTCTACTATTATTATTATCATTATTCAAAGTGAGCAATGCTGTTCCATTAGGATCATAAAGATTATCACCCTCAAAAGGCTGCGCGGACGGGTTTACTGTCAAGATGCATCTTTTCTACTTTGTGGGATCAGTAACACACAGCATCCCCCTCTATTCTTCAGATTAACTGTGACTGCTGCTGCTAACTGAGCCTGCGGTGGCGTTTCACTTTTTTAATTTAAAACCACGTTGGTGGGAGCTCATATAATATAGGACGGAGAAATCAATGTGCTCTTGTCCCCGTGTGAGTTTAAGAATTAAGCACTATAACGCGGTGATTGCGATTCCGTGGGTTATTTGCTGCTTCGAGCTTAATGAAAAACAATAGTGGGTGGTTTACGATTGTTTCTAAAAATTACTGTGTGATTATACAGAAATATGGGTTAAGACTTTTGAAGGGTGGGGAGTGCATTTACATAAAACGCACAAAAGAATATAAAACTAAAGCAGAATTTAACATTTAACAAGTCCTGAATTAAATTAACAGTACGTAAAAACCACAAGGGATCATGGGAATTGTTGCCATTGCCACCGGTTGACCTTTGGTAGCAATTTCTCAGGAGCAAGGTCAACTCAGAGGTGACATAACACCCAGTTGTGACCTCTGACAATGTTAACGGAATGCAGCACAAATAAAGGCTGTTTTAAAGTCCATTACCTTGAATAATGTATATTTATATGGGTGTTGGAAATGTTTTGGCTACTGTAAATACACCACTAAACGAAATATATAACAAGCCTTGTCATTGTTAAAGAAATGTTACATACTATGTCTTTAAAAGCACAAATTAAAAAACAGCCCAAACTGAAAGAAGAGAGTTGAAGATCACCTTAAACAACCACAGAAACTTTCATGATTTGGTTCAAGTCTTGCCTGGGGCTAAAACTAATAAAACTAAAGGCAATGTTTGCATTTACAAGAGTATATATTATATTTCTGCAAAGTATATCTTATTACAGGTTATTTCACTGGGTGAATAAAAAAGTAAACATTTACAATGGCTCCTGACTGCTGTAGACAAAAATATCTGACTGAATATATACATATAAGATAACACCAAGTTGTGACCTCTGATTTACAATGTTAACAGAACGCAGCACAATTAGAGGCTGTTTTACAGTCTGTTACCTTGAATAATGTATATTCATATGGGTTTAAAGAGTGTTGGAAATATAAAAAGTCTTGTCATTGTTAAAGAAATCTTACATGCCATGTCTTTAAAAGCATATTTAACCAAACCAGAAAGGAACCAAGTACTTGCACACACACAGAAATAAGGTTTTTCCATTTCTCTTCATGGCAATTATTAGTATAACTTACTTCTTCAAACACAAAATAAACTGAGCACATTGCTTTTGTGCACTTACCGATACAGACGTCTATCTTGCCTTTAATGGCTGCTTCGTGTAGCGGCGTGTAGTTCCAGTTGTCTCGAGCATTAGGGTCGGCTCCCTGACATAGCAACAAGGACACCACCTGGAAGAAAAGAAGAACATTGAACTTACTTTTCATTTAGCAAACACTATAAAAACATCAGATGTTCTTTTACTCTACTCAGGCTGGATATACTTCAAAGTGACAGTAAGCCATGTTGTGAATCCTCTGAGTTAAACCTACCAACAGATGAAATCCAGCTGACTTTTTGAGATTTCATTACTTTAGATAAAAGAATAACAAAACAAAAAAAAAAAAAATGGCGATGAACAATGAGCATTACGGCCGAAACTTAAAACTGGAGTGCAGAACTTTATACTGGTTGATTTAGCAAAAACTGGAAATTCCATAGTTACTTCATAGTTATTCATTACTTAAGTTAACTGATTTATTACTGATCACCTTTCTTCTGTTTTCTTGTTCAAGAGTCTTTGCGCGACATGAATAGCGTATTAAAAATCTGATGTATTATTGTTATTATTATGTATGTCTATTGCACTGCCACTGTATGCACACAAACACTGCCTCAGTCAGGTCTGATAGTCTTGCTTGACAGAGCCTGTTTCCAGGTAAATGAGGCAAACAAAGGCAGAGTAATAAAGTCAACAATGGCAAAAATTCACAAAAGATGTCAGAGATTCAGCCTTTTGTTGTTATTTATTAATCAACAAACACCTTAACCTCAATAAGGAGTGTCCTTCCTGTGGACTTGAAACTGAGGGACCCATGTCATGGACCAAACATGCCTGATCAATGATAGTTTTTTATTATTAGCATTATATTATATCGCAGCTTTAAAGCTGTAGATAGAATTCCATTGGTTGTAAAAGAGAATGCAAGTTCTTAACCTCGACCGTCTGCAACAACACAGCTCAGTACCTCAACCGTCCATTTAACTATCCGATTTCCAGCAGAGGGTTTCCACTGTCTGTCGGAGAACAAGGTCACTGCATCTAATTTGCAGGAAAAAAACAACTTAAAAACTAGACAAACAAGCACTTTAAGAACCTCAGCTTTGTAGTTGCTGAGTGACTGGTTTCAGTTTGGAAGTGTTTTCACTCTCATCGTGATGCAAATCGTTGCCGTGTGATCACACACAGCACAGCACTTCTCCGACGATGACGTTAAGTGCTCTCAATCAAAACCTCTCAAAACACATGAAACCGAGAACAACAAAGCCTCAGCCGCACATCTGTTACACATAATCCACAACATCATCATCACCAGGATCAGGGGATGACCACAGCAGTGAATGAACGTCTTCTCACGGTGGTCTCTACCCATGACTGCACACTTTGTGGTTTTGTGGATCGACCACCTGACAAAGCAGGAAGTCGACAAAAGCAGGAAACGGATTTGTGTGCTATTTTGCCTGGACAGCACAGTGGGGGGGGATCGTGTAAGTAAATCTCACCTCAGAGTGACCAAAGGAGCAGGCATTGTGAAGCGGGATCAGACCCCCGTCGTCCCGAGCGTGCACATTGGCGCCCGTCTGAAGCAAGTGGTCAACCACGTCTTTCCGTCCGAAACCTGAGGCACGAGAAAAAGAGGTGAAAAAGATTAATTTAGAATCAAAAGAAGAAAACATCATTTACAATACTTTGTATATTCACCATCCGTGTTTACAGATCTGATTTAATTCTTATTTATGCTGAAATTCTAAAACTTTACTCGACTTTCGTCGTCATTTTCTATCTGTATCACATTTGTCATGGAAAGTGTTGTCACGTCACCCTTCTTCACGTCAACTGTGTCCAGAGACTTTAGAGAATCTGTTTTTGTTCAAGCTGCCAAGGATTAGAAAAGCCAGAGATATAAAACAGCTGTTGTTGTTTTTTTGTTTTTTTTGTTTTTTTTGCTGTACAGTTAAAAGGCTTAAAACAGCCCAAACTGAAAGAAGAGAGCTGAAGATCACCTTAAACAAACACAGAAACTTTCCTAATTTGATTCAAGTCTTGCATGTGGCTAAAACTAATAAAACTAAAGGCAATGTTTATATTTACAAGTTATGGATATTTCACTTATTACAGATTTTTCACTCGGTGAATAAAAAAGTAAACATTTACAATGGCACCACTGTTTAACATTAAGTGCATTTAAAAAAGCTGGTTCCCTGAGATGACAGCGTGAACCTTTCAGTTGCTGGGTATAATGTGTCATTTATACATTAAATGTGACAGTACTATCGTTTGGTTTTTGAGTATTTATTTAATCATTTGTTTGTTACTTTCATTAAAGTGAACAATAATACAATATATACATTCATAATACATATTTAAATGATTAGGAAAGGAGAAGTTAGAAGAATACATCACTTATTATTATTACCTCAACACAAGGAATCTTAGACGCTCTGTCTTTTTCAGTTACCTACACAATCGACTACACCCTTTATGACAACAACATAAAACTAAAATAAGCCATAAAAGTGAAGTGTTTTTAACAAAATACACAAAAAAAAAATAAAAAAAATGAACACCCTGTTAAGTGTCAAGTGCATATTGTCTCATTTATTTTCTCTTCATACATTTTTTCCTCACTCAACTCAAATATGTGTAATCATTCTCTTAAATACTTTCACCTGTTTATTTTCTGCCTTGCACCCTGTGTAATGCATTTATATCTCATTTATTAAATTAACAGTAACATAAAATTTGCTTTTAATGTTTTTTGAGTTCAACAAAGTGACTGTTTTAAACGTGTACATCTGATAATTGTGAAAACGAATGTGATAAAGTTTGCAGATACGCTTGTGACTGGTGTCTGGTCACTCCCACACCCTGAACGCATCATCACAAGTGAACGGTCTGAAAAATACGATTTTATTTGTGTGTAATTAGATTTATTTAGTAAATGTTACCTGCTGCGAAATGCAGGGGTGTCGATTTACGTCCTGCCATGTCTTTAGCGTTCACGTTCACCGCATCCACGAGTTTCTTCACCCTTGAAACATCCCCGTTTCGACAGGCTTCAAACAGCTCCCTGAACGCCCCGTTTGCATTAGCACCCACAGCGCTGCTGCTGCTGCTGCTCGGGTTACCACTGCCTGAGTCGGGCGTGGAGCCAGGGCTTGTCCCGCTACCCTCGGTGGTGGTCGGGGAGCTAGCACTACTGCTGCTGCCGCTGCTGGCGGAGGAGGAGAGGGCCGGAGATGGAGAGGTGGTGGTGGTGGTGGTGGTGGGAGAGGCCGGGGCTGCCTCGCCGTCAGCCGTGTTCTCCGCCGCGCTTCTACGGGGAAGCGGAGTAGCATCATCGGCAGGTGCCGGCGGAGAGCTGGAAGGGCTACCGGGGATGGAGGAGCTGCGGGGCGGCAGGGTGTTCGACTGTTGCTGCTGAGAGGAGCGACGAGGCGTCGCCATTTTCACAACACAACAGTCCCCACTAGCAACAAAACACTGCTGACAGCTTCCTGTCGAGAAAAGTCAAACTTCCGGTTTGCAGGGATTAGCTGAAAACTAATGTGTTACTTTTTTATTCGGTTTGTTTGTTCACACTAACTAATTTGTGTAGTGTTTTATTTATTTTTGCGTGATTTTACATAATTTTACGCAACTTAGAGAGACGAGAGAGCCCTGATCAACAGAGCCGCGGCCCACTTGTGGCCACTGTGGGTACTGCAACGATGCTATCAAATCCCTGTGTTTACCAAATTAAAAAAACATGGTTGTTTGAGCGTATTAAACAGGCCTGTAAATAAAATAGTTTAACTTATTAACATTAAAAAAACAGCTTTAAAATAGCGCCGTTTCAGTTCTCCTAAATGTTGATATACCATTTTAAAGTACTTACTTATTTTGTTAAATTCTTTCTCCTAAAAAGAACCAAAGAGTACTGTTAAAGCCTCAGATTTATAAGCAGTATCGAAAAAAAGTAGTAGTAGTAGTGGTATCGTTAAAAATCTTAATAATACCATCTCTATTATTCATATATAATGTTTATTTCTAATCACTGTTTTCAGTTCGTTTTGTTTGTTTGGGTTTTAGTGCTTTTATGTTCGAAATAAATGTTATTAGTTACAAAATAAACCATTTTCAATTGTTTTTCCACGTTATATCATTATCTGTTGTTTGTTTCGATAAATTACATTGAAAAGGAATCATTTAAAAAAACAAGTGATGCACTTGAGACGTGAGACAATACTGACATCTAGTGGAGATAATGGGTAATGGAAAAACAAAAACAAAGTCCTCTTCAGACAGTGAGGATTCTGACAAATGATAAACAAGCAAAACAAGTTATAGAAAATACATTTTAATGGAGTAAATATGATTAAAATTCTAATCTACGCTGAAAAATTCAACATTATTGATCAAGACAGATTATGACTATCTCACTAACATTCATTATGGGAATTACATCTGATTTTCCACAAGTGTAAAAGAAAATTAAGAAAAACATTGTAAATAAGTGTGTTTTTTCCCCCTGGAAGGTGTTAAAGTCACATAATCTGAAAAGTAAGTTGGTATTTTAGGTCAAAATGTCATTGAGTATGTATTTAATTGGTTAATGGGTGTCATACTAGGGCGCTTTTCAGTAAATCTTTTTTAAAAGACATATAATTAAATGTTAGCACACATTTGGATATGAGTTAAAGCAGCTGATCTAAGTGTCACCTGCTGTCGTGGTGACTCAGCATGTGGAAGTGATTTATGTGTGTGTGTGTGTGTGATGTCAGTGGATAAATATGCAGAGTTCTGTCCGGTCAGTTGGTCGACATACCTGACGTTCTTCTTCCAACGGCTGCTTGTGTGACAAAGTTTAAACTTGGCCTGAAAAACAACTTCAAGAACAAAAATCGCTACAAAGACAAAACATACATTTGATCATATACGGCTTTTATAAAATACAATTTTTCACTTTTATTAGATAAAAGACAATGTGACTATTTTGGCAACTTCACACCATCACAACAACTGCAGTAAAACATAAGTGGCGGCCAGATTAAACCAGATTAAAGACAGGATTGATGGAGATCTTGCTTCTGGGCCAACTCTGAAAGCAAGATCTCCAGAAAAGAGACTTCATGAATAATCCCATCTGTCCCATTAGAGAGAAAACCTCATGAGAGAGAGAGAAGGCACAGAAGAAAATAAAGACAGAGAAAAGGAAGAAGAGAGCGCAGAGACAGAGAGACAAAGATGCAGGACTAGATTCCTGCAGAACAACATTCTTGTCAAAAACACTTCCCACACTCTTTCAAAATCTCCACGTCAATCATGACTCTCAAAAAACAACAAAGTATTCCGTGTTTTCATGAGCTGAGGTTATTTAATCAAACATCGTCTCACCATAAAAAACATTTTTCTGCTTTTATTGGACCGACCAAGCCTCCTAGTAAAAGATTAACTGACCCAACCCACTCACATCTACCGTTTTATTTTGAACTAACACAACTTTCAGGTTTTTTTTTTTTTAATTCTCTGGTGACAACAATCTGAAAATCTGAATTTGAGGTTACATTTCTAATCTGGGAAAGATTCCTGCAGCACATGTTGCCTTAATCTGTTAGTTTTTGTGCATTTGTTACATCCTCTGATGTGCAGATTAATTTAGTTAAGTTATTCTAACAGTATTATTATAAGAGTAAAATCCTAATTACAAGATTTTTTACAGAGCAAGAACAACAATATTATACTGTACAGTCTATCTGAAAATCCTAATCTGGGGAGAAATTGCTGCAAAACGTGTTAACTATAGTGTTATCATAAGACGAGAACTTTTATAAGACGCGTATAAGAATAGTTTACTGAACTGTTGTTGAGGCATCACCACCAATGTTTACTGTTTTTTTAATAACTGAACTTTCACTTCATTCTCAGTCAAAAACAAGTTGAAAATTATGGTGGCCCTGAGGTGCAAAACACAAAATCACAACACAAATCAAAAGCACAAACGCAAATCAAAAACACAAAAACATTAACTCAAAACGGAAACACAAATCACACAACGCAAAAACAAAAGCAGAAAACACGAAAATATTAACTCACAACGCAAACACGAAAGCAGAAAACATTGCATTGTTAATGTTTTCGTGTTTTCTGCTTTTGTGTTGTGTGATTTGTGTTTCTGTTCTGAGTTAATGCTCTTGTGTTTTGTGATTTGCGTTTGTGTTTTGCACCTCAGGGCCACCGTAGAAAATCCTAAACTTACAAATTAAACCGCTGCATATCGTTGGCTGTTTATGTTTGTTTGTAAGGTGAAAATGTGCAGTTTCAGACAGAACTTTTAAGTTTCTTTAAAAATAATCTGATTTCTGTTCTGTTAAAGAACAATCTGGCAATCCTAATCGGAAGAAAACTGCTGCACAAACATGTAAACTCTTATTATGTATTATGTGCAGATACTTAGACTCCAATTTTTAATGGATGAGGTTTATCCTTGTATTGAAGCACTTTATTTAGAAACATGCAGACTCAGTGACTGCAACAGTTCTCTATCTCTCTATCTTTTTTTCCACGCGTAGATTTGCGTAATAAAAGCCTCGTCGAAACTCTTCCTCTTCACCTGTCGCAGGTGAGGATGAAAAAAAAAAAAAAAACATCTCCTGGCTGCGCGTGCACGGCCACACCTGTCTCTATTTGCCTGAAAGCCCCGCCCACATCCAGACATACAGGTTTCCGTCGGACTTGTTTTCTTTTGAACAGCTGTTTAAAAGTTGTCTAAAAGCCTCACGACACCACAGTTCGCTCTCTACAGCCGCAGCCGCAAACATGCCGAGGAGAACCGCGCAGGAATGGATCCGCTTATCCCTGCGCACGCCGGGGATCCTCATCTTCGGGATGGTCATGGCTCCCTGCGGATGGATCCTGAACCTGACCGCCACCGTGGCCCCCAGCTGGAGGACCCTGAACAGCCTCCCCAACAGACCGCCCAGTGAGTACATCGAGCAGGGCATCTGGGACATCTGCAGGAGGACCTCGTCCTCGCCGAGGGGCGAATGCTCCCTGGAGGACACCACCTACTTCGCCAACCAGATCATCGAGGTCGCGCAGGGTCTCATGATCGCCTCCTTGGTCGTGACTTTGATCGGTTTGGCCGTGGCGATACCAGGAGTCCGCTGCTGGAGGGACAGACCCAACTGGATCGCGGCAGGTCTGGGGGGACTCCTGATCTTCCTCTCGGGCGTCATGACCATCATCCCCATCGCGTGGTACACGCACATCCTCACCGACGTCACCACGGTGTCGCCGCTCACCGACGTGCGCGTGGGCTACTGCATCGTGCTGGGCTACATCGGCGGCATCTTCGAGGTCCTGGGCGGCTTCGTGATGTTCATCGGCATCTGCCGCTGCTGCGGCGGCAAGAACCGCGGCGAGGTGCGCATGGAGGAGGCCCGGGCCACCGAGTTCAGGCAGAAGCCGCCGCCGAGACCCACGATCATCCCGAGCCTGGACCGCAGGAGCTACCCCAGCACCACCGTGCCCTACTCCAAAGACTCCCTGGACGACGACGTGTCCTTCCCGCGAGCCAAGAGTCCGGGAGTCCGCTCTGTGAACACCTCATACAGCGGGAGACCCGGGGACGCGGACCTATGAGGAGCCACATAGTCCAAAGAAAAACAACCTGAACATGGACATAAATAAGAAAAAAAAGGGACAGAGAATGAACAAATGTTCCTGGAAGAAGAAGAAACGGTGATTAAATAATGACTTTACAGACCCCAAATCTAGAATAATGACCTATTTATAGATGTAAACACTTAAATGCATCTGATTATTAGGAGAAACAATTGGAACATGGACATAATATAGATGAAAACAAAGTCTCTGGAAGAAGAAAATGGCTTTTAAATAATCACCTTACAGCCCACAAATCTAAATGACTCTAGCAAACCGTGTGCCTTTATAAAATATTCACTCTTAACAAACACCATTAAGTCGTTTAAAGCCACCGTTGATTGATTATCCTGGTTTCATGTGATCAAACAAGTTAATGAAATAGCAGTAAACACTTTAATCACCTGCAGGGATATGGGGGAAAAAAAGGCCAACAAATTGAAACATGAAAACATACTGAAAAGTCTGAAAAACGATAAAGTAAGTCATTTTTGATTGATTGTCCTGGTATTAAGTGATCAAATAACTCACTTAAATATTCCAACAGCTGTCTAGTTACTATAACAAAGGAAAAACAACTATATATATAGCAAAAAAAGGGGAATATTAATATGAATATCAATTTAAAAACTGCAAAATATACTTTTAATGACCTGCAGTCACTATCCTCCTATGAGGTGATCAAATAGTTTGCTGAAATGACTTAAAACATGATTGGACAACTTGAATAATAAACGTATAGAGCAAAAAAAAGAAGCAGAAAGTGGAAACTTTCTCAGCATTTGCGTCGTTTAAAAAACATGAATAATACCAGAAAGTATATACTTTGACCCCACACCCACAGTGCAGTTATCGGCGATTGATCGATTATCGTGGGCGTCGAACGATCAAATATGAACGGATGATGAGGTGTGAAATGAGCGAGTGAGGAGCCACGGCTGCACTTACATGTGGCTCCTGATGCAGAGACGTTTGTCATCACTGCAGCAGAAAAAAGAGATTCTAGGGGAAGGATTTTGTAAAAAAAAAAAAAAAAAAAAAAGTATTTTATTTTTTTGTGGAAAATGATGCTGAACTTTCTTTGTAAACTTTATATATTTCCCCCGCGTGCTCACTGGCTAAATAATGCATGTATAATTGTTTTGTAAATACTGTTTTTCTTATGCACTTTACATTGAAGGCCGTCGCCGCCCTCATTGCTCTGTGACACAAGTGCTGTTTGAGATTAAAACTGTTCCAAACGTGTTCCTGAATTTTCTGATTTTTAAACGGTAAACCTGTACAGGAAGAAGTGACAGAAGATGTTGCTGCTGCAGGTTTTTCTGGTTGAAAGAATCCAAACATAAGTGCATCATCATCATCATCATCATCATGTCATGGTTTCTGCAAACACACTGTTAAAGAATCGGATAAGAGAAAGGGGGGAAAAGTCGTTATGGACATTATTCAAACACTAAGTTTGCGGTGATATTTCTCCACCATCACCACCAACCATCGCCTCCCTCTGTGTTAACCTTGTAAGTATACACACAATGTAGCCCGACCGGTTTCAGAGGCTGCTTTCCTTTCAGCGACTTGTCGAACAGCATTGCTCGCATGCAGTGTTTAAACTGGCTTAACATATAAAACAAGGCAAGGCACCTGTGATCGCCCTGGCTGCTCCTCTTTTGCACTTGGACTCTGCCATGATGTGACAGGGTCAGCTGGAACCAGTGGGAATAAAGCACAAGATAGAAAGGTATAAACTAAAAAGAAGTAGAACGTATATATCAGCATATTAATCCATTCCAATCTCCTCTGTTAGAGCGTCCTAGTTGCAGAAAATCACGTATACAGCAAACGTCTGACTGCATGTACACTGTGCATTCTCAATGAATCGATAGCTCTTTTGGTCCTTAAAATGTTGAGATTATTGCATCATTTACTTGGAGAACACAATCTCCATCACTCCTGAATTACAACAACTGTTGTCAACCTATTTTGAAAGTGCAAGAATGGCATAAAAGTAAAAGCTGCAACCGTTGTTGATCAATAATCACTTTTTACCCAAACATGATGACGTTCTCAAAAACGATTCAGTTTTACTGATTTCTGCGTTGCGTGGAGCAAAGGAACCTGGAAAAGATTCTAATTTGAGAAGCTGGACAATCAGAAAACGTTAATTATTTAAAAAATAACACTAGAATCAATAAGCAATTATAAAAAAAATAATAATAATAATACAGCAGTTGCTGTTTCATTTAGTTACCGATCAATAACGGTCGCAGCTCTACTTTTGTGGCATTCTTGCACTTTTTAAAATAAATCCACAAAGTTGTTGTGATTAAGGAGTGACACAATAATTCAGCGATAATCTCAACATCACCCGGACAGAAGACTTTGTGGTTCGGGTTTAGATGAAACTGATGAGAATGAGTTTTATTCTGAAAGAGTTCCACATCCAGAAATCCGATGATGGTGTGATTCAGACTCAGTGGAAGGACTTTCGAGAGACCGTGTGTTCCCTCTGTTCACACGTCCGTGTCTAAAAAAGACGACAAGAATGCAAAAGAATTCACTGACTCATAAACCATCACGCAGGTGTGGTGGTGTGAGATGTTGTCTTTAGGGTGTGATAAACTATAAATAACGTAGTCCCAGATACTGATCGTTTCCAAAAAACATCATCTTCACAGCAGTGGCCCAGCGTCTGCATGAATATCTGTTTTTATTGCCACACTCAGTCTCATAAAAGAAGCTGAGTGGTTTGAAATATGTAATAAATTCACTTAGCAGCTGTTTAAATAACGGTGGGAGCTTCTCAATATATGGATGCAGTGGTTTAAATTGGATTACAGGGCAAAATATTACAATGGGTTCAAAAATACTGGATTATTTACTGAATACTGGATTATACAGATTTTACCAGTAGTTTACTTCACTGTTGTCCAGAGCTCTGGTTTCAGGTTTAAGTCATAACGTCTGAGTGGAGTAAACTTATCATGTGACTGGACCCCAGAGGAAGTTTAAACAGACACTATGTAAAAGTTTGTGTGTTTGCACAAAGCACACACAGACGTTGTGACATTTTCACTGTTAACACACACACACACACACACACGGACGGATCACAGCAGAACACTGTAACAACATGTTAGTCTTATTTGGGTGAATGAAAATATCATTATTAACATTTACTAAGAATACAACACACTCTGACAGCGATGAGACACGTTGCAGTGTGAAAATCAAAACAAAGACGTCGTAATCATCGACTTAGTTTGTGTTTTGTATGTGAAATCAATCCAAACAGCTCATGACATCAACTAAAATTTAAATTTTCTTGACAAAAAAAAAAAACAATCATGTCAGGAAGTGATTTTTATTTATACAAGTGCAACTGTACATTGAAATAAGTGTAGGAATACGATAAATTAACATCGACTTCAGTTTATACAAACAAAAAAGTATTGATAAAGACGAGCTTTTCTGCAGAATAATTGTAGCTTGTTCTACCTTTTCTACTTAAAAATCAACCATGTCGCCAGAAATGTGCAGCATGAACAGACGCCACCTGAAAAGCGGCTAAAAATAACCCATCCATAAAGTATAGTTGAGTGAAATGACGGTCTGGCTGATCGGTTTTCCTGCTAAACGTCTGTGACAAGAGAGGAATTTTAAAATGAAGAAGAACAGGATCCGAGTAGGTGTGAGCGCACAGGTTTCGGTTGGTTTACTGTTTGTTCTCGATGGTTGAAATAAAAGTACTGGTCAGTGTACATTAAAAAAAACAAGAACACTAGTGTCTTTCCGCTGGATCATTGAGGATAATAAGTTAAGTCACGTCTCTGCCCATAGTGTCAAAAAAATTCAAATCAGTCATCGTTTACCTTCTGAGCAAGAGTAGATTTTCAGTTTTGACAACAATTTAAACACATTCCTTAAAAAGGACGGTATTGTGGTTAAAACTCTTCAGCTTCAACAGTTACAAAAAAAAGGCACATAAAACAGTAATTCAGTCAGGATTGAACAAAAAAAACACAAACAAAACAACAACAACACAAACAGTCTTTGATTTTATGAAGCATCAGTACTGGTAAGAAGCTTAAATTGGGGGGAAATATTATTATGACTTTCAAAGTGTAAACAAGAAAGGAAAAACAAGCTAGTTCTCCTGATTTTAAATGATCTCTGTAAACACAGATTGAAGAACCTGCGTGTGAACCCGTCTCCTTTTATTTCTCTCTGTTTTTCTAAAGGCAAAAAAATGATGTTGCTTTAAAAAAAGAAAAACGAGCCTATTAGTGGTTGCAGGACGGTAATTGTGTAGTTAGTGTCAATGCAGTTGCAAATATACAAATAAAACCATATATTTGCTTTTGCAATTTGCAGAGATCCAGACGTTAAAGCAGATTTTATGGATAAGGCTATGAGATAACCGAGTTAAAAAGTAACTTAAAATGTGCATCAATACAAAAATAAACAAAAACTAAATCTTTTCTTGATCTGTGGCAGAGGTAAAACCTTCATTCCCAACTTTGCACAGCAGCCATTTTGATGAGTCACAGTGAAACATCCCAAAACGGCTGATTGTTTTAATTTAGAATAAAACAAATGTTTAAATGCTTTCCCTACCTGTATGATCGAAAAAAAACATCTAAATGAACTTTGACCTTAATGATCAGTAGTTTTCAAACATATCAGTGAAGCACTGGGAGATAAATGTCATGACATCACTGAGTGAAAAACAAAAAGGTGAAGCATTGAAGTTCTGTCGATAACAATAAGCGCATGAAACCTTTTCTCAGTTCCCTTATCTGGTAAATGTCAGAAGTGAGTTGACCACAGTTGTGGGCAGCACAGACCGATCATCAGTCAAGTCTCTCTCACACAGTCAAAGTTCAGTGCATCAGTTCAGTACGAGTTCCCGATATATACACTGAAGTATGGTAGTCGTACAGTCGAAGGAGCAACAATAATATTAATAACAATAATGATGATGATCAGGGATTGTGGCGGAAGAGTACCTGGTTTCATCTATGTCAGAGCCATACTTGAACAAACTGTGGTGGAAGCGCTGATGAAGCTTTCAGAAGCTCCATGGAGTCACACGTCGTCACATCTGACCTGGAGGAGAAAGAGGAGCAGAAGAGAATGTTAGGCCTGTTTGCTGACCGAGTGACACTGGATATTTACATTTATATATTTATATGAAACGTCATAATATAGAAAGTATTTCTTGAAATCTATCGTACATATTTTAAAACGGTTAAAAAAAAATGTTTCTTTCATAGTCTACCTGCAGTTCTGTCATAGACCATAAGGGGGCTGAGGCCCACACTTTGGAAAACCACTGTTTGGAAAACCATGCACAAAATGAAGTTGTAATTAATTTAGCCGTTCAAAATGATATTAGGTGTTACAAATATGGCTTTGCCATTTCAATTTGTGTGAAATTATTTCATATTCAATTTTGTGTTTTGTGTCATTTAATTTTTTCTTTGGAAATGTATAAATTGAAGAGAAAAAAAAAAATCACAATTTGCCCACTTTGCCATTCACAATGTACACAGATAATGTATTGAATATAAAGAAAAGCAATAATTAAAACATAATTTCAGCATCTTTCTCACCTCTCTTCACACAACAACGTCAAAAGCATATTTCTCTGCCGCACGTTTCCTGTTGACAGACAGAAAAAACAAACAACATGCAGTTAATTTACCAACAACTCCTCGTCTTGTGTTGACACAAGTTCCTGTTACTGCATGTGTGTGTGAACCAGTGGAAGACAAACAAACACACTTTTCTCACGAGGGAACACAGTTTAACAGCTCTCAGTTCAGTAAAAGATCATTTAAACATTTCCTGAAAAGCAGCTTTCTCACGAATCTGTCATTTTCGGCTTAGTGACGAATTCGCAGCCACAGAATCCTTGTGTATTTACACAATAGGGTCAAAAGATCACGTGTCTGTCACACAGAGGCATATTTTTCTTTGAATTTCGCGTTGATGAATAATCCTTGTGTATGACGTGTCTGCTGTTAATTTCTCTGACACTTACAGCAAAGTGATTATTATGCTCATTAAAACACACACCTGTTCTTGTTTGCCAGTAAAGTTCACAGACACTGAATGTTTCTGGGAATAACTCAACTGCAGTGTCTTTTCAACAGAAATTTTTGTATTTTAATCGACAAAACACAAACATGAGCAAATTAAGAAAAGACCCTCATCGTGCATAGCAAATACAACACAACACAACCATATACAACATCATCATCCACATATACATAAGGAAATCCACAAACATGATGCACACTTGCCTTCCTGGTTGTGTTGTTGTGAGTATTTGCATATCTCTACAGGCTGTGTTGTCGAATGACTGTCAATTACACAAATAATTGACATTTATTGGTGTAATAAAAGATCCGTGCTGACACTGGAACATTAAACACAGAGCTGGTGAAGTGTCTTTTAGGTTTGTGTAAGATCTCACGAGAGCCTCAGGTCAGTTTTAGACTCGGCACAATTGGGGACTCGGTTCAATTGGGGGTTGCAACATTCAGTCGGTCAGAGTTTGATTTCACACTTCAGTGAAACAAAGTGAACATTTTGAATAACGTATTCCCCTCCTCGCCTGAGGCAGTGCTGCTTCAAGAATAAAGGAGAAGACGAGACAACAATGAACAAGAAAACTCGCTTATCTGTTGGTTAATGCAGGACAACTTTTGTTTCCTCCACATAAGAGCAAAACATGGAGCTGCTTCAAATCCTATGGTTTAACATGAACATACGACACATACTGTATGCACTGCAACAATGGGCTCAGCCATTTCTCCCGTCTATCATTATACACGCGCTTATGTAGTGTGCGTTTACCCGCAATGGAATGCCCTGCGACGTAGTCCGCTTCCTGCATTTGGTTCACTTGAAGCGAACGGGGCCTACGTTTTTAGGCGGACCAGAGTTCGATTCCTTGGAACGGATCAGAACTAGGATTAGATTTAGAAGGACTGGTGTGAATGCACCCTTAAAGCGACAGTGGTTTTACATATATGACGTGCAGTAGTTTACTCGCATTGCTGTAATTTAATAGGTTTTTTTGAGTACTTGTACTTTTGGAAGTACTGTAAAACTGTTGCTCCGTTTTAAATGTTGGCCTGGATGTAAAAAAAAATAAAAGGTTAAAGCATTTCTGACTGATACATTATATGTTTACATATTTTATTTTGTCAGCACTTTAATTTGTAGAGGTTTGTCTTTAAATAGAAACAATTCATGTTAGATTTGTATCTACTTTTAAATTTTAAACAAGCTCCTTTGTTTACTTCAACAGAGTACATTTTTAGACCACTATTTCAATCAAATTTTACTGGAGTAGAATATTTCAGTACTCTTTTCACCTGCTTACACAAACCATCTTTAAAGATCCAGTGTATAAGAATCTAATCATGTGACTCCAGATCTTTTGATTATCAAACTTTTCACAAACATGTCAGTGAACTATGGGGGCTGTCACATCACAAAAGATATGTTGTTCTTATATAAACACACTGTGGGGGGTAGTAAACGATTGTTACATACTGGACCCGTAACTGTCTCATAAAAACAACAAAGGGAACATTAACAATAATAGATTCCATCCATGAAGTTTTAGCACCTGCTTTTCTTCTTTTGCCATTGCTGGGCCTTAGCGATAATGAACGCCAAGATCACCACGCCAACAATGGCGCCCAGCACACCCAGGGTCAGCGGCAGACTCAGTGACCCGTGGATCGTGTCGTCGCAGAACTCGCCCTTGTAGCCCAGGTCACACTCGCACACCAAGTCGGTTCCTCCGCCCAAGGGAGGCACACAGGTGCCATGGCTGCTGCACTGCTGCTCTCCACAGGTGGGCAGGTTGGGGTCGAGGCCTCGGAGAACAGCAAAAGGGGTGGTCATCGCAGAAAACAGGGAGGGAATGAAGGAAAGTGTCTCCTAAGGGAAGGGAATGACAATAGAAGAGATGGATGAATGCAAGGACACACCCTTTAAACACAAAAGGTAAACATGACAAAGCAAGAGCACAGACCCTACATAGTGAGCTCTTCACTCTGCACTGACTGGATCACATTGTTGCAGCATGAAACCACAGTCCATTTCAACCATAACTTTACATTTAACAGCACAGAGTCTTGCTCAACAACAATAAAACTCAAACACATTGTGACTGCAGAGCAACAAGAGTAATGTAAATGGCATAGTTTTACTGTGAGCTGCTTGTCGTGTGGTGCCGTAAACAGATTTTACTTTTAAATCATAACATGCAAATGACCATAAACTGCAGCTGGCAGATAAACGTGCAACAATGGCAATTATTATTGTGTAATATGTGTTGTTAAGATGATCTGAATGAAGATTACATTCTAAAACATTTTCTATACACTTGAAACTTGAACTTTGATCTACTGCCTGATGGTTTCGTACATACATTTTGACATGTTGCCCCATCATTTTAAAATGAAATGTTTGTTCACTGTTTACACACATATTTTTCTAACAGTAGGGAATAATGTGGTGGCCAATAGCCGTATATATATGTGTATATATGAGTGGTTTCTGACATCTGTAAAATCAAACTCTTTCGAGGAAGATCCATGACGAATGATCGAAACGCTCTCCCATAAATAAAGTTTCTTTTTTTAGGCTGTAACGCCTTTAAAACACTAACAATGACACAAACATTTCCTCTAATCTCATCGGTGAAACCCTGAGCAGGTTTTTTTCCTCATTTAGGATCTGTTATAGTTATATAGATATGTATAGCGAGGTGTGGAAAAGCCAAAACAAAGTTTTAAGACTAAATGGTGTTTTAAGTTACTCTGCTTTTCTCGCTATTCAGGTTTCCCACGTCACAGCAGCACAGGGTGGGCACACAATAATTATAATAAAAAGAAAGAAAAGAAAGATAAAACAAAATCATGTACTCACAAGATGAAAGAATGCAGCCCAGGTGTCCTGAAACAAAGGCAGAGGAGTTTTTTATGCTGCTTCGGTGCAGATGTTGGTGAAGAATGTGAAGTTCCTCAGTCAGTAAGGGAATCTGTCACAGAAGAGGCAGGAAGAGGAAGAAAGCTGAAACCTGTGAATACCTGGACTCCTCTTTCCAATAAACACACACACACAAAAAAGAAAAAGAAAAAAAACACACCTCCTCCCTCTGCTTTATCCTTCAGCAGGCTTGGTTAAAACACACTAAACCTTATGCAGCAACTACAAATTTCATAATTGTCTGCTGCAGGTAATCTCTGACTCACCCAGATTAATGCCCTCTCATCTGTGGGAAAAGTAATCTTCATGCGAGTGCTGCCTCGCACTCTCCTAGGAATGACGACAGCTAGAAATGTGACAAAGACACTCCACCTTTTTCTGAGGAACAACAATAAACACAATCATGACACTGATCTCTCTCTCTCTTTACCTTTCTCTCACACACCCTTACCTGAGGACGAATAATATGAAAAACAGTGTGTGTGTGTGTGTTGGCCTGTCCAGTGGGGGATAGAGAGAGAAGGCAAGTCAGAACAGGATACAGCTCACATGTCAGACATGTCTGTGTAATGTGCAGGCATTCACATATATCTTGTGTGGATGTCTGTAAATCCTTCGGTATGCACTTTTAAGCACGGTTTGCTGAAATAACTTATTCTATGGTTACGGTACGCAAAACACCTTTGGGTGATGATGTGTTTTACTTGTTTTTCCCTCTCAGAAGTTTGAGTTGTAAATGGCTGTGTCACTGGCAAATGTAGAAGGATCACATGGTCAGGGGAAACAAATCACCACCAGCCACAAACACATAATTTGATTTTGTACCAGCTGCGACACCGCAATAGCCTAGATTAAAATTGCACAGTTTGTCAAATGTAGAAAATGGCATGAACCCACTTTCTATCCATTTACATGTTTCAGTCTAATGAAATGTGCTACATTAAGTTGCTTTGCTTATTATTTTGTACTTGTTAGAGATGCAGCTTCATATAATTTTCCATAAACTAGGGCCTCTTGTGTGTGATTGGTCCTCGGACTCAAAGAGTAGTCAAACAATCTTTCTTTACATAGCACTTTTCATAAATAAAAGATAACGCAATGCGCTTCACATAAATACCACACCCACAAAGTCAAGATACACACCTAAGACATTAAAGCCAGAATAATAGGAAACATGATACTCATTTTTTTTTTACAGTTTTGCCCATTATAAGAGATATGGATTTCTTGAAAATGTGATACTTTTTTGTGGTGTCATCAGCGGGAAGATTCTTACCTTATTTTAATGGGAACATACTTAGTCGATCACCTAGCCATCACAAAAATTTCAGATTGAGCCTTCGACCCATCGGGATGAAAACGTAATGTTAACAACATAACGGGGGAAATATTTAAATCCTGATGAATAAAAGCAGAAAATAAGCAGAATGTCAAATTAAATCAACAAATTAAAACGTGATGTGTATTGGTCTGTCATGAATCTTCAGGATACAATTCCGTGAACGGTTGAACATTTTTAAGACTTACTTTGGCGTACAAAATACCGAATTATCACAACTACAGTAAAAGTACATGTGCACAGACAGTGAGTCTCTGGAATTCTGATACCAATTCAACAACCTCTTACCAAAATCGGTCTGATTCAGTGATCTAACATCTCTGAAACCAAGTTAACATGTTTGTGCTACACATTAAAAAACAACAATGCTCTAACTTTAACATATATTTTGCTCCTATATAGAAAAAAAATACATGACTAAAACGCACTCGGTACAGTGTTATCGTCTAATCCCTGGGCTCAAGATGAGAAATGTTGGTCGTTTGTGTAATTTTTATTAGGAAACAGCAGTAAAACATGTGCACACAAGCCTTTGCTATCTATGTGGAGATCAGGTTTGTGTGAAAATTAGGCGGAAGTAAATTAACACACAATCATCTAATGACAAATATGGAACTACATTTAACTGAAGAATAGGGACCAGTGTGTCACAAGGAAGTGTTTGGTTTAGTCTGGTATCGGGTCACGATTACGGCTCCAGACTGTCGTGAAGGGCAGTGACACCACTTTGCTGCTGCAACCTGAGCTAAGAGGAGATAATTGAAATGTTAATGCAAAGTTTACAAGGAGTATAATGTCACGTTTGAGAAAAACTGTCTACAGGTAGAGACATGACTGACGGGCTGCCCTCCTTCGTACCTACCTACAGTAGCTGGTCTGGAATGTTCGATTCACACCGACAAAACATTTGCACACACTAAACAGCTGATACAAGTAAGCTCCAGTAAAACAACACTGGCAGATGAAGTAAATGTGGAAGGATTAGATGTGATGAAAATTCTGTCTGCTCAGAGTCTGGGTTATAAAAACTCCTTAAATTTAAGAAGTTGAATTAACATCAGTCAGGAGAGTTTGTTAGTTTGTTTGTTGTTCTGAGAATAATGAATCTGCACCAGGAACAGTCTCACATGTGTCTACAACTACTTTACTCAGAAGTGAATTTAAAACAGAGTCTGGTTATTGGTTCACGACAAATGATGTTTATTTCAAAATAATCTGCACCAACATGTGGAAATTCAGGACCCAAGAAGTATATTCTGATAGGACTTGTGATATCTGATCAATAACAATCATCTATTTAGGCTGGAGGGACTTTAACAAAAGTGGGGGGTTGTCAACGTCCACTGGGGACTCGAGCTCCTGTTGATGAAGAAGAGATCAGGAATTTTCAGAATGGAAATGATCATAAATGTTGCTCAATAACGACGACATACAACAAACCTATAATTATAACAACGAGGAAAATCATACACAAGAAAGTTACTCATCAAGAGGTCAAAAATGTATGTTTATACGTTTAACTTTAGGTTGAAGAGAACAAAAAAAAATGTTTCATATTGTGTTAGTGTTGTATTTGTATATTATTTCAAGTTAACCTTCACTTCAAGTTGTGTTGGTGTGGCAAAAACTCAAGATGTTTAGTTTGTACATTGTAGGCTACTGTAAAAACTACTAAATTAGCTACAAGTAAATAATATGAGTAAATAAGTCATTCATATTTGCAAATAGTCATGAAAGATTTACTTTTTACCTCAGAGTCAGAATCAGAGTGTTCAGATGGCAGGCCCATGTTGGCCATCAGAGTTTCTTTGTCCGTGGATCTGTTCCTGAGGGAAGCCCAGGCTCTCCTGTTGACACCAAAGAACACGAGTCAAATATTTATTCTATACAATCGTTTTGAAGCCATAGAAGGTGTTTTCTGGTTGGAATCCCTGTGGGATGCAAAAGTAATCATTTGATACCTTTTAACAAATATAAAAACAGCAGCTGTCAACACAGCAACGAGGCACAAGACACCCAGGGCAGCAGGGACATGGCTGTGTCCATTTTCCGCCTCCTGGCAAAACTCTCCCTTGAAACCAGCCAAGCAATGACAGCGAATGACTTGATCCTCTGAAGCACAGTTGCCATGGCCGCTGCAGTGCTGGAGCTCACAGGACACCGAGTCTTTTTTAACTGGAAGAACAGGGTCTTGTTGGCTATTAGGGCCAGCTGTGGATAATGACTGGGCAGGACGACTGTCAGTGGGTTTGATCCTGGTAGAGTCCGTGTCTGGACCTGAAGAGAAAGACCATGTTGGTGATAATGTACCGACACTTAGAGGGCACTGTATTAGGTGCAACTGTTCGAAGGGTTCTTGACACTAATATTGAATAAGCCAATCACATGGCAGCAACGCGTAGACATGGACAAAACGACCTGTTGAAGTTCTGAACTGAGAATGAGGATTGAGATGCGATATAGTTGCGATTTATTTCAGAAGTTGCTGATGCACTGGAATTTTCATGCACAAACATTAGGGTTTACGGTGAATTGCCCAGAAAAGAGAAATTATCCTATGGTGGTTCTCTTTTTGTATCATATTAAGTGTATTCATGGCTCTTATACTGTAACTGTAAAATAGTTTCTTCTCCATTTGTCTGAAAACTCACAGGCCTGTTCGTCAGACTGGTCCGAGCAGTCCGCGTGTCCGTCACAGAACTTGCTGATGCTGACGCACTTGGTTCCATCGGCGCAGGATTGTTCTCCGTCAGGGCAGTCGGGCAGCGGGATGCAGGAAGTGGCATCAACGCGGTAGAAGGCCTGTCCACATTTACATGTCCGCCCTCCAGGATAAGGCAGACACAGGTGGTCACACTGGCCATTGTTGTTAGAGCAGCTATTTGTTCCTGGAAAAGATTTGTATTTATTCTTTTTCAGCTGACAGAAGAAAATTCATTGATAATTACTTATTTTTAATTTAAATTCAAAGCTTCATCTAAGATGATATAGCAAGGCAAGGCAAATGTATTTATATAGCACATTTCAACAACAAGGGATTTTCAAAGTGCTTTACAATAATACAGAAAGAAAGAAAAATACTGCAGCATTAAAGATATAAAGGCATAATAAAACAAAAACATTTAAATGGAGGTAAAAGAAAGAGGGGAGAAAAGGGAAATTAAAAGTGAGTAAATGTTGCAGTTACGGCTGTGGTGCAGCAGTGAGGATAATTCAAAATGTTATTTAAACAGCGGTAAATGGGTAGGTTTTCAGAGCAGATTTAAAATATTTTCATAGTGAGTCAGCAGGTCAGAACAAAATATTTTGGGCCTAAACCATTCAGTGCTTTATAGACTAGTAGCAATAAAAAAAAAAAAAAAAAAAATGATTTGACGGATGGGAAACTAGTGCAAGGACCTCAGAACTGGACTTGTGAGTGAGAAGCAAAATGGGAACCCATTTTATTCAGTGCCTCGGGTCTCAAAATAACAATTTAGTAATTAATTGGCAACGCATTTGTTCATGTTGGTACTGGTCTTTGAAATTAACATTTACACAAGCAATAGAGTTCTGTTTTGGGTCAATATAAAATATATAAACTATATGAAGTTGGTTGTGTCATACATTGATGTGGTGGTAACCGTACCCACCAGATCATGTGACCTTGGCAGTCTTTCATTCGTTTAAATACAAATCAAAGCCTTCAGGCAGTGTATAACAACTGTCTACTCAGACACAGTGAGAACAGTTCCAGTCAAAGACTGAGTCACACCCAGATTATGCCATACAGGTGTGACATCACTCATCAATGGAGAACTGTGTGTGTGTGTGTGTGTGTGTGGGGAAAGAGCACCAAGCTTCTGCATGAGCCCCAACATGTATTGGGTTTTCTTTTACATCATTGCGGTTTTATTACGAAATTATTTCATTCAAATGGCGAAGGCTACGTGTGGGAATGTGTTTTATGACCAAAAACTTTATTTAGTAAATAAAGTTAAGAGAGTGAAGTTAAATGTTACATTCACACACTGCAATTCTTTAGTTGAGGCGTTTGATATTTAGATTTTGTTAGTATTTCAACTATGTTTACATGAATTGCAATACAATATTATTTTATGATGTATATTTTACAGATAAGTCTGACTTTGCACTGTACGCTGAGCCACATCAAAGATGATTTCTGATTCCGATATTAACTTTAATAACACAACCATAGGAATAAGACACTGCCAAGTAAACAGCATTTACTCACTTCTCCCAAATAAAGACACTCAGAATAATACACTGTAGACAAAGAACTGACACAGCCTTCAGGTTCCATCTGAAGCCAAAATAATTGACCAACCCGAGGGGGCAACTCGACTTGGCACTTGATTATAATGTCAGTAAAACCTCCCTAGCATAGGTAGTAATAAGGTAAATAATCACTGTTGTGTATGAGGATTTCAGGTCTTGAGTGGTTTTAATAATCAACCAGTAGAATTATCATTCTACTGGTTGATTATCATCAGCACATCATTACAGAGCAAAACTGTGCTTTGCAAAACTGTGTGTCATAGGTCAAATAAGCAGGAGGTAACAGCATGAACTTATCATTTTCAAACTTAATTTGACATCCGTCTTTCCTACGGCAGCAAAGATGGCAACAGGCTTTTAATTTTCCATTTCCCTGCATCCATCTCATTACTCCATTAACTATTTCTAACCGAGTCCAAGCTTATTCTATTGATTCTGCAGTAGGCGTCTTATAACATTTCATCCACTTTCTCCACAAAGTGGATGACGAGTGTGGACTAACTCATGCAGATGACTAACAAACTGGTTTGACCTCTGCTGAGCAGTGTGCCACAAAGCCAGTTTGTGAGCATTACAAACCTGTTCACAAGCTACTTCCACAATGTGGTCAACCAACAAATCTCTACACATCATGTTAAATGTTAAAAAAATAGGTCTTACTCAACAGTGCACTGCAGTTGACAGGTTGACAGGGCCAGTCCAAGCTGTGAGCAATGCGTGTTTTGATTCACGTTTCTTTACCCTCGTAAACACCATCAATGGGAGAGGACTAAAAATTATTATTTTAAATTTTCTGCAGCCAGAATGGTTTTGTGTCATGACCTATGTGTGTATTGGCTGCACTGTGAAAAAAACATGTTTTATGACTACTTTTTTTTTTTTTTTTTTTTTTACTGCTTATTATCGTTTCTGGTGGTAGGAATAAGTCATTTCTTCCCTATCATCTTGACTAAGCATGTAAACTTGAAGCCCCAATTCTTAATATAGAGATTCCCCAAAAATAATGTATTTCCATGAAACTTGCCCCCTCATTTCAGTTGACTGAAATGTAGTCATTTCTGGTAATGATCTCAAGTCTCAAATCTCTTGCTTTTATTATTAAACTTCAACATTTATCAAATCATTTTTTTATCAGCTTTTTGTGACCAAAGTTCAAATTCAACTGGATTTAGCTGAAAATGATTCCACGTATGCAAGCTAAAGCACATGCAGATTTTGTTTAACACCTGGAAAGTCTCATTGCTCAGTTTGTGTTTCCATTTTAACTTATTCGAAATTATATTTTGCTCTGTCATTTTATACAGTCCTGTCTTCTCAGTCTTTGTAGAATGTTTAAATTATGAACACACCTGTTGCAGGGTGTAGCCTTTACTAAACCTTCTTATGGTGCCAACTCTATTCAAGTGAGCATTAGTTATAATGCATTTTAAGAGCAGGTGACATTTGTTTTCTCTAATTGTAGAGACACTCATACCCACCAGTCTGGCTGATGTTGCTGTAGGCTTTGACCTCCTCCATGATGGTCTTCGTCTCAAACCACAGCTGTTTAGGCTGAAACCCGTCACTGAACCACAGCTTGGTTACATCTAATCAAAGGTTAAAAAATATTAAGCAAAAATCAAGGTTAAAAAACTCTCTAGAACTGCATACGGAGGAAACATTAAATTCTTGGGACTCAATATTTAACAGAAAAGACAGGTTTAACGGAGAGGAAAGTGTACCAGTGATTTAAAGTGGAAGTGCTTAAAGTTGTCCAACAGAGCAGAGTGATAAGAATTACGTGACTGAATAATTCAGTCACATCAGTCTGTGATGCCATCTGCTGCCTGAAGGGGAAAAAGACAAATGAAGTGAAGGTGAGGAATTGTAGTTCCCACATGCAAAACTCAACAGGCTTTAGCAATGGAAGAGAAGGAGAATAAACCAAGCCCAAATCAAAGCATTCAAAAAAGAAAAGAAGGATTAAGGTAATATGTGGGAAGTTTATTTGATGAAACTAAACACACCTATCAGTGTATTTGTGAACTGTATGAAAGCTTTAAAGGTGCTTTATGTAATATATCTAAAGCAACTAGCCATAAAATCCTCCTAATATGTCACAGAGACTCAGTAATAATGTTCATATAACAAACTGAACTCACCAACAACAACAGTACAGCCAAAAATATTTACATTAAAAAAATATTTTGCAGACTGCAAATCATGTTTTGGCATGTGGCGCCACCTACCGCTGTCTACCAATCATTGAAGTCATTAGAGTCTCAGCTGCCGAGCAACCACGGGTTGCCAGTTACGTTAGATAACGAAACCTAAAAGACCTCCGTATTTTGAATCTGAATGTAGTAACCCATTTTTGCCCACATTCTTACATATGGCACCTTTAAAGCTTTGTTTTTGTAGCCATTGGGGACATTTATGCACACAAGATTGTACATTTCTGCTCCTCAGCGACTCTTCATCAAAGAAATGACAAAAGACTTCTGAGTTCATGAAGCAGAGTTCTCTGATGTCATGAAGCAGCATATATTTACATATTCTAACTTTAAGCCAAGGGCATTGCTTTATGGAGGCTGCCTCTTTCTACAGCAGCCTGAATGGATGTGCAATTTGCATTTTGAAGTGGAATCTTACACAAATGCACATGAACAGCTACACTCACACAAAGAGGATTGGGGGAAAAAAGGAGTTGTGAAAGGCCACCATCGTTACCCGTCATGCTAAAATAAGCCTTTAAACAATAATAGTCTTACCTTTGTCCAGAGTGATCCAGAGGAGGTAGTTCTCAGCATGTGTGAAGGAGATGAGCAGACCTGGCCCCGCTTTGAACTGTTTATAGCCTGATGCATCCACGCCAATAGAGTTGATTACTCCCTCACCTGACAAAAGGAGAAATAAAACACGTGGAGCAAGAAAATAATTAACATGTTTGATTTTCTTTTAAATCCACATACCTGTATCAGCCCAGTAGATTGTGGCTCCGTTATTAGAAAACACAAGCGATGTGGGAAGACTTGACCTTCGCCACAGTACTGCTTTGTTCCTGCCGTCCATCCAGGCACAGCTCACCTGGGCCTCGCTGTTTCCACCAACCGCAAATATTGCTGTGAAGCAGAGTCGTCCTGAGGGAGGATGCAGTGCAATGGACGTGGTGCCCTGAAAGAACAAACACAGGGGGAAAAAACTGTAAAACAAGTGGAGAATCTCAAAAATAGGGTCAGGAGAAGAAAAAAAAATTGATTGACTGGGTGTAAGAAGAAGATTAAAAATGGACAAAAACATCACCTTCAGTGATCCCTGCAATAGAGGGGTGGTGTAGCTGCCTTGGCGGGAAGTCACATGAAGATGGGGCCTGTTGGCGCTGCTCCAGTACAGGTTAGAGGTCACCCAGTCAACTGCCAGAGCAATGACTGAATCATCCTTTTGGGTGGGAAAAAAAACACAAGTTTTCAAGATCTTAACAGGAAATTTAAAAGCTTTCAATTGCCTTACCTTCAGCTTTAGTATTTGTCCTGCAGGGGTCAGTCCCTGTCTCGACCTGCCAAGTTTGAACACATCCACAGTTCCTTGATTAGCATCTGCCGCAAACACTGACCGCTCATGAATGGACACGTCGAGTCCTGAAGCCTCAGTGACTCCAGGGAGAACCAACACTCGATTGTTAGGCATTTTCTTAAGAGGAACACCCTCTTCATGCATGGAGCGCAAGAAAATCTGTAAGGAGCAGGAGGACAAAACAAAGACAAACAAGCAAGATTAAGACAGTAATGTAAAGTCACATTTATTATAAACCACGGTGAGATGATTCACTTGATAGGCTGTCCTGCTAGACAAAAGCAGGATGAAAGTTGACTCTGTGGGCAGAGAACAGGTGATCTTGTCCTTGGAAAGCAGCAGTCCCTTTGGGCATCGACATACTGCAGTAAGGTCACCCACCACTGGAGCTCCTGGAGACCTGCCTCTCACCACTGGGGCTAAGAGGCAGAGATGGGAGCAGCGTAGCTGATCACAGGGACTAGATACGAATGGCTGAGATAGTGCATGCATCAGCTGTGGGAGGAGGAAGCATGAATGAGGGCTCATAGAAATCCAATTCAATTCTGCACTGTATTCGTTGACAAGTCTACTTAATTGGCCAATAAGTGTATTTGTTTAAAAAACATATGTAAATAAATGCTCTTTGGGGATGAATCACTTTGTTGAAAGAGTTGAATTACTCACTTTCAGTCCAAATGGTTGCCCTGGTCTTTTCAGTAGAACCTTTTGATCTTTCCCAGTGTTCTTGTCAGCTGAACGAATTGCTCTTCTCTTTGTGTCGGACCAGAAGACTTTGTCATTGAAGACTGCCACAGAGAAAGGGCTTGGAGTTTCAGCCAACTGAAGAATCTAGTGAGATTAGACGAGCTGTGATATACTCTGAAATATAGTATTTTCAGTACAGCACTTGCTTTGAGGTTCACAATAAAAACATCTTTACCTTGATGTTGTCTCCATCCAGAGAAGCTGAGCCGATGCAGCGCAGCTTTTCGTCGGCCCAGTACACCCTGTTGTCCAAGAGGTCATAGGCCAAACTGACAGGCCAACTCAAGCCTTGGCTCACCACCACCTTCCTCTTTGAACCATCCATGCCAGACCGTTCAATCTGTGGGGTGCTGCCAATCTCTGACCACAGCATCAGGCTGAGAACAATTGTAGAATTTATGAAATAGTCCACAATGCAAAGTCTTATTTTTATAAATAAATAAATAAATAAATAAATATATATATAGTGTATTAAAGATAACAGCCTGCAGCACAAAGTCTGCTCAAAGATGAGCAGTCTAGTAACGAGAGGCAAAAACCATTTTCAGCTGATCTAACATTAAAACATTAAGACTGCCACTATCATGCACCGTCCAGGAGACCCACCAGAAGTTCCAAATCATGAATCCCTTATACCATTACATTACTAACATGGCAGTGGTCATTTTAAATGATATTTCTGCTTGACTACCGTGTTTTCTTACCCATTTTATTGTCCTTTACCAATCTCTGTTGACCTGTGCCTTGACATGCGACATTGATTGTTATTTTTGTAATTGTAAATGAGGTAAAATGCAAATGAATTTCCCTTCTAGGATCAAAAATGTTGGAACTTGTGAATCTGAATCCTACCCTCTGTGGGGCAGCAGGACCAGTGAGCTGGGCTGCTCCAGATCTTCACCGAGGACTACATTGTAGTCCTGGGATCTCACTGTAGCGTCGCTGAGCTTCACAGCCAGAATCTGGCCAACAAGTCCATCAACCCAGTACAGGTTCTTACCGACCCAGTCCACAGCAATAAAATCAGACTTCACTCCTGTGACAGATTTCAAATGAATATTTCCTGTCATCACATGTCAACAGGTCTACTATCGACCAACTTCTATCCTGTGATGGCTCTTACCTTTGATAAGTGTCCCTTTGTTATTAGAGTTTTTCATGTCAACCCAGCGGATGCTCTGATAGTCAGGGCTCAGCCAGTAAACTCTGTGCTGTTTCCAGTGATAATCGAGTGAGAAGACCGGCCGACTGGCAGACGAGAGGAGACGCAGTTTGCTGCTGTGGACGCCCAGGAGTAACATCTCGGACTGCACTGACGCCAGCAGCCAGGGCTCGTCTACAAATTGAGACATGACAGCACCAAAAATAAGAGCAGAGCCATATTTAAATTAAAATTGGCCCAAGCCTTTGTGCAGCACAGTACCTTTTGTCTTGCAGCTTTTGTTGTCAGGCTCCAGGTAGAAACCTGGGTGACAGTTACAGACGTAAGACCCACGAGTGTTGATGCAGATGTGTTTGCACATGGCGTAAGGTGTTGCTTTGCACTCGTTGATGTCCATACACGACACACCACTGGACTGAAGTCTGAAACCTGCAGCACAGTAACATCTCTGCAAAAGGTTGGGTGAAAAGGGCATTTTTAAATCCAAACAGGAATGAGAATCAGTCCATAAAAAGGATAGTGAGGTCAAAAGTTGTTAGAGGTCAATTATAAACAGACCGCTCCATTTGGGGTGCTGACACAACGGTCGTCACAGCGAGGAGCCAACAGGCTGGAGCAGTTGCGTCGAGAACATCCCACACCCTCATCTGATCGGTCAGCACAGTTAGTGAAGCCGTTACACACCAGGTCCATGTCCACACACTCGCCGCTGCCACACTGGAAAAGGTGTGATGGGCATTTTTTCTGGGTGCCTGTAAAAGCAGAGGCATGTATTTGCTGCAGGTCATCTACAGTGAGTAAAAATTATTTTACAGAGTTGGAAAATTCTTTATGTTCAATTTTGTTCTCTTATTAAGGCTGATAGCTATGAGTAGAGAGATGCTGAAATCAAATCTGATATGTAATATATAAGAATTGCACAGTATGGGTATCTAAAAGAAATATGCTCACATTTGTCTTCATCTCCACCGTTGTGACAGTCATTAGTCCCATCACACCTCCAGGACACCGGGATGCATTGACTGCTGTCGCCACACTGCCACTGGTACTTCCTGCACTTTGCTGGTGGTGTCACACAGTTCTGAACACAAATGAGCAGCCAAGTTAAATCTGATAATTTTTCAACTAATTATTTTTTAATTAGCAAAAATTAAGCATTATTTTCTGTCCTTACTTACCTTCTCGTCTGACCCGTCCTTGCAGTCGTCTTCACCATCGCAGAGCCACTCCTTCTGCAAGCACTCATGGCTGTTTGGGCATCGCAGCTGTGTAGGGCAACGCGGGGGTCTCGCACAGTCCATTTCATCAGAGTGATCACTGCAGTCAGCATATCCATCACATCTCAGAGCCTCAGACACACACTTGCCGCTAGCACAGCGAAACTGGTTGATCGCACAGGAAACCAAACCTGGCACAGAAATCCAGTGTTTAAAGAGCTCTGGTAACTCATGTCATGCAATCCCATTTTTCAGAAGATTTTCCTGCCAACATGGTGGTGTAAACAAAGTCATGTGATTTCCAGAAACATATAGACATGCATTTCTAAACACCTTGATCCACGCTGCTGTGCAAATCTGTGTTCAAAGTCACGTACCACACTTGTCCTCATCTGATCCATCACCACAGTCTTTTTCGCCGTCACACAGGAAAGTCTCTGGTATGCAGCGAGTGTTGTTGTCACAGCGGTGATGGCAGCCCTCACTTTGCTTTGAGCAGTCCAGTTCATCAGAACGGTCCTGACAGTTGTACTGACCGTCACACACCTGCTCTGAAGGGATGCATCTATTCCCATGAGCGCACCGAAACTCACCTGAGGAAGAGCAACAATCTCATCTCTTAATATTATCAATTTAATGTTACTTCTTTTTTTGAAAAACAAACCTGCTTTGCACTGAGCAGCACATCCTTCTTCATCAGACCCATCCTGGCAGTCTTTCTCGCCATCACACACATGGCTATACATGACACAGTCGAGGCCATCTTTACAGGGCTTGAAACCTTTGCGGCACTTCAGAGGTTCTGATTTGGGGTTGAGCATATTGGAAGCTTGGCAGAGATAAAAACAAAAAATAATCAAAGATTATGAATAGATATTGTTACCATTGCATTGAATTCTTCTTACAGAGTGGTATGGGATCTGCTGACTGGCACTGCATCTCATCTGAACCGTCAGGACAGTGGGAACGACCGTCGCACACATCCATACTGGAGACGCACTTTCTTCGGTCTTTGCACAAGAAGTCGTCTGATGTGAGGGAAATCACAGAGGGAAATCAACAAAATTACAGCAAATGAGTGCACCTACATCAAGGTAATGGCTCACCTTTGTTTTTACACTTGAAAACACAGTCTTTCTCATCAAATCCATCAGGACAATCTTGCTGGGTATCACACAGCTGTTTATGAGAGATGCACAGCGACAAACCCGGACAAAGGACAGATGGAGAGATGCAAGCTGACGTGGAAGCGGGGGCAGGAAGCTCAGTTGTTGTTGCAGTAGTGGACTCTGGAGAGTTGAAAACTGCACTGATGTTAAATTCATGGACTCTTCAGGACTCGCTAAAAAAGAGCTCCAGGTAATATCAAAGTCAGTCAAATTGTTTAATTACATTTTTATCTCCAAAGATGAATTTACTTACCACAGCCCACTTCATCCGTGCCATCCAGGCAGTCTCTCTCACCATCACACAGGAATTTCTTAGGGATGCAGCGTTTGCCATCGGTACAACGAAATTCGCAGCTTTTGGTTTGTTCACGGCAGTTGACCTCATCCGACTGGTCCCGACATTGTGACTTACCATCACACACCTGAGCTACAGGGATGCACATCTTCCCATGGGAGCACTGAAACTCATCTGGGATAGAGCAGAGGGGGAGAAAAAGTAATGTCATCAAGGAATAGGATATAGGAGAAGAATATAAATGTCAATGTAGCAGGTTAAATAACGCTGCCTTCACATCACAGACTTAAAAGTTAAAACTACCTTTTTGGCAGGTTTCCTGGCATCCCTGCTCATCAGATCCATCCCTGCAGTCCTCCTCTCCATCACATACGTGGTTGTATAGAACACACTCCGTGCCGTCATTACATGTCCGTGAGCCCACACGACACTTCAAAACACTCGGCTGATATGCTGGAGCAGATGAACTTGGACAGTCGACCTCATCTGACCCATCGTGACAATTAGCACGACCGTCACAGACCAGACTCCTTGAGACGCAGCTCCTACGGTCCTTGCAGAGAAACTGAGCTGAGAAGGAAGAGTTTATCGTCATAACAATCCACTCTTCCTGCAGTGGTTGATGTCAATCCATAATCTGCTGACTTACTTGTGTAAGGGCATCTGGTCAAACAGTTCTCATCAGATCCATCGGGACAGTCTCTACGTCCATCACATAGCTGTGATGGATTGATACATGCAAACGACTGAGGACACAGAAATGCCGGGCTGAAACAGGAGGGCGTGGTGTTGGGTTGAGTCGACGGTTTGACAGGTGAAGGGGACTGATCTGCAGTATCGGAAAAAGCTTTTCAAATAAAAATAGTTTAGCTTTTGTAGCCTTAGAATAAGATATCACTGCCAAATAAACTCACCACATCCTTCTTCATCTGAGCCATCCCGGCAGTCTTGCTCTCCATCACAAACGTGACTGAAGAGGACACATTCACTTCCATCTTTGCAAAGTCTAGAGCCAAAGCGACACTTCAGGACTTTTGCCCGTGCTGCAGGAGCAGCTACAGCCAAACAGTCAATCTCGTCCGAGCCATCGCGACAGTGAGAGCGACCGTCACAGACCTGACTTTTTGAAACGCAGCTGTGGCGATCTTTGCAGCGGAAGTCAGCTGTGAAAGGCAAAACAACAAATCGAAGTCAAGTTTACCGATCAGGTTTGCTCTGCATGTTTCAAACCTACAGAATATATTGAGTTAATGAACACCTCTGAGAAGCCACGCAAAGTTGTGTGTTTTAGTTGCCCATAACAACTACTTACTCTTATAGGGGCATCTTTTCACACACTGTTCATCAGATCCATCAGGGCAGTCTCTCCTTCCATCACATAGCTGTGTCGGATTGATGCACAAAGAAGAACCTGGACAAAAAACTGAAGGACTGGTGCAGCTTGGCATGGTGGGAGGCTCAGTAGATGGGTCCACAGCTTTGACCAGTCCATTTATGGGATTTTCTGGTGGAGTGGTAGAGGTAGTGTCTATAGCGTCTGAAAGTTTTGTACCAAGAGTTACCAGGGGGAAGTTTCTTTTTTATATACATTTCTAGATTTCTCATAACTGAAAAGCAGCTTTAATGTCTCAAACAAAAACTCACCACATCCTTCTTCATCTGATCCATCCCGGCAGTCTTGCTCTCCATCACAAACGTGACTGAAAAGAACACATTCACTGCCATCTTTGCAATGTCTGGAGCCGAAGCGACACTTCAGTACTTTTGCCTGAGTTGCAGGGGCAGCTACAGTCGGACAGTCGACCTCATCCGAACCATCGTGACAGTGAGAGCGACCGTCACAGACCAGACTTTTTGAAACGCAGCTGCGGCGATCTTTGCAGCGGAAGTCAGCTGTGAAAGGCAACAAGTTATCAAACTCGACTCCTCTACTGATCAGAACTGGTCTGCACAGTTCAAATTGACAGATTAACTTGAGATGTTGATAGTTCCCACTGCTGCAGCTAAAACCGTAGCTTTGAGCATCATCTTGTTTAAAGCTCATAACCCGACTACTTACTCTTATAGGGGCATCTTTTCACACACTGTTCATCAGATCCATCAGGGCAGTCTCTTCTTCCATCACATAGCTGAGTCAAACTGATGCACAAAGAAGAACCTGGACAAAGAACTGAAGGACTGGTGCAGGGTGGCATGGTGGGGGGCTCAGTAGATGGTTCCACAGATTTAGAGATTTTTGAGAAGTTCTCTTCAGGAGTGGTGGTATCTCGAGAATCTACAAGTTTCACACGGAGAGTTAGCTGGAGGAGTTTCTCGTGTGATACAAAAAAACAGCAGCTTTAAATTCTGGATAAAAACTCACCACAACCCTCTTCGTCTGATCCATCGCGGCAGTCTTGCTCTCCATCACAAACGTGACTAAAGAGAACACACTCACTTCCATCTCTGCAATGCCTGGAGCCAAAGCGACACCTCAGGACGTTTGCCTGCACTGCAGCGGCAGCTGCGGTCGGACAGTTGAGCTCATCTGAGCCATCAGGACAGTGAGAGCGACCGTCACAGACCAGACTCCTTGAGATGCAGCTGCGACGATCTTTGCAGCGAAAATCGTCTGCAAGATAATTGAAAGCATTTTTTGAAAAATCAGTTCAAGATTCAGGAGACTTGACAAATAATTTCTTGTGAATAACAAATTACAACAATAAACACATTACTTACATTTGTTTGGGCATCTTTTCACACAGCTATTTTCATCAAAGCCATCAGGACAATCTTTACTACCGTCACAAATCTGGCTCGGAGAAATACAGAGATTACCAGAGGGACAGAGCACAGAGGGGCTGCTGCAGGCCGGCACAGTGGGAGCAGGGGATGTTTTAACTGTAGCGATGTCAGGTGTTGAAGCCACATCTTGAAGACAAGAATTGCCCAGTTAAAATAGTAGAAAATAAAATTTGATGGTTTGATGGAGCACCCAAGTGATATTTTTCTAAGGACACCCACCACATTCTAGTTCGTCTGATCCATCCTTACAGTCTTCCTCTCCATCGCACACATGGCTGATTAGAACACACTCTGTGCCATCTTTACACAGCTTTGAGCCTATGCGACACTTGAGGACATATGCTTGAATTGCAGGAGGAGCTACGATCGAACAGTTGACCTCGTCTGAGCCATCGCGACAATGAGAGCGACCGTCGCAAAGAAGATCCCTGGCGATGCAGCTGCTACTGTCCCTGCACTTGAAATCCTCTGAGATAGTTTAATTAAAAAAGGGTACAAAACAAGTTTAAAGTCAAATAAATTGGCAGTGAATGCCTTTGTGACTTTGATTTGATATGTTTATCAAAAAATGAAAAAGTACTTTAATATACTGAGACTTTACCTGTAGATGGACACGTGGTAGCACAGAATTCCTCATCATCCCCACCAGGACAGTCCTGTTTGCCATCACAGAGTTGGGTTTGTGAAAGGCACACTGACGATTGTCTGCACAGCACAGATGGTGCACTGCAGACCGAGGAATTGGGCACTGAAAAAAGACACCATAATGAGGGAAAAATACAGATTAATTACAAAACTGTGTCAAAGGAAAAAATGCATCGGCCTGCTTTACAAAAGGGCCACCAGTTCCCCAAAACACTTGGGAAAGTGAGGATAAGCAGAGGAGGCCTCTAATATAATCTGCAGTGTGACCATTAAATCCCACACAAAGAACCTTTGCCACTAAATCAAACAAATTTAAAAGGACGCAAGATAATACTAAATAAAACAGCACCTTTCTGAATCGTTATTCAATGCAAGAGTAACATTTGTCTGACCTGCTTGAATGTCTCCAAGTGCAACAATTACTTCCAAAACGCGACCTCTAACTGGCATGTTCTGGATAGTTCTGCCTTCACGCCGGTCCCACAGAGTCATGACGTTGTCAGAAAGGGACAAGAGGAAGGGCTCAAAAGCAGCTACGACTGAGCCTGAAATGTTCCATCTTCTGCCTGCCTGATGGCTTCGCTCTTGCAGCAAACTCATAGTCGTCAAACCTGTAAACAAAAAATGGCAGAAGCAAAAAATCTGGCAAGAAACTGTGGTACACAATCCAACTAAAAACGTGAGGTATATGATGATGATGATGAAAAAAGAAAGGAAAATCAACCTGCTCTTTTTGAGTTCCAGAGCAAACTAGTGGCCCTGAGGTCAAAGGCGATGTTCCCTATGACTCTCCCTGCCAACTGCAGCAGCTGTTTGGCTTTGCCTCCCGCCATGCTCATGCTGAGGATTTGGTCTTCCTCCAGCCAGAGGATGCCACCTCTCAGCCAGTCCAGGTGAAATTTTCCAATCTCTCTGGTCGTGCGGTATAGCTGCTGCTGCGGGTAGCGGCCGTCAACTGTGGTGGCGCCGATGCTTTTATGGTCCCATGACACCCAGAAAACATTCCCACTCCTCTGGTCTACTTTTACAAGACAAACTTAAAAAGAAAAATTAGACAATTAAGATAAGATAAAAAGAATGCTTACAACTGGAATGTGACAAAACAGCAGTGAAACTAGACAAGATAGCTGAAATTAACTATTTTTAATGTTAAGTAATTTTAATTGATTAATCCTGAAAGGTTTAATGTTTAATTAGTGACATCTAGTGGCGAGACTGCAGACTGTCACAAACTGTATATAACTGTTCATATATTTTATACCCTGGTCTTTAAAGTGTAACTGATATGAATATAGTCCTTGAAGTAGACAGTATACCCCGTTTCTACAAGTTAACCTAGTTCCCTGGTGTCCTAATGAACATGTTGATGAACACTTGTTACGTAACAATGAGGCAGAAGTCAACATTGCGTGTTTCATCTCCTGTACTTAGACCGAGGCAGACCACAAAAACATGAGCGAGTCATCTTGGCTACTCATAGAGCCTCCAAAGTCCCAAATATAGGTATTAAAATGATTAGAAAGTTGATTTTGCATAATATGTCTCCTTTAATGTCTCACTCAAAGCACAAACCTGGCAAAGGTGTTGGTACCACCTCAGTCTTGACCTGGGTTAAACTGGTCCGTTGGATGTGGCCAGTGTTGTTGGCCCAGTACAGCCAGTCTTTGTACCAGTCCACGTCAAAAGACAGGATGCCGTCATCAGTGGTAAACAGCTGGGTGTCAGTGGACGCTTCACCACTGAACTCCAACAGGTTGATGTTCGTGTTAGTTGCATATATAAATCTTGGATCTGGGGAAACAAAAAGTACGCTAGACTTCCCCAAAATGAAGAGGCATGAACAAGTTGGCCTCTTTTCAGTAGATCAGTTTTGGAGACAAAGATGCTTTACCACTCTGGATAAAGGCACCGTGATGCATTATGTGCTGTAATAAAAATCCTATTAATAAACCTACATTCACACGTCCCATCAAGCAACAGAACTTTGAGGTTTGGACAAGTGCAGGTGAATCCAGCAGGGTTTCCTTTAGTTAGCTGACATAGGTGGCACTGAGTCCTCACACAGGAAGAAGAACCTGATTAAAAAAGAAAAAAGCTCAAACCAGTACATCCATTTTAATGCAGAATACTATGCTATAGACCAGGGGTCACCAACCTTTTTGAGTCAGAGAGCTACCTTAAGGGTAAAAAATAATATGGAGGGCTACCATATAATATTTTTTTGTTTGTTTACCATTTAAATGATTAATATTATGCATTCAACTGCATACACATTCATTCCAGTGCTTACTCCTAACGATTACCAGTTTTTATAAACAATATCAAAGATATTTTACTGAGTGATCATACGGATACATGCAAGTGAGGTGAAGTGAAGTTAGCCCGCGGGCACCGTATTGGCTGCCCGCGGGCTACCAGGTGCCCGCGGGCACCACGTTGGTGACCCCTGCTATAGACAATCTTGCTAAAGGCTATTTTTTTCCTCCCCTTCAAAATTATTTGGATTTTAAATGGACTAAATGTGGGCAAAACTGCAGACAGGTATATAGAAAATACCTCGAGGCTGCTGGAGCTCATGGAAAATGGTTATTTGAGGAAATTCAGCTTTCAAAAGAAACATCTTCTGATTGGGTCGATCCTGTGGAACCTGCCACACTCCTTTGTCGTCAACCCAGTAGAAGAAACGCTCGAAGACAGCCAGGCTGAGAGGTGGTTTCCTGCTGAACAACCCTGAGAAGGAGTAACGCCCAGTCCCATCGATCTTCACTGTTTCTATGGACTGAATAATTATAACAGTACAGCTTACTATTCCTCACTAATTTCATATCTACTTTCGCATATCATGTTTCTGTCTTCATTCAATTTACTATGAAAAGTACATTAAATGTTTTTATAGTGCAAATTTAATTTGTCATTTGTTTCATTAATTCACCTTCTTGAAGTCGCTGAGCCAGTAAAGCCTCCTGGCAGCCACATCAGCAGTGAGGCTGTGGGCAGATTGAGCAGTGAGGACGGTCAGAGAGCTCCTGTCTGATCCATCCATCCACGACTTTTCTATTGTCACCCTGTCGCCGGGACCTTCATTCATCCAGAACATCATGCTACAAAACACCAGAAAATCATTTTAAGGAGTAAGAAACTGATTTAAAATTCAGCAAAGTCACAAATAACATTTATCAAAAAGAACAAAACTTTAACAAAATGTAATAATTAAATTAGTATCAAGTTAAATCCAGTGTCGCAAGCAGAAGTGAAAACTTAAACTGTACCTCTCCACAGGTAGGAGCACCAGATCTGATGGGCTAATGTTTTTGCTGAGCACAGTGGCGTAACTGTTCCCATCTGTTGCTTGCATGTAGATGGCCTTTGTCTGCCCATTGGTCCAGTAAAGGTTTCCATTCAGCCAATCACAAGTCAGACTCTTGATCCCAGGCTTACCTGTTTAAAAAATTTTTTTTAAATAGGGACATTTGTGGAACTTGGACTGTGGTCAAAGCTTCACTGTTCAAGGTCATGAACAAAGATGATAGAGAAAACACAAACTACTATAGTAAAAGCAAGCACTTGGCACCATCTAGTGGACTGAAACGTCAATTTATTTATTTTTTATGCCACAAAAAGTGTAATATTTGTAGCATCGGGTAAAAAAAAAAAAAAAAAGGAAGAAAGAAAAAGATATCCCAATATTTCATTGTATTGATTTCCCCCGACCCCTAAAAAAAATGCCAAATCAAACTAGTGGAAAATAAAAATATCCTACAATTTCCTGTAAAGCCAAGCTAGGGATAACAAATCTGCTGTTAAATCACCGTCCAGTTATTCACTACACTACATTTATAAATGTGACAATTGGAGCAGACGACTAACCAGTGTAGGTTATCCAGCTTTGTTGTCCATCACTTTTGTAAATGCTGCCGCGGCCGTCGGCCCAGTAGTACCAACCAGGAGCGATGTCATATGTCAAAGCCACAGCATCCAACACTGGAGTATGGACAACTTCAAACCGAGACATTGTGTTCAACAATCCAATCGCTTTCCTCTTCACCATCAGCAGTCTGGTAGCATTTCCTGGACATGTTCAACAAGGAAATATGTAAATATCGCTCCAGGTAAGTGTAGACACATTTGCAGATCTGGTTTATGGAAAATAACTTCAACACCAGCATGTCAGGTGACAGTTTCAGGTTTTGATGTCAACTCCTCTGTTTTTGAAGTTCAATCTTTGATCAGAGTGATGTTTTTTTCCTACTTTTGTAATCTTCTCAGTCACATCAAAAGGCTGCCAATTAAGACGACAGTCATCTTTATTGTCCATGTGCACTTCATGGTATTTATCTGGATTGATCTTTTTAGAGGATGAAACTACAGCCGCAGCAGATTCATATTGTGCAATTAAATTCATGGCTGGTTAACCCAGCATTTGATCTGTACTAGTATTTAGTGTGTTTTTTGTATTGACTCACAATGTGTGAGATGATTATTTGAAGTGAGCAAAAAGTACCTGTTGCAAGACAAGTGGAATTTCCACTCAGTGTGAAGCCTTCTCTGCAGTGGCAGTAGTAGGATCCGATGGTGTTAGTGCAGTGATGCATACAGGAAGAAAGAAATGAGGCACACTCATCCACATCTGGGGAGAAAGAGCTGATTTTAGCTTCACAGGAATTCCAAAACACCGACTATTAGTATCGACTAATTTTTTTGTTGTTGTCATTTTGCTCATGTGACAAGGTGAGAGAAAATTAAACAAACATCAATAAACATTGAAAGTAAATAATGGGTTGTTTTTTTTGCCCTGTACACCTTCACAGATGGCTCCATTGGCGGCAAGCTTATACCCAACAGGACAGGTGCACAGACTTCCCCACGGCTCGTCCACACACACATGGCTACAGCCGCCGTTGTTCACGGAGCACACACGACCTGCAAGAGACAAAAAGTGAAGCAGGGGAAACAGCTTGGCTTTGTAGAAGTCCATGCACAGGAAGCTTTTTCCATCGTTGAACTTTAATCGGTGATAAACTTACCGCACGTCACAGGCTCATCGCTGCCATCTGAGCACTGGAGTTGTCCATCACACCTCTTTTCAGGGGACAGACACGACCCATCAGGACACTGCACACTGCCCTCACCACACACACCTGTAATACATACATGTGACAACTTCATGCTTGTGCTCTTGTCATGATTTATTATGTAAACTAGTTTGTCAACTTTAAAACAAAAAGTGAGGCCCCATAAAACAAGTTTGGGGAAACAAAGCTGTAGATCTTTCGAAATGACACAGATTAACTCAACCCACTCATCTTCCTCACCACAGTCTTTTTCATCAGATTTGTCCACGCAGTCGTTCACTCCGTTGCAGCGCAGCTCTTTTGGGACACACATGCGGTTCTTACAGGTCCAGTCCGAGTCCAAACAGCCGTCAGTGGCAGGGCAGTTCTCCTCGTCAGAGCCAGAGGGACACTGGGCTTTTCCATCACAGCGGGCTGACGAGTCCACACAGCCGACAGATTCCAAACAAGAAAACTGACCTTGTGGACACTGAGGAGAGCCTGAGGGTGCTGAAGGGGGAAAACAGCATTGCATAAAAGTTAGCTGTGTCCTCCAATATTCATTATTTCAAACTAAAAATGAACAGAGAGGAGGGCCAGAAAAGTATTAACATAGGTTAACTTCAGATAACAAATTTAAATTCACTGGAAATAACATTTAAATTTGGTGTCGCTCCTCAAGACAAATTGGGCTAAGATTTGTTTTTGGATAAGACCATAAAGTATACCAACCTGCACATTGCATTTCATCAGATCCATCCAGACATTCCGCGTCTCCATCACATCTCCACAATTCAGGGATGCAGTTGCCATCATCACACTGCCACTGGCCTCGAGGGCATCTGGTTATGTGGCCTAGAGATGGAGTGAAGACGAAGACAGAGCAACAAGAACAACACAGACAAGAAACAGAATAGAAAATACATGTCAAGTCATTGATCTATCCATTTACAAAAAATTGGAAGATTTAAGATTTAGACTTCTTCAAATACACTAAATTGTCAGCCGAATGCTGCTTCCCGTAAAGTTATGGGGGGCCACGCAACAATGGTCATGTTTGTGAAATCTTCAGAGAAATCCTTATGCAGAAAATAGAAAATTCTACAGAGAGAGGACTGTGTGCTATTGATTTATCTGCATCTTGAGAAACTTAACCCTTTGTAGTTGTAAAGTTGCCAGTAAAACAGATTTTCGCTTAAGAAGCCAAGAAATTCTGTTGCAAGGATTCCATAAAATCTACAGTGAATAGGGTTCAGGATTTTTTTTAAAGCAGGGGCATCAAACTCAGAATGACCTTCCGGGGGCCAGTGAACTTCTAATCTGGTCAGGAGGGGGAAAATTAACTGTTCGGGGATTAAAATTATATCTCGACAATCCATCATGGTAGTGCAAATCATATGATACTGCACACCATTTCAAAGTAAAAGTGTTTGTCTTGATATACAGTTCACCAAATATTATGATGCTAATGAATCTATAAATAACAAAACCCGACAAAAATAAAATAGAAAAAAAAAAAATTTAATCCATAACATGTAGACAATTGTAATACAAACACTGGACTGGCATTTAAATGTTGAATTGAACACATTTAATACTCTGTTTTAAAGTCTAATTACAGTCCAAAAATCACATAGCATTGTAAGATGTTACAATCTGTACAGCCTACAAACCAAGAACAAAACATGAATCAAACACAAACTTCAACTACAAACACAAACAAAGCCACTGTAATTGGTCAAAACCCTTACATGCGCCAATAGATAACGTATTTATTAATTAATCTAAATTGGTAAATCAACTTCAAAGCCTTCTTTATCCACTCCCTGCCATTTTGAATTTGAATGTGGCACAAAGACATGGTAATCTACACAAGGCTTATTTAAATGTCATTTATGTGTATAATTACCTCACTGTTGAACTGATATTAGTAAAATAAACAGAGATTTAATCAGGCATCATCCCGGGTTAAATAACTTCAACTCTATTGTCCAATTTCGAGTTCAAAACCAATAAAATTTCAAGGCTTCAAGATTCAGATTTGATGAAAACAGAGGTGGACGCCATTTTACTCCGCCATCTTGGCCCAAATCAATATGGCTACACCAGCTACTCGGCGCGATTTAAATAAGTGAAAATACCACGCCAAAAGCTCACAGAATCGCACAACTTATACACAAAAACACAGTTGTGTCGCGTTGTTACCTGGGGCAGCTCTTAAATTAGCCGCAATAATCAGGCAAATCACGCAGTGCAGGTCCATGTCTGCCCGCGACCCTCCTCGAGACAAACAGCGTCACCTAAGAGGATACGCTTTAATCAGCGGCTGCAGGTGCGCAACTGTCATGGCCACACTTACGCAAACAACTTAAATTATTTAGTGAATAGAGGAAACATTTTGGGGGAAAAAAATAAATAAATCACTGTATTTCGTTGTAATTTTGGATAATATGTTTCTTTTACACAGTTTGTTGACATTTTGGTTTTACGAGTTAACTCACCCTACGTTTTAAATTACTTTACGGTGCATTTTGACACATTTTAAACTATTTTAATAAGAAATGTACACATAACTGAGAGGTTGTTTGATGTTTGATTTGTGTTTGACAATTATTAGTTTTCTTACCTGTATGCAATTATGCAATGCAATATCATGTACACTTATTATTATATGTTACTTTTGCGGAAGTAAATTATGAATAAATATGTCCAAATAATGATAACTGATTGTCAACAACCTTAAATCATCTTTTGATTGGGATTATCATATTTGTTTAATCATGCCCTTTATTACAATAAATAATGTTATCATAATTTAAGAATAAATAATTTAACATACAAGGAGGGGGAATACTATAACCAACATAACATACATGTAAAATGTAAAAAGGACACATACAACACTTAATAACAAGGAGGACAGTTTTTACGCACGTCCATTATCCATATTATTTGTTTCCTATTTTAAAAACGTGATGCCAAAAATTTAAACTGATACAGAACATTGTTGGGTAAATTCTTCATGTGTTGGACTGATGAAAAATGGGGAATATTTTTGGTATTCGCATTAAAATTCACTGGACACCAGTGCGTAAAAGCTCGTGCGTAAAATGTACAATCAGCAAACAAATAAATAGAAAATGTTATTTATATATGTATACATTTTGTAAATCTCTAAAATCTGTAATTCTATAGAATTTAAGAAGACGTTTTCTTTCATCTCACTCATCCCAAACTTCAGATGACACCTTGAAACTAATGTTTTTGTTTGATATTAAGAACAAGGAAATATCAAAGAGCAGGAACTCTTTAATACTAACGAGTCATTTTTTTTATACATTTGCATTATTGTCTTCACACATCGTGTTCATCAGAAAAGGACGAAAAAAGCCTTCAGCTCTTTGTTGTTCCTCTGAAGGTCGAGTGTGCACTTTGTTGTATAAATGACCACCGATCAGGTCACGCCATTATTCATGGCTCTTTCAAGTCAACTGTCAATCATCGTGGATTATTTTCATCGAAGGTGCCCACAACAGTAATAAGTGAACGAATGCATAATTAAACACAATATCCTGAAACATATATTCTTTTTTTTATATATATATATATATATATATATATATATAATTAAACTCAATGTTGATTTATGTTTATTCTTTCCTTGTAACATACTCACCAGGGAGCAAAATAAATAAATGAATAATCATAACAATTTAAGACTAAAACCAGGATTATCAGAGCCAAAAGGGACAAAAACAAAATGATTATTATTTATTTCTGTTGTATATTTTAGAGGACCACGAGACATTTTAATATACATTAAAATAATAATACACAGACAAACATTTATAGGAAATAAAGAAATGTGCAGGATTAGTCTAAGTGGCCCTCACAATCTGTTATTGCAACATTCCAATGAGACTATATCATATGTAGCTGATGTAGCAAAAATGATTTGACCACCTCCATACAGTCTTTATTTAAAAATAATAATTTTAAATACATGTCTTTATTTGTTTTATTTCCCAATTTTGCCCCAATTCTGAATTTGTTTGCACGTTAAACTGTTTTGTAAAGTACATTATTATTAGTATTACTAATATTATTTCATTATAACCGATTATAAACTTGGAGTATGGGGCACATATTGGCTGCTTTAACTTCTTGTACATTTTACAGGAAACTAGTAAGAAATTAAAATCAAAATTCAGAATGAAAAATATGTCCTTGTTGAATAAGGGTTACATACAGTAACAGGTCTCAACCTGCGCCACAGAAAGTCATTTCTGATTAACTCCTGTTTGTTTACCTCAGTTTCCCATTAATCACATCGCAGTTGTGCGCTTTGTATAATCTCCTTAACCAAAATTATCGTCCCGTCTTCTTATCAAAGGGATCTGACGCGAACAAAACGACAACAATCACCGCATCGTTTCGCACCTGCGTCACTACAAAGACCCAACTGGTTTCGATACACAACGACATTTGGCGCAGTGGTTGGAGTGCGCTGCCGTGGATCACACACACGCCCTCCATCCATCAGGATTGACACTTGTGTTCAAAGGACGTCAGGGCAGAGGTGTGCCAGTATAAATCCAGATCTCTGGATCTGACCTGGACCACACTTGAGTTCACCTCTGGAGGAGACAACAGCACCTGCAGTGGAATTATGAAGGGACTAACTGTGGATTTCTCCTTCGCACTTTTCTTCTTCCTCTTCTTGGTGGATTTGGTTATGGCTCACCGTCCTGACGCGCTCCTCGGCGCCATCAGCTCCAGACGCACAGAGCAGCGACAGCAGCACAGCACCAGGCTGCCCCTCTACATGATGCAGCTCTACCGGACTATGCTGACCGAGGACCGCCGGGCTGCTGTCCCCATGAGCCCGATCAGGGCCGAAGATAACCCGGGTCTGCATGACTCGGACTCTGTCATCAGCCTCGTCGCTAAAAGTGAGTATTCAGCAAATGAAAAGAAAATCATGTGTTTTTTTAATGAGGTTTGGTGTCACTGTGTTAAAGTTTATTTAAAACATAGGATTAGGAATGATCTGCATGAATAATCTTCTTCACATTGTCATAATCTACAGTCCAACCCTTCCTTGTATGCAACATTGATAGATTTTAGCATCATGTTTCCTGACTTTTCTTAACAGAAAGTGGACTTGTGTTGATTTATTTCAGTCACTATAATTTAATCATGTTTCTAATTAATCAAACTCCACTTGATGAATGTTTTGAAATGCTTATGCAATCATAGGGATAAAAGCCACAATGTGCACCGGTGTTCTAATCAATTTTCTCCTCTCTTGTGTTCTTCAGGCTGCCACCAGGTTGGCAAACGGTGGTCCGTCACCTTTGACATGTCCTCCATGTCAGCGAGCGACGACGTCCAGCTGGCCGAGCTCCGCATCCGCCTGCCCGCCTTCACAGAGTCCTCCCGAGCCTCTGTGGACGTCTACCACTCCCAGAAAGTCCAGTGTTCCGACTCCCACTGCCCACAGAAGAGGCTGTTCCTGGGTCACCTGAACGCTCACCCCAATTCTGCCGCGTCCACCTCCTCCTGGAAGGTGTTCAACATGACGGAGAGGCTCCGCCATTGGCTGCAGCAGGAACACACTGTGCAGATAATGAATGACGACGAGGAGGAGGTCAGAGAAGGAGAGCAGGAGGACGGGGTCCAGCATCCTACAGCAGACAGGGTCATGATGGTGGTCTTCTCCAGGCAGAACACCAACAGGACGCCGACCATCATCCGCACAGCAGAGCACTCCAAGTACGTCGGCCTGAACAAGGAGCGAGCCTTGGACGATTCAAGCGTCTCCAGGATGAGGAGCAAGAGGCACCACAGGACCCGGGAGCAGAGGCGGAGGCAAAGCAGAGCTGCTCCTGCTCACAACAAGCCAGCAGAGGTGGAGAAGAAGGGTCCTCTGTGCAGGAAGGTGGACATGTGGGTGGACTTTGAGAAGCTCGGCTGGAGCGAGTGGATCGTTTACCCTAAACGTTACAACGCCCATCGCTGCGAGGGGAGCTGCCCCACACCAGTAGACGAGACCTTCACCCCGACCAACCACGCATACATGCAGGTAAGGCTGAGTTCATTCACGCAGACAAAACCGAAACTGTGGAAAGTAACGCTTGGAGAAAAACAAATGTTCTAACCATCCATGTCCTTCTCTTTCTTCATGCAGAGTCTTCTGAATCTTCATCACCCACACAAGGTGCCGTGTCTGTCGTGCGTGCCGACGCGCCTGGCCCCACTCTCCATGCTGTACTACGAGAACGGACAGATGGTCATGAGGCACCACGAGAACATGGTGGTGGAGGAGTGCGGCTGCCACTGAGCCACTGACCTGCAGAGGTTGCAAAGGGAGAGGAACGCGGGGACATATAGGCACTTTACAGGGACACTGGGACAGATGCTGCTGCTGTGATGCAGGGACATGAACAAAAGGGACCCTACTTTTTAAAATTAAGGATATAAGAAAACGAGGAGTTTATTCATACTGTTGATGATGAAGATGAGGTGACCGGAGTAGTCACTGACTGAAGCACTGTAGAAGCAGCTGTACACGAGAGGACTTATGTACAGTATGAAGCCGAGATGTTTAAATGCCATAGAAATGACAAAGGAAATGGTGTCAGCAAGCGCTTTAACTTTATTAAGATGTTTGGGTCACATTGATCCATTTATGTGTTCACTATGTACAGTATTACAATAAATTATTTCTTGCCTTGAACAGAGAGTTCAGTATTTTATTTTGACAGTGTTTACAAATATGGCTGTGTCTCTCTAACCACATCTAACTGTAGATTAAATGAAACACTTAATAGTGTGTGGCATACATGTGGGAACAGAAAAAATGCCCAGTTTTTGAATGGATGAAATCTTCCAGTTTCTGCCAGTCAACCAGGGAAAAAAAACTATATTGAATAGCCACTAGGGGGCGACTTTACTGGTCGCAAAAACATTCAGTTTGAATTAAAGTCTATGGGAAATTAAACTTCTCACTTGATTTATAACATCACTAAATATTACTTGTCTCACTTGCAAAATTCAAATGTTATTTTATCCAGTGTTACAAATTGGCACAATTTCAAAATAAAAGTGTTTGTTTTGATACGGAACAATGTATGCGTGAGTAAAAAGATATTTGCAGCTAATTTAAGACAAAAGGTAATACATTTTACACATGAAAATACTGGATTTGGCCTCTAACTGTTACTAACTTATTTGCATGACACCGAACATAATTATTTAAATCACATAAGACTTGAATGTTAATAAACGCTGACTTGTGTGACTCCAATGTCACAGTCACTCTTTAATGCTTCACTTTAAGTGTTTTTTTTATATAAGAGTACAACTTTTTTTTTTACACATATTAACTTTAACAAAGATAAACAAAAACAAGCTGTTTTTCTCCAGAATAAATCCGAAAGAAGGTTAAGCAGCTTAGTAAAACTAGTCCCGTCTTTGCACTTAACTATGGCACTTAACTATGTTAAAACCCCCCCGTGGACGACTCTCATCAGATGTCCATTTCGAACTGGGCATCGTCTCCTGTGAGGAGAGAAAAGACGATGAAGTAAGAGAATCGTAAACAGCAGTTTGACTCTTTCGTCCACAATGAGGGACACGTCTTACCCGCCTCCATGTCCTCCGTTTCCAGGCTCTCCTCGAAGACGTCGCCGCTGGGCGTCCGCTCGGGCTGCTTCTTGTGGACGGACTGGTTGGGCTTGAGCGGCATGGTGACTCCTGGGATGTCGGGTAGTATTGGAGGCGTGAGAGCCAACGGAGACGTCCGACACTGCAGGAGGAACTTCCTCTCGTAGATGATCCTGGTTCCTGCGGGAGGAAGGGAAGTTATCTCTTTGAGAACAGCAGCAACCCACGGCTGACCAAAGTGCTTTACAAAATAAGAGCATTGCAGACACACAGCATTAAAAGCAGACGGTTAAAAACAAATATACCAATTACTGCCTAAAAACACACAGCGTCAACTATGACCTACTTATTCTGACGTCAACACACTGCCAGTGACCTCATTCACACTTGATTTTGCAGGATAAAGCCGACTAACAGAACACATTATCAGTTGTGTGTAATACACACGTGCACAGTGTGTGCATTTTCCCACAGTCACAGACAGTCTTTACTTTGGTCACCACACACACACACACACACACACTGAATGTTTCCCACAGACGGAGTAAAATAAGTGGGTCAGACGAGTGGACGTAGCAGCTGAGAGTGAAACTCACACCCATGACGTGACTGATTCATACTAGTTAGTTAGTTAGTTTATTTGTCCTTAAATAGGAAATTTGTTTTCACTGACCATACAAGCCTCAAAAACATGAAATACATAGATACACACAGTTACGGTTCTTCACCCACCCGCATGTCCCCACCTACCCTATCCACATGGATGTGCATACATCACATTACACATTACACAGACACAAACAGGAAAACCATCACCAGCTGGCATTACAGGGGAATGAGGGCGGCCCAGTGGTCCATCACCGCTGTGACCTGTTGTTCAGTGCTGCTATTGCAGAGGGCACAAAGCTTTTCCCAAAGCGTACTCGCTTCCACCCCATAGCCCTGTATCTGCGTCTTGATGGAAGCAGAATAAAAAAGGGATTGAGGGGGTGGGTGGGGTCATGAGCGATGGTCTGTGCTCTGTTCCTGGTGAGTGTACTGTTGAGGTCTGATAGATTAGGGAGATTGGGGAGGCCTGTCGCTTTGTCTGCAGTGTGAGTGATGCGTGTGAGTCTGTTTCTGTTGGCAGCAGTTAGCATGTTGAAAAAGCAGGGAAGACAGTAGAGGAGGATGGACTGGACTATGCTTGGTGACAGGGGGCAACAGAAAGTTTTCTGAGCTTAGGGATGGCTTAGAGTCTCTGTCGACTACGTTTTTTGAATGTCAGTGGTGTGTTGCTCGAAGCCGAGTTTATTGTCCCGGGTGAGTCCAAGGTATTTGAAACAGTCCACTATTTCTACTGTGCCGTTGTTGATGCAGGTGGGGTTGTGGATTATGTCAGATGGTGTTCTGGTGTTGGTGATTACAAGTTCCTTGGTTTTACTGATATTAAGGTGAAGGTAGTTGTCAGTGCAGTACTAGTTACTAGTACTAGTACTATACTTCAGCGGTTGTTTTAATATTTTTTTGGGGAAAAAAAAGCAATAAACTGCTTTCTTTTCCTCCCACTTTAAATCTACCCACCGTGGCTCAGTGTAAGCCACATCTAGTAAACATGTTGCTGCAGCTCGACAACAGCGCGAAGTACTAAAAGGACTATAAATAGAATACGGGAGGGTGCAGCCCTATATTTGACTGTAGAGTCCTTACAATAACCATACTGTTCCTTATTTGCATCAAAGGTTAAAGCTGCAGGAGACAAGACAAATGCACATGAAAATTAAGAGTGTCTGTACACATAAATGCATGCACAACAGACTTAAAATATGAATATATACAAACCTGTGCAGTCACTAAGTGCTCAGGAAACAAACATATTGGTAGTGAAAGTCAAATTATTTTTGCAATATAATTATGTTGCATCCAGTTTAACAGCACAACTGATATTGACATAAGGTTTATACATAAGACAAAGCACTTTGACATAAGATAATGTATTATTTTAGAGGTCTAAACCACTATTAACTTTATTTTGCAACTTGCAAACCCTGCATAATCCTTACACATCTTCAGAATGTTTTTGATTTGTCCACAAACAAAGTGATTTCAGTGTCACAGAAAAGCTTTGGTTGATTTGAGAAGCTGAAATCACGTGAAAAACAGTTGAATTTAATGCAATAACCATGAGCATGAGTTATGTTTTATTGCGATAACCTTTCGGGTCTAATCACTAAGGTCTGTGAAATGTGCAGAACTGTTCTTCGGCGACATCACGAAACAATCAAACATTAACAGAAACAACACAACATATGCTGCAGGTCTTTAACCACTATAGTGCAACACAACCTCTTTATAAATCAACTGTTATATTTGAATGACAAACTTGACTTTAAAGACAAATCCCTGTGTTTATTTGCAAATCCCTTTAACCCCTTTAACACTTTATTCCTCTTAAGCCGTTCATTTCTATGTGTTTCTTAAAAGCAATTTGTTGTTGTTGTCATCATCGTCATTTGGATTGGAATGATGTGACTGAAAGTTGGTCTTATTTATATATCAACACGCTGGCAATTAGTATTTTAATGCATTTCTTGAATAAACCTGGAGTAAATTAACCTTTTTCAACAGAAGATATTTGTAGTAGGACAAGCACAGATTTTACCAGTAACATTAATTTGGGTTCCACTCCAGATTTTAGAGAACCAGGGTCACGCTATAGTTCAAGTTTTAGGGTAGGTCACACTCAATACTTGACCCTTTGACCTTTTTATGAAAAATATGTTACTTTAAAGGCACCATATGTAAGAATGTGGCCAAAAACGGTTACTACATTCAAATTCAAAATACAGAGGTCTTTTAGGCTTCTTTTTCTGACGTAACTGGCAACCCATGGTTGCTCGGCAGCTGAGACTCTACTGACTGCAATGATTGGTAGACGGCGGTAGGTGGCGCCACATGCCAAAACATGATTTCAAAACATAAACATGATTTGCAGTCTGCAAAATATTTTTTTAATGCAAATATTTTGGCTGTACTGTTGTTGTTGGTGAGTTCAGTTTGTTATATGAACATTATTCCTGAGTCTCTGTGACACATAAGGATGATTTTATGGCCAGTTGATTTAGATTTATTACATTATGCACCTTTAAACTAGGGATGAAACAATTACTTGACTAATCGATCATCAACTATCAACTAAATTTTCTGACATTCCAGATTCTTAAATGTGAATATTTTCAGGTTTCTTTGCTCCATAGAACTAATAATAATAATTAAAACTTGTGGACAAAACAAGACATTTGAGGAACACTTTCTGACATTTTATGGACCAGTATACTATAAAAATAATAGTTAGTTGCAGGTCTACAATACTTTAAGCCTACATACATATTTGCCATATTTCTGGATGTGTTCCAATAAGGTGCTTGAGAAATAATTGGACTGTATGATCATTATAGCAGTGCTAAAACAACAAATAATGTTGATTTATTATATATATTCAACTTTGTAAAGGTTTGATTCAATGCTATGTTGTTTTACAACACCTAAAGTAAAACTTTTTGTGAAAAAAGTAGCTTTATGATCATTTTAAAATAAAACTTTCCTTGTCATTGTTGCAACAAGTCAAAAACATAATTAAAAACTAGTGTAAAAATGAATAAATACTTATGTTGAAATGTGTAATGCAAATCCCACCGAGTCATATTTAGCCATTAAACGTCACATGTCACTTGACCGGGTCGTTACCTCCTGGCGTGGTGCTGAACATAGTTCCCCCGGGGGTCGTGGAATAGTCCGCTGGCATGTTCGCTGCATCGTGGATCGCGACCCGCCTGACAGCGGGGATCGCCCGGCTCTTGGTGGTGCGGCCTCCCGCGGACATGGTCTCCGAAAGCCGGCGTAAAGCTGCGCGTGGTGTCGTTGTCAGCGCGGAACTTAGAAGTCCGGAACTGACGAGAAACTGGACAGACTGCAGGGGAAAAATAAAAATAAAAGTTCTCCCCGTGGCTCCACGTGGTGTAAAAAACCCAAAACAAGTCAGAGAAGCAGAGAGAGAGAGAGAGAGAGAGAGAGGACTTCCTACAAAACAACACGTGGAGAGGAGAGCTGTGATTGGCTGAGAGAGGGGGGCGTCACACACGCTGGAAGTTGTAGTTTTTTTTAACCTGATCTGGAAAACACAGACGAAACCATTGGCTCAAATAACTCAAAGTGGCGTTAATGTAAAATATTTCACATTTAAACGTCAAAAAAGTACGTATTTACAAACTTTAATTTATCACTTTTTAACAAATTCAACTCATAGTTAAAAAGTCTAGCGCAGGGGCCTCAAACTCAGATAATCTGGGCAAGAGGGGGCCAAAAAAGTCCAGCTGTATGGGGGATTATGATATAGCAACAAAAGACAGTTGTAGCACTATTTTTTTTTACATAATTTCAAAATAAAGGTGTTTGTTTGGATACGGAAAAACGAACAATAATAAGTAAACAACCACAGTGAGTGTTTATCAGGGCCGGCCCAAGCTTTAATGGGGCTTGGGCTGCAGAACTTGATTTGCCCCCCCCCCCCCCCAACAACAAACCAGTGTGTAAATAACCCTAGAGGGCAAAAGTGTCCTAGTATTAATTTGCACTTTCGTGTTAAGATGGTCCTTTATTAGTCCTGCAGTGTGACAGCAGCAAACATACTGAGTGTAGATAAAGATAAGAAATAACAAACATGATAAAACTTAGAGCAGATGTGCCCTAAATGAGCAATCTTTAACTACAAAATAAAACCAAATAACTTAAAATAGACACTATTTCGATATTTAAAGGTCATGTGTGTACAATTTTTGCCAGAAAAAAGTGAAAAAAAACCCACTTTTTTTCTTCACCCGATTATATGAATTGTTTATGAATTGTATTTCATGTTTTCACAGTAGCCCACAATGGACACATTTAACATCATTTGAGTTTTGATGATAACTTACAGCTACATCGTTTCTCCAACACACCTGGAAGGGAAGAATAAAGTCAGGGACATTCAGCAGCAACATGTAACTTCACAAATAACTGCACCTTTTTCGGGGGGAAACGGCACAAAACACGGCACGACGTTTGCTTGTTTGTCACATCTTTGTTTATTAATCCTTGTAAATGGTTTGAGCTGGTGTAACAGGGTAAGATGATCTATACATATCTTGATGTCAGAACGACTCTGATTGAAAGGCTTGTATACATGTTCACGTTTAAACTCTCCTCTCGACCAGGGACGATACAAAAGAAAAGAAAACAAGTGGTCATAGCTACGAAGCCTCTACATTCCCCATGAGATGGGCGTCGGCCTAGTCTACATAATGCTTAAAGAACATCCATAACAACTCTATGAGGGTGCATAGCATTCTAATTAAATATATTTTTTGTCATATATTTATACATATATTTCCATAAAAACATCTTTTCTCGTTTTTTTTTCTCGTGTGTGTGCATGTGCGCGGTTGCATTCCTTAGGATAGAGTATATGATATTGCGTTTACATTGTCATGTATCCATACTAAAGGAGTATAGGTGATCTCTATTCTTTCGCGACAGTTAAAATTGTACAATACTCGTTTTTAAAATACATCGTTGCAGGGTTTACACGTCCTCCCCGAGTCACACGTCGGGTAAAAATCTTTTTTCACTTTTCTTACCCCCTCCCCGGATCCGAAGTGTAAAACCAAGCATGATCTCACTCACACACACACACACACACACACCCTTACATGATATCCATGAAACATAAAAATAGTGATTTTTCATATAGTACAACATAGAGGATCACTGACAAATTATATCTGGACATAAAACCAATTTAAATGACTCCTGGTTTGCAAATCTGTAAATAATCAGTTTTTTTTAGCAGTAAACATGAGGATAATGCGTGAAAAATCAAAGTTATACTTACATTTTGATGGATTTTTGGTGGTAATGACAAATGAGATGGCGTTAAGACACGTTTCTTTAATTTAGAACGGCCTCCAGTTTGACGTCGGGAAACATTTTAAATCTGAAGGCTGATTGGAATTTTTTTGTTGGGAAGACTAAAGAAGACGGTCGCCAGAGACTTTGACCGTCTGATTCAATCACGCTGCCTCACACAGAGACGTCAATTTGCATCAGTTTTTGTCTACGTCCGCCACGACTCCATAGAAATGATACTTCATGGAAGGGCGGCTCCACGTAAAAGTCATTTCAATACAAAAATAGGGTTAAATCTTAAGGATAATGTCTTAAAGGTCCAGTGTGTAACATTCAAGATGGGCAGAAAGTCAATATATGACACATAATGTTTGAATTTCTTTGAAATAAAAATATTTTGGTTATTAAAGCCGTTTATATGTGTTTATATCTGAAGGGCAATTAAATTACTACAGTCCACCGAGGGGGTCTTGCTTTACAGTGGCCGCCATTTTGTGCTGCTTTGTTTAAAAGTAAACAAAGAACGGCTCACAATGCATTAAACAACCAAAGAGGAAATGTCAGAGAGTTGCGAAAAACGTCCTTTCTGGTATGCGATGGCCACCGTAGTTCCCAGACAGTCCCACCATTAGATGTCACTAACTCTTCCACACTGGACCTTTAAATACAAAGCTCTAGTCGTATTTTCTTTTTCTTTAAAATGCCTAAATTCAGCTTCTTTCTTGTGCTCACACCAGAAGGTAAGGAATGAAGTAGAATGCGTCACTTTAGTGACTGTACTGAATAACCAGTATCAACCATAAATGATTCAGCAGAAATAAAATAATAAGATTTTACTTAATTAAAGGCTGGACTTTATGAGATAAAGTTTTTAAATGAAATAATTACTGATATAAAAACACTGTCTGGGTCAGGGGCATTATTTCTACAGGGTGTGCTTGTTTGTAGCGGGAGTGAATGCCAGGGTTCCCACACCTAGGTTGACGTCAAATTCAAGGACTTTTCAAGGACTTTCCAGGACCGAATGTGTGGACACATGCAACTTGTAAGAGCAGCTTTTATTGATTTGCAGCAAGCTCTACATCTGGACAAGCAGATTGTCCTTGGGGTCTTGGTCAAAGCCAGTCTTAGTAATTTGTCTGGTGAATTTTCATTTCACGTACTTAACTTTACTCGCTCATTTCTTTGCATGGAATCTCACATCAACGGCAGAGAGAGAGAGACAGTGTCCACAACACCGCGGGCAATTCCGACTCAACGTTTGTCCTGCGTAGGCCTAGTGTACATACATCAAGCAATGCAGGGCATTTACCTAAACATCAACTTCTTTCTTGCATAAAATTCAAGCACTTTCAATGAACCATGTCTATTTAGGGCGATTTTCAAAAACGTTTTTGTTTTTAAATGAACAAACTTTCAAGGATTTCAAGGACCCGTGGGAACCCTGGAATGCTTCACTAATACCTTTTTTGGTTTTGTTCATTACTGTTAAAAACAAGTGTCCCTTTGCTGCCCCCTGGAGCTGAACACAACACATTTAATTAGCTTTTTTTTGGTATTTGAATCCAATAACTCCCACTCTCACAGACACACACACATGCACACAAACTCCTCATATATAAACCAACAAACACTACTACCTCCCTCTTCCCAAAAGCCCCCAGCTTGATTCACTTCTCCCCCCCCCCCCCTCCCCGAGAGGAAACTTATAAACATTTTGATTCTGGCCGAGCAGAACTGAAAACCTGAGTGGAATAACAGTGGAAAATGTGCGATATGTGATTAAAACATGTGCGATATAAATATATATCAGATGAAAAAACATTGTGTGTGCATTCATATCATGTGTTGGTGTTTCATTCATTCAGTCATTCATCAGTTCGGCGTCTCACTCATTCAGGCTACAGTAGCATTTACAGTACTTATGGGATACATGTTTCGGTTTTTTTGTGTTGCAGGAAGTGTGTGTGTGCTACGATGACGTGACCTCCTTCAGTTTTTCTGCATACAGAGAGGAAAAGATCTGGTGGTTAACGTCGACTAAAACTCAAAAGCACAAAAAAAAAAAAAATGAGTGTGTTGATTTTCACCTCTGAGCAGCGGCGGCAGCAGCAGGGTAACATATGTACATCGACACGTCCTGGTTTATGATTTGCTACGTTATACTGTAGGTTGAAAATCCTTCCCACACCACTTCAGCTGCTGAGTCCTGTGAGAAACTACCAAGATGGGATTTCATCATTTAAACCCATCCTTTTTTTATACTGCAGATGAACGCAAACTCTTCAGCTTCCACTGTACTGTGTACTCTTCGTTTGGTATTATTGCTGTGACATACTCCAAAAAAAAAAAAACTATCTGAGCCATCTGACCAGGCAATGATACATAATTACATAATATTCATGTACACGTGTGTGTGGGTGTGCTTTTGTTTGTCTCTATGCTTGTTTTTTCTCTGTTGTGTGTGTGTGAGTGTGTGTGTGTGTGTGTGTGTGTGTCTTCACAGTTCACGAGTCTGGGGTCAGTGTTAGTAAGACGTTCACAGTGCTACCTAATCCTTGCACGCCGCATGATGTGCCACAAATCCTTCAACTCACTGTATCCACACACACGAATCAGATCCACTTTGTTCACGTTAAAGTTTCAAATGAAGGAACCAAAACAATTTGACACGGCAAAGGTGCTACACCCATTGCGGAGGAAAGTAGGGAGCTCTCAAAGTTTTTATACATGACAGATGCGGATGGAGATGCCCGGTGATTTTTACTGCATATTGATTGAGGCTACTGATAAAGGATGTGCTTCAAAATGGCGTGCGCTACTGGGAGGAACTGGCCGATGAAGGCAGAAAATGTCACGAGGGACGACGGAAAAAACTTGATCTTTGTGTGACAGAGCTGCTGCACAGTACAATCACGCATCGTCGACTGCTTTCTGACAGAAAACATTCCACCTGTCTGCAAGCAAAGCTGAAAAGTGAGGCGGACGCGCGCCGAAGAAAAAAAAGGTTTACCAAGAAAGCCAGCGAGAACCAAAAAAGGACACACACACACAGACAGACAGGAACACTCACGAGCGGAGGAAGCACGGCGGCTTTTCTCACTCCGGCGCTGATTGTGCCGTGACATCACAGGGCCAATTAAGCCAATCATGGGGGGCGGGGCTCAGCGCCATGTCAGAAGCAAGAAACACATGCGGTTAGAGAAGAATACACGCACACATACGCACACATACACAATCTGACACATGTCCACGTAGCATAGAGTGCATATATCACATAGAGAGTAACAGGGGAAAGGGTCCAGTGAGAGAAGCGTTTGGAAGGCTCAGCAGAGGCTTAACTGTATACAGATCCATCCGTTGAGGGATTCTTTTTTTTCTTTTCTTTTTTTTGGCTGTTGTGTTTACTGGACTCAACTCGGCTGACACAATCCACTCCGTTGGGGCGGGGGGATTAGGTCCTGAAAACGGCCCCGTGGCTCACATGTGAGTCAGTCACCGAACCTTGTACCCCTTCAGTTTGTAGATAATGACAGTTGAAAGAGTCAAAGGGCATGCACCAGCAGTCATCATGCGATTACAGTTCACAGGAAGCACTTTTTGTTGCTTTTTTTTTTTTCTTGGTTATTTCACTGACATTTATGTTTTGTTTTGTTTCTTTTTTGTAGAAAAAAATCATGCCTTAGTCTAGTCGACATTTTTCTTTACAAATCTTATAAAACTACACGTTGAACTCCTCTTTTTTCCTCCTCCTCTTCCTCTTTTCTCTTTTGTGATTCAGTACGGTCACAGGCTGAGGATGATTCTTGTGTTTGTTGTTCTTGTAGTTTGCACGTTTTTTTTTTAGTCTCTGTCGGAGTCTTCCTCTCCTCTCTGTTGCTCATTTTCGTCTGCGGTCTGGTTGTGTTTTTGATGAGGATGTTTTGGCAGTTGCTTTCCTGTCCTGGAAAACAAAACAAACAAAAAGCATTATTAAAGCAGCAGTTTTTCTGAATTGGTGGGCTCTACCAGTTTGCATTTCAGTCCTGTTGCTTCCGTCTGTCTTGATATAAAATGAATCACTCCCTGTGTGCAGGAATCTGAGAAACTCACTATACTGAGAAACCCAGAGAGAGCCGTGTGGAGCTGTTAGATAGGCCTAACAGATTTGTTACACACCACACTTTTTCATCATACATTTTCAGGATTAGTGTTTAGAAACAATGTCTAATTCAAGATCGTTTTCAGACATAAACTGCAGAAAATGTAGGGAAAATTTAGGCCGTAACATTTTGTGGGGTTTGCAGTTCACTCATGATGAATGTAGTGGGGGATTTTCTGGGTCAAAGACATTAGAGAGAGTAGGAGAACATCTGGAACATCCAGGTACAGGTGGAGTCTGGCTTAAGCCTGCACTCACTGTGAATTATCTGGAGCGTTTCCTGTCATGTTCTCACATGAATTTACTCAAGCTTGATTTCTGCCCTATATCATTTGACTTGAGAAAAATGGGCAGAACATTTCCTCTCCTATTAATTTGAAACTCTCTGCACTGGGCTAAGTGACTGATTCACAGTGGGTTCATAGCGTTTCTGTGTGAAACTATGGCATGTAAATGTAACACTGCAACTTTACCTTTCTAGCGAGCATGGTTCCATGTTCATCAGCAAACGGTGTCTCAGGAGCACAGTCCTCCTTCTCCCCTCTCTGTAAAGAAGAAACATCATTTGAATATAAATACAAAACCTATATGTCTATATTTCACATTGGCATCAAAGTTGTTTGTAATCAGGATGTAAAACAAAAGAGGAATGATCCGTCATTGCAGAAATTTCCCATGTGTTGCACCATGCGACATATTCTGATTATGTGTCTCCATCAAAATAATCAATTTTGATGACAGTTCTTAAGTGAGTCTAAAACTATTGATGAGCAAAAACAAATCAAAATGAATGTCTTCTCATCTGATCATTCAAAAAAAAAAGAAGAAGGATAAACAGGATGGACAAAAATGTTCCCCCTCCAGGCACAGGAAGTGGCGGGTGGTTGGCGTAGCAACCTGACCTGGACCCGCCTCTGCCTCTGCTCCAAAGTATGTTGGCCCGCCTCCTGGTGAGAGAAGCCCAGCCCCTTGCCATAGGGCCTTGTGTGCCCACGCAGCACATGAGAGTAACCCGTGTCACACACCGCAGTCAGCAGCGCCTCCTGAGCCACGTGCAGGCCCGGCCCGCCGGCGTCACGTCCTGGTGACACTGAGCCGACCCAGCTCTGCAGGGAGTCCTTGTCCTGTAGATATGGTTGAAATGCTCCACCTGCCACCACCCTGTGAAGAAATATATAATGATAAAGACAAGAAGGGGGAGAGGATGGTGTTATGTTGGTGGCCATTTTGACTATAGTTTGACCAGTTTGGTTTGATATTGATACATAGTCAATGCTGCCTTAACTGTGTACACCCCCTACTGGTCAGTCGCACCTAGAACCAACATAAGACGTGGCCGGTCTAGTGAAAACATGTCTGCCAGTGAAGACACAAGGAAAACTGATTTCTACCACTTTAACTACTAAAATCTGTTTAAGTCAGCAGTATCTTTCACACTTGCCTTCTCTGACTATAAACTTAGTAAATGTGACAGCAGCAAATCACCAGCTTGTGTGTCCCCCAAGAGCAAAAAATACTGTTTTTGTCTATGGACTTTGGTGAGTGTTTAAAACCAGTCACAAACGGCAGTCTAACAGCAAAATGTGGTTAGCTAAAACATTCTTAAAGGTCCAGTTGGTAAAAATGATAAGACTACAGGCTGTAACAAATGGATTAGTGGGCCTCCACTTTAAACTATGAAACACAAACTGGCTGTTTTTTCTGTTTGGGTTGTTGTAGAAGCATGCCATCACAAGAGGTTTTCCTCTACATATAACAGGGTTATTCTATTTCTATGAAAAAAACAGTTATTTAGAAGTGATTATGCACTTAAGCAAACATACTCTGCTGGCAGCCATGTTGTCAGTGAGAGCAACACTGTTTATAATTCAGTACCCCAGACAATCACACTTCAAAAAAACTTCAACTATCCCTTTAAAGTTGACATACCGGTTGTCTCCGTTGTGTTCTGTGGCCCGACTCAGCCCTGACACCTCACACCGCTGGGCGTACACCTGCTGGCCTGCAACAACAGAAATCCCTTCCACTGAACCCAGCCTTTCACCTCCTCCTTTTGCTCCTCCTCCTCCTCCTGCTGCAAAGGCGTCCCCTCTCCTCCCGTCCAACCTCTGACCTCCCAGCTGGCCGTTCAGGTTGACCTTTGGGACAGCGCCACTTGCCCTCACCCTGTCCCTTTCTGCCAGTGCACCCAGCAGCTCCTGTGGTGCCTCCTCATCCTCAACCTCTCCTTCCTCCTCCTCATCCTCCTCCTCCTCCTCAAGCTCCATGATGGAGCCGCTGGCCCCGCTGGCTCCACTGCTAGGGCGACCCAAGCTGTACGGAAGGGAGAGCGTGGCGCCCTCCGAGTCATCGGCCCGACTGCTGCCATCTAGTGACGAGTCCTCCACTGTAACCAGCGAGGGACTGACCCCTGCTGGCCACACCTGAACATCGGACATCTCCATTAACGTGTCTTCCTCTGTGGTGGCAATGGGCGCACACTCGAGGCTGGACACTTCCTGCCAGTAGGGCTCCGCGCCCAGAGGAGAGGGCAAGCTGTACTGCATGGAGGCCGGGGACAGAAGCTCCTCCTGCACCAGCCCGTAACCTGGAGGGAAGACAGGGGCGAGACAAAAGAAAAACTAACACCACGCAGGCACAGCCAGGGAGAGGACGGGGGGGTGGTGGGTCAACCGTTTCTCCTGGTTGTCGGGGAAACAGTGAGTCTCAGCTCTGTCCCAATATACTACATTCTTATTCCAACACCCTCAATAAATGCTCATCAATATATATTTCCACTTTAAAGCAACACTGTGTAATTTGACTAAGCAGCAGCGCCCTCTTCAGGGTCAAATGTTCACTCTGAGGTTTTTACATAGATCAATATAAAAAGCTGGGAGATCAACATAAGAAGCTGGCGCACTGACTACTGGAGAGATATTTTTAGTTTCCTGTTTTTGTTGTGATCTGAGAGTCTGAGGGGCAGATCAGGTAGAGATGTGCTGCGACAGGCACAGATGCTCCGAGATTAGATTAGATTCAACTTTATTAGATCCCACACCGGGGAAATTAATGGGGAAAACACTTTGGAAAAAGCGGGGGGAAGCCCGTGTTGGTGTTCTGCGCGCACAACTGGGCAAACTCATTTTGAAAAATGAAAGGCGATGGATTCGAGCAGATGCCAAATTCTTTGCCTTTGCTTTTGTTTTGGTTTCAGATTGGAAAGCTCGCCTCTTGTTTGTGCGAAGTGTGACATTTATTAATAGTGTGACCACACAATTTGTGCTGAAAGGTTGCAGTCATTGGGGTTGTGTCAATCTAAGCAATACAAAACAACCTACAGTAGTTTGATGGTGTCAGGATTCTGATTGAATGGCTTTAGGAAAACTAGAACCTGGATGAGTGAGGATCTACACAGACGCAGGAGAATAACACTTTTTCCGACAGGTTTCTCCACCCCAAAGACTATTCATTTAATTTATCTTTAGTTCAGCCTCACTCTTGAACTTGCTGGGTCTGATTGAAGAAGTTTAAATATGCTAAATAATGAAGCTTTCCCACTATATTTAGGAAAACCATTACTTAGTGTTGCTTTAAAGGGTAGAATTGAATAACACTCGGTACATTGACAGATTTCCTTCTTGTTTTTGGGTTTTATTATGTTACTGACATTGGGACACAGCAGTTAGAGTGAGGTGTGTGATAAAGGGGCTTGGTTTTTCATCCACTGTGAGGTGAACGATGCAGGCTTTGCCTCCATATAAGTAAGTGAATATACAGAGCATATACTGTATATACTGCATATGTTGTGGCTTGATAAGAGAAGGAAACGGGTGAGTCAGGAGGAATTATATGTGCAGATGGGGTTGGCACGATATAGATTTAGATTTCCAAAACTGTGTTATGATCACAAATTGAGTTTATTTATTATTCAGTCTATGGTGTTGGGTTTTGAAAAAGAAATTTAGATTTTTTTCAGGGATATTCCAGCAGATGTGATACAAAGATTATCTCTATTATCGTTCCAACCCGTGGTAGAACTCCCTGGGTGGGAGTCGGTAGCGTGTCACAGATTCTGTGGAGGAAAATGCTGAAAGTTACTGTTGCTTTCACACACTTCCCTGCTGCTGCACATCATGCTTTCATTTGTCTGCATACCAAGCACCAAACATCCGCTCTCTGAGATCACTGCATGTGCTCGCTCACACTCATACAGAAACGCAGACACGTTAAACAAAGTGTCATGTTTAAATACTTTAAATACTAAAATATAACCACTCAAAAAGTTGAAGTAGGCCTATGTATTTCTTATATTATGTTGATTTATAGAATTTATGTATAAATGTAAATGTAAGATATTCTGATTTAGACATTTAACATTTTTTCTGAATATTGTAAATGAAATTGCCTTCATGAAGTGATATTGAAGAGTGAAGACATATTTCACCTTAAAACATGCTGACATGAGGGTTGCACTTTTCAGTTTTGGAGGAAGAATCCAATGTTCATTGTGAGTTTGGACTTCAAATGTAACTTCAATCATTAAATTTACTGTATTTTCTGGATTCATCTGAATTAAATGATGGTCGATAGTGAATTTGCTTTTGCAATATACTAACACAAATATTACTTTTTTTGTTTGTTTTTATGTCATCTGTTATGACTGTTATTTTCGCTGATTTATCATGCTGCATTTTTGCTGATTTATCACACTACACCAGACAGGCAGCTGTCTGGGACAGGGAGGTGGGAGTGAAGAGGCTGTCCGCACGGTGGGTGAGACTTTTTCACACGGTTCACTGCAGAACATGGTGTTATACTGAAACGACGAGGTGTCCATTCACTAATATGCGAGCACATATTTATTTTGCATTAGCATGCTACTACTTTGCGGCTAACTTGGCGAACCTGTTTCCAAAGGTAAGCTAGCGAGGCTGACAGTCACAACAGCTAGCTACGCTAATGCTAATCATGCATTACCATAAATGAAAAATCTTCTTCAGCTCCCACTATAGGAATACATACGTCCTACGGGCACTGCACTAGTATTATTAACACACAAACTATTGTGTGTATTTTTAATAAATCACCTATAAATATCCAAACAATTATTGTAGTTCAATATAAATATTGTATGAAACATTTAACGAAGTATTCCTCATCTATTCTACTTCTAACTTATAGTAATAAGATTTATTGCAGCTGAAGAAAACACTATCAAGCATTAATGGGCTGCAGTATATGTGTGTATGTGTGCGTTTCTGGGATGGTACAGGGCCAGGATGATGGGAGGTGGCGTCAGAATGAGGTGAACAGGGTTGAAGGAGTAATGAGTCGGGATTAGAATGAGAGTTAGGATGGATCTGGTTTAACCTTTCCCTTCACTCCTGCCATTTAAACACAAACACACACACAAAACACACATTCACACAAGTGTGTGAAAAGCACAGGATGTAGTGAAGCACAAATACACTCCACAGTTTGTCAAAAATACACACCGACCAGTACCACAGACAGACGCACTGCACAGCACGCTACTCACTTCACTGTACACACACACTTACACACACCGACAACACCGCACTCATATTTACATACAAATGATGTCACACACTTTTAGTCTCACAGGTGACACTTAAATGTACATATATAATCACACAAACACACCTCACATTATCAAACAACATTCAGATAATGTCATCTGTGAGTTTATCATCAGACTTGGGCAAAAATGGATTAATAAAATCAATAAAACTGAATTGAATTTATAGCTGTAAATGTGGATATAAATTAAATATTTATGTTAAGTGTAACCCCTTCCCCCCAAATATTTACTGAATGTAATAATTGAAAATGAATTATTTTGCCCATGAATGAAAAGACATGACATCACAGCAACATTGTGCGTTGAACATTATTATAAGCTAGGTAGCTGGTTATTTGTTATAGCGTAGCATTAGACACACACACAAACCAATTTTTTTTACAAGAAAAGAAAATATGTATATGCATGTTTGTTTTTTTGTGTTAATATAGCATTTAAAACAAGACTGAATTACACCCAGTGAACAGAGAAAACATTTTACACTGTGAAGAGAAGTCATACATTAAAAGCATTCCATGCACATAAAGATGTCATAATCAAAAATAGCAAAATTTATTTCAGAAAAGAAAGTGCACACTCACACAAACATTACACAGTACAGACAAAAAACTTTTTAGGTAGTTCTAAGAATAATTATATTCAACTTTTATGTATAAATTCAATAGCTTTCTTTAGCTTTAAAAAAAAAATAGTCTAAAATATCTCTCAAACACACAAACACACCCAAACAGCAAAGCATGCGGCATGCACGTGCGCAAACTTTAGTAGACACACACACACACAGAGCTGGTTTGAGAGAGGAGGAGAGGGTCCACACTCGACTGAACGTGGGAGGAGTGTGGGGTAAATAAGATGACAAGAGAAGAGGAGGCCCAGAGGTCAACATGAGGTCATATGAGGTCAGAGGTCGGACAGGTAGAGCTGTGAGGAGGAAGAAGAGCAGGAGAAGGGAGGAGGGAGGAAGGAGCAGGACGGCTGGGCAGCAGATATGACATGTCATAGGTTCAGAGAGAGAGAGACTGACAGACGGAGGGAGAGATGGAGACAGAGAGAGAAAGAGAGGGAGAGCGCGTCCTGAGAAAAAAAGGCAGGTTGCAAAGACGTTGCACTCACGTAACGATAGGATAAAAATGTTCTAGGCAAAGATGCTGTGACATATTTTCTGTACATATCAGAGTACAGAAAACACTTTTATTTTAACTGTTCATCCTTCCACAGTGATAGAAATATGTTGGAAATAGGAGCAAAAACACTGGCCATCTTTATTTTATTCCTAGTTTGCTTTAAAAAACAACAACTCTGGATTGTAGTAAAAGGCAGTAAATTAAATTTGATTGATTTTAATGTCCTGCTCTCTCGCCAATTATTGAACGCAGGAACTGTATGAACTCAGTCTGCAGCTTAATTACTGTACAAAGACCAAAATGCAGGTCAATTTTACATTTATACTGTATACTAATAAAGAGAAATGGAAGTCACAGACCAAGTGGCATACAGTCCTCACTCTTCAACCATAATAATCCCTTTTGAAGGTTTGAAGCTTTGAGATTCATGATTTGACGGGCGCCATGTTGATGGACGACAACAAACCAGCTGTCAATCACACTGGTGTCCACTCATGTGTTGTGCATAATTTTTTACTTCTTCATTGAGACATAAATTTCAAAATTGACATTGAGACCCTTAATTCCTCAGAAAAATGTTTGCTGATGTTATAAATCAAGTGAGATTTAAGGCTAGTTTTCTCATATACTTGCAATCAAAGTGACTTCCTGTTAAAGTGGTTAACAGGAAGCAGAGAAATATCTGCGAGAGCAGTGACAACAGCAGTTTTTTACAATCCCATCTTATTGCCAGACAGTTCTGTGTATGTCAAAATGACATACACGTATTTGGATTACTGTTTTTTTAAGTCATTTCTTATCAGTGGTTTAAAATCAGACTGAAGATAATATAGTATGTAAATGTTAACAACTATGGTCTGCCATTAGTCAAGCATGAGATTCTGTTTAGTTCTCAGGCAAAGAAAGAGGAAGAAAGACAGAAAGAAAGAAAGAACGAGGAATAGAAACAAGGTATGAAGGCCCAGAGCACATCTGTGTACTTATGTTACCTTTGTGTATCCATCCCAGGCACACACACACGCACACACGTATACACACATACACGTATGTGCATGAGTACACGTCTGTGCATGTGTGCACACCCTCACACAGCAACACATACACCCAACATGTAACATTTAAAAAGTATGTTTTATTTCTAAAATCCCTGTTAGTAAGAGTGAATGGGGGTTATATCCTCATTTCTCATATTTGTTGAAGAAGAATAAGAACCATCATGTTCAGGGCTCAAATATGAAGTGAAAAGAATGCAACTGAAAAAAAAGAAGAAAAAACATGAATTATGCCACAGTGCCCTTGGTGCATGCTGCAAAAGGCTGGGTTAATGGTGAGAGAATGACACCATTCCTCAGAGCTTATTAAAACATGATTTGAGCTCCACCACCATCATCACTGCTTTCATTGACATGAGTAGCAAACCACCATGCAGCCCCTTCAACTTACCCCTTCTGAAAAACGGGGGTCTAATAACTCGTGGCTTGTGCACTAGGCGCGGTGGCCTTGTGTCCGTGATCTCTTGTGGAGCAACAGAAACAAGGTAAAAATGCTGTTACCCACACTCAAGGCAACATATAGTGTTGTCTTTTCGTGCATGTGATGACCACTAGTTCTGTTTGAGTAATTATGGCTTTATTCGCTCAAATACTTACTCAAATTGAATTATTTTGACTAACCAAAATAATCTGGGTCTAATCTGTAAGGATCTTATTTTGTGATCGTTACAGATCAACTAAAATAATCAAATAATATGAAATAATGAGCTTTATATTTGCCCCTATAAGCTGATGACTCATAAAGTATTCTCACACAAAACATCATTAATGACACTTTTCTCTTATATGAGAGCTGAGAAAATTCCTAAAATGTCACATATTTATATGGTTGAATACATTAAATCACTTTCTTTTAAAGTTTTAAAATCCACTGACCACTGATCAACATACTGTGTTGAACACGGCATGATCTGTGTGCGGTTTGTGACGTGTTCAAGTGCGTCTTACCATTGATGACACTCGGCGACAGCAGGGCGGAGTCACGGTTGCTGAGTCGACATGCTCCCTCCTCCAAAGAACCGGGTGCTGGCTGTGGAGCCTGACCCTCAAGAGACGTCACGATGTCCGCACGGTCGATGTTCCTCAGAGCGGCGTAAAGACTCTCCACTGAGGGAGCACAGCAACGGTTGGAGAGAGAGAGAGACAGAGAAAAAAGGACAAGAGTGCACAAGGAGATAAAGAAGCAAAGTCAGGAAAGATGGAAAGAAAAATACTGAGCCTCTAAATAAGCCTTTTATATGGACTTAAGGTAAGGGCCTTGCTCTATGGAGGCTGCTATGCTGACAAGCAGTCTCAATGGACTTATTCAAAATGCAAGCTCTATGTAAAACATAGCAGTGGGTGCACAGAAGCTCTGTGGCAGCAGACTGCTGCACACTGCACACACATCCAGTGTGAAACCGGCCTCTGGGATAATGTTACACTTACTCTTGGCCCTCTTGCCTTCTCTGCTCACCCACAGGTTGAGCAGGGCAGAGCTCTGGTCCAGCAGAGAGTTGGGATTTTCCACACGGATCCTGTTGATGTCGTCCACACCCAAGTGAAGCTCCCGTGCTAACTCTGCGAAGAGAGAGAGCGAAGCAGGTGAATAAATACACACGAAGAAGAAGAAGAACAGATAAGAGTAGAAAGTCACGTACAATAATATTATTTTAAGTGACTAACCTGCCCAACTCAAACCCAGCTGTTCAGATATGATGTTAATTTTGATCTCTGTCCTCTCCATGGCATTTACTGTGGCTGAAGAGACAAAATCACTAAGTTAAGGAACACCCAAAACTGAAAAAGACTGCATTCCAAGAAAAAGTACGAGTTGTTCTACTGAGCTGAGGAAACTGTGACTGACTCTTTATTAGGACATAACACATATAAATGTGTAAAAGTAGATGTCAGTGTTTTGAACTTAGCAGGTAATAAGTATTGGGTAAATGTATAATCTTTTTTATGCCTAGAATACTAGAGTACTTACCTTGACAAAAGCACTGCTCTGTTGAAGGAAATGAGCAGTGCCAGTACAACAATGTTTTTGTCCAGTTAATCCTTGTGGTCAGCACATCATATGTGCAAGGGACGGTTACAAAATCATTCCAGTGCTAGTCCCAACAATCAAAGTAGCATTCAGTAACTGTTACAGAGGGACTGAGGTGCAATGTAGCAGCGCTGTGTATTTGATAGACAGAAAAGGCCTTTCCCCTTCAATCCCACCCACTATCGGTGTCACGTGACCAGAATGGCCATTGAATCTGGTCATTAACCACAGGCCATTATAAGGGCTCGTCTGTCTAGCTCCACTGCGAGTTCCTGCTCATTTCCAGTGCTAAGCTACGCCGCTAACGCAAACAGCATCTGCTGCCATGCCATTGGAGGTCGCAGTGGAGACACCAGCGCCATGCAAAACCAATCACACTCGTCATTCATTGGTTGTCATAGCTACCAGGACACTGATGAAAGAAGAAAAGGCTATTTAGCCAAGTGCCATGGAGCCATTTTGTGAAATTGTTGTGAAATCTTTGTTCGTGTTTTGGTCACACATTCAGCCAGATTCGCTTCAACTGCACTGCAAGTCTGGGTCATACTGAGGAGCAGTGCATTGCATCCAATGCTCGGTCTGTGTGCCATGCGTACACCCAAGACAGATAGGGGGGAAATGGAGAGAGAAGCAGAGGGTTTTGGGTAAAAAGGGCAGTGCAACATTCCGTGTCCATCTCTGCCGCGTTTATATCAGGAGAGGGCTGAGGATCAGGCGGTGGATGACTCACCCGCTCCAGGCTCGTTCAGAGCGCTGTAGCGCTCTCTCAGGGCGAGAGGGGTTAAAGTTCTTCTGCGCTCCTCACTTCCAGCAACCTAGGATTAGATCAGAACAACAAAAGTCACATTATATTTAGATTTCTATCTGGGATGTCAGATAAGAGGTTGTAGTTTTTTACCCTGTAAATGAAAAAATTACAAATAATAAAACAAATCCTATATACCAATCAGTCAAATCAATAGCTTAATCATGAGGAAATAAAAGTAAAAAATCTATTTTTTGTTTGCAAACAGAATCTAAACTGTGTCACCTGATTCTGTTTTTGGGTGTGCATGATCATTTCACAGATTTCTGTAAAGGTCAACATACACTATACTTTTGGTATATAGGCAACCACATGACATGTTTATAATAGATAGACAGTGCACACATTTTAAACTTGCCTGAACATATTAACTTATTAAAACACTGGCCATGCCAAATTATGAGAGACTTACCATTAATAATAATACAATACAGTATATACAATATATATACTGTAGTGTCTTACTGTCCTCCAGCCAATCGATTGTTCTAGTGATGACATCAACTAGTGTGTTAACTTTAGTAAATGTGACTCCTCATCTGGAAAACGTCACACACTACAACAAATAGACATGGAGCTAAAATTAAAATTTTGTAAGTCCTTACCTTGACACAAGGTGGCATTGCTATGTTAAGGTTACACAGGACGTGCTGCGTGTCCTCATACTTGGTGCACTTCCTCAGAAAGGATAAAAAGCCGGTGGTATCCTTGTTGCTATCTCTGACCTGGTATCAAGAAAAGACAGATGAAGAAAGGAGAGAGGAAGAGACAAAGGACAGAGAATATGGACAGAGAAAACAGCAGGGAAATAGAGAAAAAAGATAGAGGACAGGATAGGTTGGCAAAAGGAGCAAGCAAAGAGAATAGGAAACAAGTGAAAGGAAGAGTCAGGTTAAGAGAGGAAATTAATGAGAAAGGAAGAGGAGGGGAAAAAAAAGACAGATCAAAAAAGTTATTAGATCCCTCCACAATGTTTTGATCATGTGGCACAGTAACATGGGACGAGAAGCAGGGGGAAACAGGGATGGAAGCAGTCCACAGGCAGGCGAGAAGGAGAGATTTACCTGCACATTTTACCTGGACGTCTGTCAGACCAGACAGTTACAGAGTGACCGTGAGAGAAAGAAAGAGAGACAGTGAGACAGACACATAGAGACAGGCAAGGACGCAAGATAGGAAGGCAAGCCAAGAAAGTGAGGGAGTCACAGGACATGCACACAGTTACCTGAGTGGGTTTGACAGGTAGATATGCAACCACAATTAAAGTATATTCATCAGAGTATTCATGTTGAAAAGTATTGAGGGATGGACATGGACAGAAACACAGTGACTGGGAGCTAGTAGTACCCAAAATTGAATGAATGAAAAAAGAAAAGGAAAAATGACACAAATGAAGAGGCACATACATAAGGAAACACAGAAAAAGTGCAAGAGAAATGACCAAACAGAAAAGTAAAATAATAATAATAATAATAATAAAAAAAATGATTTCACAATTAAAAAGATGAAGAGACATTCACATCATCCAATGTAATGTGTGGGAAATATATCAAAAGCTATCAAAACTACAACATTGCTTCATATACTGTACCTACAAACTAAAACTTAGTGCTTGGACTTTAATGAATGTAATTATGTGAACAATTGCATGGCTTCTCAGATGTAGTTTGGTGTTTCTGTGATGGTAAGTGCCAAGGAAACACACCGCTGTTATCTGAGTTTTTACATGCTAATGTTGAGACACACCGAGTTTAGCTTCACAGATATCACAGTACGCACAAAAACCAGCATGTGAACAGGTTGTCTGGGTGATCAGCAGGTGGGAGCTCAGGAGGGAAACTGACTAACAACAACAGGACACACTGAACCCAAGAACAATACGATCACGAACACAGTACTGTGTATGAATAGTGAGTGACAGAAAAGCAGGCATGTGAGCAGTGAGACAGAGACAGACCTTGACAGAGACAGGCAGTCTGTTATCTCTGAAGGCCTGGAAGCTGAAGCTGCGCGGTTGTTGCGTGGCTTTCCTGATGGGCACAAGGTTCCCAGAACACTCGAGGTGCAGCGGCATGCCCTCCAACAGCTGAGAAACAAATGGTACAGGTGACAAGATAACTCGGAAATGCATGTGATAATGATTCGACCCTCAGGATCAATGTCATTAGCATCTTTGACAAAGACAAAGTGACTCCCCTGTAAGGCAGAAAAGACTTCAGTTGGAGATTCAAACGCATCATGAGGAGGCTTTGGAAACAATATCAGCAAAACCAGCAGTGACTGATACTAGCTGCAATGTTGGCAACCAGTACACTTTAGGATTGTTTTTTTATTATTTATGGTTTTTTAATCATTAAATGTTCTGGCACCTGGCTGAACTGCTGCACATACACGCTCCAGTCAGAGGTCGGCTAACCAGCTGTTACTGGAAGTCCCAAAAACTTAGCTAGAGACCAGAGGTGACCGGGCCTTCACAGTGACAGCTCCTCTGCTTTGGAATTCACTGTCCTGGTAACTCAGATGTGCCCAGTCTTTTGAGCTCTTTCAATCTTCTCTAAAAACCTACCTTGAAGTTTAACTCATGTTGAGCTGGACTATTACTGTATATGCTTTCATTATGCACTGTATCGGTTTGTTTTTTTCTTTTCTGTTTTTCACTGCATGTTTTTGACATCATTCTGTACAGCACTTTGGTCAACCTCGGTTGTTTTTAAATGTGCTCTATAAATAAAAGTTGAGTTGATTGTCCGATATTGAAATCTGCTCCCTAAATCACTCCCTGCATGTGCAAAACACAGCTGCTGCTGTTCCAGCACCACGCAGCTCCAAATTTCCTGGACACAGTCTGTACAAGTAACAGTGTAAAAACAAAAATCTCCTGTTTTTATGTGATAATTAAATTAACTAGAAGTGTAATCTATCCATACATAAACTGTGTAGATGATAGATAATTTACATAATTAGGAGCCAACTGTCTAAAATTATTAACTAAATACACTGGCTCTGGGTTTCAAACCTCAATATCTCGACTGCGCGCCACTTCAGTGAAGTTTTCGTGCAGCTCCAGCGTCTTGTCCATCTTGTCGTCGGTCATGCAATAACAACGCAAGCGTCCTTCGCGGGCTTCATTCATTTTGGCGAAAATAACAAACTTGGCCATATATGGCACAGCCATTAACTCCCGGTACAGCAAGTTGGCAAAGGTCACAGCCTCTGCTGTGCGAGGACAATCCGCCAGCCAGAATCTAGATGGAATAAAAGAGACAAAATGTGGCAGGTTATATTAATGACGTGGGGAAGAGAAGGGGGGGAACAAAGCATATCCTGATTTCTAGTGAGGTGCTCACCTTGCAGACACATTAGTGGTAAAGCTGGCACAGTTATTGGCATACATCAGCTTTGTGGTTCCAGTGATGTCCTCCCACTGAGCTGGTGCTGTTCCACCTGAGGCACAACAACCATTAGTGTCATTAGTGCTCTGATAAACAAGGTAAACATTCATAAAATTCAACTAAAAGTAATTTTGTTACAGATCTTCTTCAAAGTCATCTGTACCAATGACACTGCACAGGAGGCGTAAGCTGGTGGTATCACCCTCCCCAGCATCCCTGGGACTCTCCTTCCAGGATGGTGGCAATGGGATGCGCAGTCCGATTGGACGGTGGAATTTGCGTCGGCGTGGTTCGATGGTGACCACTGGGCTGAAGGTCGCCTGGTTTCCAAGCTGTCGAGTCAGCAGTTCATCAGGGATTGGCTGTGCCTGTAGTGGAGTTGGTGAGGGGGGAAAAAAAGAGTTAAGCAGGAAAAAGGAAAAAGAGACAGAAGAAAATAGAAGGAGTTGAACAGAAGGCCGAGGTATAAATATGCAATATAAAAATTCAAACACAAGCACAGTATAAAAGCTAAAATAGACAAAAGTGATCCAAGAGGAAAGGAAACACGAGCACGGAGAGGATACAGAACAGGACAGAAACATCAAACTCACAGCCATACTCACACATGCAACCCATTAAAATTTCACACCTGACCCAACTCAGATCAGTGCATCAGCTTGGTCAGTGTGGCTCGCAAATTAAATCAGGGAACTGAGGAGTGATGAATGGCTGGATAAAAAAAAGGGAAAACATAAACATAGCAGCAGAAGGCAAAGCAAGACTTGCACACATGCAATTTCCTCAAACAACATAAGTGCCATGACAGCTTGCTGCTTTGAAAAACAACATAAACAGTGTACAATGCAGTGTACAAAAAAACAAATGGGGAACCTATAATTTGTCAATATATTTCTGCCATGGAACAAAAAGCCAAGTGAGTATGAGTGTGTGTCAAGTCTTTGTGTGTGTGTGGACATCTCGAAGAGTGAGTCAACCATACATTTGACTAAACGCTCCAGTTTGGCAGGACAGACATCACGTTACAAGTAAAGCACATTGAGAAACACTGCAGTACAGCAAACTAATTAATAGTTATTAATAGTAATAGAAAAATCTCATATGAACACTATCCATAACTATATCAGTGTTTGAATTTATTAAAATGAATTTCGGGTCATTATAAATTCACAAATGTCCGTCAAAGCACATGAATCATAATAACGATGTGTTCGAAATCAATCAGCTGTAAAGTGTACGTATCATTTGTCGAACAGAACATCGATGTCAGGACTTGAAATATGTCATATTACCTCAGCTCATAAAGATTACAAGACAAACAGAAAATGTGGCAGGTAAATGTGTTGGCACAGTCCACTGAATCACAGATTGAAAATCAGTTGCTGCATAATTCCAACATCTGTGCTCAGTGATTCATTAAAAAAAACAAAAAAACAAAAAAACACCAGATTGCCTTCAAAAGCAAAATAATAAAGAGATAAGCAATTATGAAACGTGGGGATGTGAATGTGAATGGTTTATTCCTGCCTTCTCCGATCTTTTCTTCTTTGCCTATCCACTGATATACTGTCATTCCTCTGCTTACCTGCAGTCCCAGTCTCACTCTTTTGGTGACGGCCGTCTCGGGGAAGATGGCCTCGACATGTGGCACCAGTTTGCAGCTTAGTCTGCCACCCTCGGGACCAATCAGGTCACTCTCCTGCTGAATGCGGGAAACCACGGCAAAGTAGAGTGGGAAGTCAGTGGAGATGATGCGACGGATTCTCTTCTTCTCCAGCTCATCATGACTCTCCAGGTCTACAGAGGGGACAGAGGAAACAAGAACAGTATTATGGACCATTAGAACCATAATATGTGCATGAGTGAGCCGACATCACTGCTTGTATATGTCAATCTTTGTACAACCCTCCTATAAAAAGCACCTGTCCTTGTTCTGCAGCTGCAGCGTCATATATCAAGACTAAGACTATGCAAGGTCTCACAGAGAGAGTGATTATTGTCACACTGACCTTCATCCATGCCATTCAGAATAGTTTCCAACACTTCGTCGCCATAGCGATTGCGATGTTCCTTCCAAACTGAGCCATTTTCGCTGCGGAGGACCACAAGCTCTCGGTCCCCTCGGCCCAGTGAGGCAAAGTGTGGGATTTCCACGATTACTGGCCTGTGGTAGAAATGACAGCTTGCATAAAAATCTGGATTCAATTATTTTTTCAGGCTTGTTCTTTATTGATATTTGAATACAAAAAGAAATACATTTTGTAAAACTATACACAGCCTTGTTTTAACTAAATGATTGAATTTCTCAATGTATTCTGTATGTAGATCTAACATCATCCACTAGATGGCAGAATAACCATGACAAACTTCATGTAATATATAATCTGATTTTATGAAGTTTTTTTTGTTGCACCCGAAGAATGTTTGTGAATGTATTACAGTATTTTTAAATTCCTTAAATTCCAAATACAGAAACTTTAACTCACCCAAGAAACTGCATACTGGAAGGCCCCAGAGAGATGATACGGGAAGCAAGCCCCTCCCCTTCCACCAGTGGAGGAGGTGTGGTCAGTTTCTGTGGTTTGACCAGGCGGCAGGTGATGCGTGTGGGTGCAGCACAGGTTCGAGGAGGAATGATGACCCGGAGACCGTGGTGTCTGCTGCCGCGCATGGAGCCTCCTCGAGCGTCCACCATGAAGCTTACCAGGAAGCTGGGGGTCACACGGTGACACTGGCTTTTATTTTTTATTGATGAGATCAGCACACTTAATCTGTGTGTGTACTTTCTTTTTTTATTTTACCTGTTAAGGACCTATTCTGGCATAAACACTGACCTTAACAGGACCATTAATCCTCATGTAGACCAAAAGCTAATGAGGCAAAACCTAATTTCTGAGGAACTGGTTAAAGTTTAGGTTAGGGTTAAGGTTATGGATAATGCTTTCTTTAGGCTGTACCAATGAATGCAATTCAATGCAGTGTCCTAAGAAGAATAGCCACACAAACCTGTGTGGGTGTGTGTGTGCATGCACCAGGGCAACTACTCTCCTTTCATGAGTTCTAATTTTCCATACACCGTCCTTCATATTCCACTTTACAACTGCTGACTCACTGTGGTTTGCATAAATGGTGACTGGGCAGACTTAATGAATTCACATCATGCTGCATTAACCTTAACAGCATGCGGTTTATGTGTGGCACAACATAGTCCATGATCGTAAACATGTATCATTAATCATAATAGTGGGTTAAATTGAATAAAAATCATCCCCATACCTGTAATGAATATAAGGGTTTTTGACAATACTGTGTGGGGTGAGTACATAGTTTGAGTATCTGTGGTTCAGTCTTGGGTCACTCGTCTTCATCAACACTAATGATTTGTCACTGGTGATGATTTGATGCCAGGGATGATCCATGATGATGACGAGTGACCATAAAGAATGAGAGATGATTCTGTTAAGTGCCGCATCCACTGTGCAGCCACACTTTTCATAACATTTTTCCTTTGACTTCATCTCCAGTGTCCTTGAGTTCATGCTGTCCTTTTAAATTACATTTTTAACACCAGGCCTTGTGTAATCTTTAAAATAGTCTTCATAATGAGATTAAAATAAATAAAAAAATAAAAAAATACATTTTAGCACAAATAAAATAAAATATGAATATCAACAGGGTGGTAAATGTTTTATTAGCTCACCCGGTGTGAATAGGGCTGGCCACAGGGCTGACATTATCTGAAGTCTCTGTAGCAGGACTGCTCGGGATAAGAGAGTCTTCATCATACTCCTTTGGCAGAGGGATGGGGGTGTGCTGAGGTCAGAGAGGGAGAACAAAAGTGAACATTTGAGAGGCAGTAAAATAACCATTACTGAGAAGATTAAGACAGAGAATATTGAAAAGGGATGACAGTAAAGAGAGATGCATAGAGAGGGAAGGAGAGGAGATTAAAAACAAAGCACGGTGAAAATGATGAGAGAAAGAAGAGGACTTCAAAAATACACTTTTACAAGTTAATATCTGTCTTTGATAACATAGCACAGGCTTCAAAATAAGTTATGGATGCACTAAAGATCATGGTTAAGCCTACCTCTAAGAGAACTGTTTCTGGGGACACACAAGGAATCCTGGGAATAGCAGGAGAATACGGCCTGTGGCAGAAGAAGTCAGAATATGTGACTATAATTCTATAAAAGAAACCCTAAGAAAAATGATCTCATCCTGCTGTACTTTGTTATCATTCAAACATTTTCTATGCCAAACATTCAATGGCTAGAACAAAGTTATTCTACGTTCTTACTTTGTTTATTTGTGAGTAATGTACACAATACATCATGTGACTTACGTGGTACCCAGGCCACCCTCAAAGTCTCTTAGAGTCTTCTTGGGGGACAGGAAGTCATCATCCTGATCTTTGAAGTCGTCAAGCTTCAAGTAGCGTGCTCCATCCATCCCGAGCAACTCGTCACCTGTGGGCAAAACAACAAGTTGAGGAATTTGGGACAAGGAGGGAAAAAGGAAAAACAGAGATGGGTAAAGAAGAGATTGCAAAAAAAAAAAATAAAGCACATAAACAATTGGGACTAGGAGAGAAAAGGACAAGACCACAGGGCAAAATGACGATGAGTTCAACTCTCTAGTTCTTCTAATTTCAACTATTTATTTCCAAGTGACAGTATGTTGAAGTGTGGCCGACTTCGCCACTTCAATCAAAATAATGTCACTTCATGAAATTCATCAAATGCAGAAGCAGTAGTTGTTACACCAACAAATTTCCCATCCCTTCACCTTCACGAAACCACAGAAAAAAGATGATCACAATGCAATTTCAGACACACAGGTCACACTGAGAACATCTAGAGCAAAATGGAAACCAAAGGAATAAAAAAAGAAGAAGATTGGTAAGACAGTGAATATCAACACAGTTTAGGACAGAGCATGAAACGGCAAACTGCGAAGCACCTGAGACAGCTTTTTTTTTTTTTAGTGAGCATGACCATTAAAGATGAAATCACATGTGGTGATGGTTGTTTCTGTGGGAGAAAATACCTCAATTATTAAGAAAGAATGATATTGAAAACATAATCATATGAAATGATATTTAAAACACATAATTATGAGCATAGGCATAGCCGCCTTATTCTTATTCCTGGAGGCACTACTGGAGAAATGATTAAGGGTGGAACCTATGAAGCAGAAGAATAAAAAAATGTCTCTACAGTGGCAAAACACGCTGGAGCATGAGCATCCTGCAGTTCTCCAATTCACCTGATGTTGAAACTAAAACCCAAGGCTCTCACATGGCTCTATGTCTACCTATGAATAAATAAGATTTTTAAGGACTGACCTTAACACTGATAAGCCTCAATGCTTTTGAGGCCTCTGTAGCAACAGATTTAATGATGTTGCTAAATATGCTAGTGTACACTAGCTATAGGTTATCCTTCCATCCCAAAATACCCAGTAAATCTAAACTTTTTCAAGACATTGTTGCATCGAATTGTTCTGATGTGAAATTCTTACACAGTGAAGCAGGCCAGGAGTTTTAAAGTAAAAGTCTATTTAAGTCTCTTTATATTTAAATACAACACACATCCCGATTGTAACTCGTCCTCGAGGTAACAGGTGATTTAGCCACATGTTAAATTTCACGATCGATCTCAGTGATTAGGGTCCAGTTGCAACGGAAAACACCAGCTCTGCTTCAGTGGCAGGGCACATCAAAAGTATCATCGGGGATAGGATGTGAACGCAATTAAAAGAAATGCAGCACGAAGTAACTTTTTAAAATTTGTTTTAAAAGTTGCCCTGATTTGATCCGATTTCTTTAAAGCAGAGAGAGAGAGACGAAGGTACAGACAATAATTCTGTGTTGATTGTGGAAGTGTCACAGCTGGGTCTCAGTGTATGTAACAACCCAGTGATCAATTAGGCTGTTAAAAGTAGGAGCAACTGCTATGCTGCTGAATCGGAAGGAGGCCATATATCATCTAAATGCTGAGATACTGGACTTCTGTTAATAATGAGACCATGAACAGATGTGCACTGCACACTGGCAAAAAAAGGAAAATGTTGTGACTACATGCTGATGGAAAAACAGAGACACTTTTTTCATTTAAATAAATCTCTGAGCAGGAGAGAACAACAGTAGAAGACAAAAACAAACAGGGCTGGAGTTGAGAGCAGACTCAGAGGAACTGATAAGTAAGACAATTAGTGATGCACAGAGAAAATGAGAAGTACAACTGCAATGAAGGCACAAGGTCACTAGCCATGATACAGACACAATCCTACCTAACGTTAGCTGGGCAACCCCTAGAAAACAAATGGGGAAAAGTGTTATAAACAGTTACATATACATTTAAATACAATTGGCACTTTGGTATGTCAGAATATCTCCAAAACAGTCTTTTCTGACCAGAGTCAGAGCTGAAAATGAAATATCAATGCTGGATCTGTGATTTGTTTAATGTAATGAAATCTAAAAGCATACCTTCATCCTCTGAAACATCCAAAATCTCATCCACTGTCTCAGGAAAACTCATGCGATGCTTCTCTGCAGTGATCTGTAAAGAGCAAGGGGAGGTTGGAAGTGAGACGTGTTGCAGAGTGAGATGGAGCAGAAAAACAGACGGAAAAACAAAGACTCAGTTTGCAAACAGTGAAGGGAGCCGAACCTGATCACGACAAGGAAATTATTTTATTGAACACCTGAGTCACGGTGTGTCAAGGCTACTTCTGTGCGCATTAGTGTCGCCATGCAAACCAAGCATGATGTGTTGCTCACCGTGGAAACAGACTCCTCGGTAACCAGCTTCAGCACGTCAATGACCGAGATGTAACCCAGGCGCTTTGCAATGCCAAGAGGAGACGTCCCATTCTGTACAGAGGAGGACGAGTTAAGTCGAGAAAGATCACACAAAATATGTATTACTACTTAGGTATTAACAGGAAATAATATAATACCATCTCGTCAGATACAGTAAACTCTCACTCATTTGTTAGTTTTACAGGAAATGTCACAATGTAATACACTTTTTAAACATTTGCCACTGTACAGGCTCAAAAAGCAGTCAATAAACAGTATATTAAATGAATGCAAAAGAACAGTTTGTAGTTTTTAATCAAATTTAAAAGGAAAAAATTAGACTGGTGTTAAGACAAAATGAAAATGCAAAACTATAGACTTCAACACAAACACAAGGAACATAAAGCAATATATTTATTATATTATAATCCACACTTTTGAGCAATTATAGTTGTGGTAATTTGCAACACATTCATTAATTCAGAATATCTACTGAATATGAGCAGGAGAAAATTGCATATAAAACATTGCATATATAGTGACTGGAAATGATTTAAGTATATTCATTTGTAACAAAAGAAGACATAAGGCATTTGTGTCTCACCGATGTGATCTCATTGGGCTGGGCTCCATGTTTCAAGAGCAGGGTGACAATATCAGTATGGCCCTGCTGAGCCGCCTGGTGGAGAGGGGTGTAGCCCATCTGGGAAAATAAGAGGGGAGAACATTCAGCAAAAGCTAGCAGCGTTTCCATCTATGATTTTGGCACCAAAAAAACCCCAATGTGGCTCCCATCAGTCTGCCCATATGCATTAACTAATTACTGGGGGGCTACACAAACAAGGACACAAAACCACTAATAGCTAGTGGCTTTAACGTGCTAATCAAAAGGACTGAGTAGAATAATGACGATTACCCTTGTCTTGCTGTCCACATGAGCCTGCTGCTGCAGAAGGAACTTCACCATCTTGATGTTGCCATAGTGACAGGCCACATGAAGGGGTGTGTAACCCATCTGAGATGCATCATGGGGTTTGAAAGACATAATAAACATAATGATGATTCCTAATAATTAAATAATCTGTTTTTAAAGAAATTAGTTTAGATCAGCTAGCAATCAACATCTTAGTGGCACTTATTTTTGTATACGCACCCTTGAAGCTGCGTATACAGAAGCTCCCTGTTTGACCAGTGTGTCAGCGATGCCCACATGACCCTCCTGAGCTACAAGATGCAGAGGGGTCAGTCCACTCTAAAAGAAAAACAATCAGAGTGATGAGTATGATGACGGTATTTTAAGGTTTGTCTGTTTTGTTGGATATAATAAAGTGGAGTCACACAACCATACTTTTCATTCTCAAACATTCTTGCAATCATAACAGCACACATTACATTTCACCTCCCCCTGAGACTGGGGAATTTTTGATCCAGTCTTCTGTTGTACCTTGTTTCCTAGATTTACGTTGGCCTGTTTGGAGATGAGCAGAGCCACCATGTCAGGCCGTCCCTCCTGTGAAGCCAGGTGCAGGGGTGAGATGCCTTGGAGGGACTCTGAATTGGGTGAAGCCCCGTTCTGCAGTAGACAACTGGCAACTTCCATCTGGTTCTGCTTGGCTGCTATGTGCAGAGGAGTGTAACCGTTCTGTAGAGAGAAACAAGGACAAACAGATGCAGACCGCCACCTTTTTTCAGCATCCTTCTTTTCTAATTTTACATTTAACTAGACTGGTGTTGTAAGGGAGCAAAGACGTACCCTGTTATTTACTGTAAGTTTTAGGAAGAGACTAATTTCAGTCTGTTTTGGTAATTGTGTCAGTGACAGATTCTGTGCACACATACGTGCATGCACGCGTATGTGAGCGTCTTACTCGAGCTGTGCTGTGTGCAGATCCTCCCTTGCTGACCAGAAGTCTAACAACATCCAGGTTGTTGTGATGGACGGCCACATGAAGAGGTGCCAGACCATTCTGTTAAACACACATAGACATACAAATGTGCACATATATAAAACAGTAGACACACATACAGAAAAACCCACACACAATTTGCACAGCTATTCTTGGGGTACTAAAATGACATCCATTCATTTGGACAGCCACACAAAGCATTATCATTAACCTTAACCATAACCAGATAATGCTTTAACCAAACCACAACTCCACAGTGCCTAAGAATTAGGTTCTGCCTTATAAGGATCAGGTTCTGGTCTCCATGAGGACTACTGACAAGGTCAGTGTTCATGCCATAAAGAGGTAACAAATACAAGTACACACACATAAATACATATATAAAACATAAAACACATGCCATGATAATCTATCAATCAGTCTGACATCCATCTCAGTGAGGTCAGGCTTTCTCACTAAACGACAAAGATCTGAACTACAAGCAGCACAGATTGTCTCACCTTCCCAGCTGCATTTGGATTAGCTCCTCTTTCCAAAAGTAGCTCTGCTACGTCTACCTTTCCATATTTAGAGGCCACATGGAGGGGAGTGAAGCCTTTCTGCTCAAAAGAAAGAAGGACAAACGGAGCTATTTTTTACATAGTTACTGTATCTCATGCTATTTTTGAAAGTGGTCTTTTTTCATCATTTTTATATTGTTTGGAAGCTGAACTTAAAGTAGCATCAAACAGCAATAAAACTGTACATTAACTTTTTTGTGTGCCAGTTATGGTTGAAATAACCTTCCATGCAGGCATCTACCCTACCTTCGTCATCTTGATTTGCTGTGCCCCGGCGTCCAGCAACATTCGAATGGTGTGTACATGTCCCTCACGTGCAGCAATGTGTAAGGGCGTGTGGCCTGCAGTTGTTGAAGAATCAGGGTTGGCCTTGTGCTCTATGAGCAGCTTGACAAGCTCCTTGTGGCCCATACGAGCAGCACAGTGTAGAGGTGTCTGGTCATCCTGGACGAGGGAAAGGAGGTTCAACAAGCCAGACGCCTCTTATTGATCTGTCTGTGATGTTTGCTAAAGTTATTGTGTACTTGAGTTTTAAAGCAACACAAAATGGCCCTCAAGATATACAGAACTGAGTGACAACAACAGATACGATGACTTAAGCAAGACTTCACAGCTCATAAATACCTTAGCCTTGGCATCTACTTGGGCTGAATTCTGCAGCAGGAACTGAGCAACTTCACAGTGTCCAGCTCTGGAGGCCATGTGGAGAGGAGTCTCTACTTTCTGGTGGAATGAAAAACATACACAACACTCAATGTAGACATTTTAAGTTGCAAACAACAACAAATGTATGTTTTATAACTTTAAAATCCACATTTAACTGGGGTTTTTCACTGAAACAAATGCAACAATAAATCCACCTTGTTCAACTAAGAATATATGGTGGATTTTTACGTACAAAATGAATCACCTTCTGTCGTAAATTAATGTATGTTTTTGTATGTTCACTCTCTCTAAAGTACCTTTTTACAAAGCATCAAAGCATGGATACTAATAAGCTGGTAATATTACAATAAATATAATGCAGTGATGTCGAAAAAAAGACAGGGTTCTCACCACATTGGAAGCATTAGGTGAAGCCCCTCTTTGAAGCAGGTGCTTCACAATATTCAAATGGCCCATGAACGCTGCTACATGAAGAGGAGTGAGACCAGACTGCACACACAAATACAGACATAGTATGCATTACAGAGGCATTAAGTGAAGTTCTTGGCTAAATTGGCTAAATCTGACCAACAGGAATTTAAAAACTCTATCTGACGAGATGTAGCAATGTAGAAAATACCATTGCTTGAGTATAAATTAAGATTCGAGAAGCTGCAAATTAAGTCAAAAGAGTCATGTCAGACGAACTCTTCTTCTTTACACCAGCAGGTTTCTAACTTTTTGTCCTTTGTGGTCACATCGTCTCACCTCTGTGACAGCTTCTAGGGAGGCAGAGTGCTTCAGCAGCAGGTCCATGGACCGCATGTGGTTCTTCTTGCAAGCAATATGGAGAGGTGTGAAGCCGTTCTGGAAATAGAGAGGAAATGTTTCACAACAAGATGCGACAGCACACACACACCGGTCAAAAGAGGAGAAGTCTTGTGTTATACTTAAAATTAGTAAGGTATATCTGAACTATTACCAAAATTCTGAAAACTCATAAATCACTGTTCCAAAGTGTTCCTACAATCAATATGACAGTTTCAAACTTTTTCTCCCAGTTTAAAATGTGTCTAACGAAGAAAGTTCATCACCAGAGCGCGTGCATTGGCTTTGGCCCCCTTGTCCAGTAGGACTTTGGCCATGCGATGGTGACCACAGTGGGCTGCTACATGAAGAGGGGTTAAATGGTCCAACGTGATATCATCAATCTCAGCGCTGCATTGCAGCAGCTGCTTGACACAGTCCATGTGGTCCCCCTGAGCTGCCATGTGGATGGGGGACAGACCATTCTGTACGAGACAAAGAATATAGGACATGAAGTGAGAAAGAAACGAGTAAAGAAAATGAAAAAATAGAAGACAAGAAGAGAGACAGATTTGTCATTGTGAATGCATCATCCTGTATGTAGAGCGGTGCCAAAAGAGATTACATTTCCTATGTTCAGAACATCATAGTCCGCAGAGAGAACAGGATCAATCCATGATTCATGGAGATCAAATTTAAAGTCCAGAGTTAATAGACCGGTCAGATATCTCGATTTAAGCTAAAAGGCTAAAGGGCTGTCGTGGTGATTGTAATGTTTCATTTAAGTCACCGACCTTGGTTTTAGCCTGGATGGGAGCACCGTGTTCCATCAGGATCTCAATAATACGAACATGCCCATTCCTGGCTGCACAGTGGAGAGGAGTCAGCTCATCCTACACAGAGATGAAGATTAAACGACATGAGAGACAGATTGAAGATCATTAGCAGGGAGGATAATAAATGAGGGGGACAGAGTCTGTGAATATGGACAAGTGACAAACTATCAAAATGAATGGATTTATGATAAATGAGGATGGGGAGATTATTTAAATCTAAATCTTTGCTTTTGGTGCTCATTTTCTGATTTCTCTCAGTAATATCTTTCGGACATAGAACAGTGGAATTCTTTGAATTTCCCTTCTGTTTTACTTTATTTTAGATAGAAATATCCTTCTACCTTACTGTTAGTGACACTTTTTTCTGAAGCTTTTCTTTTAGATTATCCAAATAAATATATTCATTCATTCCTACCTTTGTTTTGGCATCAATCTGTGCTCCTCTGTCCAGCAGTAGTCTGACCATCATCATGTTGCCCCTCCTGGAAGCTATATGAAGGGGCGTGATGCCGTTCTAAGGAAGCACAGGAATCATAAAGAAGCTGATTGAATCTTGCATCACCATTTGTCATTGTTTTCTACAGCATACATGAAGATGTGCCAATACTACAGAAAAGGAACGAACAACACGGGCCGGGAAACATTCATTATTCTCCTCAGGTGCATCAGTTTTGACTTTGGGAGCTGAGATAAACCGACCTTGGGTGTGAAGTTTACATTGGCTCCTCTGTTCAGCAGCAGTTGGGCTACACTCATGTTCTCATAGTGGGCTGCAATATGGAGAGGTGTGAAACCAGTCTATAGAGAAAGAGACGCAATGGGAGAGAGTGAGAGAAGAAGAGTGTAAACAAGGATAATTACAATCTATTTATATTCACTATTTAAAGACAAGGTTGGGAAGTGCATGGCATATATAATACAGCCATTGGGAAGATAAGGGAAGAACAATAAAACAAAAAAGTCATTTTATAGCGAGCTGTTGCACCAGTACACACAGATAATGGGTTTATACCTTGCTGAGTACATCTGGATTGGGGTCGTTCTGTAGCAGTACTGCAGCGGTGCGCGTGTCGTCGTTTCGTGCGGCGATGTGCAGCGCGGGGAGGCGGACCTTGCCCTTGGTGCCATAATTGATGAGCAGCGCCACAACGTTTTCGTGGCCCTGCTGGAGGGCTACAGCCAGGGGAGTGAAGCCATCCTGAGAGGCAAAAAGATATTGAAAGAGCAAGATTATTTATTTTTATTGTATAGTATACATTTATTGCTGGATGGACACAAATAAAACAAGAGAAAAATATCCTGCCTCTCAGAATTAGATTAGATTAGACTGCATATCTTCTTTCTTTGCACTGGAAAACACATTTTATACCTGTGTAAAAGTAAACCCACATTCTCAGATATTGTGTGCTTTTCTGACAATGACGCTGAAGACTCCGATTACTTATCATTAGCGGGGCAACTCATGGCAACCACAGACACACTCACAATCAAACAGGGCACGGTTGAAGAGACACGTACCTCAGTTGGGAGACTCTGATTAGCACCGTTCTCGAGCAGGAACTTGACCACATCTAAGTGATTCTCCTGCGCTGCCATGTACAGAGGACTGAACCCTTTCTGCGCGGACACAAATGCATTGTTGTGTGTAGTTACTAATCCACAGTCAATTATTACAAGACTTGTTGTCATGGATACACATGTGCATGTGGAACATGGGCTTCAAACATCTTCTTATCTTGACAAGGACACATGACTGCATTCACTCATCTTTACATACATTTACATTTCATGCAAATATATGGACAAACAGTTTATACCAGATAAAAAACAAACAAACACATACATAGATACATACATACACACTAAGAAATCAAAGTATGAGACTGTACCTAAAAAGGTACAAATGCTTTGTCGCTCCAGTTGTACCCATCAGGGTACAAGCACCTGCTTGTTTGTACCAGAAAGAAACATTTCTGCACCTAGCGACAAAAATGTACCTGTACACACTGAGAAAGATCTTTACGTCTTGTACTTTGATTTCTTAGTGTGTACAACAGTCACACACAGACGCACACACACACTTCAGGGTGACTCACATGTGACTGGGCATTAACGTTGGCACCATAGTTGACAAGCTCAGCCACCACTTTATCCTGGCCTGCAAGCGCTGCAATATGGAGAGCAGTGTTCCCTTTCTGGAGGTCAAACACACATACACAGGTTGGCACGCAGGCACACAGGCGCACACACACACACACACAGAGAAGATGAGAGAAGAATATAGAGTGAATATGAGGTAAGTATTGCAGCCTAATGGCCTATATCTGACACTGACAATCTAACCTTGAACTATATCTATTGTTTATTGCATCCAGGCAGTATATAAAATGTGAGAAAGCGACACTGTTCACGTTAAAACTACCGTTTATTACTTGAATTTGTAAAGAAACACTGTATTAAGTGATTCTTTGTAAGAAAACTGGTTGATTTCTTTATGCTGTTCTTTAAAGGTTCTCTTTTTTTTCTTTCTTTAGAAGCTGAACTTGCCTGTGAGTTAAGAATGATTTCACAGTGCTTTATTGATTTCAGTTCACTATGAAACACTTCACAGAACAAGCACGCAGAGGGGAAACCAATACCTTGGTGATGGCTTCCAGCTCAATGCCACAGTGCAGCAGCTCCAGAACCATTTTGACGTGACCTTCTTTAGAAGCCAAGTGTAACCCGTTGAGACCATTCTGAAGGAGGAGACAGAGTGATTTAGTCATAATACAAGATGCAATAGCCCATCCAGTTAATTATACATCCTAAAGCTCCAGTAAAGGTCTAGTAATCCTGTTAATAACCAGGATTTTTGAAAATAAAGTCTGCATTAACAGGGCACCAAAAATGATTGATGAGTTCATGTAATAATAGATAGTCAACCCTGAGAAACACATTCAATATCAGTAAATGAAAACACATCCATGCTAATTATGCCAAGCATAACATAAAAGTATCCTGTGTGCTTTTAGAATTACCAATATAAGCTATGGTGCTGGATTTACATGTATGTGCTGCATCAACTCTCTTGTCCGAGACCTTAGTTTGGTAGTAGTGTTATGCCTGCCTATATGTTAAATGCGATTTGATTGGCCGACACTCGAGCTGCCACTGAGGCAGTTCACCTTCCGCCACATGCAACATGGAGCAACAATCACATAATTCAGCTCTGCAATGCTTCATCCTGCTCCATTCAAAGTGAATGACAAGTGCTTCACCATGTACCTGTGAATCCAGCTTGAGGTTGTCTCTGTGTTATGATTTGTTTTGATATCTGCTGCTGAACAACCTCTATTTTCATGTTTGTCTTAAACGCAAAAACAACAAGAGTGATGAAAGGTGAAGATGAGGAAAAAGGAAACACTCTGTGAGAAGAACAGCAGATGCTCATTTGCTATGCAGAACATCACTCGTCGATTAACTCTATCGCCATTAAAGGAAAAACAAAAGGAGAGCGGTTGGCAGACAACTGTTCTGCCTCAGTGGTCCATTCATCTGTCTGATTGTCTGTCTGTCTTTCTGGATGGCTTCACGTCCTTCACATGAGGCCAGAGCTGAACACTGCCTGCTGTAACCAATATGTCCACTAGGAGGCTCCGTGATCCAGCAGGTGTTTGGGCTTCATGTATTATGAGACTGCAGTGTCCATTCAAATGGGCAACACAGCCTCTGTTTCTGTGAGGTGCACTGAGTAATGGGAAACACACACACAGTGAGGACATAATGCTTTCCATAGCCCCTTACCCTAACCTTAACCATCACAACTAAAAATCTAACATGAACCCTAACCCGAACCCTAAAACCAGGTCTTAACCCTGGAAAGACTGTTAAAGTTGTGGGGTCCAAACAAAATGTCCCCACAAGGTCAAAATGTCTTATAGATAGACTTGTAGCTATAAATGTAAGATATAAATACAAGTACACAAACAGACACACACACAGTTCATCTGCATTTGCACAGCCGAAACGAAGCAGTTGTATATTCGGAACAAAAATAGCCCTCGTAAAAACACAGCACTATCATTTGTGAAATAAAGAAAGTGTTAAAAGAACGACAGAAGGTTATAAGCTTCAAGTAATTATTATTTCCATAATGGCGTAACCTGTCGATTAATTTAGGGCTAAGATATGAATTGTGATTAAGATTGGTGTTATGGTTAAGGTTAGGGATAACACACACACACACACGTACACACACCTCTTCACATTTGCGCCTCATGATAATTACTTCTTTTACTACGTCAGAAATGTTCATGATGCAATAGGATGTAAAGGAAATTACTGATTAAATCCAGTCGGAGGCAGCAATACAACATAATGGATGCCAGCCGCCATAAAACACCAAATAAGAAGAAGGAGAGGAAGAAGAGGGAAAAAGACATGAAGAAAAAGAAGAGGCAGAAGAAGAAGAGGAGAGCATGACAGCAGGGCCAAAGATTTAAAGAACTACCCTTTAATCTAATATATTAAATAATGTATGTTCACCACTTTATACAAAGACAGTGAATCAGGAGTTGTGAATATTTAATTTACATTTTCTTTTACCTCACAGTGAGGTACTGTTGCAGTGATTTTGTGTCCTGGTGCTTTCAAAAGTTCCTCTAAAGCATTCACATAATGTTTGTTCTTTCCCAGTGGAAACACAATGAAGTCCTTAAGTACCATTCTCGTTTTCAACCAGATTCATAATAATTGAACCGCAGGGGGCTTTCTGTTTACCACAGTGTGGTGATATAGAGGTCCATCCTGGCCCAGACATCTTTGAAACTTGCTGTAATTTACAATCAAATTCCTTCCATGCTTGTGAGGGGGACACTCACTCATCCACTGCATTAATAATTCATCCAGTCTGGCAGTAAAGATTTTGTTTGCTTCTCATGGCCTCAACAGAGGGTGTTACATACAAGAGTCACTCTCCATATTTATTATTCTATGCAGTGACAGTGGAGAAGCTAACAGTGTAATAAATGGCTGCCAAAAGGCAACACAATAATGAACCATTAAAACCCAGACGATGTTCAAAATGCTGCCCTTAGACACGATTAAAGAACCGGAAGGTGACGTCAAGGGAACTAGCTAACAAAGGGAAATTGATTTTGAGAACAGAACCAGTGGTAACCTCTCCTGAGTATCATGACTAACTCGAGCCGTAACATAATCTCGCCTTGCTCTGCTATTCTGAGTTCAGCTCTTCAAAAAAGCAATCGAATATTACTGATTTTCTAATTTCCAAGACTTGACTTCTGTTGAGAAAGTGCAGAGACTTGCTGCCAGGCAGGCACTGAACTATGAATGAATTGTGATAATTTAAATCACAAAAATGACTTAAAATAAGTGAGGTTATAGTTTGACGACTTCATGCTGAAAAAAAAGTTATCTTTGACTTGGTGTGACACTTCAAACAGGTACTGTTGTGTTATTTTGACACTAATCAACTGTAATTGCTTAACTGATCTGAATTAAATCATTTACCCCAGAATGAGACTTTTTTTATATATCAGAACCTGGGTCAGCTCTACCCTAAGTATGCTCTCACCTTTAGCGCTTCTTGGTGACACTTATTTCTTGAGGGGAATTAACTCAATCAAACATGAAGGAAAGAGAATGACACATACCTCAACTTCCCAAACAAGAAAAAAACTCAAACGTTTGTCTCATGGACATATTATGGGTATGTAAATACTCACTGAGACATGAAATCCATAGTTTGTTGACTTTGTCATCCACAACAAACAACTATCATTTAACCTTAGGAAGAGAGACAATGGATGAAAGCCAAAAGTACATTTCAGACTCCAGACTCCTGCCCAAGATGCACCAGATGGCACTTAATCATGAAAATGGAACAGAAAGTATGCTTTATTATGATAGGTATTCCTTTGTGTATATGAAATAACATGATTCCCGCTGTTCACTCGGCACATCTGTCAGCTTTAGCCACAATTTAATTTGTTGTGCTGTTAACTGAAACGTTCGACACATACACAAAAACAGACACACGCATGGATGGATGTTTCAGCGAATGTTGGCGAATCCCTCTTACTTGATTAGCTGTGTTAATGTCGAGGCCATTCTTGAGGTGATCCAGAGCCTTGTCCAGGTTTCCCGAACGAGCTGCACGCAGAAAGCTGGTGGATGCATCAGCCTGCAAACAAACAAAGAAGAGAACTGTAAGAAGAGTGCATGGAGATACACATAAACTCATACGTTCAGCATAGGGCTGCAAATAGCGATTATTTGCAATATCAATATCCCACCTAACCTAGAAATGATGATGTTTTCAAAATTCTTCTCTTCTCAAAACAGAATTATTATGTAATGATTTTTTATATGAAGCAAATAAACCAGAAAATATACACAGTTTTAATCATAAAAAAAAAAAACACTCCAACTGATTTTCAATTATGAAAACAGTTGGAAATGAATTGATGTGTATATAAGACTCAACATGAAATACTGTTGCATAGCAGATTTAAAATGCTCAATTAACAGTAAATAAACACAGTTCCTCCATAAAGGGAAAAAAAGCCCTAGACAGGTTACAAACTGCATGTGAACGTGTTAAAAAATATATTAAAGCATCACTTTAATGCAACACAGAAGGCAGGGAATATCACTGGCTCACCTGCCCTCTGTTAAAGGCTTAAAATGTCAGACTCTTTGCAGGCGAGCTTCGCCCACACTATTGAGTTTGGCAGACATTCATAGCCCAGCACACTTCGCCACGAGCTCTGCTGTCTGGCTGCCTGATCTCAGAGGAAATACGCCTGTGGCTTGCGAGCGTGTCAGTGTTTGTACGCCCACCTCTGAATTCATTCATCGGGCCGGCAGCGTAATGCAGCTGACCTGCACAATGAGATGTCTCCAGTGCCCTGAGAGGGAAATACCGTGCGACGTATTGTACTCTTGACCACTCGCTCCTCCTTTGTCAGCGGAAGAATTATGTGTCTGTTTGAGCCGTTATTCTCAAGTGGCTTAATTATACTACACTGTCGAAAGGTATCACCTGCCCTTTTCGGATGATGAAGGCATCCTTTTTTCCTTTTCCTCCTCTCTCATCTCCCGTCTGTGCTGATGCAATAGAAGCCGATGCACTTCATTTGATTTGATCAAACAAAGGAGATTCAATTTTCGGTCACCTCCTCCTCCTCAATTCTATTTCACCGACTTCAGTGTGTATTATTTAAAACAAAATGTCTCCTAGATTCAAACCAAGCTGCAATAAATTGTGTCGTTACCCATAAGAATTGCCTTTCGGCTGGCACCATGGTGACGTCTTTCAACCAGAAGTTCAGAAGCGAAACCTGCAACCAGGCCTCCTATTGGATGATACTATCTGTTGATTACCCTGGTGTCCACTCACATTATCATCCGTTTTCCTCTAAAGTGGAAGATAATTTACAACATTAAAAGTGTGTGCTACTGAAGAAGACCTGAAATTTAGCGATTCAGGCAATTAGCTCCTCAGGAAAATGTTCACTCATGTTCTAAAGTGGGAAGTTGGCTCATTTTCAGATATGGTTTATGATTTAAACCACTGTCAAATGAGCTCACGCTTAGCCTATCAGCTCCCTACAACAGTTGCTGTTGCTGAGGTAAATATAGCAATATTTACAGTAGTTACAGTCTCCCGGTTACATTAGTGAGATTTGTCTAACATCAAGACGGCTGGAAGCAACAGCAACATTGCATTTTGTAAAGCGAGACGGCTGCAACCAGGTTGGAGTATGACTGAAAACACAAAGAGGTGTCCAGAAAAGTGTTAGAAATCAATTCTACTGCTCACAAAAAACACACAAAGGTGTTCCCTTGTTCCCACCCACACTTGTGCTGCTGATGTATACAAACAAACGCACTCTCAGTCAGGTTTCATAGATGTGCTTGACTGTTTTAGATGAAGGATAATAATGTTACATTGTTTCCCTCTCTCAGAATAACTCAGGATTCCTGCTTCAACTGAGCTCTCTTGCTATTTTGAACATTAAATATCTTGATTGTATAAATATGAAAGAGCTATTACCGCCACATTCACACCAAATAGCGTAACAGTCTTATTTGATGTGTTGGTGTTTTTTTCTATTTTCTTCTGTCCTTGTGTCTCTGAACACTAAAATGGCTCTGCAGTAATTTTTATCTCTTCACTATCTCATATCTTTGAAGACATTACTCAGCATCAGAGAACTGAGGGACAAGATTTCAAACTGTCACTATAGGAGCCGCTCTACCTTTACATCCTAAATCATTGTTTTAACCACTGTTTTAACCACTGACACAGAGTAAACATGTTAAAGTTGTGGACGGAAACATGCATGAATACATTGTTAATATCACAGTTTTTCCCACATTCATGGTTGAAGCTGCTTGCTCATGAGCTGTGGTCACTTTATTGTGTGCGCACATGTTGAGGTAACACTGACATTTAGCCATGAGCTGACCACATCCTGCAGACCATAAACTCTTTCTGCAGCAGTTGGACTGGAATCCATTTTGTGCCACTACAGCTCCCTCCATCTTTCCAAGTTCCATCCATCACAGAAGTCTGAATCTGGCCCTGACAGTTACTCACTGTGCATCACTCTGTACAGTATAAACACTCATGCCTCTAATCTGCCTGTGCCTAAATCTGATTTTCATACATTTACTTTGCTGTAGGTTAAATAAAGACTTTTTTTAAATTTCCATTCTCATAAACTGCATAGAGCTCACAAAATCAGAGGTAGTGACGGATGAACATTTTGTCTCAGCTCAACTTGCAGCTTTGTCAGTTAATTGCAGTAATTTGTAGATGATGCCTGATGAAAAAAATCATTATGTGACAAAAGACAAACCCACCTTTGTCTCCAAGAATAAGATATTATCCTATACTGACACTAATGATTGATATAAATTAATTAAAAATAAATGCTCCAACTTATACAAAATCACAGCACCTTTTAATGGAGAAAACAGACACAGAATCACCAATAAGTCAAGAACTAAGTTCATGATTTATTTACTAAATTTACTAAGTAAAATATAATACAAAATAGCAATAACCTGGGTTTATTTACTTTCATAATTCAATCTCTAATGAAATACTTAAAAGGTTTTGATTGTAATGGGAAATCCAGTCCACATTTGCCAACATTAGTGGGAAAAAAAATAATTGGTCATGTTCCCTCAAGAATTATAAAAGTAGATAAAAGCCCACTGTAGCTGCTGGGAACACACAAACAAAGTGTGGAAGAAAGTAGAAAAAATGCACGGATTACAAGCATAATATATCGTATTTGTACCGTTATTAAAGCGCAACATCCCTCAGGCTTCGGTCAACCTCTTACAGTTGACCCATGAGAGCCTCGCAGACACACACCCAATCCAACACCCACACCAGCCAAGACAACACTGAAACAAGGGTGGAATACAGAGGAAATTAAAGAAACATAGTAAACAAAATATGATCTTGTACACTGGGGTAGATGAGGCATGACCTCACAAGTGTCCTGGATTTGTCTGGATATGTGTCACATTGGAAAATGATGTTAAGCATATTCGCCATACTGATTTCAGTCAAAAAACAAACATGATCTGCCTGTTTTAATGATGCAAACACGATGACTGTAATCAATAATTGTAATTGAACTAACTAAATAATGATAGCTGTAAGGCCACACACTCATATGCTGAGAATATGATGACAGTATGTGTGTATGTATGCATGTTGAGATGAACACAAGAAACGTTTTTGTGTGCATGTTTCTTTTAGCATTTACTTGTCCTTGTGCCTTGGCTGTCAGTATGTGTTGTGTTACATCTCTGTGTGTCTGTGTGGCTGACCCACACAAATTCAAATATGATTTAATATTTTCACACATACACACACACACACACACCGATTTGCATACTTTGTGCCATGCCGAAAATAGATTCACTTTCTCCAACAAAAAAGGCATGAAAGAAGCCAGAAGAGGCAACGACTTCGGTTATTGATAGTGAGACAAAGGCTGTGCTCACACAAAAACGCACATTTGATAAAAAACACAAAACAAATAGAGTTAAAAGTGAGTAAAATAAACCAAGTTATATATATATATATATATATACACACATGTATAAAATCTGGTCTCTCAGGATGAGTAACACCTCATTCCTTAAAAGGGAGAACTAAAAAAAGACAAGGAATTGAGTCACACACTTAATATAATCTGTTACATATGCTGCTGTTACCATGTTAACTTTACACTTAGGGACAATGTAAATCCATGACCCCAAAAATGTGATATAATGACCTGAGTAAAATCGCAATTAATCGCACAATATTCAAATGGGAAGAAATTATAGTGCAATTATGTGGTAAAGACAAAATGTGTTACAAGCATTACATAGCATTACAGTATGATGAAATCCTGCAGTGCTGCAAAAAATGAACTGGATAAAAAAATCTGTTTCTGTGCAGTTTTCTGTTCAGAAAAATGTCAAATCATCACAATATTAATATATATTTTTGCGTGAAACTGTCAATTAGGAATAATTATGAACAATCACAATTGCAATAGCTGTCAAAATATCAGCAATAGGATTTTAAGAGTAATGTGTGATTTAACTGTCCTCACTGCAAGATGCAAGATTTTGGGAGCGTTCGAGATCCATGAATATCACAAACCGTCTGTGGTGGAGGGGGGGTTTGGATGTTTTTTTTTTCCATAAACTGTGCCTCTCCTCTGACACAAGTCATAGGCATTTTGTTGTGATTTTATTGTTGCAAAACGTCACTGCTGACTTTGAAACGCTTCGCTTCAACTTCCAAAAGCATCTCGTCTCCATTGCGCTACATCACAGCGAGAGCTTGTACAAATACAGCACGTACTACTATGACACTATTTCTTCTGCTGGTGTAAAAATCAATGATCATTTAGTGAGACCCTTTGATATTTTAACCTTATTGATTATGAAATGCTCTCGTGCTGCCTATTTTTTTTTGTAAAACAGCCTGTTTAACTGGATAATTTACAGCTCATCACGTGAATATCTTTTAATTCTTTCTTCACAACTGAAAAATGAAGTCTGACACTTTATCGTAAACACCACAATTTATACTCTTATACAGTAACTTAACAAACCTGTGTTTATGTCAGTTCTGAAGCGTTTTCATCAGCAAAAAACAATCCAGGAGATGAATATGAACATGAACAGAATACTTTTCACTGTCTTACACTCTTTAATAGGGAAGGGGAATCTGGACCATTACTGAAGTAGCATATTTTTGAGCGTATTGAGATAAAATACCGGTTGGAGAGTCACAGATCACAAGTGTGGATGGAGAAACTGTGGCTGTTTGTCTTTGTAAGTATAAAATAACAAAAAAAACTTTACTCACATGATGCTAAAATCACCAATAAACGGAGTAAATGGATGCAACCTAAAATTATAAATAGCTGCATAGATGAGATGTCAGTGCTGGCACTAATACAGAGGAAGATGGATCACAGTGATGAAACCTCATGGGTTTAAAACAAAGACCAACTTCTGTAAGAAAAGACAGGAGCCACAGTGACACTCACACGTACATGAGAGAAATGTATTTACACAAACTATCACAATTTGGAGTGTCACATTAGAAGGTACATTTGTGTATAAAGCTGAGATACGTGATGATCTGCAGGTTTGACAGAAGAAGCTTTGCAGGCCTTTACACTGAAAAAATAATGCAATTCCTGTTTTGCTAAAAATGAATAAGGTGGATACTTGGATGGAAGTTACCGAAGTAGCATAATTTCCAACTTGAAATTTAATCACAGTCTGACATTTAATCAAAAAAATAACGTTAAGCATAACACTGCAGTTGTCAGATTCACCACTTTGTTATTTTTTACTCCGAAAGAATACATGATATGTGAATGAATAAAAAAAAACAGCGATAGTAGACTCAAGGCAAAAAAAAGAAAGAAAGAAAGAAAGAAAAATCTAATAATGTTCAAGTGTTTTATTAAAAATTCATTGGTATTTTAGAGAATACATGTGACGGACGGGCTGATGAATTAAGACAGGGGGAGAAGATTTAACAGCATTTGAATAATGAATTTAGTTAATAACTTATCTTGTCAAGTGGTAATATTATGGTCTACTGTCACACTGCTGACTCATCTTATGTGCCTGGAAAATATGACTTTGCGGTAATGTGACTGTGACATTGGGGTATTGGTGATATTTATAATTATTGGATTTGCAGTTTTTTTTTTTTAACCTCTGGTTGGCTGATGTATCTGCACCGTTTGTGTAAAAAAATACAAATACAAGATGTGATGGACTAAAAAAAAATAAAAATTGAGGCAGAAATCACATTGAGATCTGTCTAGGAGTTTGATTGATAGGAATTCTGTTCCTATATGCATGTAGATTTAAAGACACAGATGCAGGGTGTTTAAATATTACGCTTAAAAATAATGCTGCATTTGACAGTTTGCACTCAGTCATTAATAAATAACTTCCATGTAAATTATATGTACATTAACATGGAATTCAGTGACAGAGAGCTTTCTAGTGACAGCAGATGTATGTGATATACATGTTAATCTGGTGTGGCTTACTCCAAATCCTCACACTAATACTACATAATGTATACATAGACTGTGTGATCATGCATCAAAAATAGTCCAAATCAAAACAACAGCTTGTCGGCAAAAGCCCCAAAAAAGCATCTAGCAAGCACTTAACTGTCCAAATTAACCACAAGTAAAGTATCCGCATGCATCTCCTTTTCTCTCAGACAGAAGTTGGGTTTGGAATTTTAACTCTTGGTAAATCAGTCTTAGATGTGCAACCTGCTCGCACAAGCAGCTCCGTGTCTGCAAAGGGCCACTCGTATCAGAGTAGGGGCGGGAATTACAGGGTACCTCACGATTTGATGTCCGATACATGGTCCACGATACAAATAATATCATGATATAACTATTCTATGATAATCGATATGTTGTGCAAGACAATCATAGTGATACATCATACGTCTCACTGAAGAAATAAAAAAACGATGCAAAAAGTCACAAGTTCAGGGTTTACCTGCATATTCACAACATAGAGAACAAAGTGCATAAAGTCTATGTATTGAACGTGGATGGAGTAACTCTTAACGTAGCTCTTTCCCCACCATTATCCTGCCGTAAACTCCCTCTTTTCAGCCAGATAACGTCCACCCAAGTTTCCCTCATTCGTTTGAGCAGCGCTGCCACGAGGAGCTATGAAGTAGCGACACCCAGAAAGTGAAACTGGCAGGGACTGTTTACTTTAGAGCGCCTTCATTTGTTAATTAAAATATCACTATTTGACCCCTGGTGTATCGATTATCATATTGAATGAGTAAAGATGACAATGTTTTGACCCACCCCTTTATTAAAGCTTAATAGATTCCATGATATGCTAATACACACTCACACACACAGAAGTTCTCCTAAGACTGTGAAGGAATAACAAGACACATTAAAACAAGGGCCTTCCTCTCGTCTTCTCAATCCCTGAGTGAAAACAGAGCATCTGAAATATTTATAGCCTGTGTCGGGCCAATTATCCTGCAACTCAAAAGCATGCCGTTCTTTATTTCTATACATGTGCCTTGATCTCTGACTTCAGACACAAACTGTGTGCTAATATTGGGGCTGTTAAAATAGAGGTTTTTAATTATTACCGAGACACACACTTCAAGCAAAATATATCAATAAAGGATGATAAAACTGACATTACAGCTTATACAACTGCTGCACATACTGAGCACATGAAAAGGTCCCAATTTTTTATTTGATATAAATTTATTTAGTCATGAAAGAGCGTTTCACAGAATACTGTGAAGGTGACAAAATTTGGATCCCTCTAACCTGGTGCATCATTACATAAAAAAAAACAGTACAGCCAAACTTTTAAAACCCGTTTAAGGTTCACATACAACCTAGAAGGTTACCAGACGGTTTTAAGTAATTACTTAAGTTGTTCAGCATCTTGGCCTGCACCCATGTCCTCTTCATTCATCAAAAGAACACAACAGTGACATCGGAGGACAAAAACAAAATAAACTGTTCTCTTGACTGGAAAGTCATGACAACAAAGCATTTGAAAAGTGGCACGTGAGAGTATTTCTGATTTCTTTCCCTGACTATGTTACTTAGAGATACATGCCAAAAACCTACTGAAAGCACAATAATCACACTAATCTTTTATATCAATACAGTAGTTTCCCATGCTATTAAGTGGACAAGTTAAAGTGACCTTGATCAAGTCTGGTTTTGGTGTGAAACACTGTAGTCTCCTCCAAACTGTATAATTTATCATTTTATATATAGATTACTACAGATTATTACATCTTTCTGTTGAACACTTTTGGAAGATTTCCATCTTTTCTTTTTAATCAATATCTATAAGTATTTTTTGACAAAACAGAGAGACAGACAGAGAGAAGGACAATAGAGTGACCGGATGAATCAGCCTTGAACTCCTGATTTCATAAGCTCTTCTTCATTTGCTCAGCTACACATCTAACAAATCATTCCATGTCATTACTCCCTCAACATCTATCTCTCTCCTCCTCACATCTCTCGCAGCTTTTGGGAACCCTTTCTCGCTCTCTCTCTACCCCTGCTCTCCCCTTTTTTCATAACCTTTTAATATTTATGAGCACTGCAGAAATGCTACAGGCAAAGCATGCTGGGCATCGAGCTGTCCCTCAGAGTCTGCTCCTGACGTCATCACTCTGTGCTGACATTCTGAGTCTCAGCGTTAAAAGTCAACCCCCAGTGCCAGCACATCCGATATCTGACGACGCACTTTCACAACTCGCAGAGGGCTAATGTTATATCTGGCAATGTAGACATCAACTAAAGCTGCATCTAAATTATTAAGGCTTTGCTGTATGAGTGTCAGGTGTTGGTAACAGCATCTGGCCATCCAGTAATAAAAAATGCTTTAAATGTTCATCTGAGCAATCAGAGGTCATAAACAAACAATTAAATTAAAGCCATAAAATACTGTGGGTCTGCTATTGAAGAAATTACATGAGGGTAGCATTATGTAGAAACATACGAGGAGGTGAAGAGATCTAGTTACTCTAACTTAGATGATGTTTATACAAATGGTGATTAGCGAATAGAGTAATTTGTATAGTAATGATATATCATTATCAATAAGAACAACTATCCTATGGGGTTGCAGCATGAACATAAATCTGCAATCAGTAAATACAAATACAGACCTGTATCTGTATCGAAATGCATGATGAAGCGGTTGTCTTAATATTTAATCTTTGTGTTACTTTGTGTCGTTGTACTGTAAATGAGAAAAAGCATGCCTCAGAGATGCTGTTTTATTTTGACCTCTAAAGTTTTGCCAACACATCTTTTCTGGTTTATATTGTACCCTACGTTTTTAAAATATTCATCCTCTTATAACATGAAAGCACATTTCCTTGAAGGACTGCAGCCTGTAATCTGGAACATTTTCAGAGGAGGATTATATTTTTAACAGGTGCTTGTGCGGTCCACTTCATTTTTATCTTTCTCTCTGACGACAGAACACGGTAAGGGGATTTAAGCTGATTGACCAGTGTGTTGCCGAAAGCTTTTCTGTGATTGTCCAATTAGCTCTCAGAGGTAAGATGTCCACGGTAAAGCACAACATGATTCCGAAGTTGATTTCAGCTGAATCTATCTTAGGACTCGATGTGATCAAAGTAGTGCAAACCACTTAAAATGACCATACTTTCTTTCAGAGAGTGAGATAATAAGATTGATACCCTTCACATAAATGTCAGTTAAATAATAGATAAAGATTAAACAAATATAATGTGTTAATTAGTAAACAGCTACAGTAGTATGCTAAAGTAGTCTATGCTAAATGGCCGCAGGCTCTATTTGAGATAGGGGCATGAGTTTGGCATCAAACTGATCATTTTAGGCTCCATTCAGATTACCAGCCACATTGCTTCATGTTAAAAACAAATTTTAAGAATGAAAAGAAAAAAGCAGATAAAAATATAAAGTGGGAAGAGGAAACACATGAGTGGAAGAGGAGCCACTATGTCTGAAAGTCATGTGTGCATAAGTAATGCAGAGCACTTAGCAGCACATGGTCTGTGACTGAACTGCACTTTCCCCCCATAAGGACAATATACTCCAAGTGTTGGAGAAGGGAACGTGAAGCAGGGGGAGGAGCAAGGGTGATGGTTGGGAAGACAGAGGAAGAAAGGAAGGACGTATAGAATAGAGAGAGAGGATGGGGGGGGGGGGGGCGTTTGATAGTGTAACACCAAATAAAGGATGGCGTAAAGGACATGAAGGGATAATGAGCTATAGGAAAAGGGGTGGAGGTGCTTAGAATATTGAGGTCAAACATGTCCATCTCAACACTAAAGCTGATGATTGTGAGCATGATGTTCATATGCCAAATCTAAGCCGCACTTTCAGGTAGTTTTTGTATGTTTCCATTCCAAAACATCAATGCATGGGACCAAGTGCACCCCAATATTCCTCTGGTAGCTCCTGTACCTCCAGCAACAAGCAACAGACTCGATCCTCCGTCAAGGGTTAAAGCGACACATATATGAGAGTCCACCTCTTTAAGGAGACTTTTCGAATGATCCGTTTTTGGTGGTTGACGCGTGGTCGAAAGTCCAGAGGACAAATGAATCCATTAGGGTGGACTTTTATGCTCTGTGATATAGAGAAGCAGAGGTCAGGTGAAAGTGAGAAAGACAGATAGAGGAGGGGTGAAAGTGAGCTGAGAGATAACGATCTCACGTGTCAGCGCAGCCTAGCCTAGCGTGTGATTGGAGAGATTTATGTTTTAGAGGAATTCATTCCTATGCTGGTGCATTTTCTTTTTACTTTCACCCCCCCTCCCCAAGGAGAGGTTAGAGGTCACGGTCAGGACAGGAGAACAGGAGCAGAAGAGGTTGGAGGGTCTTGCTCGAAGACAATGGAGTGAGGTCAATTATTTGTGTTAAGCTTCGCACGAATCAATTAAATATCACTCTTTCTGTGCGTCTGTCAAATATGTCCATCTCACTGACCAGAGGTGAGGAACCTTTGAACTCTTGGACCTAGTTATTACAAAAAGCAACTCAAAGATAAATAAGTTATCATGACAACAATGTCTTTTCTGCTATAACAGAAGATAGGAAAAACTGGGTGGTTCCTTTAAAACGTGGAAGTTACATTTCATCACTAATGTTAACAAGAACAGAGCACATTACTGACATTACAAATACTAGCTAGTTTCTGTGTATAGGAATAATGCTGCTTGATAACAGGCAGAAATGATTGTCTTTGCAAGCCCTGCAAAGAACTATTAAAGGGGAGGATTTGTTAGCAGGTTTTGGCTAAAACCATCCATTGTATATAATTACCACCTAACATTAGAAATGTACCAACCCAGATCCCAAGTAGTGGATCGAAGCCAACCTGGGCAGGTAAAAGGATTACAGTTCCTGCTATAGACTGTCTGTAAATCTTTGTGTACAACTCGGTTCCACTTCGTCCACTCACCCAACTGTCAGTTGACGTGAATCAGTAGCGGCTCTGAATTCAGGCACTGCACTCCATCTCCTTTAAACATTCCTCATTAGACAGACTGTGCTCGTTCACACACATACACACAGTGGAGTTCACGCACACAAAACAGGAAATAAACACTCCTCTGCCGCGCTGTCCCAGCAGATGACACGGCGTTGTAACACTTCTCATTTCACCACTGTCAGTTTGGTTATTTACTCCGTCTTCCCCCAACCATCTGTCACCTGCTCGTTTGAGGTGAGCTCAGGTCAAGATTGTGGACGCTGTCAATGCCTTTAGGCGGTGGTACTCTCAGTGTGTGTGGATGTTTAACTTTGACAATGTGTTCAGGGACACATTTTCAAAGGCAGACTATACTATTACTGCAGATAAAAAGCGGTTACTCTTTAGGTTGTTCTATTTTGTGACTCATAAAAACCATTAAGATAATGCATATTAGTTACAGTGTTTGTTTTCCTCAATTAAAACAGGTTCGTGGAGATATGCATGTTGCATTTAATTTTTGATTAAGTGTTAATTATTTACGTGCATCACTGCATAAATTACTAAACAGGGTGATGTTACTCCACTGAAAAAAAATATAATAAAACCCATCTTTGAATATGCTGTTATATCACGCTCAGCCTGACTGTGAGAACTTCATTATTTTGAGATTTGGGAAACACTAATTAGCATTTTCTAACATGTTATGGACCAAACGGTCGATTAACTTGAGAAAATAATCGACTGATTATTCAAATATGATAAAAAGTAAATGTTCGCCATGCAAATAACATAGGTGTGCAATGTGAAATAGAGAAATACTCAAATGATGAATTCAACCACAATTAAATTAGTTCAGATATGAAGCAAGAAATTAACCACAGCTCTCAACCACAGAAGTCACTGTAAGGTCATTGCAGGATGAAACGTTGCATGGTTGGATGTTAGATGTCAGGGTATTTTGTGCTTGGACCGGGAAGGAGAGATAGATGGTTTGGAGGCAGAGGAGAGGGTCGGGAGGGAAGGAAGGAAGAAGCTGCTGCCCAATCATGACGTTGACTGACTGACTACCAAATCACCCGTGTCGTGAATCAGAACTGTGGCGAGCTCTGGAGCTGACACATAACTCACACAAGCACGCTGACCGGCACAACAACACAAAAACACACACACACACACAAATGCACACAGGTTTAACATGTACTGTATGTGGATGCAAGTGCACCTAGAAATGTACACACACGTGCAGACATGTCAGCATGGACTCACTCTGCAACATGCTACATCATCTTCAATCCCGCTGTCAACAGGCAGTCACACGAGGTGACATATGCTCCTCACTGCAGGATGTAAAGACTCCCAACACACACGACAGTGTACATGTCAGCTCACTGCCCACTGTGTAGCTGCATACACAACATAAGCAAATCACCCAAAGCCACTCAACAAGTTACTTGCATTCACCAGTCTGCTTCCAGGGAAGCTAATACTCCTTAAAATGGATGCACTCCTATCCACCTTCTCATAATAGATGGATTCAGGAAACACTGCGGCCTAAGCTTGAGAGGATCAGGTTCTCCGTCAAAGGTTCCAATTATAAAACCTGGCAACCCCTTACTTTTGGACACACTGACAAACCTGGATATCAAGAAATTATAGCAGAGGTGAACTCATCCTAATTTATATTAGGATATGAATGGAATAAACCAACAATAACATCAATGTGCTAAACACAGTCAGCTGTAAAAGCCAATCTCCCAGCAGCCTTCACACATCAGGTGGGGTTAAAAAATCTGTGTAATATCACTCAGTGCTTTTTCTTCAACAAAATGGAGGACACACTAGGCCTGAACAATTGCAATTAGCAAATCACAAAGGGCAGCAATTTAATCATTCATCATTGTGGATTTGGTGTGCCCTCTGCACCCTGGTAACTCACCCTGTGTGTGCTGGGATTGGCTCCAGCAACCCCTGACCCTCATACAGTGCATAAAGTGGTAGACAATGAATTCATTTTTGAGTGTTCTATTTTCTCTGCCAATTAAAAAAGTAACACCTGCATGTTGGAATCAATTCATGTCTGGTACTGTAGATCTTGGGTAATGCTCCACCTCATTAAAAAACTATAACACAGTTAATATTGCACTGAGGCTCTATTGCAAATCAAATCTCAATGGCAGTTATCTGTCAAAGTAATCGTAAAAACATTCAGCCCCGACAGAGACACGGAGTAAACAGGCCGCTAAAAATGCAAAATGTTCACAGGCACAAGATAAATTAACATTTATCAGTGTTGTCTCAAATATCCACAAACAAACATAAACTAGTAAAAGCTCTCATTCCAAAGATGTATACGCAACTGGGACTTAAATCAGAAGACAAAACAAATGGAGAAAACACACACAACAGGGGAGCATACCATTTAAAATACAGGAAACAGTGACTACTGCTTGATTTGGTATCTTCCAAAACATACCAGTTGTCTGATTTTTAATGTAGTGACATCAGTTCTCAATAGGAAATCGGGAACTCTTTGTTCACAGTGCGTAAACTTGCATTACAGTGCATGCCTGTACATGTGGCAGCTCTGTGTTCTTATATGAGATGGGTGGGCTGCTCCTACTGTGTATGTCTGAGTAAGTGACAGCAGGTCATCACTAATCACCCTGTGGGTGTAGAGTCATACCAGTAAGCGGCATGCTGAGAGAGCCATGGAAACAAGGAGAGGCTGATCGAGGATGAAAGAGGGAAAGTCATGTCAGGGAGGACGACACAAAAAATGCTGCAGAAGATGAGATCGAAGGGCACGGCTAGAGTTCACAACTATAGCTCTATGTCTGATAGGACCAATACTGCTTCTAAAGATAGAAATGATATAGCAATAGCAGTAATGATATCAGCACCAGGCTCTATCTCTTTGCCACACTAGTATTTGAAATGATATCCACAATGAAATGCACTGTAAACCCTAAATAAAACTCACAAAACCAGAACCACAAAAAATTGATATCATTTTAACATGCCGCAATCAGAGAAAAATGGTATTAGCCTCAACCACAAAATTGATGCTGCTGCTGCTGGTCTGACACAGGATGGTGACCACTCCCGAAGCCGATCGATAGAGGCAACTTCTTATGATTCAGCACTCTACTCAGGTTCACAAGGGCCATTTTAGCCCACGAGGAGCCATTCGTCAACGGGACAATCACTTGATGCCAGGGTCAGATGGAAAGCACAAGGTCCAGCAGGGGTTAACACACACAGAGCATGTCAATTTGAGGCTGCAGCAAGTGGCTTGTCCCCAGAGGGCGGCCCTAATATCATTTTCCATAAAGCGCAGATTAGCAAGCGAGAGAGAGATAGAGAGTGAGGAAATTAGAGGGAGAATGAAATACTGAGGGAATCCTGATCTAAACTCATTAGCATAGAGGAGGGGGGGTCGTGGGGTTAAAGCAGATGCCAAGACGATCACAGGGACATAAACACACACAAGATGTGAGACTATTGAATCCAACCAGGATTAGTCAATAAAGAGCAGTTGATGAGACAGTTAAAGTGCTACAAGAAGAGTAAATTTATGAGAGAGAGAGAGTAAGATGAGTCGATACATTACTAAGTATCTGACTGAATGTAAAATAGAAATAACATAACTGACATGTCACAGGCGGTTTATTTATTCTTTATGTGGCACATTATGTTTTACATTGTTGGAGAATGTGTTGTGGCTCGGTGGTAAATAGATGTATTAGATGTTGGTATTCATATTCAAGGTTGTGATATTGGACACAAGGTCTCACGGCAAAATAAAGTGATATACTGTATATTGAAAAACACAGGAAGGTGAACAAGGGGCACTTTCGATATTTGCAAATGTCAATAAATTGCGATATATGTAAAATATGTACAGCAGTAACGGCTATTACTGCAATCCCAAACCAAAACATTGCAGAATGTGGTTGCCAAAGTAAAAAGGAAGTGGTTATACTTGTCCTTATATACAAACAACAGATTAAAAGTGAAAGTGTGTCTGCTCCGAGCAACAGCAGCAGACAATTACCACAACACACAAAGCAACAATTACTGTAATATATCACATGCGTTAGTTAAATAGCCAAATACAAAAGCTTAGTGAACCTCCCTATTTTGCTTCACTGTCCAAAAGAAAATGACCCACCAGCCTATCTGACTTGTTGTCCACTATATTTTAAAATACATCTCCACTACAGATTGCACACCCTCACTTTGTTTTTCTCCTCTGGTCGAAATATTTGAGAAGTAGTGAGGCTTTTTAGGTTTGGTAACTTTTGGCATTTCTGACCTATGGCTGCAGCTCGCCGTCTTTGACTAACTCTGCTGGCAACAGCTGTGTTTACGTGCAATGAGCTGTGTTATTGGATGGGTGACAGTGGAGTTTGTGGCCCACAGATGAAAATTAAAATTGAGAATAAACTAGGCTGTGCCAGTGTACTCAGTGAAGCCAGTATTTTCAAATTAACTTTATCTCTGATGACATATCATGCTCATTTTCTTATACATATCCTTATTAATGTCCCAGTGAGAAGTGACTGAGCTCTTTCCAAAGTTCGCACTATAATAAACCATATGCATCAGGGAGACCTATAAATATGAGCTAGACAAGCTGACACACTGCAGCAGCAGAAAGCTGCAATTCATTCAGAGTCACAGTCACAAATTACCAGGTGGCGATGCATCACAAATGTCCATCGTGTAGTTGCTTTTTTCGTACATGAACAGACTGACTATCCTGAAACTGTAAACTAAATAAACTTGTTCTGTTCCTCTTTAAAGTAAAGTCCATACCTGGCTTTGAGGACAATCATATTAAACACGTTCTGTCTAATGAATATTTCTGAAACCATGTAATAACCGTGAGATGTGAAACACAAGGGGAAAAATCTACAACAGAATACCTGATCTTTCAGCAGTGTACGCTGGGGAATAAAATTTCAACGAATGGATTCAGACAGATAAAAATTATTCAGCATTTTCAGGGTCTGAGCACCCTATTGAAACTGGAGGAGTGATACAGATTGGTTTCCTTATTCTAAATTCTGATTTTGCAAATTAGAGTGTAATTATCATGCATAATCAATCACATATTTTCATATTTCAGGTCAGCTTGGTGTCTTGAATTCTGATGATGATGCCTCAGCTTGTTAAGCTATAGGATTAAGCCGGTGTTTGTGATATGTATGCTGTGTGCATATTTGACGGAGTGCGTGGTTTTCCTCTCACCTTGGCCTCTCCTGTGGGACCAAAGGTGCAGAGGCAGCAACACACACCCCGTCACCCTGCTGGTCAATCAAAACCTATAATGGCTGAGTCAGACTTGGTGCTTCATTACAATCAGGCCACGATCAACAGTTATTTTAAGCTTTAATATATCATTGCCCTCAGTTTTATACAAACTGCCATACTTATTTTAAACTCTTTATCACTTTTATGTTCTCAAATTATCTTTTTCATAAAAGCAGTGTCAATATTTGCACATCATTTTAGATATAAAATTGGTAGATATAAATAAAGAGAACAGAAACTCAGTCTGCGTGCACTCAATCAGTCAATCAAGTCAGGCGTTGCGGTGATTCATGCGAGTCGTTTTGGTGAAAGAGAAAGTGTGATATCGCCATGACAGTCGTCCGACTCCCAGCATCACTACTGTATCATAGCTGGAGTGCTGCTGTGAATGAATCACACAGGGGATGATACAGTAACACCAGTGAATGACAGTGCTGAAAACAGAATTTCTCACTGTCTGCAGTGGCTCTGCTCCTTGTGCTCTTGTGATTTTGGTAACGGAAACAGTAACAAAAAAATTAGACTAAGGGGCCGAGCCAAATTCCAGGGGAGTATATTCCTTTTCACTGTTTTTATGATAAATGATGATTATCCAATTATTTCAGAAACACAACCCATGGAGAGCAGTATTAATACCTACCCGTCTGCTCCTGTGTACCCACTAACTTGATATGCTAGAGAATCACATGTTATGACTCACAGGCTGCTCTGGCAAAACATTATGTCAACATTTATTTATTGGACTCTGCTAATGGTTGGGCAACAATATGAATCATTAGTGGAACTTGGTTTACTGGAGTTGCCATAATAGACGAGACACATTGTAATGGCTCACTGATGGTGACATGTCACGTTGCTGAAAACGAGAAAACGAAATTGAAATAGATGGATTTAATATATAGTCGTTTTTTCTGGGTGGGAGTGTTTAATGTTTGAATTTAACTCCTGCCATCCCTACTGTACTATCCCATGCTGTTTGTCAAAATAGATGGTATAAACATTGAATGGTGGATCAGGATGGTATAGATGACGACAAGATTGGAAGAGAAAATGGAAAGAGTCTTCTTTTAGGAGTTCATTTACATTTGTTGTGGTGCACAAGTAACAAATTCTTGCCAATTAGTAAAATCACAGCACAGCACACATTCACCTGGAGCAGTGCCTAACTTTTAAATATAGATAAATGTCGGCGACATGTAAACTATTGTCAAGTGAGTTCATACAATGCTGAGAAAGTCTATCAGCTCCACACAACTCTCTCTACGTTTGGGAGTGTTTTGTTTTCATGTGTGCGGTGCCATTGACGTGCTACACACAGAGCGATGCGTTTAAAGACTAATGAAAAGAAGGCAGAGGCATAGTCAGCCTTTCAGACTTTTGAATGTCTGATGTCACTGGCCTCCTCGGCTGAAAATGCCATGACGCAACCACAAAGTGTTTCCCTTTCTGTGTGTCTGTGTGTCACAAAGCTGCAGCAGGAGAAGACATCTCCTCCTCATAGCAGTGTCTCACTCATTGCAGAAGCTCGGATCATGTCTGTTTTTACTTCCAGCGGCTTGTTTTTATGCTACAGGTCAGATTCATAAAGAAACTAAAATACATTTAGCAACAGAAGCAAAAAAACTTTTGATTTTATAGTAGTTCAAGGGCGCACTGTGTAGACGGACACAAACAGCAGCTGGCCCCCAGTACTGCAACTTTACAGAGTCTGAATTAGTCAGTGGAACCGATATCAGAAACAAGCAAGTTTGACTGACAGCAGCATCTATTATATATAAGACAGGAAAACTAATGATTTTTGAAAGGGGGTTTGAAATGCAAAATGAAGGAGAATAATAGAGGGATGCAGAGAAATAGATAAAGAGAGGCTAGCAAAGCCACAATAAGCCGACTGACAGAGGAAAACACAGAACACACAGAGGGAACAAACAGTTGCAACACTTTTTCGTCCTCCATTGAGATTTTAAAATTGAATTAGCAATGAAGTATTTATAAAAGCGGATTTTCCAACTCAATGGACCGGTGCAGTCGACAACAGCATGGAGGAGGGTGTAAGGAAATGTGCAGAACTGACAATTACTATCATTTATCTTTCTGTTATTTTTCCACATGCAGAGGTACATTAACAGCCAGCAACGTGAGATTATACCCAAAGGGAGAGGAAAATGTAGAAGGGGGGAAAGCGAAGCAGAAAGATGACAAGGATTGGTTGAGGTTGAGGGAAAAACATTCAGTCTGGATTTCTAGCTGTCACCAGGGGCTCTTGTGTTCCCAGCCATCAATGAGTGCTGCTGATACAGGCTTTGTCGGAGCAGAGAGTGAAGAATGACAGCTGGTTGTTGGCAGGGATGTTTGGAAACCTGTGAGTTTACATTTTGTAGTTTTCAATAAAATCAATACTGTGCTGCTCTATAATCCCCCTACTTAGATTATAGATCAGGTTAGGTATAGGTTAGTTATTGAGTGATGAGCCAGCTCTTGCGTCTGCCATCAGGCAGGAATCCCAGTGACCCCCATCACTTGCCTCATCAGGCAGACATGGACACCTGCAACACATCGAACCACCTGCGTCTGTCTGTTCATGCCCCAACCAGTGGGATAAAGGTGACAACGCTTTCTAAAAAAAGCAGCTTTGAAACCTAAAAAAAAAAGAGAGATACATTTTACACTTACATCTCACAATCTGGCAGATTTAGCACCACTGCAAAGTAATCACTCCTGAAAGAAAGCTAATAATCCCAGAACAAGAAAAGAATGTGATTTCATAAGGCAGCTGCCAGGGACTACATCTTGGTAGAAGTAAGATATAAGAAAGAGATTAAAACTGAGCATGCACAACGTCAGTGTAAACACGGTGAAATAAGAGAACTGGATCAGCACCTCTCACCTCGTAAAACAATACAGCCTCAGAAGAGAAAGTATCGACTGCAGGCCATTATATTAAATTGCATTTTATTGTAGGTATGAGGCTTTGTGTGCATACATTACATTACCATGAAACTCAAATCCATCTCAGTCCAAGGCCAAAGATTGATCTTGAAACTCAATTTTGAAAAGTATTTGTGTTTAAAAAAAAATGCAGCAGGTGAATAATAATAATTTAAAAAAAGTGTCACAGCATCACAACAATGTGAGTTTCTGGATTTTTGGATCGAGCACTGGGTCCATTAGCCAACACACACATATACCGTAACATGCATTTAGACCAGCAGAGGAAAGTGATGGAGTCAGGGTGTGCCTGAGAGCAGCTGCTTCAGTGCATCAGTGCATTAGTGGTTCCTGCAGGCCACATGATCCATGTAGACCTTGAGGAGCACTAATTCCATTACATAATACCCAGCTCCTGCTCTGACAGAGAGAGAGAGTGTGTGTGTGCGCGCTCGCACGCATGCCGTCATTGTATAAGTATCAGTGTGTGCGTGTCAACGTGCCAGTCTTCATCACTTTCACTCATCCGCTAATAATTCTGAAGAATTAAAACTGCTCACATACTACACTTAATGAGCCAACTGCATCACCAGTGCTGGGTACTATATACTGTATGTACTTCAATTACAAGTACATAAAATAAATGTGTTTTGTAACTGTTTAATTTAAGATGTCCCTTTTGATAAGAAAATGGAGCTCCATGGGTTACCAGACAAATCCCAGCATAATCTGGAAAACTTGCATCAGACTTGTGAGTTAAAAATCATAAACATAAACTGGGGGTCATACAGAGCGGTTTAAGAGTATAACCTTTTTTTATCCTTCCAGCATTTCCTGTCAAGTTATTGATCTTTGCGGGGAATTTCATCTCCAACCAAGACATGCCCTCGTCCATCTCCCCGTCCCTCCATCACCCTGCCACGTGTAGTGTCACTCCGTAATCGCCATGGGAACATCAGTCACCTCAGACCGCCTCTTAACTGACCCAAGGGTAACAATAAACATTGCCCAAAGATTTACAGCTTGAACCCCTCCCTCTGCATACCAGGCTAACCACAGTGGTTGGCCTTGCTAACAATAGTGATGGATGCTGTGATGAGCACACTGGCACATGAGCCGTTACTCTTGAGCAACTCGTCGACTGCACATGGATCTAATGGCCCATTGGCACATTGACTCTCTGACCATACCAATTCAACAACTGTTGCATGTTGGGAAACAGTGCCAAATAATAAAAAATGACCCAGGTGTGGAAAATCCATCACAAAACACACAATACCATTAACCTCATTCCTGATGTGGTTTGAGTTCAACAGGAACCAACCACTCTAATAAATGAACAATACAAACTAAAAGCATAGCTTTAAGTTAAATATATGGTTTCATCCACACTGACAAAATAAAGAGGTTGAGGGGGTTACCAACTTATGTTTAACTAAATTAATTTTATTTAGTTTTCTCGGCGCAATTATTCAATTTGTACTATTTTTTAAATATAGTAAAGAAAAATCATAATTTTTTTCCCAAATTGACTCTGTTTTAGAAATAATACACACTCAATCTTGCATTAATAGCACAAAATCATTGTCCTGATATTTCTCAAAGGCACAGTTAGGTTCACTCTGATCTGCAGATCTAAACCTGAGAGTACAGTCCAGGATAAGCCCTTGTGAGGTGTGATAAATACTGGCCATCATGCCTCTATTCTGGTATCTCCCTATGTTGTTTGAGCAGGAACAGATCTGGGGCAACATCAGCTACATGATCTGAGCAGGTGCTAAGCTAGCTCACAGTTATGGTGTGTAGATACTGCAGATGGTTCGCTCTGGTCTCAGATGAAGTGTAATCCTAGGCTGGCAGGCAAATATAGCCTGTGGCTGCTCTGGGCTGGGCTTGAGTGCTGCTTCGCTAGGCTTGACCTTGGTTCATCATGCTCCCCGTTTCCTCAGTGGGAATCAGAAGCACCAGGCCATACTCTGACACTTCTCATTATCATTACCTTACGAAAACAAGTAATCCAATGTAAAGTCTGTACACTGCCCAAGACTACTGACAAGAAAAAAACATGCAAGCGTTAAACAACTGTTTATAAGTCTTCACACATGAATAACTGCTTTGATTTGATTGTCTTATGTCTCACACAAATATGGACCTAAATTCATCAAGTATAATGTATGCAGTCTATACAATAAATAAATCTTTTTAATGTTGGCAGCACACACACTGTGAGATGTGGTCATCCTTCATTTCTAACACTGTCAGAAAATTTCCACAGGCTATCTTTGGTCACCAGACTATGACAACAGCCATCTTTGAACCTCTTTTTAGTATCTACAGTCCAAATAAATCACTTGTTTCAATTATTCAAGGTATACTGCAGCCCTTACAGCCATGTATGCTACTGTACCTATCCACTAAATGGCACAGTTAATAGCTAAATACTATGACATTACTACATTAATACTTAAACTAAGAGCTCACACAAGAGTGATAATTATATTCTCATTAAAATGAGTCTATATGAAAGCTAATGTTCACAGCTGCATGTATACATAGGCAGCTATTTGCTCAAAGCATGTCATTATGTTTCAGTGGCAAGAATGTGTGAAGACAACTTTTTATAAGGGGGGTATTATTAAGTTACATACTGCAACTAAATACCAAAGATGGCGAGTGCAGATCTATTCACACAATGTTCAGGTTTACAGAAAAAGACTGCACAAATAATCACAAACATATGTCGCTGGGATTCTAGGGCACTTCCTAAAGAGTGCCTTTCCCATGGGCTCACATAAACATCCTCAATTTCTTCCATCTCCCTGCACAAACATACAGTGAATTCACATATTCTTCATACCACCTCCTCAGCTGAATCTGGGACAACACACAACACTTTATTAAACCTCGGCAGAGCTGCGTCGCTGTGTGCAAAGGTTTGACACAAGAACAGCAGCTGAAAATATCAAAGGCAGCAGCTGAGCAGAAAGCGATGAAAGTCTTAAATCAATGCTGACCCATGTGCACTGAAAAGCGATCATATATGAGCATGAAGATGTGTGAGCACAGCATTCATACTTTCATGTGTCATCCTCCTGAGCTTATTGTAGTTTTAAATCGCCTGACCTGAAGGGAATGAATTCCAATCATGCCGGGTTGAATGGGAAGATTGGATGAGATGAGAGGCTTTCTGCTGTGACATGAATTACAGCCTAAATGAGGTACTAATTTGCACCCAAAGATTTGGGATATTTATAATAGCCAAATTGGGATTCATTTTTCCCTCAGTCTAACACTGAAATGATTTTGTATATGCAGATGACACAATCTTCAATTACCAAAATTGCATAGTATTTAAACTAATTCAATTTTGTTTTGTTTGAAGACGGAAATGGGCAGAGGGTCAATGTAAAAGGAAGTGACAAAGAACGAGTTTTGGTTAGTTAGGCCCGAGTATCCATACATATAGATAAAACACTGAAGTCCTGCTATTTCGCACAGTAACTGCGTGTACACACATAACTCAAGCAAGCACACACACATTTTACACAACGTTCACACACTGTCCATTAGCAGATCGTTGGCTCCATTGTATTAAGTGCAGGCCTGAAGGAAACAGTTAAATGTGCACGGCCAAGGAGGCTCATGCTGAGCTCCTACAGTAAAAGCTTTCGTGTCCCAGATAAGTCGCCCCCCATTGGTTGCAAAGACCTGAAAATGAACCCAAACAATGTCCATCGCACATTGAAGATGACCAAGCATTTCTACTCCATTCATATTATTCCTTTCTTTGTGTTTATTATTGTGCTGATTCTATCATACACTCGTATTTATGAATTGCATGGGTTCGCATTATGCTCAGTGGTATGAATCACGTGCCAGCGAAAGAGGCCGAAGTGAGCGTTTGTTTCCAACACTTAAGTTTTAATTCATACATTTCTGAGCCAAGCTTATAAAATCAGCAGTGAGGCGGATCCAGATGTTCAGGATTTTATAGCTGTAACATATTAAGGTTGTTTTTTTCTTTACCGTACACCATTTGCCTCTGTCTATTTATAGTGTTGTTACCCCTTGTTATCACACACCTTCAGGACTGGAATCACATGAAACATAAGGTGGGCCAGATTTAGCAGATCAGTATTTCAATGTGTCAGTCACAAATATGAGCAAGACACTGGACACATTGAAAGGACCGAGATCGAGACTGACCAAAGAAAAACTTGATCGGGACATCCATTATTCAAAGCTGCAGAAATCAACCACAGATCATAGGACTGTTGTGACATGTGACTGGTAAACATACAGCGGGGATCGATGACATAAAATATGTCCTGACCCAATAGTGGTTGAATGATCCATAGTGGTAAGAACATATCTATATATATAACGTCAATACATGTGGTAAAAATATACTCCACTCTCAGATACTAACTGATTATCAAGTAGCTATTCTGTATTCTGGACTGGAGACTTTCTGCAGGGTCCCCAGCAAGAATAGGCAGAGATAAGAGATGAGTTGACAATGATATTAACATGATATCTACCAGCAATAAGTTATAAAACGGACACCTGTCACAGTAATTTTAGTGTCTATGCTGAATTTGAATACATAAACTTAAATTATTATTATACTTTTTCATCAGGAGAAGGGCAGATTTTATCTCTCTATGTCTAAATCAGGAATCCGTTAGAAACTGAAGTCATAAACATATTGGTGGTATGGGAAGACACACGAGTGAGACGCAGCAGACACGCAGCCAGTGGGAACATACAGTATATATGAGTGAGACGCACCAGTCACTGCATACAACAGAGATGCTCACGCAACACATGTGTGAGTATGGAATAGACTGAAGTCTATTCCAAACACTCTCAGCAGTCATATGACATCTACCTTAGTAAACAGAGCTAGCAGAGCACAACTGTGCTTTCTACTCTCTAACTAGATTACTGTCCAGCCATTCCTTACTTATCACAGATCTCTGTTGGCACTGTAGTGAATGACCTTTGGGAGTAGAAGAGAATAGAGATACCACGTTGCCAAGTTTGATTTACATCAAATGGAGCCAATTAACATACCCTGGACATTAAGACCTGCTACTTGTGCCTCTTTCCCCTCTCTTTCTGTGTGACTTGCTTCTCAGTCTCTACAAAAAATGAGCACTAGCTTCGTCAATTAATCGATGGCAAAATTAACATGAGATGTGAATTTCAAGTTGCCTATTACATCTCATATCAGGGTATCTTGGTTTTATTTAAAATTCTTTACATTTGAACAATTCTACACAGTTATTCAAACGAATCAAGGTCAAGGTCAAGTAATTCTTGAGTATTAAAATAATGATCTAACATCAAGCGTATTGGCGAGACACAACTAACCGGTACTAAAATCCCTTAAGTAGATTTTATTACCTTGCATGATCGGTAAAAATTCAAAAGTATCAGTCCTCACACAGCCTAATCATAAGTTATTTTAGTTCTTTGATTATTTATGAGGGCGTTATCTAATAAGCTGATATTTAAGCCATTTAAAGTGTTCCTGCCTATGTATATGTTATAGTCATTCAATGTATCAGCAGGTAGGATTTTGTCAATCTTGCACTGACCATCAAAACACACCAAACCGTATCTTGGTGACCACACCACCATCATCCTAGTCAATGTGCTCACTCATTGCATAAAAGTTAGCTTTATTTGAATTAGCTTTCAGCTCAGTGTGTTCAGTGTTCAATTTTCAAAACATGAACAAAGCCATAATTATCATCTACACGTCAAATTCCCACTGACCTTATTTTAGCCTTGTTACATAACAAACATGATGAAAGGATGAGGCCAATTTGTGGTGTGTCCAATGTAATTGAGTTTGTAAAGGAGTTATGTAATCTTCAAATGACTGATGCTGCGTCAATTTGTGCCATTTTATTCTTATTAATCGAACTGTGCCGCTTAGGTAACATTCTGCATGTTGTTCTATATTGAAAATTAATTAAAATCACACGATTAGAACACAGAGATCAAGGAAGCAGAGAGTGATTCCATGAATGCAAAGTAAATGAGGGAAAAGCCTGAGTATACAGTACAACGAAGGATCTCTGACAACTCCCAGCAAAAGCTACATGATACATATACAATCTGTTTGATGCTGACTGAACAATAATAACAGGAAAGGGAGATTACAACTCATGAGCAACCGAAGCCCTCTAGAGCAGAATATGATTATTTTTGTACCCGGCTGCCTCTTTTCCCATGTACATGTCTTTCTCACAAACCATAATTTCTTTGAGTTACACACTGAATTACACATTATAAGTTGGTTAATTGCATACAAAAATAAATAGAAGATTATTTAACCTGTTCAACAAGTGCCTTATATAAAGCATATCAGAGCTGACAAGTGTGAGAGCACGGCAGCACAACCCCAATAAAATCTGCACCCAAAGGCATAGTATGAGAGTGAGAGTGCGGGGGAAGAGTGAATGAGAGCTCTTGAGCCTATAGGGTGTGATACTGTGTGCCTACAAATAAAAAATAAAAGTTAGTAAACTAGTAAATTAGAAGCAGCAAATAATAAGGATAGAATTCTCTAACATGTCGTGAGCCCCCAAAGAGACACATAGATAGATTAAAATCTTACACCTTTCTCCCTCTATTTTATTTCTCCCCTATTGAACAAAAAGCTCTTATATTTTTAATATCAGGGAATAGACGCTACATCTACGATCAGAGTATCCAGAACATATCAATGTCAGTGTGATTATATGCGTGAACATACGTGTCTATTCACTGAACTTGCACTGCATTAATATGAATGAGCTGCAGCCATGCAAGGAAACCCAAATTCTTCTTATGTGAAAAAAAACAGGACATCCTGTTGTTTCATCAACAGCCTGTCTTGGTCTTAACTCCAGCAGCACAGTCGTCATCATCATCAGTTGAATTTCTCTTCCCCCCCAAAGACACATATCAAATGAATCAAACACAACCTGTACTGGAGCATAAGTGTTTGACTGGTTGGCCTACACACACACACGCACACACACTTGCACACACACACACTCTCACCAACTGAGGCTGCAACACCCATTGAGTAATCATCATACATGTGTACCTGCATCCATGCCAATCTTGCACAATTAATGCAGTGAGAGAGAGAGACTTCTAGAGAAAGACAGGTGAGAGGAGGGTAAGAGGGGTGTGAGAAACACCGTCACCTCCTGTGTCTCAAGAGACAGTGAGCCATACCTTACGCCTGCGGTCCCTGGATCGATTCCTCTTTTTTAGCTTTTCCTCCTCCTTCTCCCTCTGCTCCTGGGCGGCGGCCTCCGCGAAATCCTTGGCCTTGCGGAGCTGCTTGGCGGCTTGCGCCATGGTGCCGCTGCTACTGCTGCTGCTGCAGCCCCAGTCGCCGTTGCTCCAGCCCTCCTCTGACTCGCACTACCTCTGGTCGTCCCCGTTTCCCGCCTCCCTTGGTCCCGCTGTCACCCAAGCCCCCGTCACTCCCTACCACTCCTCTGGTGGCCACCACGACATGTGTGTGATGGAAATGCCTCAGTCCAGATATGTGTGCGTGTATGTGGGTTATGTTGATGCTACTGCAGGCAGAGGACAGCCTCTCGCAGCCACACTGAAAGATGCTACAGCTAGTGGTGCTGATGCTGGTGCCTCTGCCGCGGCTGCTACTCATCCACTCAGCTTGCACTGCGCTGAATTGCCTCCCCTCCCCCTTCTTCTCTCCTACCTTCCCTCCTTCTCTCCTTCTCTCCTCCCTCTACCCCTGTGCTTGCACAGACCTGTCACGCAGTACTGTGTTCGGCACAGTGGGAAATCCTGCTGCATCGCACCCTCTTTGTATCTGTCAAATGTCCCCCTCTTCCTGCTGCTCTGCTTCTTTTTCCACAGTTTCTACCTCCGCTTAAGGCTTTTCTCTCACAATAGGTGTTGTTGCATCTTGCATAACTGAGGGACAAAAGACGAGGGCGCCAGAGCTGCGGAATGCCTTCAGATGGTTTTTTTTCCTCATGTTTTGCCTTTCTCTAACCATGGCTTTTCCATGGCACCTCCCTCCTGTAAGCAGATAAGGAGAAGTACAGTGGTGTGAGACAAAAAAAAAAACATGTTCAATTCAAATTTACATTTTTTTTTTTTTTTTTTAATACACAGTGCATGTTCTTCTGTGTCATGATTCTTGAAAATTTGAGGTATTTAATGCTGATGCTAAGGTGGCATACACATATGGTGCCATGAATAATCATCAACACCAGCCTACACTCCTCCCTCTTGAGGCAGACAGGAAGGAAAAACAATCAACAACATGAATGCTTCATAAAAACTGCATGTATTATCCTACTCTTCAATTCCACTGCTTTCCTTTATTTTCCCATTCCATCAGGAGGAAATGCATGGATGTTTCATGCAGCAAGTCAATAGTGCATGAGTATCTATATAAAGATATAATCTTTATATCGGAGGACAAACTCCTGATAAATCTTTCATTTATGACTTTTTATAGAAGAGAAAGTAAACCTATTTATATCTGTGCAAGAAGGCAATGTTGTGAGACCCAGAATACATTTTTTTTTTTTAATTTAGAGATGAACACACGATCATATCAAGGAATTTATAAATCAGGTGTATTGACGAGACACAACACACCTGAAAGTAAAATCAATATAGATATAGTGGCTATACTTAGACGAGTGGATATTCAATATTGGATTGTCTCCCAACAATAACAGCATCTCTGAGGATATAAACTCTCCAGCCAATTTATTAGGTTCAGAGGACAGTTAAAGTGCCAGAAGTGGCACCTGGTGAGATCCTGTGCTGCTGTAGCCCATCTGATTTATCAGAGAGGGTCGTCTACTTACCTTGGTTGAAACAAGTGGTTATTTTAATCATTGTGACATTTCCATCATTTCGAACCAGTCTGGTCATTTCCCTCAGTCATCAACGAGGCATGTTACCAGGAGAACTTGTGCTCTGGTGAGAAGAATGTACAAGTAGATCACTGTAGATCCCGCCCATCTGACATCTCCACCAACAATGCAAAATTCAAAGCACAGAAAATTACCTTTTGCCCCCATTCTGATGCTCAATTTGAAGTTCACCTAGTCGTCTTAACCACTACATGCCTAAAAGCAATGACTTGCTCACATGTGAGAGGCTAATTAGAGATCCGTGTTAACAAGAAGTTGAACAGGTGTGTCTAATAAAGTGGCATCCCTGGTTTCTATTAGCTTGTAAGTGTATAAATGCCATAACATGTATCTTACATTTGCTTACAGGTTTGAATGGAATTGTAGCCAGAGGTATTTTCACAAGACTATATGCACATCATAATGACTCGGTAGGTGAAGGGTTGCTCTGCATATGATAACTGCCCTCATGACATGACTCAAATGGTCTTTGGCAGACACAAATCTTTTCTATGACCACCCACTGACACGTTTATAATTGAACCACCAGTGCCACATCAGTCTCGTGTATGGAAATCTCTGTGCTGCCATAAATGAAACTTTTTCAAGGTCATTTCCCCACTATTTTCAGAACGTGTAATTTCTCAAAAAACAATCATGGTACAAAAGCATGTTATTATAATACAAGGTGTACAAAACACAGACATTGCTTTACCACTTGTTAACTTTACTCCATTAGTATTGCTAAGACATTGCAGTTCAATAATACAGTGCAGTACAAGCCAAGTAGCTAACTAGTACTTACCATAATGCACTCCGACGTTCGAGAAACGTTCAATGACAACCACAGGACAACCTCAGGCAAAACTTCAGGGAACGTTCCCGCAACTACAATGTTCTAAGAACGTTCCAGAAACTTTTAGCTGGGTGGCCATACGTATGGTTCACCGGCTCTGCTCACAGGCTAGCATGACAGGCTAGTGCTACCTATAATGCTAGCTAACTATGACAAGCGGTTTAATCGGTAGAGATATTCACAACCTGCCACCTACCTGCGACATCATTCTAACTAGACAAAGTTTTTGACTAGTTTTGACTCGAAACTAAAGTTACATATATTTTTTTACTAGTCAAAATCTCAAAGTCTCTTTTGTCATTCATGTGTGGGGGCTGTCATGATATCGACGATTCTCCCAACTCTGCTTCTTCTCCTTGTTCACTTGCTGTTTGTTTACATTCGCGAAGCCATCAACATGGCTGCCAGGTCCCAGAATGCAACGCGGTGCCCAAGCCCTATTGTAGACATCCCACTTTCAGATATCTACAACTTTCAGATATCTACAGCTGCATACTGATCAGTAGCTTAATAATGTTATATAAAATTCTTTTATTTTTTAGATTTTAGATTTTTCTTGTGCAACGATAACCCCAAATCTAAATTAAAGGAACAGATATTCTCATATGTGGATCAGGTCTTAAGGGCTTTAGCAGGGCTTACTGCATGTGGTGCAAGAAATATCAGGATTGATGACAGTAGTGTCGTGAATAATTACATACATTTCTGTGTTGATGACATGTCAAGCAAAGTGTCCTCCACCTGCTGGTTCACACAGTGTTAATAATACACTCCTCAATCCGTATTCTCATCACCAGATAGTGCTGAGATTTATGATGGATGGAAAACGATGACAGCACTTGCACTGATTCCACCAATCCCTCAGCCAAACCGCGGCGTGCTAAAAATGGAAACTGATGAAGCAGTCGAAAATGTTCACCTTCTGTTTTACATGAGGTCGACTGACGTTTGTGACAGCGCTGTTTTTGTGGAGTGAAATGAACAAAATAATCCTGATAATGGTATATATATATAGAATATATATGTATATATGAAGGTCATTTGTCAAACAAAAATCAGTGTTTTTCTTATGTTTGTTTATTTTCCAGAACTGGAGCATACATTTGACCCTGTGACCTTAACCTTGAACTTTGAACTTGAAGGTTAAATCATTTATATGTAGGAGAACTAAGCTATTAACCAACTAGGTTTGAGCATTTCTATATCAATTTCAATCAGGGATGTTGTATTTGGAAATTACTTGATGACCTTATTTGCAAAGGACTTCATTATGCATGGACTAATTTGTAAAAAAAACACATTATCAATAAACAACTAAACGAAATGATTGCTGGAAATATGCTGTAGAAGATTCCAGGGGATGTTGCATGATCGTATTTAAATAATTCTTCACTGTCAGTGACAGGAATGTAAAAAAAATACACCGGATAGTTGTGCAGTGGCTACACGAGTGAAATACAGAACATCGTCATTCTTATGAGTCCTAAATCATTGTGGTGCAGCATAAAAAGAAGGTCTAATATTTATCACCAGCATGTGATGCTCTGCATACCTGAGTATAAGGTGATCTGTGAGTCTTTGGTGCTGATATTTATAGAACAAGTGGACTGTTGCCATTTAGAGCACTTAAACTGCACAAGAAAAAAAATGCCTTCTGTTCACTGTGTCATACCACCACCTTGTGGCAGCTAGTTGTTATTGCAATGGTATAGTTTTTCATTGTAGAATATCCTTCTTGAAAACTGCCTAGCACAAACATGTTGCCAACTTCAACATTATAGGATTTTCAGCTTGTTTTAGTAAATGTAAAACCAGGCTTCTATGTGAATACATAATAATAATAAAATTAAAATAATGTTTAGTGTCTCCAAAATGCCCTGCTGTTATGAATCTCATGCTCTCTGTCCGTCTGACCTCCAAAGCAGACGCTCAGCATCCACTAGTCTTTGCCCTTGACAGTGACTTGCACTTCCCTCAGCAGAAAATAAAAGGCAGGCAGGGGAAAAGGCTGGGACTCAGCCATTTGTTACTGTGTTTAATATGAACTGCGTGGTCTCTGAAATAAAGCCAGAGACTGTGAGATCCACACCACATTTTTCTGACAAGATGTTTCCACTGAATAAAGCCGATGGAAGTGGAGTCTTGAGTCTTTTTTTTTTACTTATCCATCAACAATAATGTATAATAATCCTGCTAATGTAATAACCTTTACACGACTTCACATATATAGTCATTTAGATAAATAAATTACAGAGAAATACTGCTATCAGGTTTCTGCTCTGCCTCTTAAACGACCACAGCTATTGCTGCTAGTGCAGTTATAATCATTGCCTTTCTGTCCGTTACTTACACACTTGAAACTGTAGGTGTCAGCACAGTTTCAACACACAGCATGACTCAGCCACACGGGCCTTTGAGGAGAAAAGCATGACTCTACACACTCAGGAGAGGGAGAGAGAGAGATAACCTGCAAAAGTGCTGCTGTAAACTGAGCCTCTTTGCTGTGAGGGGTGTCACTTTAATTTAAAATTGCAATTTGCAGAAACACTGTAAGAATGGTGTGACATCCAATCAAACCTCAGCAGTATACTAACTGGTATGGTACAGCTTGACTATAGGTGTATACTGTTGGCTCTAAACGTTGCTCAGCACAGTAGAAATGACACATTACCAATGCATAATGCACACAAACAAACAAACAAACACAATTCTAATTTTATCAGCCATTTATAGCCACTGCACTGTGAAGACAATAGGCTGGGGTGTGTTTTTCATTCTGCCATATAAATAGTCAAAGAAAGGAAGTAAAAACAACATTCTAACAACAACCTTTTAGGTTAAATAGCTCTTAAATACAATATAAACATAATACTTTAATGACTTTGAGCGGTCTATTTTTCCTCTGCTCTCCTGCTGCCTGGACATCTCCACCTCTCTGTGCTCCTTCCTGACCCTAGACGTGTCAGAATTATCCATTTGAACTCACAAATGGGATTAAAAAGAAACATTAAATATGTAATTGAATATGACCGTGAAAGCTTAGGTTGTAAAGGCTTCAAGCACATGGCTGAAAATGGATCGGACTACACAAGCAATTGTTAGGTATGATGTGCAGCCTGTTGGAAAGTGTTTTTTATCTTTACTTTGGGGCCAAATTGTCATTTCTTAAAACATATTTGACTGATAACATGTTTATTTCTTTTCACTGTGCAGTGCAGTGCAGATATAACTCATCCGTTCATTGATTTAGATGGAGCCCGCTCTTGTAAACTGGAAATAACTGACCGGTGGCGATGCCAAAATGGCTGCAGAGTGGTGAGTCTATTCTATTCTATAATGACTTTGCTTTCACTATCATTGTAGATATATATGTCTATATTTAGCTTTGACTGGTCAGGCAGCCAACTGACTGTGGCATCTCCTCATATTTACAGTCTTTATGGCTCGTACATTGAATCATACACTGTATGTGATGATTTCCAATCATTAGTGCTTTATTGTGAAATTGCTGTACATTTGACTATTACAGCAAACTTCTCTTAACTTATTTTTAAGTCTAATTTTTACTGTTCAGTTTTTTATAACAGTACATTTATATCAGGAGCTGGGTCAGCTCTGTGGACGACAACATTTTGGACCAATTCATGCAAAATAAAGGTATTTCGTGTCTTTGTACTTTGCTATGTTTTAAATCACATCTGTTATTGGCCTGAATCAAAAAGGACAGTTTAATTGGCGTTAATTAAGGTTGAATGAGAAAGACATTTGTGACCTTTGACCCATAGATTTTGTGTTTACATATTTTACTTTGTCTTAGGTTTCATTTGTTAAGGTTTGCCTTTAATTCAAAACAATTCATGTGAGATTTGTATCCCCTAAGAACCCTAACCTTTATCTTTTTACTTTAACAAGTTTTAGACCAGTATTTACTTACTTACATGTACTTGAGTAAAATTTCATCACAGTACTGCAAATGGAGGCCACTTATTTACTGTGAAAGTCAAATATTTTATAGTGCATAGGGATGCAAAACACCTTAAGTTAAAATATTTTACAACACATTCTTGCAATGGCTCCTGCATATTGAAAGGGATACTAAAAAAATGATATTACATGGATAAAATGTCATTGATTGATTTATGCTGCCACGAAGAGCGTGGATATGTCAGGCTGTGCCTGACTGCTCCTCCATTAGGACCCACTGATCAGCAGAACTGGGCGTGCTAGACTGAGCCACTCTGTGAGAATCAAAGTGCTCCAGGGCGGGGGGGTCGGTGGGTGTGCGAAAGCTTGGCCGACGTCCAGGAATTATCTCAGAGTCACCTCCGTGGAAGCCAAGACGCCACAATACTGCAGACCAGCTTCCTGTCAAGAAGAAGAATATTGCAAACTTTCTCCCGTTCCCCCTCCTGAAATGCTGATGAGGAGACTAGCACACACGGCACTTCTGCATTGCTTATAATACAGTCTCCTTTTTCATTGTCAAAGCTCTTTCTGCGAGCAGCTGATGATGGTGTGTGACTTGCATATTTATCAGCTTTTGAACCGTTATTGGATTCCTCCTAAGCCTCCCATCACTGTCTATAGGTTTTCGCTCATGAGCGTGTGAGGAGCTGATAGACTCGTCACAATCAACCCGTGAATCTGAGCCCCAGATGAATTTAGTCTTGTTCACTGCTGTGTGGAACCTGCAGACCTCGCCTCCCTAATCGTTTGCTCTGCTACCGGGAAACTCGCTGACCTCTGAGGCTTGCATTACCTGCCAGGGCCTGAGAGACCAGCTCAAATGCACTTGAGGACAAGACTTGCGCTGCTTTCCAATCAATACTCATTGACTATGCCTTTTTAATTTATTTATTTATTTAGTTTTACAAGGGTTACATTACAGTAAATGTGTCCGCTTTGCAGTGGTTCTGCAAACTGCAGGTTGTTCCATAAATTAGGAGGCACAGCAGAGATGTGTAGAGGTCTGCTCCTCCTCAAGTGGCTGCACGGTGACAGAGCAGACTTCAGTTTACGTTGCATCATAAAGTGATGGGAAATGACTGGACACAGAGCCATATGTAACATGATATAATAAAGTGTAAAAAAACCACTCGTGACCTCAACCATAAGAATCTAACCTACCATTTTAAGTAATTGCGGTTTTGTAAGTCACTTGCAACCCGGCTCCTATTGGACGATACCAGCTATCAATCACACGGGTGTTCAGTCGCGCTATCTTTGTCGCAATGTGAACATCATTTACAAAACTGACTGACATTTCTTGTTGAAAAAGACATAAACAATTATTCCTCATGTTGTAAAAAAAGTGTAGAAGTAGAGGCTCATTTTTGTTCCCCCCCCCCCCCCCCTGCTGGCTATTCTATATATTCTCACTTCCTGGTTGGCTTTATTAGACACACTGGCAGATTATACATCCACTTTTTTTAAATTAATAGTTTACATGTTATGGGATGATTATGGTGTCATTTGCCCTAAAATGACACATGCCACACCTCCCTAAATATGTCTAACTTTTACTCAAAGTACACCTTAAATTAGCTGCTTTTTACTTTGACATTAAACCATATATCTATGGGAGACCTGACAGAGCATAGGTCATTTAGAATAGTTTATGGTCTATAAATGCTTCAACCAACAACTTATAACATCATGGTTTCATAGTATAAGGTGCATTTACAAAGTAATTTGACCATATCCCTTAGTTTACATTTGTTTCCAAAATGACAACGCAATTAAAGGAAAAACTCAATTATAATATCAGCCGAGTATTTTTATTTGGGTATAATTGGGCAAACTCTGCCAGCGCTATAGGTTAATAAAACAGACACAGTCCTTTAGTGTAGAAGGTGAAGCCAAAGAAGTAGGACATAAATAACATTCAGCCACCAGGGGGCAACTCCACCACTTGCAAAATGAACTCAATTTGCATTGGTAAAAAGAGTTATTGGTCTCAATTGCTAGTTTCAGGTCTTCTTCAATAGAGCATGATGACATTTTAGTAAATTATCTTCCCATACTGATGAAAATTAAAGCCCAACACTTGACACATATGAGTGGACACCAGTGTGATTGACAGAACAGGGACCATTATTTGATCTTTTCAGGTCTTGTGAAAGTAGTTCACGTCTTGTCTGTATGCGTCCCCCCCCCCCCCCCCCGGCCCCCTCCCTGCATTGTCTTGGCTGTGTGCTCAAGGTCAACCCTGCCCCATGTCCCTGAGTCCCTGAACGCTCTGGACCCAGTTTTAATTAAGGCTATCGCTGCACTTAGCTGTGTTCAGCTTTCCCTAAATAATCTCCCCGTCCATGCTGCTGGAAAACACCCACATGCTTTGTTTGCGTGTGTGTGTCTTTCACTGAGGAGAGGCTTCTGTCCAGCTGCTCCATCATAAAAGACAGAACAGTGCAATGCTGCAGTGACGTCTGTCTTTCTGGCAGTTTCTCTCCTCTCTGTACAGAATCATGGCCAAGTGACCATCAGGTTCTCTGTGACCTTTTTTTTTTAATTTTTAATTTTTACTTTACTTTCTCTCTTCATTGGTTTTGGCCAGACTTTTCCACATGGAGGCCACTGTGTTCCTTCAATGCAGCATTTTTCTTTTTTTTACAGATCTTGACACAGTCCTGTCTCTGAGCTCTGCAGGGAGTTCCTTTGACCTCAGGGTTTTTGGGGATTTAGTGTGAGATCTCAGTGTGTGTGCTTTTACAAATCACGTCACTGGAAATGACCAAAAGGTGGACGCCGAAAAGTAGTCGAAACATCGAGTGAATATGAAGTGTATCTGAGTTTTCAAATGCCACTAAAAGGTCAGGTGGTTGATCCTCAGCTTCATCAACTCATCGTGCTCACGTCTTCTTGAGAAATTGAGCATTTGTGATAGAAAATAATGCTGCATTTACTGTAGATATGAATGTGCATGTGAATGAATAAATGTAAGGCTATAAAAGATATTTTAATACTCTGCATTAAAATATCTAAAAAGTTTCCCATCACAGTGAGGAAGTAAATATTCGACACTAGTCAGCCAGTTAGTCTTTTGTTTTACTTATTATTTTATAGTGTGTATTTGTCACTAATTCTTGCCATTCGCTGCGTGTTCTGCCACCAAAGCTCTCACGATATCAAGCAATAGAACCAAAACGAGACAACAATTCCCATGATGCCACACTGCGTCTTATTATTTCAAACTAGGTCTAATGTTATTGCTTTAATTGAGAGACACCTAGTGGCAGCAGAAATTATATAACGTGTGTATAATAATAATAATATATTTATTATTATTTGTTTGTCATTATATCATGTATCATCCTTGCACACACACACACGCACGCACGCACGCACGCACGCACGCACACACACACACACACACACACACACTATTTACTGTATATACATATAACACAAGCCTCTGCAAATTGTGAATTCCCTTTAATTTCCATTAACACAGTTTGATCTTATCCTAATTCCCCCCCTGGAGGCACAGACCGTCTCATCCCATTAACACCTTTTCTCCGGGCTAACAAAATACAAAGTGCTTTAACTCATTAGTCAATAATGTTATTAAGGTCGAATCCTGAGCATTTAAACGACAACATCCCACCTCTTCATTACGTCTTCACACTTCAATGACATGCACTTTTGTCTTTTGGGGGTTCATTGAGTTTGCTGGCAAGGGAGGGAAGAGAAATATAACTCTTGATGCTCGTCTGCCGCAGCATTTCTTTCACAGATACATATTTTTACGACTGTTAATAAGTCAAGATTATACCAGGGAGGCAGAGAGGGAGCCAGGAGGATTCACACACTCCTCAAATGAACTTTTTTCGGTGTGTTTATGGACTAATTATTTGCAGATATGAACTGTGTCCGTTAATGGGACAGTGCAGATATGAGTACGGTGAGTGGCATAAAGACTCACCTCATCTGTCCCCTTGCCCCCTCGCTGCCTTACTGCAGAGAGAATAAGAGAGAGAGAGAGAGAGAGAGAGGGAGAGAGAGGAAGAGAGAGAGAGAAGGTATTCAAATGAAGAGAGGGAGGAGGCAGAGTTTTTGGGAAACAGGGAAGTGGAAGTGAGCTGCACTGCAGCAACTGGGCGTTGGCTCAGCACACACACACACACACACACACACACACACACACACACACACACACACACACACACACACACACACACACACACACACACACACACACTGAAAGAAAGGCAATAAAAGGCCTGATGAAGAGGAAACAGGGTGAATGTGAGGGGGAATGAGACACAAGGTGTTGAAGAGAAAGAAACAGATATGAATAAAAACACGTGACAGAGCAACTGAAAGCCTGGGTGATGTTAAGACTAAGAAAGAGTGGGCTCAAGGTTACCTTGGTAAACTGTGCAAAATAACAATTTCGACACTGGAATCTAGAAATGATTCCAGTGTTACTTTTATTTAGTGCTAATGCTATTTTACATCAACTTTAACGAGAAAATGCTGCAAAGGATCAATTTCCCTCCACTTTATGAGACAGTAAATGTGTCTTAAGTTTTAATATAATTATGTATATGTATATATATATAACTATATATCATTTCTCCAAGGGAAGTAATATATGTGTAGTTTTTACAGAAAGAATGACTTGTTTACTTATTTACTTATTATTATTATTATTAATAACTTACTTACTTACTTATTGCGTTGTTCCAGCTTTGACTTACGATAATTATACACATAATATGGTTAAATTGTATGCGATTTATTATCATTACTTATGTACACAGACATTCTCTAATGTTCTCCTTGACTCCTTGTATGTGAGGATTTGTGGAAAATAATGTAAAATACCATATAAAAAAAACAATAAATGTAGTCATTTCACTTTATTTGTATTTAAAAAAAAAGGAAAGAAAAGTTTAATTGCAGCATCAGGGAATTCATTTGCTGATTTTATCATTTGGATTGATATGAACACTTATGGACAATTGGGTCAAGCAAATGGGACATTTATGACTGTGGTGCACAAAAGTGCCACATACCCATGTGCTGAATTCTTCACTCATTTACTCCATGAGATAAATTCGTTAATAAACAGTAAGCAGGGACTTAATTTCCAGAGTTGCTGCATCATTTTCCTTCACTTTCACTCGTTCTGACTGTTTTGTCTGTACAGCTGCTTCTGCCTCATTCCTGCGCTCAATTAAGCACCAATAAATCATCAGTGGGACTTTAGATAATGGACATGAATTCTTTATTAGCACGGGTTTTTTTTTTTTTTTTTTTTTTTGTCGATGCCGCAGGAATGATCATCGCCGCTGCTCCGATTCTATTTCATATACAGAGCCTGTGTGTGTGTGTGTGTGTGTGTGAGTGAGTGAGTGTACAGTACTGGCCGGGTCAAACAAGGACAAATCACACACACGCACACACTCACAGGTTTGTGCAGCTATTCGTCTTAGGACTCTGCATTTACTTTCTATTCATTTGAACAGCCTAAACAAAACATTAACTATAACCAGTAAATGCCTAACCCTAACGTAACTAAACTAAACTAAACTTAATCCTAAAAGTAACCAAGTTCCTCATGAGGACGAGGCTTTGGTCTCTATGAGGACTTCTGGTCCTGACAAGGTCAGTGTTTATCCTAAAGAGGTAACAAATACAAGCACACACACACACGTAATATATACAACCAATAACGTGTAAGTAAGAAACTCCCTTATCACCCATTTCCCCCTAAGAAGACAATATAATGTTAAAAAAACGTAAGCATTTTTTTTAACGTCCTCTCTATATGGGCCTGTCTCTGTCTTTCTCATCGCTGTGCTGCTCTCTTTCACTCCCTCTTTTCTTCTCTTTCAAGCTTTCTTCATCCCACTCCCCCCTCTCTCTCTTTCTCTCCGTCTTTTATTCCTTTCCTCCCTCTCTCCTCAGGCCAGGAAAAAAGTGCTGTGTCTGCAGGGGGGGTTATTTGGTGCAGGAGACGGGGAGTAATTGATAATGGTGCCGCTTGCTGCTTTTTGCTATCGAGAGAGCTGTGTTTGCTTTTAAAGGGGAAACGAGACAGAGACAGAAAGAGAGGAGCAGCGAGAGAGGGATGGAGCGAGAGAGAGAGAGAGCGTGGAAAAGCAGAAACATGAGCGAGAGACAATTTAGAGAGTTTAGAAGTGACACAGCAGCGTTCTGTCACGTGCACAGGCTGCATTTGTTTTGACATTTCAGCTGTTGATGGAGTTACAGTTGCTGGTCTAATCAGAGTTTTTGTTCCTGTGTAAGTCAGTTGTTTTTCTATTAACTCTAACATATGTTGGTTTACCAAATCCAGCCTTAGGCATGAGCAAAGGGAGGGTGTCAATGCTCCAACGAGTCCTCCAGCTCCAAATCATCCCTTCATTTAAAAAACAAACAAACAAACAAACTGATAACAAACATTCATATAACAAACTGAACTCACCAACAACAACAGTACAGCCAAAAGATTTGCATTCAAAAAAATATTTAGTTTATGTTTTGAAATCATGTTTTGGCATGTGGCGCCACCTACCGCCGTCTACCAATCATTGCAGTCAGTAGAGTCTCAGCTGCAGAGCAACCACGTGTTGCCAGCTATGTCAGAAAACGAAACCGAAAAGACCTTGGTATTTTGATTTTGAATGTAGTAACCGTTTTTGGCCACATTCTTACATATGGCACCTTTAAAGTATAAGTCTTAAACTCTCTTTTATCCAGTTCCTTTTTTCGCAGGACACAAAGACAGATAGTTTTTGGACTTTTTCCATTTCCGTGTCCAATGTGAACCAATATTTATATAAAGTCCACATAGACCTAATGTTTCCATGCTACTTAAGTACGACTTTAAAGACACAGTATGCAGAAACAATGGAGCATTACTTGTGTACAGAGGGCTATATACGTTTGTGTGTATACAGCTGAACGGCAGGGGCGGGCGGGGACAAGACGCATTTATCCCATCAAACTGCTGAATGAGCGGGTTTTCTGAACACTATACTACTCACTTGTGAAATATTTTGTTGAGTTTTCAGTCGTACTCCAGGCACTTTACTCAGAGAGAGAGAGAGAGTGTCGTATTTTGTGTTGACTTATTTCACAATGGATTTGCTGAGGACAAAGGTTTGTCGCCAACACTCCAGCCTCGAATTTTGTAGATCAGAGTTTAACAGTTTGAGGAGATTAATATGTTTTTTTAATGTCTCGATTTTGCTCGCTCTTGTAGAAGGGTTTTCCTGCAATGTGCAGGGAACTGTCAGCTGAATATGTCCGTGGTTGTGGTATTTGTATGAGTATCATGTTATAACTAACTGACAACCTAATACCTTGACTGACAAACGGATGGTAATAAATAATCGTGACGTAAATGTGTTCTTCTTCTTCTTCTTTTTTGGAGATGACGGACTGGACGCAGCTTTCGCGTTATTCTGCCCCCCACAGTCTGAAATCGTATCTGCATTTAAGGGGTATCCCATTTCTAAGTGACAAAATAACCCTCAACACTTGAGGACCGGTTAAGATTAAGGGTTGAGCTTGAGGGTTAAGATTGAGGGTTAAGATAGGAATTGGAATTGGCCCTAAGTCTCACTTCTTTTTCATTTGTTGCAGTAAGTTTTCTGTGTTTCTGACGTTTTTCACTGAAGCAGTGACAGCAACTTTATACATTTATAGCTCACAAAAACATATGCAACAATATGCCTTCAGAAATTCTTTTGTATGTCAATCTAATGAAAGACAGTGTTTCCATCATTGTACGGTTTAGTTCAGTATGTTTTGACTGAGAAACGTACCTGTACTTCGGCGGCAGTGTTGTAATTAGTGCAGTACAAATACATTGTTACTGTACTTAAGTACAACATTCACGTAGCCGTACTTTACTTTGTTATTGATGAGTTTTCACCCATTCACTCATTCACACTTCAACATGGGGTTAAGTGTCTTGCTCAAGGACACATTATAGACTAACAGAGCCAGGAATTGAACCCACAACCTTCCAGTTGAAAGACAACTCGCCCTATACTACTGAGCATTTAAGTGCATTTTATATCAGAAAATGACATTTGACACTTAAGTACAGTAAATGTCATATATTTTAAGACTTTTACGAAAGTAATATTATTAAAAAGTCACTTCAACTTCTACCAAAGTAATTTCTGGTGAGATACTGTCAACTTTGAATTACTTTATACAAGACTGGTAGGCGGAGTGTGGGCTGTGTCGTGTGGCCTTCCATGGAATATTTACACTGACAGCAAGGACGTGACCTTTCTCTGTTACGCAATCAGCTGACTGTGGGTCGAGACGATGTACCCGTACTACACCACTTTACTGTGGGAGCGCGCGGGACGGGAAAGACAGCTTTGTTGTCCTGCAGTTCACCGTCAGAGCAGCACTGAAGCAATGCAAACATACAAAGGCAGTGATGCACAGCGCAAGAAACTGCACGACATCGAGTACAACATTTTCTATATCACAACCTTCCAGAAAATGAACACTAAAAAATAAAAGAATTGAGATTCAGCTCAAGGAAAAACAACATGAGTCATAAACACCCCCCTTCTCTCCGTCTTCTCCTCCTTCTTCTCCTCCCCCCATGTGAACGGTTGCTGATGCAGTTGTTTACAAATTCTGGGTTTTCCAGCATCAGTTCTCGACTGCATCAGACCTGCCTCACCACCACCACCGAATGTGCCCGGATTAAATATTGATGAGATCTCCCGGGCTCTCTGTGTTGATGATATACTGTCAGAGCCCGCTGTGGTGTGGTATACGAGCAACAATACACCACAGTGTAACGCGCAGGCCGAGAATAGTGAGTGAATCTGAGACGGCAGCACGCGTGCAAGTGTAAACAAGGACCATGACCTTATACACACATGCACATGTGCATACAATACAGCCACAATAAATGAAACTTCTGTTGTCAAATCTTGAGATTTTTGAAATTCACAGATGTCTCCTGCAAGCAGACACTGATCCACTGGTGTCTTCTTGATCTTGGTTGTCTTGATTCTTCTGGTTTTATTTGGTAGTAACGAGTAACAAAGATACTTGTAGGAAATGTAGTGGAGTAAAAGTTAAAGTTGCTAGAAATACAAAAAAAAGTTAGATATGTGTATTTTAAGTACAGTAACTAAGTATTTGCACTCACATAACAACACTGATTTCAGGTTTGTATCTTGTGGATAATGTTGCGTTCACCTCGGCTTGAGCTCCTTCACTTCTAAGAGTAAAGTCTGGAGAAAACAACAACAACAACAACAAGAACACATAAGGGACGTGAATAACAAAAAGAAATGGGAAAGTTTTTTGAGACTCTCAGTAGAAACTTCATCATCATCATGCACAAGGGAACACCTGCCCCTCCTGAAATTCAAAAACACTGCACCCCCCCCCCCCACCCCCTCGTCTCCCCCTCCATCCTTCACAGGAAATGAGATATGCTGATGAAGCTGCTCGCTGCGTCTCTTCTGCCTCAAGACAAAAAAAACAAAAAAACATTTTGGCACTTTGGAAACTTCAAAGTCAGTCAGGCAACTATATTTCACTGTGTGTGGCCCACGACGAGTGATGGGATATTTAAATGGTTCGTGTCTCTTAACTCGAGCTCCGAGGGCTAACGCTGAGCTGTCGGATTTGCTCAGATTGATGCTCGGATTGACCTTTTTTTTTTTGGGATAAAAACATTCATACTTGTTCCTGTACTGTGCAGTCATAAAACGTGTTAATTAAGTTTTAGATCACTCAGCCCATAAATGTGGTTTTTTGGGGGGCTGTTTGATCGTAAAATAGTGAATAAAATCGATCAGAAGAGACCTGAACAAATTACATAATAAAAATGTCACTCTCAAACTTAATTTTGTTTGTGTATCTTTAATGAATCTTTAATGAATATGTTCCACTGAGGTGGAGGGGCATCTGTTCTATTTCATTCTGTTCGGTTCAATTCTATTCTATTATTTGTAATCAAATCACTTAAATCTCAGTAAATTATATATAAATAAGGGTTTTGGGAGTGATTGTTTTGGGAAAATTGCACCTGATACACAGACCATGCCCATAATATCACAATAAAGGGATTCTGCAATCAGCTTATTGCAAGACAATCATCAATAATACAATATAATAAGATAAAAAAAGGTAAAAGCAGGATTCGGAGGTGCTTAATTTTTCTTACTCCTTGTAAATTCCACTGTCCTGCCGGTAACACCCAACTTAGTTAGATCTATAGTGCATCTAACTTCTTTATGTAACTTTGTGCAACGTCTGTTGAAGTGCTTCTTTTTAACGTCAAGACAGACGGAGGCAACAGCAAACCAAGTCCACGTAAAAGCGAGACAATGCAGAATATGACTGAAAAAACACACACACAAAAAAAGTTGAAGAAACGAAGAAAGTTTTCAAGAAGTTTGCTCGTCTCCACCCGCCTTTGCAATCCTGCAATACAAACGCTCCCCCCAGTCAAGTCAGGTCTGATATAACTCGGCGAACACAGCATACAAATAATATTACATCATTTCGGGTTCACAGAGACCAAATGGAGGCGGAATAATCATAAGAATAAGTTACAAACTGCAGCTTTAACATGTGCTCTCCTTACATTACTGTGACACGTCACTGCAGCAGCAGAGTGCACACTGACTGTCTTTTTTAGAATTAGAAATATCAATATTCGGTGTTAGTGCATCAGAATCTCACGGGTCAAGATGATGATGATGATATATTTGCTGAATGGGTGCTTTGTTCCACTCTCTCTCTGACTAAGAAAACAACATAATAAAAAAAACCTCAGGGCATAAACTGAATGGATCACCAACTCTCATTTCCATCCATAATTTGTGCAGAGTGCAGTTTTTATTTCTCTCTGCTGCTCCACTCATGAAATATGCAAAGTTGACCTCTGTAATTGCCGTACACGCCATGTCAGGGTTTGCGTGACTGCGAGAACCCGAAGAGAGACGGCTCACTCATCCATGACGCTGAACGTCTGGCTCACAGCACAGTAGGAAAGTGTCACGATTTGACAGAATCACGACACACAATGTCGTATTTATATCACTCGACATGAGGCGAGCGAGTGCAGACGTTTCCGTATAATGTAACAGTAGCAGGACGAGCCCTGATACCGTCAGCATGTTCAGTAACAGATCCATATTCTCTCAGATTACACTACTACAAATAACATTTGCCCCAGGTTTTTTTTTTTTTTTTTTTTATCGTGCGCTAGAGGTATATTACTGGAATCTCCACACCCTATTCTATACTGTACATCATAGTCTGCCAAATATGTAATGGCCCCATTGTATAATGATTTTTCTGCACTTACGTAATTAAACTAGCATCGAAAAAAGTGAGCATTTATGATGAGATTAGTGCAAAAAAATAGCTCTTTTAGACCAAAGCTGCTCAATAAAAAGGTCACTGTGTGTTTGTCCGTTACTGTGTTATGTCTTGTCCTGTGTATTTATACTTTTTGGGAGTATTTATTTGTCAGAAACTGGCGAAGAACATATTTTCGCTTCAATGTGTGTACAATTTGATTTATACCATGTGAAATGGCAATAAAGAATCTTGAATTGATTCACCCAGAACAGATGGGGGTACTTCCAGTCTCTGGGACCCCACTTCCACAATTAATGAACACTGCTGACTAATTTGTTGCTATGGTAACCAGGACACCAAAGGAGAGGGTGAAATACACAGACAAAACTCTCTTAATACCCTGATAGACAATAAACTAAAACTTGCCTTAGAAAAAAAAGTGATTATTGCTCAAAAACTACACATTCTATTCACATCACAAGGCGTCTGTGAAGACAGTGACGTACTATGTTTGTGCCAGTTTGTAACGTCTATTTTTGACTTCAGAGCTCACTTTAATACGACAGCGAAGTTTCATCATCGCCCCTCTGCACTTCCAGATGATCTATTGAAAAGAAAAAACGTGCGTCTCATGACAATTAGAGCAGCACTAGACGAGGAAAAACACACATTCCCCTACATTATGATGCTTAAATTGTCTCTATAGGTTATCAAGTGTGGTTGCAGAAAGGGTTTTTAGCATTTAAAGAACTTCACTATCATCATATTCTGACTTTGTTGTTCACACACAGACTAACTCACAATTAAATAATGTTGTATTAATGAATCACACAAAGCACAAACAGTGAGAGTGAGAGCAGTGAGAGGGAGGGCAACTGCAGGATTCTTCTGGTTGTAAAATAATAAAAAAAGAAAAGACAAGAAAAGGGGGGTAAGCGCTCACTTCAGGGATTTTCATGTGAGAGCAAACGCTGAGGCGTCGACGCGAGGCTCCAACGAGCATGAGTCATCTGCTTTGAGGGAACACTCCTCACCCTGCGTCCCCCTCCTTCGATCCACACACTACGCTACACCCATACCTCTCCTTCAATGCATCGCTTTACGCTGCATCTCATAATTCTATTTTTTTTTTTTTCTGTAAAAAGACTGAGCATGCACAGCGAGCGGTTTCTGCATTAACAAGCAAAAAAAAAAAAAAAAAAAAAAAAATCATCCATTTATAATGCACTGTCAGGCAAGAGAAGGTGCAGAGCAGGGCTGCAGGTAACACAGGGACGTGAGGGGGAAAAGCTTGAATGAATGAAAACACCATATAGTGAATGTAACATAGACTTATTTATGTCTGTGACAAGAGGAGAAAAGAGACGAAAGAATGAAACAATAAGTGACTTTTATCTTATCTTATCTTATCAAATACAGACCCTAATGCAGGGTCATGAATACGTTGTTTGGATTTTGGTATTGGCCAAAAATCACTGGATTATATCCATGATATCCAATCCAGTGATTTTTCAATCCAGTGATCTGTGCTGCACTGGGGCCATAATCATCCTGTATTTCTTCCTGCTTTCCGTCTTTAACCATTGATCCACACCATGGCCCTTCATCAGCCTAATGCCAGTCTTTACAAACAACACACGCACATACATCCACATGCTTGTTATACAGTAATGTAGCATACAAGCACCTGATCCATCAGCGCTCCCACACATTAATGAAATTAAAAGGGCAGATGAAGTGCCTACATTATTGCGCCTTCAATTTTGTCCCGTGTCGAGATTCCCAGCGTATAAGGAAATATATTGTTCACATACCACTTAAATATCGTATATATCGCACATACATGTGAAAGGCTTGTCACACACACACACAGACACACACACAAATCCAGGAGGCAGTCCCTCTGAGTTGAGGGATTATATACTGTCTCAGAATACTAAGTGGTACTTAGCAGGATTGGCTACAGGCGTCCCACACCGGTGCCGTGATACTGAACCTATTACTGTTGGCAAACAAATGTACCCTTTGCTTAACGTCCTGCCATTCTCTGAATTACAGTCGCTTTTATTTCTAAATGTCTCGATGGTTCTGCTGCTGCAGACAACGAAGACGTCAAACATGGAGCACAAAAAAAACTCAACGAGAAGATAAAACTAAGGCTATAGGGCTACACATAAGGCTACAGTAGATACGTTTCTCACTATTTGTGGTTAAAGTGGGCCGACCATGTTGAGTATTGGCACTATATGAGATGCCGGTACCATGTTTAGGTTTCTTTCCAACACTACATGACATGAATTTTACTCCATCTTAAAATTAGAATTTTTAGTGTAAAAGAAGAACAATATCTATTGGAGGTGTTTAAATGTTTAGTGTCACTCACTGACTCCTTCCCACATTTGTGTCCTGGATGAACCAAATAATAACACCTGCTTGAAGTTTAAATCATCGTCTAAATCTAAATATACAAGTGGGCAAAATCTGATGTAAAGTTAGCAAATGATCTCGAGAAACAGTGTCAGATATGTAAAAAAAAAAAAAAAAGACATGTTAAAAACAAACATGAAAATGGACTTCCAGTTCGAAAAAGTGAAGCACGGAAAGTATAGGACGGAAAGTCCATGGGGAAATCAGCCTTCTCGATTGATTTATAATGTCAGGAAACACAATTAAATTTTAATTGTGGAGTTAATGATCTAAATCATTACTTTCAAGTCTTCTTTAAAAGAACGCAATCTAAATTGTGCCAATTATGGCACATATAAGTGATAAGTTGATTGACAGCGTGTGTCGTCCAATAGGCGCCTGCATGGTTGCAAGGTGACGTCTGTGAATTTCCCGTATCAAAAACTGTCATGAATCTCGAGACTTCACAGAGTTTGATGAGCAGCTGGAAGACGATGTCAATGGTAAAAATCATGCAAGTATAAAGAAGTCATGTTTTTTTTCTGAAGCTGTAGAAAATAAAATATACATTAAGAGGCGCAAGGGAGACATTTCCCCAAATGTGGCAACCTTTCATAACTCATTTTTAATCTTCTGCGCCGATTGCCTTCTGACTAATTTCATGGTGTGCCAGTCATTTGATTGTTTATCTTATTTATTTTTCCCCCATTTCCTGCTACTTTGTTCGTTTTACTTACAGAGGTTTACGATTAGTTCAATATTTAAGTATTCACTCAGTGAAAATGAGTTTGACACCCCTGATGTATAGAGTGTATTTTTTACTCATTAAATGTTATATTCATTGAATATTGAATATTCAAAAATAAGGACATTTCTAAGTAACCCCAAACTTTTGAATGGTAGCGTATATACGTAAAAAGATTCATCAAAAAAAAACAAAAACATGCTAGCACAAACACGGACAGATCTATATAATATAAACCCTATAACCTTTCTCGCTCTCCCTCTCTTGGATTCACCCTCCATTGCTCCCTCTCTCCTCTCCTCCCCTCCCCACTTCTGCCCTTCCCTCACTCAGCTCTATCATGATTCTGCAGCTCAGCCTCTGCAGCATGACTCCACTTTCCTCTCTGCACCTTCAGTCCGCCTCTCCAGAGCCGTCGCTGACAACTCCAAGAAAAAAATACTGGAAATGGCCTTTAGATATCCAGAGGCAGGCAGAGCAACAATAGAGCACACACACATGCACACACACATGCACACACACATGGCACACCACATTCTCAGAACTAGACAGGCTGTTTAATTATGTCCCGGTGCAGCCATTAGGCCTTTTAAAGCTGGGAATGAGTGTAAACAACACAACACACAGAGTTTGATTCTCACCAACTATATAATATTCAGACATTCTCTCTGCATCTCTGTGTTTGTTTGTGCTCTGCATGGATCTGGGGGAGAAAAAAAAACTGTGTTTTCATCGACTTGATTTATGAGCCATAAAACAGCTCGTGAGAGGCCATAGAGAAGGGCAAAAAACAAGTGCTCAAAAAACGGCGTATAAAGCTGAATAAAGACAGGCTGATTACCTCGAGCGACGTCCCTTGGTTTGACGTGAACATGCATCACGCATTAGGACTCTGTTCGATTCTCACTGAATTAGAAAATAAAGTCCTGTCATTGTGAACTTGTGGGACCACTTTATCTCTGTATCCACACCTGAGAGGAGGAACTCACCATCTGATTCACATCGTGATGTGATTGGCCTGATTGTTCTCAAAGGTCAACTCACGAGCTGCTTTGAGGCCTCAAATATTCATACTTTTGCTTGAAAAAAAAGATGTTTAATTGACACACGAAATCTCTGGAATTTACTCATTGAAGTCTTAATAGGTTTGCTTTAATTTTTGTGTTTATTACATTATATGGAGCTGTTAAATCAAACCAAAAGTAAACATGTATGCAGTTGCTTCTTTTTTCCTTATGGCAGTACTTAAAGGCGCCATATGTAAGAATGTGGCCAAAAACAGTTACTACACTCAAAATTCAAAATACCGAGGTCTTTTAGGTTTCGTTTTCTCCGCCATTGTAGCTCAGACGTAACTGGAAACCCGTGGTTGCTCGGCAGCAGAGACTCTACTGACTGCAATGATTGGTAGACGGCGGTAGGTGGCGCCACATGCCAAAACATGATTTGTTGTCCGCAAAAGATCATTTTTTAACGTGAATATTTTGTCTGTACCGTTGTTGTTGATGAGTTCGGTTTGTTATATGAATATTATTCCTGAGTCTCTGTGACATATTAGGAGGATTTTATGGCCCTTTAACACATATAGGGACAAAAGGGACGTCGTGCTGTGTGAAAGAAGACCTGGAACTAGTGATCGCGACCATAAACCACTCAAAAAACTATTAATGATCTAATAAATCAAGTGAAAAGTAACAGATTTATTAACATACAAACAGATTTCTTTTTGCAAGTCGCCCCCTAATGGCCACTAAAGAGAATACAGGCTTCAGGCACTTCCACAATGACTTCTTTTTCCACAGCTACGTTTTTATTTGTTATTGCTGTGAAGTATTTGGTTAATATTATCTTGAAACTTGCTCGTATCGGAGTATAACTTGTGCTGTAATTTTTGACTTAATTTGCTGTGTGGTGCACACACACACACACACGCACACACACACGCACACACACACACACACACACACACACACACACACACACACACACACACACACACACACACACACACAGAAACACACGCAGCTGATGAGTCATGTTTGGCTGAGTCATCCAAGTCAAACGAGGTAAAACTTCAGTCGAACTGTTTCTTTGTCCTTCTAAACACCTCAAAACTTTTTCTATATCTACCTTTGTGCCGACAATATTACACCAGAAACAACACAATTTATTTTCAGCAGCATATACAATACTTGATATATAATAATAAAAGACTCTAAATGATATCTTATCTCCTCTGCCTTCAGTGTATAGTATAATAGTATAGTATGAAATCATCTATGAGCATTTTTGCAAATATAATTGGAAACATTTTAAGTTAAAGTTGAATCCGTTTCAAAGTCGTCTTTCTTCACCCTCGGTCTGCTACACCGTGGCAATAAGCGATGATATAAAACAATGCAGCGAGGTAATATCCTGAGGCACAGGTACTGAAGAGACGACCCACAGAGGGCCTGTCACATTAAAACGTCCAGAAATGACAAACGGGTACAGAGACGTAAAAAAAAGGAAAAGAGAGAGCGAGACAGTGAATCTGCCTCCGTGTAGGTGGAGACGGCAGAGGAGGGAGGAGGGTTGCGGAGGAAATGGGCGATGAGTGACTCTGCAGATTAGAAACATGATGTCAGAACTGTGTAGGTGAGCCAGGGTGCTGAGAACACACAGAAGTCTGAGAACTCAACACGGGCTTCGTTATTATTTTTTTTTACGTGCAGATAAACTACATAAAACTGAAAATGTCTTGCTTTAATTGTTGTAAATGATGAGTAAAGTGTAGGTGAATTAATATATATCATTATTTATTGTGGATTTAAAGGTGAAGTAAGTAGTTTATAGTGACATCTAGAGGAGAGGCTGAAATTTACAACAACAAACTGCTCCTCTGCTCACCCCCTCCCTTCCCTGAGCGCTACGGTATCCTCAGCCGGTCAAATGTCGTCCTCGTCGTCTTTCTCCGTGGTGCGGGCGTACGGTCGGGTACTGGTTTAACTCCTTTATCCGCTGTGAAATACGTGTAATCCTCCATTCTAAACACGTAAAAAGATCCGCTCTCAGCCTCGTCTCGGCGCTCGATTTGTTCTCTCGGGTTTGTCCTTACAGGCTCCCGTAGAAACATGGCGTCGTGGCGATGCAACAGCGGCCCCGCGACCATGTTATTTTACATGACTTTTTAAAACACTAGGAAAATGAAACAAAAACTATGATACGGCGACTAGACAATGCAGGAGCAAATAATATGTCTAAAAAAGTGGATTTTGGGTCATATAAACCCATAAATACTACGCAGTGTCCTTTTAAATAGAATTAGGAACTTTATTTTATTGTCAATAATCGTTTTAACGCCATTTCGTGCATGATGACAAGAGCATAAGCATGACTCAGACCCAATAAGATGGGACGGTCCATCTTTTGGCTTGTCATCACTGATAAGTGTTTGCACTCATTGACCACTTATTAGGTACACAGGACATAATAAAAAGCCAGGAGCGTCACTGGGTGTCGTCCCTTTGGCTGCAACGTCTGACATACTGTTCATTCGGATGGAACTCGGTTATAATGAGAGGTTGAGTAATTCTTTTCTTCCATTTCTTCTCTCTGGCTTCCTATAATTTCAAACCAGTCTAGTCATTCTCTTTTGACCTCTGGCATCAGCGAGGTATTTTTTTTTTATATTTTCTCTTTCATTGGACCATGACAAACCCAGATTGGCAGTTTCTTAAAACATTCAGACCATTCAACAACCCCGCCATGTTCAAAGTCACCTCAATCACATTTCCTCCCGATTCTGATCCTCGCTTTAAGACTCAGCAGGTTCGTCCTAAAATGCACTGAGCTGCTGCCATATAATGATTAGATATTTTTTTGTTAAGAGGTTTTACCCAATACAGTGGCTGTGCAGAGTGTCGATGCTCAAATAAAACTGCCAAGTCACCGTGCTTTCAAAACATAATCTCCCCCCCCCCCCCCGAACGACGAGCCCAGTTTCATTTCGTGAAACCCGACACCGGTGGAATAATTGAATACGGGGTCTCACTGTGGTCACCCTGAGTCGGTTTAATTCACTTTAATCTGCTTTGCCTTCGCTGAGGAGAAAAAGCTGCTGACTGCAGCTTTAAATACTCATCGTGAGGCGAGGCCATCGTCAGCATGTGAGACGTGAGCGACAGACAGAGGGACGGTAATCTGCCGTGTACCGCGTGTGTGTCCCCCTGTCATGTGTGTATGATGGTCTCTGCCTGTTCAGCCAAATATCAGACATGTCCTTTTGTTCTAGGTGACCATGAAAAACAGCAGCAGCAGCAGCAGCAGAAGCACGACGGCTGATCTCCCCCCTCAGGTCAATTTATTTGCAAACTGCTACATGTGTAAACAAATTCGTCTCAATGACTCCGCTGTAGGGGACGTATCGACATCTTAAGCAGGTTCTCACAACACGCGCTGACAATTGTTTTCGGGGACAACAAAGGCTCGTGCAGCGAGTACAAGAGACTCACTCGAATGAACGCTTTGCACGCGTACAATAAACAGCCCATATTACATAATATATATCGCTATGTTGTGAGAACATTACTCTGAAAACAATATACGGAGACTTTGATAGATACAGCTCACAGAAGAAAAACGCTTATGTTGTATGTATAAATCGTTCTGATGAGCTTGTTTCTGGGAAAAAGCTCGGGAGGTAAAATCTGTTTATCAAGATGTAGAGTGGCTCTTCAACATGAGGACAGATGTGCTTTAAACACACTATCACTTACAGTTTGTTGTTTCTTATATATTATTTTTACGTATATCTTATGCTAGAGGATAATCTATTTAGCAAAAAAGGATTTTATATAGGTTTTATAATCCCATGTAGGAGGGGCCAAATGGCATGACCCAGACTAACTAACTAACTTTTCTTGTTACTGGAACAACCAATGAAATGTTATAAAAATATTAATAATAATATTTTTATTTTTTATTTTATTTATCTCAAAGTATATTTGATGACATGTTTTCGATTACCTTTTCCAAGTGTTTATTGTTTACTTAATGTATTAATTTTTATTTAAAGGTGCCATATGTAAAAATGTGGCCAAAAACGGTTACTACATTCAAATTCAAAATACAGAGGTCTTTTCGTTTTCTGACCTAACCCGTGGTTGCTCGGCAGCTGAGACTCTACTGACCGCAATGATTGGTAGACGGCAGGTAGGTGGCGCCACATGCCAAAACATGATTTCAAAACATAAACATGATATGCAGTCTGCAAATTTTTTTTTTTTTATGCAAATATTTTGTCTGTACTGTTGTTGTTGGTGAGTTCAGTTTGTTATATGGACATTATTCCTGAGTCTCTGTGACATATTAGGAGGATTTTACGTATTACATAATGCACCTTTAATATTAAAACACAAGTAGTCTCTAGTGAAATATAAAATGCAAAATGCGAGACAGAAACCTTTGGTGTTCTATTATATCTATGTTTATTCAACTTAGGCAACTTTGTGCATCATTATATCATCGTTATTAAACTTTTTTTATGTTTAACAGATGGGAAAGAAAAAAGAAAAAAGAAAATTGGCCAAAAACATCAGCCCCCAAAACTCACATCAGTCGACCTCCGGTTAACGACGAGCGAGACGACGTTTACAACATTGAGACCAAAGTGAGTCCTGAGGCTGCACAGGGTCACGATACTCACAGAGCTCATGCATCATTTATCTGTCAAACGAAAATCTGGCATTGAATTCAAAGTACAAGTTTGGGGGCGAAATATGAAGTGTGTGATGAATTCCAGTTGAACTCGGATTTCAACAGAAAACACACGAGTTCCATTGACCTGTTGAGGAAGTACCTGCTGCAACATATGCCTAAAATTAGAAAGCATGTGATTTATGTATTTGTGTATCTTTAAACTAGGTCTCTCAATGAATCTCATGTATTTATCCGTGCGTATAAATCGTAAATCATGACACACCCAGGCTCCATACAAGTTCAGCCTGATGTTTATAATTTCTGTATGTGTGTGAGAGGTGACATAGCTACACTCTATTTTCCCCCCTTTGTGAGGAGAATGTGTAATAGTGTTTTTTTCCCCCCCCTGTGGCGACTTATCTGTCCACCCTTTTTAGAGGATCACCTGTGAGAAAAGATGCTGTATCTGCCTGAGGTATGGACAGAGAGAGGGGGAGGAGAGAGAGAATGAGAGAGAGAGAGAGAGAGCGCTACTGATGCATTGCAGATAAACTGCAGATCCCAGTGTAAGCCCTCCCTTTCTCATTTTCTATGCAACCCCCACTCTTGTTGCTCTTTTCCTTTTTTCGTCCGGCCACTATATCCACGATGGCGTCACTGCCTCCACACCTCCCACTAACATCACCCCATATAGCCATCTAGAGCCTGTCACACCCTGCCCCACCTCACTATCTGCTCCCTTTAACCTTACAACTCTCACCCATCCATCCTTAAGAGCAACTTTTGCCTTTTGCAGAATACTGCAGTCTGAAGCTGGGTTGCAAAGACAGGAGTGCTTCATAAATTCACGATGGCTAAGATTCTTTCTGCCTACTCACTCCTTTGTTGAGTCCGATTCTGACTTTTTTCCGATTTTTTTGCATTATACATTGTATATTTGTTCACCGTTAAATAAACAGCTTTAAGTGTGTAACCTGCAAATATAGCAAATATCTGATTCCAAAAGACATACATGCAGTAGTAGTTTGACTCCCAATTGCATTATCTGGGTGTGTTCATTCAACTTTGAGAAATTCAGTTTAGTACAATTGTAGTTGGACTAACACATTTTTCTTGTCATGTACACGTACTGAACGTCATTTCTGTTCACAAAGACCAAAAAAAAGAGGCAGAATAATATCAACAACAACAAAAATCCCCCACAGTTATGCGCTGCAATAACAAAGACAATGACACCAACCTCATCAATTCGATGTTTTTCAGGTGAAACCAATTACTACTACAACAAAAGATCAAATTCTTAAGTCAGTCTTGTGCAAAAGTTCATTAAACTTCAGTGATTTGGGTCCTTGAGTGTTTTTTTAAGCGGTTAAATGATATTTATGTCTCTGCAGATTCATAGTTGTGCTATGCAGGCTATATAGATAACCTTTCTTGGCCAATATATGCATCGGCAGAGCTTTGAAGACCTCTAGGGAAAAAAGATGTCAATCAGTGCTGATCAATACACACAAACGTGGGATGGGTGCTGAACATGCAATAATCTTAATCTAACACTGTCAAGCTCCTAAGGTGCAAACATATGCATGAACACATCACACACTGAAGTAGACAAATATGTAGTATGACAACATTTCACCCACAAATGGACATTTATGTCAAATGGGATTGGCTCAACCTGCCCATTTGAACAATGAATCAGGCATTTGTTGATATTTAGAAGTTACACACCACAGTTCTCTGAACTCGGAGGGTACGACACGATCTTAAAATGATATTGTGATTTTCCATCATGATCTTGCAGTAACACTATTTGTGATGATATTTCACAGAATTTCAAAATAAAAAGCATTAGCCCTTTAGCACAGAGCGTATCGCACATGATACGTCTGCGTTACCGTAATTACGCGACGGTTTGTGCTATCGGAAAAGTTTCAGTCGTTTCTCAAAGCTGAGAAGTCAAAGGCAACGTGTGGTTATTACGGTAATTTCACTTGTGTGTCACCAGAGGAAAAAACGGCCTGATTTTGGACATTGAGACAAAGTCTCAAGCAAATTTTATTTCAAATATGTGTTATACTGTTCAAATTTAAAAAAGCTGAAAATGTTTGTTTGTTTGTCTTCATTTTAAATTGTTGACTATTTTAACATGAAATGAACTGTAAATAACTGACAGATATTTATTTATTTTATTTCTGACCCTTTTATGGTTAAAATAAGCAAAAAAAAAGTCAGACATTTTGAGGCTTAGGTGTTAAAGCGTTAGTGTGGAATGATATAAAGTTCACAATAAAAATTTATTTATAATGCAAAATGTAAATAAAAAAAAAACATACATAAATATCTTATTATATCTTAATATTAAGTGGTGGGCCACGATGCATTTTTTTGGAGGGTATCATGTGGTCCACGGGCCATGAGTTTAACACCACTGCCTTAAACCCCTGTCGGGCAGACAATGTGGATATATAAGCGTCATACATCCTTCATATATCCAATTATCCAACGTAAAAATGCAAACGCTGCTCATTTATATGAGCGACTCAACAATATAACAGCTGAATAAAAGGTCACCCTGTCCTTGCAGTTTCTATATATCAGCATAATATAACAACACACCTCTGCACTGTGTCACCTACACATGTCAGCGCCTTGACCTCCCTCACTCACTCACTCACTCACTCACTGGTGTCTGCGAATCAGAGGCTGTCTGGCCAGACTGGGAGCTCACTGGGATGGGCTCGTCTGTTTTGTGCTGCAGTGCCATTTTGAACACGCTCCAACCCTTCTGCAGTGCACTGGAGCCCAGACCTGATGCTGAATGACTCCCCTGTTTTTGCCCACACACACACACACACACTCCCAAACCCTCCTTCTATGTTGTGCATCACACCACCACCGCCGCCCTTCATAGGACGTCCCAAAAGCACCTCCAGGATTCTGAGTGACTAGCATCGACAATGGGATCTATTTGTTTGAAATCCCGCAGCGATGCACGTGTTCGAACAGGGAGATGTGGACGTGATGTGAGGCAAGTGGAGAAGGGCACTGTAAACGTTAAATTAGTTACAATGCATATCTGGTTGTGGTTGAAATGGGCAGACACTCGCACACAGCGATTGTAACAGTATCTCCTATCCCTCCCTCCCTCCCGCCCTCTGTTTCTCTCTCTGTCTGTGAAGCAATCTAAAACTGGCTGGCCTATAAAACTCTACATACAGTGGAATGTGTTTTATGGAGAAAGTCCTGTTCTGTGGTGAAAATCAGAACACATTTTCCTGCTCAGATTCTAGATCTGTAACACTCTAAATGTGAAATATTATTTCAGTCGATCAACACGTATCAGGAGTTTAAAAATCAGGGCATAAAAAGAGCCACGACTCGCACCTGTGGATAACTGTGTTGATTTTTGACAACATTGATTATACATTAAGTGAGGGGTCCTCAGAAAGAACTGATGCAGCTCTTTTTTTTTTTTTTTTGCTGCATTACCCTCAAATGATTGGCAATCGTTTCACATCGACCTGAGATCAGAGCGAAGCGCCGAGATTGATAGGAGATCAATGGCGTGTCGCTGAGGCCCGAGCCACCGCCATTCAAGTGGGCGGTCTCGCATTAAAGCGCACGTATGCAAATTCTGCCCCCGCATGGCATTATACAACCGAAGGCATTACAATAAATTACCCTCATCTGACCTTTCACATTTGACTCGTGTGTTTGAACACATGCCACAAACAAATCCCACGCTGAAAAAAGAAAATGGTTGTTTTTTCTTCTCACCAATTTATGTGAGAATTGTGTTCACATAATGTTTAAATAACTTTCAATTTTTTTTCATCTTACAAACTAATTTTCTTTTCTTTTTTCAGTTCAGAAAGAAAGAAATAAAACTAATATGACAACCTGAACAAAACTTTCTCTCTAACCACTTAATACATAACCCAAATATTAACCCTAAAATTAACCAGAAATTAATTTCTTCCTCACTAGGACCAGGTTTTTGGTAACAAATAAACACTTACATACACAAATCTGATGCCTTATTGATCATGCTGATGTTTCGCTGAGTTTTATATTCGAAACTAAAAATGTTTAAACAATTAATCAAAAAAATCTGCACCTTGTCACAAAAACATATGGATAGAAAAATAAAGATTTACTGACGAAGCAACGTTTAAAAAATGTCTGAGGACAAAAATCTGTGAACTTACTAAAATGGCAACAATCTGCCCATTGAATCTGCCCTCATTACAATATCTACCTCTATCCTTACCATCCCAACTAAAATCTGGACCCCAACATTTACTCTAACCATGATCCTTGAGTCAAAGCTGCAGTGTGCAACTGTTGGTGATTTTAGCTGTTGTTGATGTTATTTTTGTGAACGAAACAATGTAAAAAAAATACTTGTATGCTGTATCCTTAATCTGCAATCTTTTTTTCTGAGCAGTAGAGCTTATGTTTTTCAGTCGTACTCAAACATGTCCAGCTGACCTGCTTTACTAATGTTGCCTCCATTTGTCTTCCTGTGTGCAGCATGGGAATATTCCAGCTATTTTTCAGGGGGAAATGCAGAAGCTTAAGGAACATTTCTCTGAATCTATATCCATTGCACTCATTTTCATTTAGCCTATACTAATGTGCCAACTTTTCCATTTCCCTGTAGTGTAAAAAACTTTTATGCAGTAAGACTTTTGTTTTTAATTTTCTGTTCACATTCAGATGTCACTGTGAGCAAATGAAACAGGGTGATGTAAAACCACCTACAAATAAAGGTGTAGTCATTTTGTGAACTAATCTGACAATGGTTTGTGCACTACAGCAAAAACAACAACAAAAAAACACTTACAACTTGTGAAGACCTGATGAAATGTCCTCACAACATCAACATGTCCCCACAACATTGCTGAAAAAACAATGTTTTTGTCCCCACGTCCTTATGTGTTACACTCTGCTGAGTAACGCAGTGAGGAAAGTCGTGGAAACACCTTGTCTGCTGTCCATGGTGCTGAAATGACTGGGCCAGGCCACGTGGCTCTGAGTGGACGGGACTCCGGACCACTAAGAGACGGCCTGAGGGGGAAGCGCCCTCCCCCCACACTCATATCAATGGGCGGATGAAAACTGCTTGGAGTTGCTCTGAGCCTCTGATATAAAAGGAGCAGACGGAGGTGGTTTAAGTCGCTGTGAATGCCATACACCCCTCACCTGCACACATACACGCATACACCCACGCCACCAGCCTCCTGCACGCCACGGGACCCCCCTTTTCATTCCTGCGCACATCCCCTGTAGTCTGACCGGATGAGTTACCCGGTGGACACGATAGGGAGCCCCTTTCGGAGAGTTATGGATACTAGGACGAGCAGCAGTTACGGCTACAGCCGCACTCCCTCCAGCGGTTTCCGCTCCCAGTCCTGGTCCCGGGGAAGCCCCGGCTCCAACATCACCGCATCCTACAAGAAGAGCGTGAACATGCCGGTGTCCCGGGCTTACGGCTCCACGGTGCTCAGCTCCGCCGACAGCGTTGATTACAGTCAAACCTCCATCATGAACGGAGACTACAAGCGATCTAACGAGAAGGAGCAACTCCAGGGGCTCAACGACCGCTTCGCCGGTTACATAGAGAAGGTGCATTACCTGGAGCAGCAGAACAAGCAGATCGAAGCCGAGATCCAGGCGCTGCGGCAGAAGCAGGTGTCGCGCTCCCAGCTGGGAGACCTCTACGACCAGGAGCTGCAGGAGCTGCGCTCCGTGCTGGAGCAGATCCATCATGACAAGGCGCAGATTCAGCTCGACACCGACCACATCGAGGAGGACATCCAGCGGCTCAGGGACCGCTTTGACGAAGAGGCGCGCATCCGGGAGGAGACGGAGGCCATCATCCGTGTCCTGAAGAAGGACGCGGGCGACTCCGAGTTGGTGAAGTCCGAGTTAGACAAGAAAGTTCAGTCGCTGCAGGACGAGATCGCCTTCATCCGCAACAACCACGAGGAGGAGGTGAACGACCTCATCGCCCAGATCCAGGCTTCTCAGGTGACCGTGGAGAGGAAAGACATGCAGAAGGCGGACATCACCGAGGCTCTGCGGGAGATCCGCTGCGAGCTGGAGGGTCACTCCAACCAGAACCTGCAGCAGGTGGAGACCTGGTTCATGTGCCGTTACTCCAAACTCACCGAGGCTGCGGACCGCAACAAGGACGCGATAAAGTCCGCCCGCGACGAGATCTCCGACTACCGTCGCCAGCTGCAGACCAAGACCGTGGAGCTGGAGTCCGTGCGCGGGACCAGAGAGTCACTGGAGAGGCAGCTGAACGACATCGAGGACCGTCACAACAGCGATCTGGCCAGTCTGCAGGTGAGGAGGAGGCGCACAGCCGTGCGTAAAAGAGCGAGGCACAGACTGTAAAAACAACTTCCACATATTATATCTTTAAATTACGCTTTTATTTAATGTCTTTAAAACGAAATAATCACGTATTATAATGGATGCATTTGTTTGTATGTTTAAAACTTAATAATGTTTTTTTTGATTGAGTAATGTGCTGTCTTGGTGACGCAGTTTTTATTTATTAATGCGTAAAAATGCTGCAAAGTCACTTCATGGCAGTAACTCGTCACGTTTATGCATCAGGGGTTGTGGGAGTGGACGGAGCGAAAACTGCTGTTTTTCTGCTGCATAATGATCATTACCAGCGGTTTATTGCTCTGACAAACACTGAGCACTCACTTTCTGCGCATGAATGACAGATTTGCGAGTGTTGGGGAAAAGGGTTTGGGAGGGAGACACTGCAGCACTCTCTCTCTCTCTCTCTCTGTGTAAGCATTGCTGAGTCAGAGGCCTGGGTCGATTCCTTCATTGGCTCTCCTTGCATTACATCAAACAGATTACAGGGCGTGGGTGGGGTTGGAGGGGGGAGGGGGGGGGATTTGGAGTGAGCAAGTGTGGAGGCTGCCCTTGAAAGAGAGGCATTCAACATCCTCACAGTATACTGTACTGCGTCAGATTCTCTTAAAACAGCACCACCATCCTTTCACAATGATGAATGAACATGGTTTTCTTTTCTTTTTTTTCTTACATCAAGGCATCAGGCAAATTAAAAGCTGCGTATGCTGTAAATAATTTGCGTGACATCCATTCAAGCATGGTTTGTTTTTCTTTGCTTCTGTTTTCTCTCAGGAGACGATTCACCAGCTGGATAATGAGCTGAAGAGCACCAAGTGGGAGATGGCTCGCCACCTGCGCGAGTACCAGGACCTCCTGAATGTCAAGATGGCCTTGGACATTGAGATTGCTGCATACAGGTATAGATTTGTCATGGGAAAAGTACTTTTCATACTTCAAACTTCACTTTTTGTATAGCAACATTTGGTTTAAATGTATGATATACGCATTTATCTCCGACCAGGAAACTCCTGGAGGGTGAGGAGACCCACTTCAGCACTTTCCCCTACCGCCAGACGGTCACCTCTACCAAGATCTCCAAGCCCAAATTGGAAACCCCCAAGCTGAAGGTGCAGCACAAGTTTGTGGAGGAGATCATCGAGGAGACGAGGGTGGAGGACGAACAGGCCGACCTCGACGAGGCCCTGGAAGAGATAGCACAGGAGCTGTCTGCCACGCTTGGACAGGCGAGAGAAGAAGACGAGGAGGAGGAGGATGAGGGCAAAGAGGGTGGAGATAGCGAGGAAGCAGAGGGTGAGGAGGAAGAGGGAGAAGGCGGAGAAGGAGGAGAGGAGGAGGAGGAAGTTATAGGCGCCAGTGAGGCAAAAGTAAGCGCTAGCGCACCCACCAAGGAGGAAGAGGAAGAAGAGGATGACGAGGGAAAAGGAGGTGATGAAGAGGAAGAGGGTGAAGGAGAAGGTGACAAGGAGGGAGGGAAGGAAGAAGAAGGTGAGGGAGAGGATGAAGACGAGGGAGAAAAGGGGGATGATGCAGAGGGAGGCGATGAGGCAGAAGCAGAAGAGGGAGGAGAGGAGGAGGAGGTAGTTGAGGAGACAGTTCTGTGCTCCAAAGCTCCAGAGTCTAAAGCCTCTCCTGACAAAGAGAAGGCTGAAGAAAAGGAGGCCAGCGGAGGAGAGGAGGAGGAGGCGGCAGCAGAGGAAGCCGAGGCCAAGGAGGACGAGGAAGAGGGCGGTGATCAGGACGAAGACGCAGGCTCTGACAAGGCATCGAAGAGCGGAGACGAGAAAGAGGAAAAGGAAGACGAGAAGAAGGCAAAAGACGAGAAAGCAGATGATAAGCCAGAAAAGGAGGTCGCCAAGGCAGAGGCTCCCAAAACAGAAGCCGCAAAGCCTGAGGCTAAGAAGGAAGAAGCATCCAAGCCTGAATCCCCAAAGTCTGAATCACCTAAACCAGAGTCTCCTAAAGCTGAATCTCCCAAAGCTTCATCTCCTAAATCTGAATCTCCTAAACCATCATCTCCTAGGCCTTCATCTCCTAAAGCCGAATCTCCCAAAGCTTCATCTCCCAAATCTGAATCTCCTAGGCCTTCATCCCCCAAACCATCATCTCCCAAATCTGAATCTCCTAGGCCTTCATCCCCCAAACCATCATCTCCTAAATCTGAATCTCCTAGGCCTTCATCTCCTAAAGCTGAGTCTCCTAAAGAAGGCTCACCAAAGGCTGGCTCTCCCAAACCTAGTTCCCCAAAAGCTGAATCCCCAAAGTCTGAATCTCCTAAGCCTGAGTCCCCAAAGTCAGAATCTCCTAAACCCGAATCCCCGAAATCTAAATCTCCTAAAGCTGAATCCCCAAGAGCTGAATCCCCGAAAGCTGAATCCCCAAAGACAGAGACCAAGCCTGAGTCTCCCAAAGCTGCTGAAGAGAAATCCGAGAAACCGAGCGAGTCCACAGAAGACAAGAAGGTAGAAAAGAAGGACGTTGCCATGAACGGCGACGTAGACAAGAGCAGCCCCGAGGAGGAAGTGAAGAAGGACGAGGGCAAGGAAGCCGAGGTGCTCGCCAACGGCGTGGACGAGAGCCCCGTGAAGGACGACGGCAGCCAGAAAGTGGTCATCACCAAGACTGTGGAGACCATCACCACCGGCGAGGACGGCTCCAAGCACGTCACCAAATCCATCACCGTGACCGAGACGGTGAAGGAGGTGGAGGACGTGGTGCAGGAGCAGGTGGTCTCCACCAAGAAGACGGAGAAGCACTCCACCCAGTCCATCAAGCAGGTGACGGAGGGCAACTGAGCGGACTCCACCGAGGCTGATCCGGCGGCGGACAAGGAGGAGGAGGAGGAGGAGGAGGAGGAAGAGGACGACGCGACGACAAGCAATCAACCCTGAACTAACATAACAAAGAAAAAAACATACAGCTAGAGCGATGTAATTACAGATAACCAACTCTCAAACATACGAAACAAATCATAGAGAGAAGCCAAAACGTTAATGCTATACAAGTTTAAAAAAAAGAAAAAAGAAAAAATGATGCATGTTGAGAGAAAGCTTTAAAAAAAACGGGCTTCGTTGCAGACGCGGTTCAGAAGTAAGTGACTGAGACATTTAAAATCCTCCTTGTTCTGTTTTTTTTTTTTTTTCTTTCTTTCTGCAGTTCACAGGTGAGCTCACAGGTGGGAGGGAGCAGGGGGGGGGGGTTGCTGCATGCTAGCTCAGGGGAGGGGGAGCACTTTCCTCTCTTATCTGTACGTATGGTAGAAATACACGAGTAAATCGATATACAAAAGGAATAAATGCAATGTGGGCGGGCGGGCGAGTGATTTTTGAGTTTAAGTGATAGAAGAGAGGGGGGGGGGGAGGGGGGTATAGACTCATGAAGAAGCCTTACTTGACACATGAAGATACCAACTGAGCCAAAAAGAAACTTAATGACAAAAATACACATCGACAGAAGAAAGACACAGGCCGCAGTATGAAAAAAAACAAAAAAACAACAAAAAAAAAACACACACACACACACAACCATAATCACATCCAGTAACAGAGGCAAACTACAGCTTAACGAAAACCTGAAGAAAACTTCCTAGCCTTAAACATGCTTTTTATCAGTGTCTGTTATGTTTACCTGAGTGCAATTGAAAATACAAAACCTATATATATATATAGAGATATATAGAGATATATATATATGTAAAATGCAGACTTGTGCATTATTGTATGCATAGGATGGACTTGAATTTAAATACAGAAATAAATGAGGTGCTACTGTTTGCAATCCCATGACATGACTCACCATGAACGATTTCCCAGCAGCATTTGCTCAATAAATGTCATTACGAATTAAAGAAAAAGTCGTCTTGTCATGTTTTGTCAAGTTGTACAGTGTGTCATAATGGCTGTGCTCATTCATTCATAGGGTGAAAGGTCACAGCCTGGACAGGTCTTCAGTTAAAAAACCACTCCCGCTCACATTTAGAGTCATTACGGCTGTGTTTATTTTCAAAAATAATCACATGCCGTCAGCCATTTTACTTGGTATTTGTAATGACAAAGGATAACTGATGAAGTATATTAACAAATAAACACATAAATAAACACAATATATGCACCAACAGTTTTCCTAGGCCCACTTTTTTTTAGATGACATCTAATTATAATTATCAATAATGTAATAACCCCCGAATCTTGATAGGTTTGACAAAATTAATACCGACATGGCAGGACAGTTCCAACGCTCTACTTTAATGCATCGCACAGCGCGTCACTGAAATCTCTCCCCCCTGACAACACAGGCAGGTAGGAACCAATAACACGCTGGGGTGTAAATAAAATATAAAATAAAATAAATTCACATTCAAATAATCACACATATATATATATTATATAGATATATATCAGTTTACTAATCAAGATATTTAATATGTGCTACATAATAATATTATGTACTATGTACTATGTACTATGCAATGCACATAACTATTATATTCAATGGCATAAGAAGATATAATAAACAAACAGAACGATATTAACCGTAACCTAGATTACAATATCACGGACATTAGTTATGAGAAATACAGTTTCACTGTTATTTTTAATATAATTAGTGTGCAAATACAGTCGCTATCAACCAAGAATGCACCTTATATCATCACTGAGATGCAAATAAGTCATTTAGTGACATTTAGTCCAGTCAAGATTTATGTCTCTGCTTATATGTAAATATATCATCCCAGAGATTTCTCTAAAGTACAGAATATATTTGATGGATGTGCTGCTCAACTATAGTTTTCATGGAGCTTTTAAATAAAGTACGGGGCTCATTTTTTCTTGTCACTGCCAACAGATGATGATAAAGTCACAAAGGGTAAGGTCACACTCAGAGGCACACTGCAGGAAAAATGAGGACCAAAAAGAAGAAAGAAAAAGAAAACACAGTAAAGTCAGCTTTTCAAAACAACTGGTGGCAAATATCCGCAAACCTCGGGTGCTGTTGATCATAAATGACAGCGCTGAGTCATTTTACTTCATGACTCCTGTCTTTTGCAATTGCAATTTTTGGCCAGAGTGGCCGCTGTTTCAACAACAACAACAACCCTAAAAATTAGTATTCATAAGGTAACTTAAAACAGTATAAACACGTGCTGCAGTTTAAAGGAACATTTATTTGGTCTGAGCAACAGTTAGAGGTGAAGACCAATCAATCAATCAACCAATAAATCAATCAATCAATCAACCAGATAATTTACTATAGTTGAGGCTGTGGAGTTAATAAGAAGTGATCCTTTCACACCTGTCAGTTGTTTTTATTGCCCATAATTAACTAAAGTAATTTGTTTGAAAACACATAATCAATTTTCTTTTGGATGTATGCCCTTAGACTTTGCTCATCTTTTTCTTTTTTAATTATCATTGTAAATCATTTAGAAATTATTCTGTAATTATTAATTTTACTGTATATTTGAATTAACAAATATATAGATAGCCATATTTAAACCGCCCCAAACAAAACTATTTTGATCATTTTTAAATTATATTTTCATATGTGTCCTTTAACAAAAGTTAAAAGTTCTGTTCTCTTACTGGTTGTAACAGACAGTTGTGTTGTTGCATTGTTGTGATTCATTATCTAAAATGTAACCTCTTGTACTAGCAAGAGGTTATAAATTCAGTTTTTCCTTTTTGGATGGGATATTATACTAAATCTAAATGTTAAAAACAAATACTGAAGCACAGCATATAGTAAATACTTTATGGGAGGGTGTCATGACTGCTGAAGTGAACATAAAGCCACTTACTGTCAATGTTTCTACTCGAAATAGAGATTTGTGTATGATTTACCCGACTCAAAAAAACTAAGGACAGACACGTGTGTCTCTTTGATAAGTGTTTATTTCACCAACAGAACGTCACACACTCACGTTTTGCAGTTAGCAGTTGCACATACTGTATAACTGTGCACTGTTTATGGACGACGGTGGATATTGGCAAGCAGTTAACTGTGATTTGTTGCTTTAAATGGCCATTGGGCTTTTTTTTTTTTCACTGAGCACCATGTTAACAAGCAGAGTGGAGAGCAAACAGCGCTGAGGCCTCTACTGGTTTTATTGAGCTGTGGTTTGTTTGTATGTACGTGGACGGTCTGGACTGTGATTTGCTGAGACTTAACCGTTTACTTCTTCTCCTTTGTGCTCTTCTTCTCCTCTGCAGCAGGTTTAGAGGCCTTTTCTTCAGCTTTCTCCTGTTTGACGTCAGCTTTGTCGTCCGTTTTTGGAGCGGCCTTGTCTTCTTTCTTGGCGTCAGCTTCCTCCTCCTTTTCGTCACTCGCTTTTACTTCTTGTTCCTCCTCTTCTTTTGCGTCCTCCTCTTTGTCATCGGATTTTTCCTCCTCTTGTGCTTCTTCTTTGCCTTCAGGCTCTTCCTCTGCTTTGTCGTCTTTCTCCTCCTCATCTTCAGCCGCAGCCTCTGTCACCTCTTCCTCTTGCTCCTCTTCATCGCCACCTGTAGTAATACTCAAGTTTTATTCAATGTCATTGTGATAAAATAATGTAATGACATAATAAACAAAGATACTCTAACCTTCTTCTTCAACTTTAGCCTCTTCATCTCCATCTGCAGCCTCCTCTTCAACCTCCTCCTCTTCTTCCTCCTCCTCCTCCCCAGGTGGGCTGGCCTCTGCCTGGTGGGCGTGGCTGGCAGAGATGATGCCCTCTGTGGTGCTGGAGCTGAGCAGACGTGATGTCATCAGGTAGGAGGTGCCGGAGCTCAGGCTGGAGTAGACAGGCCGGGCAAAGTGGGGCGCTGACAGACTGTGGCTGTACAGAGAGGACACGCCCCCGGCAACGCCAACACTGAAGCGAGACTCCTCCCCTTCCAGAAGCTTCCTGTGTGGATTTAGTGAAAAAAAGAGATGACAATGAATAAAAGGTATAATTTCTAAATTTGACAATCAATATAGTTCATTTGTCCATTAATTTATGAAAAAGGATATAGTTGGAGTTGTGGTCACCAAAATAAAAGTCCATCATACTAATCTGACAAATCTTAAGTATGTTTGCAGAAGTGTACAATGAATTAGAAATGAAATTTGTTTACTTTTTGTGGCCTTAAAATAAGCGATTTAAGTACAACAGGCAAGGGCCTTGGTTTATGGAGGACGCCATCTTAAACGGCCATGTTTCTGTACCAGCCATACAAACATGGAAGTGAAGAGAATGGCTTCACCCACAGGAACCTGAGCCAAAAAAAACGAATTTACAACATGTGTATAATATGGGAACATCAGTAGCTTGTGAATAACTCAACATCCTTTCCATAGTTTCTGACGGGTGATTAGAGGAGTTCTCCGTTTGTTGTCTTAGGTCTTATCATTAGATGTCACAACTTCTAACATTCTAAACACCTCAAACAACAGAAATGTTGATTTTCATCATTCTCTAATCAGATTTCTGCGTCTCACCTGTATGCAGCGATCTCAATGTCTAGTGCCATCTTGACATTCAGAAGGTCCTGGTACTCCTTCAGGTAGCGTGCCATTTCCTGTTTGGTGCCCCTCAGCTCGCTCTCCAAATCTGTGATGGTGTCCTACAGTACATGAAAGACAAAGTGTAAAGTATTTTACAAAGACAACATAAGGTGCAACATAGTTAAAAAAAACCAAAAAAAAAAAACCTGCATGGCTGCAATCTCAGCACTCTGCTTCTCATCCATCTCGTGCAGCTGTTTCTCCAGGGATTCATTGAGGCCTCTGCACGCATCAATCTCCAGCAGTCGGGCCTGGAGCTGGCGTCGGTACTCGCCCGCTTCATCCTTGGAGCTTCTGACTGCGTCACAGTGCTGGGCCACAGTTTCAGTCAGCGAGCCCATCTTCCCTCGGAACCACTCCTCAGCTGCTTGCATGTTCCTTGCTGCCAGCCTCTCGTACTGGGACCTGATGTCCCTGAGAGCTCCAGAGAGGTCTGGAGTGGCGGCTTCAGACTCCACAGCCACATGGACTCCCAGCTGGACCTGGGCCTGAAGCTCGGCCACCTCTCCTTCGTGAATCCTCTTGAGGAAGGCCAGCTCTTCCAGCAGAGTTTCAACACTCTTCTCCAGCTCAGCCTTTCCTAAGGCAGCCTGGTCGGTCTCGCGACGGTTCTCCATCAACCTGCCCTCAGCCTCCTCACGAGCCAGCACTTCCTCCTCATATCGGCCCTGCAGGGCACTCAGGGTTTGTTCCAGTCGCTCTTTCTGGCCCAGGATGGCTTGGTGGTCGGCCCTGGCCTCATCCATAGCTGCTCTCAGGGAGCGGGCCTCTTGCTCATAGAGTCCCCTCAAGCGGGACGGCTCATTGTGCCTCTGCCTCAGCAGCAGCAGCTCTGCCTCCAGAGCCCGGTTCTGCTGCTCCAGCTCATGCACTCGCTCGATGAAGACGGCAAAGCGGTCGTTGAGGTCTTGCAGTTGCCTGTGCTCTTGGGTGCGAACGGAGCGGAATTCGGAGCTGATCTGGGCTGCCTGGCTCAGCTCCAGCTCCAGAGAGGAGGCCGGTGAGGAGGAGGAGAGCAGCACCCGGCCGGGAGAGGAGGAGTACTGCACGCGGGAGGACGACAGCGGGGAGGTGTGGGACGAGTAGACGGAGTGGGTCCTCCCTCTGTTCACCACCACACGAGGGGGAGACTCGACATACCAGCGCCTGTAAGACGAGGTGGGATAGTATGGGTCATATCCGATGCTACTCATGGCTGAGATTTTGGGAGCACTGGCTGCTCTCCCTCTCCTCTCCTCTGTGTGTGTGTGTGTGTGTGTGGAGATGTATGAAGGGCTCAGGTTTAAGCCTCGACTGCTTTCTGCTGCAGCAGCCGGTGCTTTTATAGCAGGACACCGAGCTCTGACGCAAGCGCTTTGTCCAAACTCTGACAACGCAGGCTCTATAGGCTTACACACTGCCACTGCAAGAAATGAGAACGAGACGAGCCATCGGAGACGGAGAGGAACAGTGAGGAGGGAAGCGGTCGCACAAAATGACTTAAAATAATGTAGCTGTAAAAACTACACGAGTGACTTGTCAGACTTTGAGATTTGATGCCACAACTCTACAACAGAGTTTGCTTTGCGACAAAAACTTAAATTAATGCAAAAACAAAAATGAGCTTAAATATTTAATTCCCTTATACACATGGCTGAATCACTGCAGGAGAGAGAGGGAAGGGAAGAGAGGAGAGGAGAAAGAGGAGGAGGAGGAGGAGGGGGTTGTACTGACTTTTACCACCATGACACAGCATCTCTCCCGGTGGCGGAGAGCAGAACTGCAGCCATAACCTCAAAAGACCTGCAGTGAAAACAATTCCACCCAAACACAGAAAACAGCAGATCTGACGTGAGAATGACATAATCCATAGAATAATTTAGTCAAATCTAAGCAAAAAATGCAGCTGTTTTAGTTGTGCAGTTTTATGTGTTCCTATTATTGTAACTGACCAGTAAATGTTCACGTTTTGGACACATATTTCTACCTCAAAGGGACTTCTTGATTAAAGACAGATTAATTAATAATAATTTAAAAACAGTATGGTTTTTTTTGTCATGTAGTTTCATTAACTGAGTTTCCTCAGCAGCACATTCTCCATCAGCTCGGTTACATAAGAGTTGTGCATTTTCTTTTTCTTTTTTGTTCCAGGTTAAAAATGCAGAGGCTCAGTGAGGATTATGTTCTTGTACTTTTGAGCTTCGTGCATAAATGAAATGTAAGATGTAGTGCTTTTTGCAGTAATACCTGCATATTGTGTCTTTGTGTGAAGTGTGAACGTTTTGAAGTGTGTGTGTGTGTATTATCCGCACTCAGCAATTTTCCAATTCATCAAAAAAAGCTCCCACTACTTACAGACGAGTTACTGACTGTGGGATTTGGTGGCGACTTCAGTGGGAACTGAAGCGTCCTGAGTCATCGTAACAGTTGTGATCACACCATGCATCTCCCCTGTGTGCACTTTTCCAGCCCTAACAGCAGTCTGACAATCTGCACGGAGCAATTTCTGCCAGACAAGATTCTCTCTCTCTCTCTCAGGAGAAGGGGTGAAATGAAACAGAGAAAGCAGACAATTCTTCCCACTTAATGTGCTGATTTCTAGGTCATTGCTTATGCTCTCTGCGGAGTTGAACCACCTCATTATCTGCCTTAATGACAAATTATGACTATTGTGATTTCTAGGAACTCCCAGAATTAGAGCTGCACCAATGACTGCGTCACACACCTGAGGGAAAATGGGGAAACTTGTGTTGAGAGTGTATATTTTGCTTTATTACTGTATATAAAATGGATGTAATCTTCCACAAATATGATGGGAGCAGCAGTTAGCCACTAGGGGGAGACTCTGTTCCTGTTGTAAAAAAGGAACGGCTTGAGATTTATATTGTCATAAAACATGTTCCTGAGGAGTTCATCGTCTCAATCAGTCAATCTTTTTCACTAGAACATGATGTTGATTTTAAAACTTTAGTTTCAAGGACAGCACGTATGAGTGGACAAATATCATCATCATATACTTTTTTAGCAAGATAGATTAGATCAGACTATGGACAGACTAATTTGTGTTTCCTGGCCATCATATATACTTATTATAAAAACATAACAATGACCTTAATTATATATATTTATACCAAAATGGGCACATTCAGTGTTTTTCTTTGTTTCTGTGCAATAATAATATAAAACAAACCCCTGTCTGCTTTTCATGATCATACAACACAGGCCGACACCAGATCTATATTACTACTCCAGCATCAGATGATTGTCTTTCTCTTTATTTCTAAATATGGAACCATACATTTTATTCGAAAGGGGACAAGACGAGACATCGACTTGATTACGTGACAGCTCAGCACTTTACAGTACGCTGTGGATCCGTTTTCCAGACTTTCTTCGTCGGCACTTTTCTATGTCCTCTAAGTTTTCACTGCACTGTTGCTTCCCAAGATCACATTTCATGATTGATACTATAGAATCTTGGGGTATAATATTTTGTGCAGGCATGACAAATCAGTATTTACTTTATTTTCACTAAAGAAAAGGTTTTGATATTTTACTTTGCAGGTTAGGGTTATATTATATAAAATGAAAATACTAGAGCATCTTTAGGAGGTGATGGAGTGAAATAATACTGATTTAAAGTTTTAAAAGATGAGATTGTACTGAATGGAACTACGGTGGCCTTCACATACCAGAAAGAAAGTTATTTGAGAACTCTGCCCACTCCTCTCTCTCTATCATTTGCATAGTCAACTTCCACGTCAACACATTTAAATGCATGTCTGTTCCAGCTGCTGTTGAAGCACTGCAGCGCAAGATGGCGGCTTCCAAAAATCAATCAAAAAAACGTACTACAAGGCTCAGAAACGGATCTATTACACACTTATACAAACATACTCGTGGGTAGTCTATTCAATTTATGTCGGCGAACCCTCCAAATTGTTACACACTGACCTGTAACAAGAATGAATATGTACTGCTGCAGCCGCAGCCGTTGTGTTCTACATATACAGTAGAAGAAAGCAAATGAATACATACACTGCAAACAGCTGCCAACTCAGCTTTGTTTTGGCAACGTGCCTGTGGATTTTCCTGCAACACTCGTCCACATTGCCTGTGTTGTTCACACATAACAACATACCATCTATTTAAATGAATGAGCAGGACTCTCGTTCGCTCTCTCAGTTTTGAAGTTGATCATTGCAGAGTGAGACGACTCGCCTTTTTGCAGCCTAACCTGATCTTTACACTTTTGTTCCACGGATCTCACTTTTAAAAGTCATGTTGCTATTTTGGCTTAATATCTGACCTCTGGCCTTCCAGCCGTCACATGTCCCAGCCTCTGGTGCTATTGGCTGATCCCGTGTGTCCATCAGCATGTGAATGCGTCTCACAGGCGGACAGTAAAGGAGGCCTGTCTGCTTTGCACTGCCACCACCCAGGCTGCTATAAAAAGAGAGTAGTATGCTCTACTGGGTTCACTGTTGTCAGCCAGTGTGTGTGTACACAACTTAGAAGGGCTGAGGTTATTGCGTCTGGGTTAGGGTACACTCAGGAGAAACACTGCAAGCATGACTGCCGTACATCGTCTGGTTATCGTCCGCCACGGCGAGAGCTCCTGGAACCAGGAGAACCGCTTCTGCGGCTGGTTTGACGCCGACCTCAGTGAGAAGGGCCTGGGGGAGGCCACACGCGGGGCCCAGGCCATCAAGGATGCCGGCATAAAGTTTGATGTGTGCTACACCTCAGTGCTGAAGCGTGCCATCAAGACCCTGTGGACCATCATGGAGGGCACAGACCAGATGTGGCTGCCCGTGATCCGTACCTGGCGCCTGAACGAGCGCCACTACGGAGGCCTCACTGGCCTCAACAAGGCCGAGACGGCCGAGAAGCACGGCGAGGAGCAGGTGAAGATCTGGCGCCGCTCATTTGACACCCCGCCTCCACCCATGGACCATGACCACGCTTACCACAAAATCATCAGCGAGGTGAGACAACCGTGTGAAAGAACACATTGATGCGATCTTTTGTCAGTAATCCAAACTATTTCTATTAAAATCAATTCAGTCAATTGTGTAACATCTTTCAACCGTTGCTACTTCCAGTCCCGGCGCTACAAGGGCCTCAAAGCCGGCGAGCTGCCTACCTGCGAGTCACTGAAGGACACCATTGCCCGCGCCCTGCCTTTCTGGAACGACGTCATCGCTCCCGAAATCAAAGCTGGCAAGAACGTGATCATCGCTGCCCATGGCAACAGCCTCCGTGGCATCGTCAAGCACTTAGAGGGTGAGCATACTGCAGTCAAGCAGGTGGACAATAAAACAGTGAATGAAGAAGAAAGTGCTGCAGTGACAGATGTGACTGATGCGTTCACTTTCACACAACAACAACAACAACACTGCAGTCTTGTTTTTTTTTTTTAACAATAATGGCTCTTGCATACAAGGAGAAGAGTCAGATAATCAGTAACTAACACCCACTCCCACACACAGTTGTGGATTACAGTGTGTAAAAATAGCACGCAAGGACTCAGGGACAGGGGAGAGGGTCAGGAGCCTGGTTCCCGTTACAGTCAGGACCTTTATGTAAAAGGTTGTACTTTCTCAAGCAGGGGAGTTATAAAGTCAGAGCGTCTCAAGGGCAAAATTAAAGCCCAGACATAAATGATAGGTCACGTATAAGCAGTTCATGTTACACATTCCTGTAGTAAAAAAAAACAAATTTAAACATGCAATCAAATTGACAGATAGTTTAGGTTTTTGGAAGAATAATGAACGATATTGGTGTTTGAAATCATGGCTATCCCAAGGAGACACAAGAAAAACTGATTTTTGCCACTCAACCCAAGTCTGACCTGATTAAATCTGCACCAGTCAACGATATCTTAATCCGTTGTCTTAACCACCTGGACTGTCACTTTAAAGTTTGCGCTGTATGTCTTGCAAGGCTCCAGACAGCGTTGAATAGTATCAGTTACATTGCCGCCATTGTACGGTCTGCTGATCTGCTCGTCTGTTCTTTTTCCTGCCACGTATCTGTAGGTATGTCTGACGCAGCCATCATGGAGTTGAACCTGCCCACAGGAATCCCAATTGTGTACGAGTTGGACGCAAACCTGAAGCCTGTGAAGCCAATGTCTTTCCTCGGCGACAAAGAAACCGTAAAGAAGGCCATGGAGGCCGTGGCTGCCCAGGGCAAAGCCAAGAAGTAAGGCTGCTCTGGAGGCTCCAAGAGGCGGCCAAAAAAAAAAGACTCTTCCCCCTTTTCTTCTATCGTTTATCCATCCTTGTAGTCCATTCCAACATGGGGAAATTGTTAATGGTTCTTTTGGAGATGAGCCATTTCCAGCACATTAGCCTTGTTTGTTTAAGTGATAGAAAGAGGAATGGCCTGTCAATCCAAGCAGACAGCCTGGCCTCGCATTACTCAGCCCTTTTAAATTGTGGTCAGGCCCTATTTTGAGGGCTTCAGCACCCTGGCACAACCAATAAAGAAACCATATTTTTATGTAAGCTTGTGTCTGTTTGATTCTACATTTAACGTCATATATCTCCTTCCCTTTTTTCCCCCCTTCTTCAAACTACATTGTCATCCTTATTTAGCACACCTTTCCTTCTGTGGCTTCTCATTCGGAAATCAGTAGTTTCAGCAAAGTGGAAAGGTGCTGTGAAATCTTATCCAGGAGGCAGAGTGGTGGTGGTGGTGGGGGGTGGAGGGGAAGAGGAGAAACAGAGATAAAGAGACCGAGTCGAAGAGACGAGTCAATAGGTTCATCTTGGCAGCATTCCCATGATGCAGAATAAGAGTTTTTTAAGCACTATCCTTCAACCCAGACAGATCACACTAAAGGAGAAAGCCTGAAAAAGTGGGTTTGGTTATAACCACTACAGCATAGCAGGGTTTATGTCAAAACACAGTATTTTGTGGCAGCGTTGCCTCACAATAAGAAGGTACTCTGGTTTCCTCCAACAGTTCAAAAACATGCAGGTGTTAGACACTCACAAGGTGGACTTACCAGGGTGTAACTCGCCTTTCGCCCCACATCAGCTGGGATTGGCTCCAGCCTGATGTGACCTTCATATGGAGGATTAAGTGGTAGACAATGAGTAAGTGAGAGCGTTTGGCTCTGCTTGCATCACTGCAAATCAATGATGACTTGTCTTTATACCATGATAAAACACTTCTATCATGTTAGGAGAGGCTTCTATGTCTTGTCTACATACACATTAGCGAGTCACTGAATGGACTGAAGACTTAATTTACTGAACGTGTCACGTCCATTCATCATTTATCCACCCACTTGGGTCCCTATAGTTCTTGTAAAGAAGTTAGAAACACTGTGGTGAGGTTATTTTCCACATTCTAAATGTAAGGACACTTCATACTGTTGATCTTATTAAATCAGGTTCATTAAAAAAAGTAGTAAGTAAAATAAATCTCAAGGTATTCCTGAACTCCTGAGTGCAAGAGAACTCATGCACCAGATCTGAAAGGATTCTCTGAAGGTTGAGTTTTGTTTATGTCAAAAGGCATTAATAAACTGTTAAATGCACCACATAAAAAATATTTAATTTAGCATTGACATAGCACTTACTTTTTTTCAATAATAATAAAAAAAGGCAATTAAATATTACACAGTTAATTCTGCAGTGTTTCTGTTAACATTAAAGAGTAATTTTAACACCAATTCTGACAACAAGGATTAAACAGACCTTGGAGTTATGTTGAATTTAACAACATTCAGTGCAACTTTAACACTGCAACATGTACTGCGGCGTATCAGACAACATTGCTCTAGTAAAACACAACAACAACTACAGCAGCACTGCACAGAGGAAGAACGTGGCACTGCTTCAGAGAAGCATCTGAAGCTTTCACGCCATCTACTGGCTACTGAGAAGAATTCAACTATGAGTGAGAGTGACTGTGAAAAGAAAAGGAGAGTTAAAGTCAAAAAGTAGTAGCAAACAGCAAACAAACAAACAAATAATTATCATTTTGGACAACAGTAACTTCTTTCTCCCTTTGTGCAGTCCACAGACAGAATCACATGCTGGTTTTTTTCAAGGCGTTATTAAAAGCATTTTAAATTCAACTTCACTATCAAGTTAAAACTAACAGCAGCCTTAAGGAAAAAAAAAAAAAAAGGCATCAGAGGTGGCAGACAAGGAACTGCACTTTTGAAGCAGTTTATGCCCCAGGAAGAGTCAGGAGCTCAGTTATGATTGGAGTTTGAGGGTTTTTGGTCCGAAGCAGTTTTAAAGGATGTTTACCTCTTGGATGGTTTTAAAAAGCTTGGCAGAGACACGATCTTATATGGGTTTTTCTTATACGTGACGGCTTTATTTGTCTCTTCTTTCGACATGTCGACATAGTCTACGGCACTGCTCACATTCTTTTCTATGTTGTTGATCAAATCCCCCTGATAGAAGAAAAGAAAAAACACCTGTCAGATATTTGTTCTCAGACTTAAAACTGTAATGTGATTGTAAACAGTACACATAACGCAGATTAAATTTAAGTTCCACACAACTCTGTTTTAGTCAGGTCTGATGTGAGATAAACAACGCTGCATACAAACAATGCTGTTTTAGTTCTTGAAGACCCCACAAAGGCAGAATAATCACCACAAGCTTTAGGTCTATTCCTTTATGTCGATTAGTATTCATTGTTTCCAACAAGGCAGCTATCATACCTGACTCTCTAACAGCATGGCAGTATCAATGAATATTTCATGCAGCTCTTTGATGCCGGACTCCAAGCAAACAATGTCCTGATGACGAGATTCAATCTCACTCAGAGCCTGGCTCGAAATCCGAGCATCACAGTTGATCTGAGAAAGAAGGAAAGAAAAAAGCATTGTTTTTTTTTTTTATCAATAACAACAAAAATACATTGCTGAATATTGAAAAGCCATTATTTTTGTGCATGACATGGCACCAACATCAGATATGAAGATGGTTAGACTGTCACGGTGCAGCATCGCCTCCAACTCTTCATCCGTTGTCACTTTGCCCACTGGAAAAAAATTAAAAGCAAACAAAAAACACTGTAAAAAAAAAAGAAGTGTAGAAAGGTACAGAACAAAAGATAACATGCATTTTGGTATGTTCACCACAGGATGGCGGTACTACACCTAAACTGCTAAACCACTTTGTTTAAACAAAATCAATTAAGTGCTATTCTGGCATCAGCCACCATCCACTCACAGGATGTGTGTGTGGCTGTAACCTGAACACAAAATGAGACCTTGTTTATGTATGGGACTAAAGCAGAAAACAACAACAATAGCACTTGGAGAGAATTCACATTTTTATGAAAGCCATTAAGAATTCACTTACTTAAAAGACAGGGCATTTTGAACAGATGCGTTATCTCTTCTTAATCTGTATTATAACCTGGCTTTAAAGTGGACCTGTGTAAACTGAGATTTAGGCTAAATAGTAAAAGTAAAAAAAATTCATTTGTTCGATATGTTCCATAAAATCCACAAATAAATAGTTCTCACCTGTAGGATAAATTCTAAATGTTGTGTTGATCTCTTTTTTTCCACACCTCAAATGACGACGTCCTCAAATGTCTCTTTCCACGAAAAAAATGAGGAAAACAGAAATAGAGGAACAAAAGAAAACCGGAAAATACGTTTCCTTGTTTTTCTAACCGTTAAATCAAATGTCCAACAAGTTGGTGACGGATGAATTGTTGCAGCTCTGTTTAAAAATAAACAAATAAACTATGGTGTCTAGCCTGTAATTGGGAAGCAGAAGTAATCCATCAATACTTCCCTTTCTGTGGCGCGATGAGTAGAAAAACAACAAAACAAGTCTACTTGCTTGTTAAAGGTAGAAACCCCTTCCTAACTGTCGCTGATATAAGATCCAGATGTAAAATGTGAAACCCATTTATAAAAAGAGTGGAAGCAGGAGGAACAAGTAGATCAGTATTTTTGTTTTTTTTGGAAACTCACCAATCTCCAGTTGTCTCTGAATTTGTGCTTTGCATTTGTCTCTGAAGGATAACTGTGCGTTGTGGTAGCCACGCATGACTTCTGCAAACCAGCGAGTCAGGTGTGAGTGCTGGTGACATAGACATTTTAAAAAAAGGAGTCAAGTTTTAATATTTTGGACACAGGCCATTGTCGGGTAGTAATTTAGTTAGGGATGGACATTTAAAGTAAAAATGCTGGTCGGCAGTTGCTGGGTGTAATCGTGTGTTCCTGTTGTAGTCGCAAATTTCAGAGTTCCTAATTGGAAGTTTCAACTGGAACACCCACTCAAGTCGGATTTCCAACTCGGAAAGTCGGAGCAACCACTGTTAATTTCACTTTTGTCTAATTTAATTCAGTTTAAGTCGGTCGTACACACAGTACTGTCCAATTTTTACCCGTGGATTTACAGTGTTGTCATCGACTGGTATTGCTAATGATGGCTAACAAGTCTGAGATATGTTTTTTTTCTGACAACTTCAACAGGAACTTGTGAAACCCTTGTCCGCCTTCCAGTGTAAATGGAATCCACTGTTATCTGCTGCGATCGAATGAATAATCTCATCACAATCTCAACTTTTAAATATACTCACAAATTGTCACGTGACGGACTTTTTTTTATAATCAAATGAGTGATCGAATATTTATGTCCATCCCTAGCTTCTATGTGCATAAATAGAAACATCTTTTCAATCACTTTTTATACAACTACAACAATTGTTTAGCACTAACATATGTTAGAAATGAAGCATCCATGGCTGATTAAACAAAATAAAATCATCACAAACCTGGTTCGTCTCTATTCGCTGGATTACCGAGGCACTTCTACCGTTCTTCTCCGCAGACAAGTTTTTCTGCATCGCTAAACAAATACAAAACAAGCAGTTAAAGATGATAAATAACTCGCTTGGTTGCACTATTCAAAGTCGTGACTATTCTCTGCGTTATATGGGCCAACTGTTTTGTTATTGAGCCTCAGAGTGGAGTGTTCATTTTTATTAATTTGCAAGTAAAAATCCTGCTGTATCAATTTTTCACCTCGCTGGAATTAAGCGAGTGTTTGTTCAGTTCCTCCTCTCGCTAACAAACAGCCACATGTCTGTCAGTGTGGTATGAAGAACTGCTGCATCTGCACTCAATGTCATATGCTTCAAATATAGTAGGAGACAAATGAAAATCGACTGTACTAAAACACAGGACTCACATTTTAACTTGGCTCGGACCAGGTCGGCGCTCCTCTTGATCTCGCTGTTCAGCAGCTCCAGCTTTTCTTTATTTCCTAAACACAATATAAACAAGTTCACCTCACAGAGTCATTTAAAAACATGTAAAGTGGCCAAAATAACCATTGTGTACAGACATTTCATTTCTATGGAAACCAGCTTTTTTTAAAGACGATAAAAAACCCAGCACAAAGAAAATTGCTGCATTACGTGACATTTCAGGCATGTTCTTTTAAACTTCTGTTCCTGTAAAACCTCATATTATTATTTTGAATAACCTAGTCAGACATTTTCCAAGAGAGAAAATAAAGTTATTCTGTCTGAGTGGGAAAAAAACCCCCCGTGAACTACTGATCTATAGAATCAAATCGGTCTTCTACTCATTATTCTATGAAAGCGGTCCTTATATATATTTAAATGTATTGTTTTATTCATATTCGCTGTAATGGTGTGGAGTATATTCTAATGCTTATATCTTCTTATGTATCTTTTCTGCGTTCTGACAATTTAGCCGACTGAGCCTAAATCAAATTGTTTTTGTAACATAGCTTGAACAGGTTTTCAATAATTTGTTAGAAAAAATTATCACTGACACTTTGACATCACTTATATCATGTGAGATGACACTGAGTCATTTTGCATGACATGAAGTTGTGATTCATTCATCAAAAATGTATATTTCTTGGGGGAACAACAGGTTCACCTGTTCAAAATAATCACAGAAATGGCAGTAAAAACAGTGAGAAATGTACAAATTTGCGCTCTCCTAAATTGCCGATTTGAATCGTGACAGTTGTGACGTAGTATATCAAACATTTTGGGAACCACTGCTCCATAACATAACCCTGAGGAATATAATACCCTCTGTCTACAACCGACGGAAGTCTGTTTGTCAAAGGCTGCTCGTGTCTGTGGCTCTGTTTGTCTTTTCAGTTTAGTATGGCCCGAAGGAGGAGGCGGAGGAGGAGGAGGAGGAGGAGGGATATGTTTGAATTCATCAACACAATGGTGAAGGCATCAAATTTCATCTTCTTGAAAACAATTACAGCTGCAGTTAAGGAGGGAAAAATATGTCCTGGACTTACTCCTGTCGTGGTTTGGAGCAGAGAGGACGACGCCGTGACTTCTCTCCACCTCCTCTGCTTGGCAGGAGATCTTAGCAATGAGGCTTTTCACCTCTGCCACCTGGAGACAACGAGACAGAACACACACACACACACACACATAAACACACAGTACTGTCTGTCCTGTTTATTTACTGTTTGGCTCATTAAGAACAAAAGGAGTTGGGCCAACAAGACAAAGTACATATTTAAAACAGCAAAATATAACCAGACAACATTAGGAATAAAAGTAATAGTGTACAATTTAGACTGTGGGAAGTTTTACCGTTGTGAAAAAATCCTCCATATTGCGTCTTTTCTCTGCTAGGTTTGTCATCTCATCCCACTCCTCGTGTCTTTTTCTTAAAATTGGGGATTATTTGGGCCACGAAAACCCGCTCAACCTGTTCCTACACACAAACAAACACGGCACAGCAACGTTAATGTCGTTTATTTAACCATAAACAGTTTATATTTTATGATGAACAACAAACAAACAAACAGGAGTCACACACGTCGCTACTGTTGTGGGAAAACCCACAGCCATTTCCTTCTCTGCCGCGAACAAAAGTGAATTAGTCACGTTTAAAAACGTGTTGCTGTGCTAACGTGGCGACGCAAACCACTGCGCTCCCGCTGTAACAGCGACCACAAAACAACACAGACGACATCTTCTAACGGTTATTTTCTGACTTACGTTCCACGGTGACGTTAACGTTCGACCTCCACCTGCTTCTGCAGTCTGTCCTCGCGCTCTCTGTTGTTCTCACCTGTGTGTGTGAGTCAGACGGAGCGCGTGCACGCACGCCGCAGGTGGCAAGCAGGCGCGTCACCGCGGGGAAACAAATTACGTCACTGTGAGCTTTCATGTTGTGCTGCCCCCTGTGTTTTCAAACTGCAGGTGCAACTGAAAGGAGTAATTTCCCCCCCGTTTCAAAGTACAAATACTTCGATAAGTCACTGTAGTACAACATTCCCCTAGCTGTACTTTACTTTGTAATTTATATATAAATATATATTTATAAGGACAACTAGCCCTACCACCTTTTACTTTTACTTTATACAAGGCTGAGTACAAGTATCTTACCTGAAAATGGCTAAATGCACAACCTGTAGTCCCCTGGCAGGTTGATTACAATAAAAACTAATACAAATATGTTCAGACAATAAAAAACAACACAGGGACTTATAAAGAGGAAACTTGGTAGTAACTGCGTCAATTTACCATAATGCTATAAAATCTGGTCCTACCTTTACAGTATACTTTTGGAAACTTTGTATAGAGAACAAACTCTGGTTATAAAAAAAAATGTCCTTGGATAAATGGTTGCTGTCTAAATGGCTCCCGAGTGTAGATATAAATTTAAATGTTGCAGGGGTGAGACATTATCAAGGTCTGATTCAGAGCCATTATGTTGCACTAAAAGGACCCGTTTTAAAGAATCCATAATGAAGCGTTTAAAAAAAATAATAAAATAAAAACAAAGTTCAAGCAGTTTTGTTCTCTGTGTGCTGACTTGCTGAAAAACATTGTGCCTACATCTTATTTTGTTTTGTGCAACTTTAAAATATAATGTTTAACACGCGTGTGAGGATGTGCTGCAAATTTTGAAGGTAATAGCCTGAAGGCCGATGACTCCTCACAGTTACATCAGGGTGTGGCACGGTGTTTGCTCAACTGGCATGTAATAATCCTGCAGTAAAACACCTGCTCGGTCACTTCCTCATCTTTTTAATCATTATCCTGAAATGACACGAGGTTGCGCGCAAACTTCAGGTATACACACAAGTATAAATGACTGCATACACTTTACCGATTCAGCATCATTTAGGCTGCCACTGTATATAATAATCATAATAAGGACATTCTGACCTTTAATTTGAAGGCGAGAATGTTACCCTATTCTCCAAAGATCACAATAAAAATCAATCTTAAATATAAAATGTAACACGCAAAACACAAATAAAACTACCTTGGACAAAGTGTCATCGTGCTTCTCTCCAGGCTCCACTCCATGTTTTATTCATTCAACAGAGATATGGGAATATAATATATAAGTAATATACAAGTATAAAATACACATATATATATATACACGTATAAATATATACACGTACAAATATATGTATATATATACATACATACATGCATATACACACACACACACATATATATACACATACGCACGCACGCGCACACACACACACACCTTCAAGACATTGTAAAATAACAGATACATTATTATACTTTCCCCCTCATTTCTTCCTTTCTTCCACTAGAGGTCGCTCTAACATCAAAATATGTCAGAATGGAAAAAATGCACCTTGTCTTTTCCCCCTCTAGCCTCACAGAGTAGAGTATGGTATGGTAACCAATGAATCGGTTACTGTTATTCAATAGACTTATGTTTTCTAAATAAGATCTGCAATTAATAATGAGAAATCTATATGTACTAGATATATAATATACTCCGATATAAGAGAATCCAAGGGAGAACATATGGCATTTTCAATATCGAGGTGATGATGAACATTTATTTTTGCGAAATAAGTTGTTGGAAGACTACATTTCCCTAACAAATGTTGTCACCACTGACTAACAACAGTTACCTGAGCAGGCTGGCTGCACCTGCAGTGACTGGCACAGGAAACTGTGTTGTTTTTGGCAAGACAACAATAAACTGCTAATTACTAGCGAGGAGCCTGTCCAGTCCACACTGATGTAGAAACATAAACAGCAGCCAGCGCCTCGCTCTCTCACGCTCTGTGCATGCCAGCAGCCACACCGCCTTGGCTCTCTGTGATAACAGTGATGGAGCTTAAGATGCAAGGAACAAAAAAAAGAGGTTCTCAAACTTTGTTTTACACCTGAGAAAATACTTTCGAAGTAACATCATTATCGCCCAACGTTAAAATACATACAGTGGTGTAAATAAATAGGTCGAGCAAAGTCAGCTATATGGACTTTTCACAGGAGGCAGATTTATTCCCAGTAAAATAATTTGCTCATCATCCTCCTCTTCCTCACATATGTACACTTCACACACTGGTATAGTGAAATTAGATTAAGATGGAGTCCACACACCACAGTTTAAGAACCGCGGTGCTAGAACATGCCATATTTAAAGCAGCCTGGTCAGCAAGAAAGCAGAGCAGGGATGAAACGTGAGCAGAATTAAGCTTAAATCAATACTTGTACTTTGATAATGCAGTTGTGAGAGCACATCTTTTAGTAGTTATTAATTTCCTCCATAATTATAACTCATTGTACAACTGCTTCAGTTCAGAGGAGGAGGGCGGTGAATTAATTTACTACAGAATCTTTCGCAGAGACTGAAATTCACCAAGTGCTTCACAGCTTAAAAGAAATTCATTTATAACATTAAAAACAAGGCCATGAAAGCCATGTCGAAGCATGTAGACTGTAAAATAAATAAAAAAAGACAAAAACATGACAAACAGACACAGACAACACACAAGATAAACACTCAGCACTAAAATACTTCACCAGTGTTGAGGGACTGAAATGACAGAAGTAAATGAATCCTAGTGAGCTACAAATAAAAAGGGAACAGAACTCAAAAGAGCGGTTTACTCTAAATAATTGACTTAAGCTTGAACTAAACAAATATAACTGAAAAGACCTGACTCAAAATGACACAGTGGGATTAAATATAACCACAGACTTTTGTCCAGGACAGAAAAGCTTTTACTAAATTAAACCTATTAAAATAATCTTACGCAGAAGTATTGAACTTAAAACAACAATCAACTACAATAATAACCCTCACCATCTCCCAGGACGGACAGACGTGCACAAAAACAAGTTCAACAGATCAAAAAAACATCAAACTTACAAAGAAAAGAAGGCTAAATAACAGAGGTTTGTATCTAAACCATGGAAACAACGAGATGAGCACTGAAAAAATGTGCAGAAGGGTTAAAATACACCAAGAAATGAAGAGAAGCAGACAAATTATTTGTGTTAGCGCTTGTACTTAACTCAATAGAGCTCCAGTCGCCCATTTTATACATTCCTGTCATGCATAACTTGGAGCCAAAAACACCAATTTGGCAGGAAGCTGCACTGTTCAAATCCATATGCATATGCAGTATAAGTGGCAGCATATATATATTGGGCAATATGTCAGGCAATTTGTCACTTTACGGGCTGTATTCATAAAAAGTGAAGAGGGTGTAAAAGCTGTTGTGTCCCAGGAGGGGACAAACAAGCTGGACAGCATTTTACTGGATTCCCAAAGAACCTGAGAGAGGGCACAGAGTTGGATCACTGCCATAAAAAAGCACTCATATATAGTGAGCAGAGAAGACACAGTGATGGGAATCTATACAGGCAACGGATTCTGCTTGTGTGCTCACTTTATATCAGCTCCGGAATCCAACTTGTAGTAGCTTTAAAAAACGCCTAATCAATCTCCCAGAGTGTAATGCATGTTCTGGCTGTTTCCATAATAGTGTAAAGCACTGCAGGGACATCACAAAGGTCAATCACATTCAGTCTGTCAGGTTCTGCGATATACTGTTCAATCATCGTGGATTTAAAGTGCTCAGTGAACTCTGACGGCCTGAAGAACTGTTTTCCTGCCAACATGGCGGCGTAAACAAACTGAGCCACATGGCACGCGGGACCTTTATAAACCTGATTCTGATCTCGACTCTGATCATTCTCACTCAAGTGTTACCAATAAAGCAAAAACAAAACAATACTTTTATTATCCATAACCAGAAGTGGCATTTAACCTCTAAACCTTGCTGCCGTAATCCACAAGTGGAGAAGCAGAAGTCCACACTTTTTTCCTTGTTTTCAATGAAAATCAATAATGCATACTTGCTGGCAGGCTCAGCAGTGCTTAGCAGTGATTTCGCGGACAGCTAAACTCAGGAGCAGGCGAGCAGGCGAGCAGGCGAGCAGGCAGGCAGGCAGCCGGGAAGCAATTTTGTCACATTGCTGCTGATGAGTCCCCGGCGAAGCAACGGTGGGAGTCCGGCTGTAGTCGCCGGCGTGTCGACTCCCTCCCCGCGTAATCTCGTCGCAGCGAAAATGGCTACTTAAAATGCACAAATCAGGTATCAGCTGGTTTGATAACACGGTGAGTGTTTTTTGAATGATTCATGCGATAAACGCACATGGATCTGAACCCTTTCTCTGCAGCATACATGCACCTACTCCTGGCACCTGTTTGATTTTTTACTATGTTTAAACAAGACTTTTCATTATCAATTAAAATGACATAACAAAACATATGTGGTTAACTGAGAAGCGAATTTAAGCCCCTAAACATGAACCAGCTAATTAAGCAGGCAGGCAGGGGTCGGGGTTTACTCCCGGTGCAAGTGCAGCTGTAATTGCTGTTTTATTTTCATGATTAAAAGCTGGATGTTTTATAATCGTATAACACTCTGTGGAGTTGAGTACAGTCGACTACCGGTGTGATTCAGAGGGATTCTCGGTGCTAGAATCACCACCTCCAACAAGGCTTTACTGTAAACGCTTGTCTTTCACCGGTAAATCTCGCTCAGCTGTGTCCCAGAGTTCTGACATAATATTCAACTTTCATGCACTCTATTTGTTCGTCCACTTCTGCCACAGCGATCGACTTTCTACATCACCAGGAGTGACCTCAGAGTGAAGGTTTTTAGTCCTTATTGAGCATGTCAAGTGCCCAAAATGCAACCTTTTACAGCTGCCATGCAATATGTGGAAGATTGATAAAAAGCAATAACAACTTTTTTTTGCTCGGAGTGTTCATTAAATGACAGAAGGAAAACCGGTGCAATTCAACATGGCTTTACAGTACGAGCTTCTCTGCAGAAGGTAAGAAAAAAACTCAGGAAAAATGCATGTTGATTGCCTATTAATGTTAATTTATTATGACTGCGTCACTAATTGGTAATAATAATAACTAATAAATGTGCCCTACTGATGCATGTGCAAAATCAATTATTTAAATTAGCTTCTCTTTAGTTTCTGACAAATTTTATTCATCGACCATATCAATTTCAGATGGTCCTGATGGAAATTAGATTTCCTATAAAATTCTAGCTCTGCATCTACAAATTCTTACTTTTTGGAGGAGTTAATACTTTCTGCAAAGGTGTACGGACCAGTGTCGGTGTCGCCGGGTCACAATAAATGATAATGACGGATTATATTACGCATTAAGCAAAGGTCACATCTTTTAAAGTGAATATATAATTATGGAGATGAAGCCACACACACACACACACACACACACACTCGCCTCCTCCAGCGATATCCTTGGAACCTCAGACATTTTGAAAGTCACAAGAAGACAAAACAGTTCAGAAACAGCCCCTGGAAACAATTAAATATAAACACTGGATTAAAAGAAAAGCGAGAAACTCTTGTGAGTTACAACAGCAGCAAAGGTATACGACATAATATGATGTACATGACTGTGTTCCAGGTGGTTTTATATTGTCTGCTCTTCCCTCTGCCAGTTCAGTGAGAAGGAAATAGTCATAGAAAGAAGAAAACACATGGAAATACCATGGGCACACAGGGTTAAACAATAAGCTGAAGGCTATAGTGCTTTATACGTCCATGAATGAGCCACAGTATCACAATGACACGTCAAATAGCTCATAATGCAAAATTATGATTGTTGCTGCTTTGAGCCAAAGAGAAGTGACTTTGACGCACATTAAACTGGACAAATCGTCATCACGCACGACACTGACCTGAATTGGGGGTTTATAAGTTTGATTAGTGTAATGATTGAGACCCCACTCGTGCCACATTTCCACCTCACATCCATTATTACGAGTTGCCATAAATAAAACAAAACAATTTGATTGCTGTTAACGCTAAACAGCTCATACCCTTGGGAGTCCTTCACAGTGACACATCACTGTTCATTAGCTTCTCTGTCAGTGTTGTAATTGTGTGATTTGGCACAGGATCACTGACACGAGAGAGATTGGGGTTGTGGCAGAAATGGAAGCGGAACATTCTCAACAAACAAACGAACGAACGGCCCAAAGACGTTTTTCTCTCAGCCCATTCATCTCATAATGTTAATGATATTACATTTCCTGAGAATCTTCTGTGACAGAGATCACCACTGAATTTTAACATTAGACGGTGAATACCTGCCGCATATGAAACCTGGCCTTTGTCTTAAGACTAAAATCTGCAGTCTTTTTTGAACATTTCTTCACTTCCAAATAATGATTTCGTATTTAAATGGTCAACTGTTCCATTTATTCATTTTAGTTTTCAATAAATCGATGATCAGTTTAATAGTAACCAAAAAAAGTAATATTTCTGTCGTCCATAAACTTTTATGAAACTTTAAAACTGTACTTTTAACAACTTTTAAATGTAAACAAAAGCCCATTACATTCAAATATTGCCAAATGAGCGCTCATAGTTCAACAACAACAAAAATGGCCAGATGTCACGTACTGCAGCTTTAAAATCTTTCTCATTATTCATCTAAAATTAATCTTGGGACAAGTTCCCCAGTGACTGCACCTCGGTGGGGGGAAAAAAATGCTCTATTCCTCACAAGATATCTGACATTTACTAACTTTCCGCACCAACTGCCCTTAAAATATGCACAAAAAAAGAGTGAGGCACACTGGATATGAAATGTAGATTAGATGAGTAAGGAAATCGTACAAGGTCTCTGTCTGTCTTCACTATATTCCAGATGTGATTTGAATGTCAAAATACTTCAGCTGTAACTTGTCGTATATACACACGCAGAAATATGAGTAAAATACAAGATATTGGCCTGAGCTGTGATGGAAGGTGAGAGCAAAAAATGTCGACAGCCTCAAGGTTTGTCAGATACAGATGAAGGCTGTTGCTGGGTGTGTTGCTTTTTGATCGAAGGAATTCCCAGTAAAACAGATGAAATTAATATAAATGAAAGTGCAATAAAGAGGATTTCGAGTCTACATCTCACACTGGATATTGTGAAATGAAGAATTATGGCTTTTCCTGGTACGACGAACTGAATAATTACTATAATATTTGTGCTGTGTTGCCCCTTACTCACATTCAATGTTCTCTCTCCGATCGTCTGCCTTGTACAGTTTCATTAACTCCCGTAACAAGCTGCCAGCACAACTTACTCATGATTTCATCTGGAGACATTATTTTTTTGCATTTCCTTTCAGGGACATTAAAGGAAAGAGACACCTGGAACATTGCTTTTTTTCTTCCACCGTGAGTGGATTAGTAATATTAATAGCAATAACGACAGCATTCAAAAGCTCCCAAATGACATTTAGCAACAGAACAAACCCTGCGGAGGGGAACAATGATGGAGGAAGCGAAGAGGAATGATTCAACGGGAACTATTTTCCATTAACTCTTTATAGCTCTCATAGAGTGGTCCTACCACACATATATGCGAGTTATGGAGGTCTACTTACATACATTAACTTGTTTTTATGGTCAAAAACCTCCTAATTGCTGGAAACAAGCCAATAGAAATCTCTACTCACTGAAGCGCTCGTCAGCTGTGCTGTTTCAGACTGAAGTCTCACACCCAGAAGACAGATGTGTTGCGATTGGCCAGCCAGCGAGAGCTTTCCCAACGGTCTTGTGATAGGTCAATACCTGGAAGTGACTTAATTAGCACACCAGCTCTCAGAAGTGCAGCTCCCCCTCTGGAAGGTGGATGCACTGCTACTCATTATCAAAGCATTGTTTTAACAATGTTTAAAAATAGCTTTGTCACGACTCCCCGCCACAGTCCCTTTTACGACTTTGACACAGATACAGAAGACATTTTCGCAAGTGAAACACCTCCACAACGGATGTTATTCTTCTTCTGTGGTACAATGTACGCAACCGGATGTACCTGGAGCAGGAGGATCCGCTGTTCAGGAGAAATGCTGTTTACGTTTTCACAAATCTTGCGGAGCCCGAGATACCAATACACACAGCGTTCTCAGCAGTGGCTGAATAGTTTGTTTTGAACCTTCAAGGCTTCATAAACAAGGTAATGGTGCAGATACACACCAAAAATCAGCGTTAAGTTGAACTTCCGTTCCAGTTCCGCTTTAACACAGAGTATCGCAAACGTCTGCGCAAGTGTACGGTTTGTGTTATTGGGAAAAAAGCCAACGGTTTCTGAAAGTTGAGAAGCTGCACGTCATAGTTAAAATGGTATTTTATCGTGGCAGTGAATAGTAAATAACTGCCAGAAATTGGAAGTTATTGTGGAAAAAATGAGAAAAAGCACAGTTGAAAGTGCGAGGTGTTTAAGTGTTAAGAACGTCAGTGAGCGTGAGAGTCTCCTGCTATTATTTTCTTTAGTTCTGTAAAATCAATTCTTAGTAGCATTCATTTCTGGAGATCAAAAGAAACCACAGGAACATCCTGTACAAGGGAAGAAAATGAAAACAGTAAATAAAAGACAAGAAATTGAGACATTTTTATTTTAGATTCTATCTTCTGTCTTCTCTCCTGATTATGATGATATGGTTTAATCATCTTCTCCTTCTTCCTTTGGTAACCCAGGTCTCATGTAGTTAGATTTAACTAGAGTGGATAATTCAATGATACGGGGCCTGGGCTCGTTGTAGAAATATACAACTATTTGATCTGTACTTTTAATACTGTGCTCTATCTTAATAACGACCACCACAACAAGATAATTTTCAATGCAATAATCCTCACAGGTATTTATTTGCATACATTTAATGAAATTCAAAGGAAGTAATGGTCCTCGTATTTTCAAAATTGAAGAAAGAGATTTCAAAATAAAATTCACAGTGTCAAGGAAAAAACAATGAGGGAATAAAAATCATTAAAAAAACTTTTGTTTAGATACCTTACAAAACAATATTATCAGTACTATCTTAACACCTTTGTTACAAGCACACCATTTTCTGATACTCCAAACAATTCAAAATTCACTAATACTCATAAATACCTGTGGGCACACACACATTTGCAGTTATGACACACACTATCAAAATAACATTAAAACCCGTTGCAGGCCTGTTTATTGATGCTGGGGTATAAACTATAATGGCCGCTTCACTCAGAACAGAGCCATAATAAAACAAAAAGCATGTGCACGTTTGTTAGTACTCACGAATCCCAGGGTATGATTAGTAGGGGTTAGTCCACAAACGATGGTAGTCTCACAAGGGCAATGGCAATGAACGAGGGCAGTCACACACACACACACACACAGGCAACGGCAGCAGCGAAGTCCAGTGAAGAAAGAAAACGGCAGGGCCGTCCGTCGGAAACCAGTCTCAACCTCTCTCCTCCTCCAACGTGCGTCTAGTTACAGAATATTATCACAATCGAGTCAAAATATTACACGCTATTTCTTGTTGAATTAGCATTAGCTCCATATGCTACCGCTAGCTAGCATGTCGCTAACCACGTTTCACATCCAGTCTCTAAACACGATAACAGTTAGCTAAAGCAAAACAATTCCGGCATACATATTATATTCACCTCTTGCAGGTCACACAGAAGCTTATCTTAGAACGACGAGTAGTCAACCTCCACGAATAAACCAAAATGCTCCATGATGTTTCTGTCTTCATGCGTCTCTCCTGTCGGCATACCTGCTACACCACACACTACTCTGCGGCACTAATCCCGCCCCTTGAACAGTGACTTTACCCTGATTGGCTCGTGAGTTTGATAACAACCAATGACAACACAGACATGAAATGAATGACAGAAAGACAGGTAACAGGTTAGGTTACAGTACACTGCTTGTTTATCTCCTTATCGCTAAGAATCCATCATATTTTATAAAATGTAATTAAACGAAACACCTATATTTATCTTTGAACTGTAAATAGTCTCATTTATTGAACTGTGCATATTATATAAACATTTTTAACACATTTTTTAACCTTTTTTTTATCATTAGCGTTTAATAAATTTTATTGTATTTTGTTTTAGATTAATTTTATTCACTGTATCCTAAATCATTTTATACCGTGCTACACATTAAAAAAAAAAGAACATATAAAACTATATATACTAACATATAAACTAATTTGATACAGAAAGTATTTACTGAGAAAAACAATGAAGCAAACATTAATTTGTAACTCTTCTTTTTCTATACATATTTATTTTATAACTGTAAAGCAGACTGCTCACAGTCTGAAACTGTGATATTTTCAGCCGCCCAACGTCCTTCCACAGCTAAAGATCATTCATAAATCAATTATACATGGGCATATTTCAGCTCTAAATCACAGCGTGACAGACGGGGAGCTGATGACACTTCAGAGGACACACTGGCCTTAAAATGTCATTAATAAAATCAACTGTGTCTGTTCAGGCCACTTGTTGGTGAAGTGACAGATCTCACACAGGTGCCGCCGCTGCTGCATGTCTGGTCTTGTAGACAGCCACCTATATGTCATAAATGTATGATTCATCGCTCCATTTAAGCTTCTGGGGGGGGATGCTGCATGGCTTTGAGTACAGTTGTCATTTGAGGCGACATGATTACAGCAAACCATGAACTGTGGCTCAAGGCGGCTCTTTCAAGACTGACATAAGCCAGCGAGGTGATCCTCGTTGACTCCAGGATGTGGCGATGATTGCAGCCGTGACAGACGCATCACTGAAAAAAGGAATAAAAAAGTGACGGAATGACAGAGGCTGAACATTTCTGACCACTTTTCTGGCCAGAAAAGTGGTCATTGGTATTGGTGAAGCTTCAATGACGCTTCATGACGCAGCAGAATATACCTTACTATGTAACGTTCCTTTGGATCTCGATTCAGCTGAAGGCCTTTTCCGTGTGTGTGTGTGTGCAGGATTTACTTTTATTAATTTATTTAACCTTTATTTAATTAGATCAAAATCTTTTCAGAGGGTGACCGGGACATTTTTGTGTAATTTCTGACAGTGCAGTTTCAAGTGCAGGAGTTGATGTCACAGTCACACAATTGGGGGACCCTGAGAGATTCTTTGTAAAGAATATTCGTAAACAAGTTCTGCATGAAAAGTGAATATATTGATATTGGAATCAAATTAAACAGCAGAATCTTGGCTACAATGTTGTAAACCTATTTTAAATGTGATAAACACAGCTCAAAATTATGCATTGCATATCAAACAAATGTTCTGATGGTCAAAGCAGTCCACGACAAATCATTAGCAATATAAAAGCCAAAGAATAAAGACAATAGAAATCGGTTTGCCGATCGACAATAAAAACGCTTTTACCTTTGATGTTTAGCTGTGAAAAATAGATTTCTCAGTGAAAACAAAGTTCTCTCTAGTCAGCCGGACTTCCTGTGTTACACTCAAAACATTCCAGGCGTCTAATGTCTAATTGTAATTATCACATTATTAACATTAATTTACACTATATATATATATGGTTGTTTGGTGTCTTAAATGCAGTTATCCACAGTAGTTTTTACTTAGTTTTCGATGTATTTATTTGTTGTATTATTACTAGATTCATATAACATCATAAATATGTTATTATTGAGAAGTGTGCATCCTTCCATATCAAAACAAGCACTTTTACTTTCTGTGGAATATGATGCTGAATCCCTTTATTGCGATATCATGACACAATATGTTCTATATGTGTTATCATTTTAAGCTCTTATTGCCAACCCGCTCGCGACTGAAGAGCTGCTTTTTTGGCCCGGGGCGACAGTAGCTCAGTGGTAGACCGAGTTGTCTTCCAATTTGAAGATTGTGGGTTCAATTCCCAGCTTCGCTAGTCGGCACGCCGATGTGTCCTTGGGCAAGTGAGTGATTGGGTGTGAAGCACACTAGACACCCCAGGTCATTTGAGTTTAAACTGACAGTATGTGTGAGTGTGAGAGCCAATGATTGTTGGTTTCACCTTTCACCCTATACGTCAGCTGGGACTGGCTCCATGCAGGCAATAGGCGGATAAAGCAAAATGGATGAATGGAATCTGATATTCAGGGGGAAAAAAGGTTGACCTCTAGATGGCAGTCATATGTGAGGAGTTTGTAACTCTTCTGATATAAACAATTCTATTTCCAGCAGTGAGCTGTGGCAAAACTGAAATTTAAACCAACACTAATTACTGTAATTGTCGTTGTTTACCTTCGTTATGTGACGCTGATTGAAAGTGACTCGGCCTCCCTCCGACTCTCGTTGTCTTCGGGCTCCAAATCACTGCCGCTGCGTTCTGTGGAATGTTAAACACGCTGAATTCCGTTCAGTCTGATAAGCTGAGTGTGCCCGTGTGTCTCTTATCCCTGTCACTGGTAACCTTGGCATAAGAATAATGCCTGGAGTGACACTCAAATGACCTGTGAGGGACGAGGAGCTAATTTTGGTTTTTCTGTCCTTCTCTCTGTGCGTTTCCCTCTCGGCGATGATTGGCCCCCTTCCTTCGTGCGTATCTCGCTCCTCCACCTTTCTGGCTCAGGGCTTCTTGAAAGGAGCTAATGTCCAGTCCCAGTAAATCTCTTCTTTTATTAAAGCTTTAGTCATATCTGTTCACTTTCTTTTCCATAGTCACCTGTACTTGTCCTGATGCTCAGTGAAGAAAACACTGCAGCAAAGAAAATTACACACCCTGCCCAAATGGATTTAAATGAGTCAAAAGCGAACAATGAAAAGCAGATTACAAGCTGTTTCATACCTAGGATAACCGTGTGCTGTTTTGAAGTAAGTTGCATTTCAGTGGTGGGAGACACAGAAGCTAAAATAGAATCTATAATCAAGAGCTTTACGGATTGGAGGCAACGGCACGGCTGTATTTAACATCCACATAATCCAAAGCAGACATGAAAAGCTGCTTCGACAACCTGCTCACTGCACAACCCCGCTTTCTCCGCTTCATATAAGCCAACGACTCTAAATAATAATAATAATAATGCATTATATTTAAGGCGCCTTTCAAGAAAACTCAAGGTCGCCGTACAAAAAAAAAAAAAAAAAAAAAAAAAAAATACAAGGTAATAGCAACGGGTAGAGGGTTAAAGAGTCAGACGGAGTAGGCCTGTTTAAAAAGGTGGGTTTTCAGGTGGGATTTGAAGATGGCAAATGAAACAATGTTCCTGATGCCGGGGGGAGGGAGTTCCAGAGGCGGGGGGCAGATCGGCTGAACGCCTGACTCTGTCAGGTTTTTGTAGTAAAAGAAGAACCCAATCCCCTCACCCACCCCCCAGCCTTTTCAAGCACATTATTGAAATTTGGACATCAACATTCAAGCGCTCTCAAGATTTCAAGTACCCTGTATGAACCAAGGGTGCTAGACATGCCTCCCTTTTTTGTGGTCTGAGCCCAGCCTGAAGAATTGAGTGTGACAACAACAGTTATTATCATGGTTACTGCTTATTTTTCCTTTGGCGTGTACAACTATGTAACGTGTAAATGACTTTAAGTAGTCACATAGATTCAAATGGCACTATGCTCCCATGCTCCCCTGACCATGTTGTAGGTCTTTATCACCTCTTATCATGTCTATTTTTGGACATTAAGTACAAGTTATTATATTGTCATATGTTAAACTGACAGTTACCAATTGTCTTGACTCATTTTGAATATACATTCTTAGAAATAAGGGTTCCAAAAGGGTCCTTCTACAAGGGCTGAGGTTCTACCTGGAACCATTTGCATCTGAAAAAACGTTTCCCAAAGAAAGGGTTTTTAAAGGGTTCTTGGTAACACTTATGGTTCCAGTAAGAACCATTTTGATCCAGAGATCCCTTTAAAACCCCTTTCCTGAATAAATGGTTTTAAAAGGGTTCTTGGTGGAACCCTCTAAAAGGGTTCCAGGTAGAACCTTTATAAAAAGGTTCTAGCTGGAACCAAAAAGGGTTCTCCTATGAGGACAAGCTGAAGAACCTTATATGTTTCTACTTAGCACTTTTATTTCTAAGAGTGTAGTCCATGTTGTAAACATTCATTGAACTCATGTTTATATATATATCTTTATATATATATCTATAGATAGATATATATATATATGGCTTTTCCTTCAAAAACTACTTTAAACTATAATGTTATTTGTAGTGAGGTGACAAATAACACGCAGGGGACTGAGAAAACAAAGTGGAACATATAATTATTTTTATATTTTTTTAAACAAATACTGATAGAAAGTTGAAAAAAATGTACAGATAAGAAAAACATCTAGAATCTTTTTATTGAAAATAATCAAATGGACTCGAAATTTCAATTGTAATGAAAGTAATCACAATAATCCAAACTTGAAAAGGTTATTTAAGGTAATCTGGTGTTAGCAAGCAAAGTTATTCAGCATTTAAGCAGCAAAGTTGAGTCTCAAGTTAAGTTTTAAGTTTTCCTATACGTCCCACCACCTTTGTTACACTGCCCTGTACATTTGATAAATAATACGTCTCTGAAAGTTCGATTTTGTATTATATGACAGGGCATGTTAGAAATAAAGGTGATAATTGCAAGAAAGAAAATGAAAGTGTTGAAGAACAGGTACGGGACAGAGCAGAGAAGAGTAAAAATCCCACTCAACTGTTTTTTTTAATGCATTCCCACCCACATGTGGCAGCACATACACCTCCAAGGCCTTGCTCACATGTTCTGCGTTTAATCACTGCTCAGCACACATGTCCTCTTGATGAATGGTCAGGGCGACTGGAAGGTTAAGTGAAGATAACGCAGATATAGCCCTCGTTTTTATTCATTTGTATCACATGTAAAGGGGGACGCCTTGAGGAAAACGGTTTGGCAAGTTTTGCAGAGCGGAGGCATCTACTTTGGTTTTTAAACTATTGGTAGAATCAGCGACAGCGAGGACAAACTCGTACATTATATCTCACTTCACAAACAGAGCCCCCACTGCCTTCCAAGTCTAATGGTCTGTGGCTGTTTTACCAGACTATAAGAGCTGGAAACAGAGTGTAAAAGAAACTAATTAAAACACTAAGTGAATGTAATTTAAAAGGTGCCTTCCTTTATGTTTCACACCTTCATGCCAAAACTTAAGGAACGTTATTCTAGTATATTCCAGGATTAGAAGATCGGTTGTTCATTTTTAATCTGCTGGTTGACTATTTTTCCATTCTCTAGGTTTTTATGCAGCGGTTGCCAGTTCTGGCGTAGAGATCCTCCCACCAGAAGGACCTGTAGGTGCTGAGTAGGTGTAGAAGAAACAACCTTCTCTCTCTCTGTGACCTTGGTCAAAGCCTCCCATTCGTGGTCTTAAACAGGGGCCACGTGAGGTGAAGAGGTCCAGTTCTCCCTCAGATCACTTCATTTACATTATGCTGAAAGGTTACCGTGGAACTATTGATCAATCGCACGAGGAAATTACCCGATGAGGTGACTAAATAGGTCTTAAGGAGTGCAGGGAGCCAGCTCTGTCCTTGGATGCTCCCTTGACCCAGCGGAGGTGGTGAGAGAGAGAGAGGAGAATGACTACTACACACTATACATATATATATATATATATATATATATATATATATATATATATATATATATATATAAATATACTATACACTTTTTTTTATAGTTTATAATTTATTATCTTTATCTTTGCTGTGTCTGCTGCAGTGACAATGTACATTTCTAATAAAGGACTATCCGATCTTTACTTATCTTAACTTAAAATGGTTGATTAATTCAAGGGACACGTAAACGAGTTAATTCAAAATAATGTCAACAAGTTCACATAACCTGCCAACTTTATTATTATTATTACCGCTATGGGAGTGTATAATTTTAAATCATTTGCATTGACTTAAAGTCTAAAAATCTTTGTAACTTGATGGCTGTTGCAGTGAAATATGGAGTGAGTTTTCTCTCAGACACTACAAAGCCCCGTCTGTGAAGCTGTTTGAATCAGTGCTGACCTTGAAACGTCTGTGCTTTGTGCAAATTCATGCTTTTGCGCATGCAGCGACCGCTGCTTTGCGAAGAGTGACATTTATTTCTCTGTTCTCGTTGCAGATGCAGCTCTGTTTGTTTGTGTTTGTGCTTTTGATGATGTGACGTGACATCACACCGGTTATATTCATGGTTACCGTGCACTCGACTCCCTCCCACCTTCACAGTAAAGCGGCTTTATTGGAAGACGGGACTTTGAACTCTGTTTACAATCCAATTTGCCTGCAGTCGCTCTGAGTAAGAGGACATGTCAGCAGGATTCAAAAAAAGAAAAGCATCCAAAGACGAGGTTAATGACTCTCTCTCTCTCTCTCTCTCTGTAAACCTTCAGAAAGTAAGACATTACTACAGGACACAAATAATGTCAGTCTGAGAGGGATTTTCGATTTTTTTTTTTTTAACACTTGCTGTCGGCGTTGGTTTCATTCACAAAGTCATTACTGTAGTACATTTCATGGAATTCTATTAACATTTCTTTTAACATCTGTGTCACATGGATGACATTTTCATTTTCATTTAGTTACAAATAACTGCTGCAAAAACATACATTTAGTTTAAGTCAATAGGTGGAAATATGATTTGGTATTGTTCTCTGATAGATGACAGTCTGGCTTAAAATTCCAATTTCATTAAAACTAGGGCTAGTAAGTCTAGAAAAAAGAACAAAAACATTTTTGCACATTACATTACATTTGCAACTGATACTGATACAACTGTCCTTGTGTCAAGGCTTTGGCTGCTGCATCTGCTTCTGTTTTGCTTATTCTGGTCATGTACACAGTGTGTGTGTGTGTGTGTGTGTGTGTGTGTGTGTGTGTGTGTGCAGGTAGGCAGATCAGTTAGTGACAGACGGACAGCTCTGCCAGCGCAACGATCCATGTGGTCTAAAAACGAAATGATTGGACACGTTTACAGTTCTGCAAGAGCTACAGATAAACACGGTTAAAAAGTGTTTTCAGGAACAAATCAGTCCCTCTTCATCGCTTGTCAAGTTCCGAGGCACGATCGAAGTTACGGGCAAAGTGATACCAGGAAATGGAAAGTGAATATTTAACAAGCTCAGCATGAGCTGTTTGCCCTCCGAATGGAAGAACACAAGGCACCTTATTTATTTTTTTGGCAGCAGCAGCAGCAGCAGCAGCCTTCAGCTTTGTGACCTATTGTTCATGTGGCTCCACTTGCGTGGTTATTCTTCTTCTTATTGGACTCAAACAAACTGCCTCCGAACAACAAGTTCAAAGTGTTTCAAACAGGGAGAGAAGCGAGTGGCAGAGCACCAGAAGGAGACAGCGGTCACACAAAAGTATAATATACATGTACAGCCATACAAACACACGCAGTTTTTTATAAACTTGAACCTTAAAAACCATTTTGAGCCTAGAAGCACATCATTCTGTTTGAAGTCATTAGCAAGTTGACCAAGAGAGGGAGCTGTGAGCATGGCTTGACCTTCATCCCTGCCCGCCTTGCTCATCAGAAGAAGACAACATCAATGCAGGTTATCCAAATAACTTAGATGGTAAAGTTATACACAACATATTATTATATTAGAGGATAGAGTCTTAACTCTTCACAAATCAGCTAATAAGTGGAAATGAAGAGTTTATTGAAACTATAACTACGTCAAACTTGTGCACCTTTTTCAGACACCCTCGAAATGTTTAATTTCATGCACTCTTTATGTAACCACGCAGTTGCAAACCTCAAAGCTGCAGCCTCTTCTTGTTCACTGGTGTCTCTCTGCTGAGTCAAGTGTCCAATCCTGGCTCAGATGATTTGAGGATCTCTTTTAACTCACCCCCCCTGCCCCTTTACTATAACCTGGGTTTTTGTCAAGATACAGGAGAATCCTGCTCAGAGGTGATGAGGTTACAGATTCACAAATGTGACAATTTTCTGCTGTTCTCGATTGTATTTCGTTGTGAAATTGCTTATATCTGGCTGTGGTAGGCTTGTCGTGCCAAAACGAGCAACGTGAGAACGTGTCTCGTCTGCCTTTTCCACTCTATTTTCTGACATTTTAGAACTTTAAACGATTGCTTAATAAAGAAAGTGGGCAGTAGATAATAAATAAATAAATAAAAGTGTCAATATTTTATCAATCTGATATTTTTACTTAATTTTTTCTAAAAGTTTATTTGGTGAAGTTCATTTTTTTTTCTGATGACTTGTTTATTTCATGAATCTGATATTTCTAATATTTAGTCGCACATTATTATTATTTTAAATAATAGCAGCATAAAACAATCATCAAATTTGCATCATTTCAAAAAAAACCTCCAGTTAACTCCACTTTGGAGTTAAGACTTTATATTCAAAACATCGTGACTCGAATTACGATGAAATATTTATCCCTGTTAAGACTTTGTACCCCTCTTTTAAGCAAGAGAATGCACTGACATTGCCTGCAGCAGTCCCCCCCCCCCCCCTCCCTCCAAAAAAAGAGCAAACAGGATAAGAGACGATATATTTCCCCGAACTCCTTACTTCAGTACAAAGTGCAAAGTGAAATAAATCATCTCGTGAAAAAAAAGGGCCTGAATTGTCAAACTGACTGTTAGAACGGAGAGGGATCAGAGGATATATCCTGCAGAGTTGAGAAATGAATAAAACAAAACCAAACAAAAACAGGGCAGTGATGAATTGTGTTTGTGTCTTTGAACAGTGGCTCCTCGCGATCATAATCTGCTTATTAGACAGCAGCTGAGCCTCCATTAGCAGCCTGATCAGTGTTGACTGATAATAAACTGTCATGGGTCAACATGACCGAACGCTGCAGTGTGTGTAACCTCGTCATTTTTTTGTTGTTGCTGATGTTATCGCGAACAGATATGATGTAGCATTATATTTGTTTGCTGCATTTTACACGCAATACTATCAGACCTAGACTTAGGGAGCGTTTGTGTGTATACAGCAGCAGTGCAGGGGCAGGTCGGGACAATAGGCGTTTATACAGTCAAACTGCTTGAAGAAGAAGGGTTTCTGGGCATTAGAGTTCACTTCTGAAACTTTTCATTGGTGCGTCTGTGTGTTTTTAAGTCATACCGTCTCATACAGACGCAATGATGCTTTTTCCTCTACTGCAAAATCTACTGCAAACCTCAAATGATACACTATTTACTTCTTAACAGGCAGAAAACCCCAACAAATTAAACTTTGAATCAGTCATCCAGACATCGAGATTGTAAAATTTGATAAATACATTTTTAATGGGAAATTGATTGCCTAGTCAATATAACAAATAGCTTTAAACTTATCTACTTGTTACATAAAGTGTGTTATGAATATATATTTTTTGAAGTTATTGACATAATAAAAACGCAAGCATAATTACAAAATGTGTTTTTGGGTAAAGTCCATATCAAAGTTCAAATGTATTTATATTTCACATTTTAAAACAAACCCTGTTGCCTTTACGTGCTGAAATAAAGTGAAAGGAAGCAATAAAATACAATAAGCAGTAAAAAAAACAATAACAGTGGTTCTTAAACTTGTAGTACCAAGTATTTGAGAACCATGGCTGTAGAGTATACACCACTAAGTACACTATACATTAATAAAAAACATGTCCACACAATGTGACATTTTCTGCAGTCATTTTTAAAATATTAAATCAAAAATATTTAATGACAATGAAAAACTGAAAATGAGTACCATCATAACCCACCAGGGGGCTGCCATCCACACTCTGTGAATCAATATTTTAGGTGGTACTCACTACTACACATTAGCTGTGCAGCAATCAGACACTATCACAACTGGTAAATATTCTGTTAAAAAGAAGAGTTTTTGCTTCGCTTGCCTGAAGCCTTTTCCCCCGGGCAGAGAGAGGTTGGGTGCCGACCCACTTTTCGGGATTTTTGCAGTGTCTTTTTACGTTAGAAGCAGGTCTCACACAGAAGCCAGAGATGATAGTCTGCTCACAGCCCATGATTTTGTTTGAGGCTGAGTGCACAATTTCTGCCCAGATGCTTTCTCCCCTGAGCCATGGCGTTGTCAAACCGCAGCGGAATTGGAAAAGGTAGGGTGTTCAGTAGAGAGGCAAAAGTCCTCATCCTCAGTACCTAACAGTCAAAAAAAAGAGAGAAAAGGCTGGTATTTTCCATCTTATTTTGGGAAATTGTTGTACCTCAGAATGTGCCGCTTTCTAAGATTGTCCACTGCATGCCTTTAATCCCTCTGGATTTCAGCAAAGTGAAAAAAAAAACATTGAGGGGTCATCACCTCTCAAATGACTTTCTCAGCTTCACACATTAGTCCAAAAGCTTTAACAGCAGTCGTGCTGCCAGCAGGTGGCGCTGTGCCCTTTAATCAGTTTGCATGTGCTGATGATTTCTGGCCAGGTCTCTTGTGTATGAATTTCTGAGCCGATCGGTCAATGTACGATGATGTTACAGGCCACTTCCTGTTTCAAGGGGAATAGTTGAAATTCCAATAGACGCCAAATTCAAAATGGCCGTCTTCCTGTGGCGTTGAGGCCATGACCCCAATAGACTTTTTTGTTCATCTTGGTCTGTGACATGTTCTCACCAAGTTTCGTGAAATTTGGTGCCACTTAGATTCGACTTTGTTATACCGGTTTTCACCATTGGAGGTGCTACTGAGCCATTTTTACACCACTTTTGTGCATTACCCGTATTGTATGAATTTTTTAACTGGTTCGTTAACTGGCTATTTTTTTCCATTCTCACCAACGGTTAGTTCCAGGAATTCCTTAATTCCGATAATTCCGGTAATATTGCACCACTGTGTGAGTGGAGGAGGAACATTTATACAGGTTGACTTGGTGAAAACAGCGTGGCGACTCAGAATAGGGCACACAGGACTCACACACACACTCAGTAAAATAAAGAAACATCCAACAGGTTTGTGTTCACAATGTAAACAACCAGAATGAGTCCAACATGTGTTGCTGGAGTGTAGTAAGTACAGGGAAGAACGACAGGAAGTCATCCAAATGCTGACAGAAGAAAAGCTGGAAGTGACTTTAAGGAATTTATTAGGGAGTACATCATTTTTTTTTTGTTTTATTTATGTTTTGAATTAATCTAGCTCTGACCATCTCATGTTCCACACTCCAGTCCAGTAGGTGGCGGTAACTGCACCTTAAAGCTGGTTGCCAACCGCCATTAAAAGCCAATAGAAGAAGAAGAAGAAAGACACAACTAGTACTGAGTCCTATATCTATTTTTGTGTGGAAATGTACAACTGTGAAGTGAAGAATTATGGAGTAAAACAGTTTCTCTTCAGCCTCCTGTTCTGGATTTTTTAGGCACGTTGGACAACATGGCTCGACAACATGCGGCAAAACAGAAGGTAAAAACTCCTCCTCCAAAACTGTGACGATGTTCTGTGACCGTTCACGCGTGAGTAACAGCACCTGCTCCTACTCTACTGCTTTAGTCTTGAAAACGTGTACAGTCTTACTCGATAACAAAAACACACTTTATTCGAAATGTCCTAAAGATAAGGAAATGAAGTAGACAAGAGGAACAGAAATAAGTGTAGACTCCTGCTGTGAGGCTGCAGGTGTAGCTGAGCCAGCTCTATATGTTTATGTTCGATGTCATCCAATATTAATAGTAATTGTGACCATTTTTACACTCAAAATCTCCAAATTTGCATATTTCCGGTTCAAATACAGGGGAGAAGCGCGAGGTGTCGCCACTATAATGTTTGCAGACACACTTATTATACACCTGGACTTTCCACAGTCTGGCTATTATCTTTAATGAATGTGTGTCACACGTAGTCTTTTATTATTTAAATGACTTTACAAGTACAAGTACACATTTTAAAGCTGAGAATATTGCTGAATTTTACATTTTGTGAAATCTAATTTCACAACGTTGTTGTTGTTTGTTTGTGATATTCATAGCACACTGGCCTCATACAAGGCTGACGAAGCAGCCCAGCATGCAAACAGCCACTAACCTGCAGATGTGGCCTGTGCTTGTCTTTTTGAAGGTTTATTGCTCATGATAAGTGCAACTCTATTGCTGAAGCAGAAATGATTGCAGTCCAGAGGGAATGGACTTTGCCTTCACTTTTCATGTCTATATATTGTTGACTTTTTGGGAACCTGTGCTACATTTTAAATAGATGCTTCTAATTTAGCCTGTACCTTTGTACACACCTTTGTTTCTGTTTCAGTTCTATCATACGGAAGCCCAGTGGGAATTGTGTATTAGCTATATTTGCACATTTAATTTACCTGCAGGGGTTGTGTTATTTGACGGATGGGGGCTAATTATACTGTCCTAAATTAAGGAATCATTTCAGTAGTTTTGTTCTTTACTGACTATGTGTGAGACGAAATATATATATATATATTTTTGGAAATATGGCACTTATACATGCCTGCGCTCTATTTTTGACTGAGTGTGGGGTTTGTATCAGGATGGAGGTCCATGTGAAGCTATAGCGGTGAAAAGAATGTAAATTATTTTAAATGCATTAATTTATATTATCAGGGCCGTCTTTTATTCTTCACTTAGACCTATACCGTGGTGTCTCATCACACGATTGTCTTGCAATATGCAGATTATCTCAGAATTGCTGTATTCATGGGCTAATTATTGCCTAATGTATCTGTACAGGTTATGCCGCGATTCCCACTCTTATTTCTGACAGTTAGAGGACAGATTTATTATGCATCATAGGATTCAATCATCAATCATGAGCACATGTTCATCAATTAACAAAAAAAACGTTCATGCATTAGGTGGCACAAATTCTTACCTTTTTTAGGAGAAACTCGCAGCACATTTACACATGATGGTTTCTTCTGTGGAGAGGAAACATCTGATCACTGTTTCTGTCGCTCATGTTGTCTCTCACGTAAACTCTCATTTGTACTATTTACCATCACACCACCACGTTGTTGTTGCTGCCGAGTTTCCATTCATTACTGCTTACATGGCTTTTTAAAGAAATTCTGTACAGGCTGCATTTTGTTGGCAAATCAGGTGCCCGTGTTTGCTGAAGGTGTCTATTTTGTATCATAACAACAACACTGCTATCTTGCTGTATATTCATGTGAGACAGAATATTTGTGCGCTTCATCTCAGAGCAGAGAAGGCTTTTTTTGTCATTGAATGAAAAGAAGCTGCTACTCTACCTCTCATAGCTTAAGTAGATGTATATTGATCTTAGTTTATATACAGTATCTCTGTTATAGCTCATGTTGGTTGAGAATTGAGCTATCTACTAAGATAATTATATACATATTTCACCCTGTGCAGTACTGTATGATGCAGGATAAATTATGAATTTCTCTCTGGACGGCATTCTGTTTATGTCCAAAGAAATCATACATATGCATTTGTATGTCACATATGCGTTTGTTTGCCTCCATTGTATTTGATTGTGTCACACTGTCGTTTCAGTCTGACTGTGGAAATATTTAAAGATGCCATATGTAAGAATGTGGCCAAAAACGGTACTACATTCAAATTCTTTTCTGACGTAACTGGCAACCCGTGGTTGCTCGGCTGCTGAGACTCTACTGACTGCAATGATTGGTAGACAGCGGTAGGTGGCGCCACATGCCAAAAACATGATTTTAAAACATGAACATGATTTGCAGTCTGTAGAATATTTTTTTAATGCAAATATTTTGGCTGTACTGTTGTTGGTGAGTTCAGTTTGTTATATGAACATTATTCCTGAGTCTCTGTGACATATTAGGAGGATTTTATGGCCAGTTGCTTTAGATTTATTACATAATGCACCTTTAAATTGGAGGTAAGGAGACACAGTCAAAGATGCTGCCATGATTGTTTAGCAATGGTCATCTTTTATTTGGGACAGCCTTACAGTGTATACTGTGTTTTATATATTTGAGGACAGCCAGTTTTCTTTTCAATTTCTTGTGCAGACTATAACCAAAAGGGCTCACATGAGTGGAAACATGCCATTTGCGCCCCCCAGGTAGAAGAACACTGAAGGTGGGATTGAATAATTGTCTGACTGACATGAGCTATTTTCAGCATAATTAGTAATCACTGACTCATTTACAGCTTTGTGGCTTGCACTATCACTCATATTAATGCAAGTACACGGGCATGAAAACACAACACTTTTTTAAATTAACACTCTTACTCTGTTAATTACACTAATGGCAATGCCATTTCCTGCCACAACTCCCTCTATGACATGCATTTTTGTGGGGCAAGTCTGAGGTTTTAAAGCTGAAGTGTGCAACTTTTACATATGAACAAACTACACTATGCTGATTAAACGTATCAGTTCCTCTATTACTACTCTCTCTGTGTTCCTCAGTATACCAATGACCTGGTGACATGCTTGTGCTGCACACAGGAAGTGTGCCGAAACGCTCCCTCAATGACACGGCATTCAAATAATGTCACATTGTTTGTGTCGACCAAACTAAGGCAGAATAATAACACCGGCCAGATCAAAAATTAGCTTTGTAGAAGTCCCCAAGAGTGGAGAGAGAGATCATTCTGAAGCTGCAGATGCTGTTTGTGAGACACATAAAGTAAGATAATTGTAATGGGGGTCATTGTGAGGACTGATATTAGACAGGATTTCAGTCAGCGGTCTGGAACATGAGTATTTCTGTGTGTGTGTTTTGTAGAATGAGACAAAATTGAAAACCTCATCTTCTCTATCTTCCCATGACAATTGAGGTGAAACGGTGTCACCTGATCCCCGGCAACGTGCTAATATATGATAATACCTTTGGAAAAACCTAAGTTCGTATCTGTCAGAGTTAAGAGAGCACATTTGTGTACACACCACGTTCGGGCCCAGACAATAAATCATTTTCCGTCTGCTCCCTTGTGCATTTTGAGCAAGGCAAAAGCAAAGAGGTTATATTTGCAAACAGAAATTGACAAATATAAAAAAAAATGCAATAAATAGGCAGATTGAAGGAAAACACTGTGTTCGCCTGGAGACAAAAAAGTGCCCACTGGTCTTCAGGTCGACCCGCTTTTCACATATCACAGTAATTTATCATCGACTTCCTATACTGTCTTTGTGTAAAGGTGAGGTACAAACCACACAAAACATCCACACCTGAATAACAATAGTGATATTCATTTCTATGTAAGGTACCCTAGTCTTCTTTACAGAGTAAAAAGCATGTAGAAATACTAAAGGACTACTGTGACAAAAAAGTGGACAACTACAGACTATAGGAGATAAAATGCTTGACAGCAGGTGTGATGAGAACATTCTCTCCTGGAATTATGGACCTTATTTTCTCCTCCTCAAGGTCATGGACGAAAATAAACCAGTGGGCGTAAAGTCCATGCGCTGGAGTGAAGACTTCCCGCACGTGAAAGAATAATAATTCTTCCGAAGCACCGAGTAAATATCAGAGAAATTCAATTTTACGCTGCCAAAGCAGTAATACAGACTTACTGCTGGATCTGGCAGACGTTTGAGGCGACCCACTTCATCACAACAATGATGAGCGCGGCGTTAAACGATATGTGACGGTTGTTTTTGTCGAACTCTTTCAGAGGCTCGGCAACATATCAAAGCAACATAGGCAAGAGTTAGAGAACTGAAGCAGATATGAAAAAGTAACTTTCCCCTATACTGATGAAATCATTTAGTTAAATAGGCCATGTATTACTTTTTTTCGGTCAAGAACATATTTAAGATATTTAATTTGTGTCAAAGACGTTTAACGGCGTCAACGTTAAGTCATGACATGTTTCCATGACGACTGACCGGAAAAAGACGTGCGTGACGTCATGTTTGCGTGACTCCGGACTTGTTAAAATTAGTCTCTAAAGTAGAGCTAAACTTTAAAAACAGAGGCACACATACGCAGCACACAGGTACGCTGGTTATTTGTAGCGTTGCTCTTTTCGTTTAATAAACAGACCAGTTCCACTGTAGGCGCGCTAACGGGCGCTAAAAGGAGCTAATGCGGCTAACGGAGCTAACTGGTAAACGGTGCCTGGACTCCGGTGTCGCGGCACGTAAACATGACGTCATTCGCGTCCTTTTCCTGTCAGTCGCCGTGGAAAGGTATCATGTGTTAACGCGCGTTAACCTTTTGCACAGCACTAGTTTTTGTATTTCATGTAGTTTATTATTTCACATTATGCACGGGTGCATGTTTTCACAGTTTTTAATATTTAAACCTTTTTTGAACTTTGAAAATTGAGTTAGTATGGAGCCCCAGACATGACTGAAAAATTTAATTTGTGGCCACAAAATTCTAATTTGTTCCCATGAAATTGGTAAAACGTGTGCACGCATAATATTAATAACATTCTCATGAATTACCTGGAGAGCTGCACAAGTAAAATGTGCAAAGAGGGATGAAGCTTCGGGATGGACAGAGATGATGTGATTTGAGTTTTATTTTAAGCTGGGAATGAGTTACAAAGATATTCTCAAAAGCCAGTTTCATGCCAAGGTTTGTGGAGGATAAAGTGGTAGAAGATGGATGAAATTCAACCTGGAAAGAATTTGTATTTCGTGGCCACAAATTATTTTGGGGCTCTGCAGAAAAGTCTTCTTTTGGTTTAGGTTGTTATATGATTAAAAAAGGCCAATCTGTAAGAATGAGTGACCTCTACTGGTCAAACTGCATATTATAACAAATGGAGGAGGACTCCACTGTCCAAAGCATGTCAGGAAACTAAGAACTTTTGTTCTTCTTCCATTGTCCTCCACTTCAAAACATGAAATACACTCTGGCTTGTTTGGCTTGCCTCTCCTGCTGCTTTAGAAACATGGTGATGGATGATGGTGGACAGCTATATTTGTACTTTTATCAAAACACTCCAACTTCAGCTCAGGAGTATTGAGCCATTTCCAAGAAAGACTATGAAAGACCAAATCTCAATCGATAAAGTCCCTATGTAGAAAATGTCATTCACAGCCAGTGTTAGTTGTCATGTCAATATGTGGGCCTGGTGGCATTTTCCACAATTATACTATTACAGGCTGTTACACTGCGGACGTGTGTCTGTGCACACGTACGTGTCTTACTGTACATGTCTTACAGTGTAGCACTGAGTAGACAGGAGGAAGACAGTGACACTGACATGGTGTCCAAGTCTGAAACGGCATGTCTCATTATCTACTCTTTTTTTGTCAGGTGTGGAGTGCTGGTGAGAAGGGAAACGGGTGGAGATTGCAGGCGCATATATAGTGAGACAACCACTGAGTTGGAGAAGAGAGTGGACTTTCCAAAATCAGTAATACGGGGATTTGCAGAATGATAGAACGAGATCAAAAACACAGACGGATCAAATTAAGCGGAAGAAAGGTCGGGACGGGAGACGCATGAAGACAAATTGCGGCACAGCTCAGTTAAATGGCCGCAAAGATAATATCTCATTTGTCCTTGTCCGTCTCTGCTCAATAACAGTTAACCATGGGGTCAATTTGTCCATCAGTGTGAAAAGTTTGTTTATCCAACACTGACCTTTGTTTAAAAGTTAGACAGTTAGTAGTAGATCAATGCCAGGGATTTTTTTTGTGTTGATGTTACACTGCTAAAATGATTTGATGCACTTTCTACTAGTACACTTCCTCAGGTTTGAACATTGTTGACATGGCAATGACTGGCTAGTATGTCTGCTACTGCTGATGGTGTGATTGTATACTGTATATACCACTGTATATGGTTATAATTGAGCATCCAGTTTTCAAAAGAAAAGTATTGAACTTTATTTAAACTCCATTTGGCAAGCTTTTGTCACACCATATATTTACACATGAATCTAATACACAGTGGTAAAAGGTTTGGGATGGAACCCAAACCATAACAGATGTTGACCGATGAATATGATGCACTAAACCTTGCTTTTGCTGCTTTTGTTAGTGGAAACTTTTCCAGATTAATGGCATGCTTCCCCTCAGTCTGTTTGATGTTTCTGGCTGCAATTCCACATGGGCACTTACTACCCAAGTTCTTTCCTCCTCAACATAAAGCCACAGCCTTTGAGGAATGACAACAGTGATCTAAAGCACCGCTTATATTCCAGTGGATAGTAATCACATCGTGTCAAACTGTATCATGGACTCACCCACTAAGAGTCTGCTTCTGCTTCCACCGTCCATCTTTGCTTCTGTCAAACAGAACCCGCTCTTTCTTGTAGCTCAGGATGAGCTACAAGAAACTTCTGGGGGAGCTGTGGGGGCAGATGGACTCTGCAGACATGTGGACTGAACCCCGGATTTAGAGAGATAAATCCATTTTAAGTTTGGGTAATTAACATTAAACTATTTGCACTTGTAATCCTAGCAGGGTGTTGCAACAGGGTCAGCAAAACCGACAATTGCCTCAGGCGCTGAACTGAGAAGGTGCTCCTGGAAACAGCTGATTACATCAGTCCACTGCAATAACAATTTTGTGAAACCTTGCTTAAACTCTATGATTGGCTATATATAACGAGGCCCCAGAGTAGCAATGATGACATTCTGTTTGCTGGATTCAACAAATATAGCGAAGGGAGCTAGGGATCTAGATCGTGGTATTGTGGATAATAAGTTATGTCAAGGTTTAGCGCGGGGTGGTCAAATCCAATCCAGAGAGGTCCAGATAGAGATTTGTTGTGTTCATGTATGGAATATGTCTGTCTGAATTTCTTGGACTTCCAGTTACATCACTTATGTACAAATATTTTTGGTAATAGATCTGGTTTTAGAAAGGATAGCGACTGGGTCCGGATCCGGCCGTGATCTGCATATTACTTTATGGGGATGTTCAGTTTCAATATAAGGCTTCATAAATTTGCCCTTTGCCCAAGACCCCCAAAATCCCATGAAACACTCCTGCATTCTTCATGGTTTTTACAGAACAAAACATGTTATTATCAAGTTGAAAACCCAGGCTATACATGGCTGTGTCGAGCACTAATAGCAGCTATTCAAAGCCCACGCAGACTGCGTCGCTCCACATGTGGGCGGCTGCCCGATTTTCGATATGGTGATGGAAGACTGGTTGCCATTTTTGGTTTGTCATCATTCCATGAATTGACAGGGCCCTGGCATTGTTTTGTTCCCCTGCTCTCTCACTCTAACACGGACAGATTTGCTGAATGCTGGCTGACAGGTTTTGTTAACGTCTCCTCATTCAGCTGCCGGTGTGCTGTGGAGTTTAATGGAGATGCATGAGTAGCTGCTCTTTTATAAAGAGAGCTCTGGAGGACTTCACATTACAGCTACTAGAAACTATACCCAACAATAATACTGAAGGGTTGAAAACTGAAAAAAAATGTGAGGGGGGGAGGGGGGTGTGGTCTTTGTCCACACTCTTATTCTCAGAGTAAAATAATGGGACACTGATATCCTATAACATTAACGTGTGCAGTTCATCTATCAGTCCTTCCAGGAGTTCATGATTAGTTTTATGTTTTTTTTTGTGATATTGTGGCTGTGTTTTTTCAAAATCTACAAGGACTTTTGTGATTTTTTTTTTCCTTTTTGCTTTGGTAAACAACATCCAAGATTTACATAGGCTAATAAGACACACCAGTGAGCATTTTCTTTTATTTTCTGTTCTTCATTCTTAATATAATAACCTTATCAACACCCAGATTTGAGGACTACAGTCTGGCCACATCTCTCCATAAATGCAATGCATAAAGTGTTCAAAATAAGTAATTCTGAAAAACTAAAGGGCTCAAATCTAAAAGAATTGGCCTGCATAAAACCTTTTTCGAATCCAGTTTAGAAAAAGGGCAATCTGAATCAAACTAATATAAACAAAACCTCTGTCTCAACAGAACAGAACAGAAAAGCCCTCTCCCTCGCCTCACGAACCTCATCTGCTGACACAGAGAAAGACGACGAGGACGGCATTTGACCGGCTGAGGATACCGTAGCGCTCGGGGAAGGGAGAGGGTGAGCAGAGGAGCAGTTCTTTGTTGTACATTTCAGCCTCTCCTCTAGATGGCACTATAAACTACTTACTTCACCTTTAAGTGAAACAAACACAATATTTTTTCCTTCAGTGTTTACCAGAATGTTAATGACTTCCCATCTCATTCTCACATCATCCACTCAACCACACTCAATAATCTGATTCTCTGATAGTTTTAACCTGGTCTTTATCAAGTTAACTTTACGTTAGCATGCCAAACACTAATGTAACCTCATTCTAATTAGGTTAGCTAGTGTTAGCTAGCGTTAGCTAGTGGTCGCTAACTGGATGAACATGCAAACGTAGCTAATAGCCAATGTTTTATAATTGTGTGGCATATGACTGATTTCACTCGATCGCAAAATCTATACCTATATTTTTTGGCATAAATGATGCTTCTCTACTAAGAATTAAAACAATGTTTTCATTTTTGTTTATCGTTCTTGAATAGCGTTTTTGTGACAGTACATTTACATCTCCAGCAGATGCGTTTTTATCTAAAGTGACTTTGGTGGGTGAGCACAGTTGGAAATGTGGTAGAGAATGAGGCAGCAAACCTTCATCCCTGATGATTTTCCCACTCCTTGCTACTGAAAAATTTCCCCACAGCACCATACCATCCCCACCATCTGGAAAGGTGATTTGCATGTTGTGATGAGTGCTGTGCCTATTGTTTTCTCCAGACATGTGCACACGTGATCTTCAGCCTCAAATGTTGGTGGTCACAGATCTTTTCATTTTTTTTAATCACAATAGTGCAAACAGTGTGGATAATATGTTTTAATTATAATTTTTAAAGATAAGGCTGCAACTGAATAAACGGAATGTCATATGATTGACAGTATAATTGAATGAATCAGATTTGAATTAGATTAGAACAATGTGGCTGGTGATCTGAATATAGCCTTTGTCAGACATGACTGTATCCAACAATGGCAGACAACATGATTGCACTCATTAATGCAACCATAGCAGCTCTTAATATGACGTCAGCCAGTAAAGAAACTGCTTTGTTTACACCCTTAAGCCAACTCTAGCACATTGTTTGTCAAGAATTACAGCAATTCGATGCTTGCATGTGTGAAAGCAGTGTTCTTCTTCATTCTCCAGCCAGTGATGGCTCACTCCTCTTGAGGTTCAGATGCCAATAGCAGTAAATTATGAGTAAACTCAGTAGTTCTTTTTTTTTTCTTTCTTTAGCCTTGAGAAATCGAGCATAAAGCATTTTGCAAACCATGGTGGTGAATTCACCTTCCAGATCTATTTGAAAACCATCTGTACACATAATCCATCACAATTAACATTGCTAAGTTCTTCGGGACTGTGAGCAGAGACGATTTGTATGCTGCTCTCGCACATCTCGCACATGAACTGGAAACAAAGATGATGGGCTGTAACAAGGTTGTCAGACTTACAAAAAAAAAAAATCAACAAAAAAAACAACAACAACCTGCTTCTCCACAAAATCTGAAATTGTCTCCACTGCAGAACAACAAATAATCATTCATCACCGTGGTACCATTTATTTAATACTGCAACACATGGTCTGAGGTTTTCATTCACACCAGATAGAGTTGCTAGGTGATTATATGAAAAACATGTTTGATTAAAAAATGGAGAAAAAAATTGGTAAACATTTACCACTCTTTCACTGTTCTCATATGGAACGTATGGATTACATATTGTCAAATTTATGATAAAGTGCACAAAGGGGCCAAGGAAACTATAAACCATCTGCTTTTGTAAATCAAACTGCAAGTAAACTGCATTACTGACGCTTTATGGGTAAAAAAAAACAACATATGGATTGTGTATATAAAATATAGCCCTTGTAAATGGCTTCTTTTTTTTTTTTTTTATCTCAATCAGTCTAAAGGACCGAGATGATCAAATTAATTCAAATCAACCAATTTTAATACCATTTTTTTTTAGTTTGTGAATGGAGCAGCGATAACTTTAACTTAAAAAAAAAGAGTTGTATTGATTGGATTGGGCTTTCAGAGGTTTTTATTCAGGTAAAACTGTTTCTAATCAAGGGCCATGAGTTAAATTAATGTAAGTAACATTAATTATTCATGACATTCATATGGCCCATGCACCTCGTCAAGAGGTTTATCGATCACTCCTGCTGCACTGGTCAATTTAAATTTAAATACACAGCCGTAACATGTGATTTACTGTAAGTCAGGATGTTTTTTTTTAATTAATCAACAAGTGTTGCCTAATCCCTGCCAACAAAGATAATCCCATAATTAGGTTTTGCTTTTTAAAGATGCTGGTTACTGAGAATTACATAGAGCTTTGCACAATAATGAGATGCAATGATATTCAAGGGTGTTGCAGCAAAATAGACCCGAAAATGAAATGAAGTTAAACAATTTGTTGGGAGCATCACCAAACTCTGTATCTAATCCTTTACTCTCAAGCCACTTATATTGATTTATGCTTCTTTGAGAGACATAAAAAAAAAGAGAGAGCGAGAGAAAAAAAACAAACTTTCCAATTGTGCATGCAGTACGTACTGTGTTTTCCATTTGTTAGATAAGCAGCAGGCAGACAGGATAAGGAGCTCATGCCAGGAGCCAGGTAAAAATGCTTACTTCAGAACTGGGCTGCCCTCAGGGTTTGCCATTAGAAATCTCACATGCACTGCAGTTAGCACTCACAGGCACTGTGGGACAGACTCTCTGTCAAGCAGGAGAAGCGTGGACCTGCAGAAATGTCAACAAAATCCATTTGTCTCCTTGTGTTCACTGGTTTCTCACGGGTCATTTATCAAATGCATGCTGCATTATCTCTAACTATCTTTGAAGCACTCGCATCCTTTGAATCCAGCTGCTCTTCCATTTCCGTTGACAAGAGGACTCATGTGCGACACCGCACACCGATACCTAATTCTTAGTCTGTGTCCTCTAAATTGACAATTTAGTTTGTCGGCCATCTGATTATAAACACTTTGCTGACTAATGGCGCTTTTCCAATAAAAAGTTCTTGCACGGCTCGGCTTTACTTTTTCTTCTTCTGTTTTTCCATTAGGGATCAAACTCTGGCGAGATTCCAGGTGAGCTGAGTCGATACTGAAATGTGACGTCAACAGACTGCCAAGTTGTCACTGGAAGAGTCGTGAGTGCGACATCGGACAAAACACTCAAACCGAACAATGCCGTACTCTAGATCGGTTAAAACGACTTCCTGAAAACATAATCTCCAACATTTAGCAAAGGAAATATCTCAATATTTAACAGAGGAACCAGGTGTGTGTAGCGACAACACTGCCGAAAGCCGCCGATCGTGAGCCGAATCACAACCCGTTCGGTCGTATTTCAGTCTGTGCTCCGGTCATGCAGGAAGTACTTTGCCTTTCACTAGTTTGCGCGTTTGTGTCGCGTATAAAACGTCGTAGCTGTTTTGTGCAGTACTATGGAGTGATGGAAATCATTGTGTAGAATCGAGCTGTGTTGTGCGAGAAGAAAAGTTAAAAGGTTAAAAATGTTTGTATAAGAGTGGTGCCTTTAAATTAAAAATGGTTTGTTTTTTTCAGCATTAGAATCAACGTTTGAAAGTGGAACTTTTCAAGTTTGGTCGTTTTTGGAGCTCCCCCTTGTGTCTACTACTTTATCCTCACTGTCGTAAAAACTCACCACTGATGTCCCCTCATCCCTTCCCCTCTCCTGGCCATGTGCACATAATATTACAGTCTATACCCTTTAAAGTAAGGTATTATTGGATTAGATTTTTTATCTATGAGGCATTTGAGATTTCCATCATGTTACAGACAAAATGACAAGATTTGCAGAGGCGATAAAAGGCCAGATTGTTAAAGCTATGTTTTCTTAATTAAAATATATTGCCAGCCAGAGCGAGATGAGTAGATCCAGCAACTTCATTGATTTAATGTCTCACTCATAGATGAATGATGAAAAAAAGCAACCAACCCGCAAGAAAGACCTTTATGTACACAGTAAATAAAACAGGTTGATATAAAATATTAAATATCGACTGAATAATTACCATAAATCATTGTTGTTTACTTCAGATTTGGAAATGCGACCCTGTCAGAGCGAAACAGGTGCAAACAACATTTGTGTCCAGCATTTATCAAGACTAGTGTTGGGACCTCAGTGGGGTGTCAAGCCTCAGAGCCATACAGCACTCAGCTGTAGTAGAAGAAAAATGACTGAATGGAAAATACGAATATCAATTAGAAAAAAAAAAGAAAACACGAACAACAACTCATGCAAAACAAACTATGAAGCCAAAAAAGTAGTAAAAAGGACGAAAAGCAAATTTTCCAGGAATATTTCTGGGCTACACAATCTCTCGCCACGCAGAAGCAGCAGAAATAAGGTCTCTCTCCTCAAGATGAACCCTCCTCCTCCTCCTTTGCACTCATCATATATCTGTAGTCCCACTCACAGCTGAATGAAGCAGCCCTCATAAAAAAGTAGGATGTAGCGTACGCTCGGTGACAAGGATCAGGATGAACGCACCTCCGTCATAAAAATTGGGTCACATGAACACAGTATCTGTCCTTTTCAAGAGAAAATTAACTGTATCTGTTCCACGGTTCCCACACCATGGTTGACATCCAATTCTAAGACTTTCCAGGACCAATTCCCTCCAATTCCAGGACCAGATTTACTGACACAGCTTAAAAATGGAGAGGGCAACTTGTAACACCAGCTTCGCCAATGGCGCCCACTTTTATTAATTTTATCTGGACAAGTGATAGTCCTTGGAATCTTGGTCAAAGTCAGTCTTTGTAATTTTCTTTAGTGAGACAGAGATCTTGGAATTGTCTCTCTCTTGCTTAACTATACTCGCTCGTTGGTTTGCATGGAATCTCACGCCAACAGCGACACTGAGAGAGACGGTAGACGGTGTTCACAACACGGCTAGTAATTACGACTTCACGTTTGTTCTGCGTAGGCCTAGTCTACGTATGTTTAGCCATGCAAGGCATGAAACAGTAGGTGCTGTTGTAAAAACAAACAAGGGCACATGAGTGGCAGGAGACTTTTACCTAAGCTTCTTTCTTGCACAAAATTCAAGCACTTTCAATGACACATTCAACTATCCCTAACCCCAAATAGAGTGTTCTCCAGCAACATGAAATGTCCATTTTTAGTTGGACCTACTCTTTTACAAGCACTTGGATCCACCTCTGCACTCTCACCCTCTGTCAGTCCACTGTTCATCTAGGGGATTTATTTGCCAAGACTTCTCCCATGTAGCGTATTCCTCTTTTTGTTATTCGCTTTGGATAAAACCGTCTGCTAAATGTTGCTTGAATGTAAATGTATGCAAATGTACAAGTAGTTGCAGCGAACTAACATCGAGACTCACTGTTTGAGGATTTTCCATACCGTTTTCCACTCTCTGCTATTTATTTTATCAACCAATTTGACAGACCCTTCCCACAAATGTGCAGGGTGGAAGTGGCTAGAAGAGGAGTATTATGGTTGGTTTAATTAAGGAGCCAGAATTTGAGCTGTGGAGGATTTAAACTTGACTCATTAGATGGCATGCATGGTCTAAAACAGCAAGTGTAACTTTTGGGGATTTTTGATATTCTGCCTCTGTTTGGTTGGTCTTTGTGAACAGAAACAAAGCAACGCTATTTGCGGCGTCTTTTCATCTAAAAATGCCAGCGTTTATCCTCTCAAACGGCTGATTAATCAAGGTTTTTAAGCAGTAGAATTCACTCCTGAAATTTCTTGTAGGTGCTTCTTTATCTTCCAACCTGTTTACACTGATTCCAGTGTTTGGAAATATAAGATAATGTAGAAGTCATGCTGTTGTTTATCAGCACCAGAAGGATAATTGGCTGCATTCAGAAATAGACTTTATTAAGCTTGGTAAAAAAAAACACAAAAAAAACCAAGATAAATATGGAATCATATTAAAAGCGACTCAAGCTGAGCAGCTAGAACTAATTTCTGTGTGGAAAAGTCTCCTTATCAAACGTTGCACAGTTGGGGTTGAGTTGGGAGCCCGCTCCGTTTGTAGATTGGTCACTTTCATTCCTCAGGATTGTAGTTTTGTGGAGACACAGAGAGTCTCATCAGTAAAAACACCTCTCTGCATAAAACTATTTCCTTTGTATCAGGCACTTGTGAGAAGGCTTTTAAAGTTAGATTTACACAGAGCAGTCACACAGAGGATGCTCACTTCAAGCACCAGACAATATCAATGTCCTTTTTATTCCTCTGCTTCGGTGTTTCCAACTCAAAGACATGCTCATCTGCCTCTCGTACTCAATCTAAACAACAACAACAACAATCTACGCTATCATCCCTGTCTGAAGTCGCCTTTTAGGGGATCTGTTCACATCCATCTGGATACAGCAGCCGTGTAATCCACAGTCAAATCTAAAAGTTCCTAAAAGTCTTTATGGATGATGTTATATTTATGTGATGACTGCTAATTTTACCCGAGAGTTTGTCTGATAGATTTGAGAATTAGAGCTTTATTCAAGAGTGGCATCAAAGTTGAAATCCATTATCCACCCATCCATTATCTACTTGAGGATCACCGGGTGCTCAGCTGACATGGGGGGATAGGCGGGGTAGACCAGTTAACCAGTCCATCGCAGGGTCACATATAGAGACAAAAAAAAACCATCCACTCACACTCTCACACCTATGGTCAATTTAGAGTGACCAATTCACCCTAATGCCCAAATCTGCATGTTTTTGGAAACAAACGTCTGTTTTTGTTTTCATCTGTTTATTCAGGGTGTTTCAGTAAGGCACCTATTTTGACTGGGCTATAAAAAAAGAAGATGCTTTTTGCTTGAAAAAGTAGAAAAGTTCTGAGGGACTGCTGTGCCGTGTGCGGGTCTGTGCTCTGCTTTCTGGCTTCGCACACAGGACACTCCTGGGAAATATCACAGGATTTTTCAAAAGACATTTTTAAGTTTCGAGTACAAGGAACCTTTGTGAATCCACCTCCCCTTCTGACCTTAGAAAGCAGTGAACGTGATGGTTAAAAAAAAAGGAACGATCTTTTTGTGCTGCTTCAAGAGTTAAGCCTGTCTTTCATGAACCTTCCGACTCTCTCTAACTCAACTTTTTGTCCGTTTCTGATTTTTGGGCATTTTCACTTCTTTGTTGCCACTTCTTTTGCTATTTTGTAATCTCATCAGCAGCGGTGAAAGTCCCAGAAGGCAGACTGCCGGGGATGAAGCGTTTAAGTGCAGTAACAGCCTATTACATGCCATTTCTCACGCGCTTTGTGGTTCTCGGCCCGACTCTGTCAATCAGTCACTGTCACTGATGCCACACAATCAAGGGCAGATAACCAATCACACCAGCACTGCAGCCACGGTGATTACATCCTCACTCCACCTGCTGCGCCGGAGAATAATGGGACCATTCAGCCCATAATACAATGGACTCTTACCTTGTCCACGCATGTGTGTGTGGATTTCTCTTGAGGTTTGGAAAGACTGGCTCTATGGCTGACACAATACAAGTTTAAATAAATAAAGTTTGTGGTACTTCTACTTTGTGGATCTGGATTTTCAGATGTATTTCCTTTTTCTATTTCTATATTCTTCTTCTTCTTCTTCTTCTTCTTCTTCTTCTTATTATTATTATCTATACAATGTTTAAAAGTTGTTGGTTTTCATGAGCATAATCACAACCATAGCTGCAACTCATGATGATTTTCCTTGCTGTTTAATCTGCCCATGTTTTGTTTTTTTGGAGATCCTGGAAGAACTGTTTGAGCAGGTTACATTTAGAATTCAAAAGTCCAAGCCCCTTTCTTCAGACTTCCCTCCCTGGAAGCTACGCCTCCAACATGCAACAAACACGGCTGAGCAAGCACAGTGCAGCATCGGTAACTTTCGGTACTCTTTCGGTAATGCTAACTTTTTTGGATACTTGTTCAAATGACAACATGATACCCGAAAAACAACAAATACTCTCAAGAAATGACAAAGTTAACCTTCCTGTCCAATAGAAATGGCACCACCCATTACTTTGAAGCCGTTTTCTGGGGTTTCAGATGTCGCCACCGTTCAAGCGCAGCACAGGTGTTCACTCAGCCTTTTTCTTGGCAGTAGCTTTCTCAAAAAAAGTAAAACTATTTTGTTTGCGACCAACATCTGTTTTCTGTCACCTTTTCTGTCATAACGTTGCTGCAACTGTCTCGTTAGACTTTTAGCAAGCTAGCATAAGCTCCGGCGTTGTCTTCTGAGCACGCACGAAGAGTGGTACGGTCATGGAGGGGGACAGATGGCGATCCATGATTCGTTTGGACTGTTCAATGTATGATTGGATGGTGTTTTACCGGCCTCTTCGTTCCACAGCTGACTGACATTTTTTACTTTTTTCACAATGCATTTATAATGCGTTTCAAAAGCCCTCTAGTCTTCTCTGTATTATTTTTGCATTAATATTTACAGTGCACCCTTTGTGCAATAATTACTGCTGTAATAATAATAATGGCAATCGATGTAACCCCTTTAATCTAATGTATAATATTACAGTATATACTGTACACCCCCCCGCTCCAGATTTATCATTTTCTTTATAAATTATTCACTTGTTCCCTGGACTAACAATGAAAAAGCAGTGCTCACGTATCTTTGAGTCCTCTGTCTTTTTAACTCGTCTCAGCCTCAATCTGAACTCTCCTGTTTTCTGTATTCCATCTGCTCTCCCTCCCTCTCTCCCCAACCACCCATGCAGTTTAAAAGAAATGTAATTCTCCAGAGCAGTCAGATTATAGTCGTTTTCAAGTATTTACCAAGGTTGACATTTTTATATATATATTTTTTACCTCTGGCTCTAAACCCAACTTGAACTATTAGAGATACTTGATTGTATTAGAGATACAAGAAACTTTATGAAGAAATCATCATAGTCCTCGATTAAAATTAATATTGGTTTGGCCATACCAGGCTACTGAGTCTCAGAGGATCGCCTTCACGCAGGAAAAGCAGCAAAATCATATCAATTAAATTACAATATTATAGCAATATTATAGTCCCAGACAACGCTGTTAGCCTGTGTACTTGACTGATTAATGATTAATACTCTAACCGCTAACCTCATGTGGAGGATAAAGCGGTAGAAGATGAATGAATGATTAATACTCATAAGTCACATTGTAATTATTTATCTTTAGAGATGATCTGTGGAAACCTAAAACGTTTCCCGCCTTCCATTAGATGAAGTTGCCGTTCAGACGAAGAAGGAGGAAAAAAGTAAAATACCTTCTCCTCATATTATTGTTTTTTATGTAGGTCGTTAAAGTCACATCTCTTGTTTCCACATCATTAAAGTCGCTGTCTGGGTGTGCGAGCGTGGCAATTTCAAACATATTTTTTTGCTGAACAAACTAGTGCATAAATCGACCAGACTTAACACGCAGTCAAAATTATGTTTTAATTAAAGTATAATCACCTAGATGGGGGGGGGGGGGGGGGGCGTGATTTAGAGTGTCTTAAAACGATAAATGGTGTTATTAAGAGAAAAGGCATGACGTGAAGGCTTTTTCAGATTGGAATCTTAACAAATTCACTGCGATGCCATTAAATAATCTTAAAAGAGAGCAGTCATATAATCGGGGACGGCTTCATAACACTTTTGTGTATCTACCGCTACCAATAACAGAAAGATAGTCTTTTACTAGGACTGCAGCTATCGAATCACGGCTATTGATTTTTGTAAACGAATATGCTACCAATTATTCTTCGATTGTCGAGGACGCAAAGCGCAAAATTATTAATATCATCAATGTCAATGTCATTTATTTATCCGATTACTCGATTAATCGAGGAATAATCGGTTGAATACTCGATTACAAAAATATTCGCTAGCTGCAGCTACATTAAATCAGCTAATAGCAACGTTTACGTTAGCGTGTGCCGGCGGCGTTAGCAATTAGATGCTTTCGGCTCAGATGCTGAATCATTGAGGACGTGCTGTTGTGTTACGCCAGTTGTAGTTTACAGTTACACTGCACCTTGTTGGCTTCTTGTTTAAGTGTGAAATGGTCCCACACTTTGGACATTTTCTGCCTTTTTTTTTCAGCCTTCAAGCTGTTTCACTCCCCGTCTCCGCCATCGTGCCAGCTGAAATCCGGATGTGCAGTGTTCGTCTCCTAAAGCCGTCCTTGTGGAACAATGATCCCTGTGCTGAACAGGCCGCACAACGCGTGAGATAGGAATCAAAAGAATACTCGAGACAGAGTTTTTGCCTCAAGGAATTTTTGCAATCGAGTTACTCGAATTCCTCGAGTAATCTTTGCAGCCCTATCTTTTACACGTTTTAAAAAGCTATGACAACCTTTTTGTTGCCAGTGTTTATGAGCCACATGAGCTTTTTCTAATTTTGTCCCAACATGATATGTAATAATAACAAGGTCCGCGTCCTCTCATGCCGCTGTAGGGCGACCTTGTTGAGCCGTGGTGTGTGGAGCACCAGGAAAGTGGGCACAAGGGCTATTTTCCCCTAAATGGGAACATCATTTTCAAAATTGGCATCATATTCCATTAAAAAGACGACCTGAAAGTAGTCATGGAGACCATTAAGTCCTTGGGAAAAGTGTTTGCTGACATTATAAATCAAGGGTAGGAAGAAGTTGGTTAATTATCCCATAGACTACATAATTCGGTGCTCTTTTTGAGCACCAAACCCAAAGACTCTGACCATTTTTATAACAAACTGATGGTAAAATGCTACACATTTTCTGTAGCAGCAGAGAAATCATTAGTTAAAGCCCAAGGTTCAAACTCAAAACTACTTTGGAATGGCTTAGACTGTGGGGGAAAAGGGGATGAAAGAGGCACGCTTTTGTTTTGTTGCGACCTGCTGCAGGCAGTGGTACAACGTGGCGGACACAGCGGGAAGACGTGCATCCATCCTGTCTCGGGTCAATAGTGCAGGCTGAAAGTGGGGATATAATGGCAGAGCAAGAGATGTATTGGGCACAGACTGGGACCGTCATTACCAGCCAAAATATCATCTGAAAACAAGTGTGCTGAATTATTGCTGCACCCGCAGGGTCAGATGTATTTTTCAGACACTTAATGCACTTGGCATCAAGTGGCTCCAAGAACACGGCAGCATTTACAAAAAAGGGGGGTTCGATCCGAGCTGAACAGAGCGCGTTGGCATGAAAATGAAGCAGGGTTTTCACAGTGTGACTGCATCACTGATCTTTATATAGTATATATGTGTACAAATATACTGTACAGTATACAGAGTGTGTATACAGTTCTTACAAAGTGAAATCGTGTCACTCAAGTTGTGACTTCCCCAATCTGGTTTTTCCCCCCCATAACAAATGCCTTTCCAGCAAAGGAGTTGTTTAAAACTGAAGATGGATGCTCTGACAGTGACAACTATGACATATTTTCAAATATAGACAGGCCGCAGTATATACAGTATAGTTGCATTGCATCTATACTGTGGACGTAGTAGTGTGGAAGCAGCAGTTAACCCACTGGGGCGACACTCGTGTCATAACGCATTGTAACACCATAAATCACGATGACACACCACGTGCTTGGTGTGTCACAATGTGTTCTAACCCATTATAATTTTTTGTGTTGATTTTGCTGCATTATAAGCAAGATTATCATGGTTCTTGCTGAGTGAATATGTTTGTAAGAGGGAGAGAGAGACTGTCAGAGCAGAGGCTGAGCTTGTCTCACTTCATGTCAGTATTTACATTGAAACTGCTGCATAATTATCAGATAAATGCGTGTGATTTACTCCGATGTGCAGTAGCAATTTAAAAACATAAAAAACAGACTGAGGAGGCCGTACCTCGCAGTGAAATCCCATGTTGTGATGACTGTCCAGATGCATGTCCTGGTGTAATCTGTATCGTCCAGTCCCTCAACTCACTTTTTGGTCCCTTTGGTCACAGTAATTGATCAAAGTTGTACAAACGTTGCCATGATAAGGCAACAATGAAAAGGTGCTCAAAAGCACACTTGGCAATTGTTTGTTTGAATTTGCTTGAATTGCTGCGATTGCAACATGACAAATTCTGACGGACTGATTAATGGTCTCGTCACTCGTCTTGGCACACAATGTCAATTTTTAAAATCATGCTCCAATGTAAAGGAAACTAAATAATAAAGCACGGCACATATGAGAGGACACCAGTGGTTGCAAGCCTACTCGTGTCGGTCAGATTGCAAAATCCTGTGACCCTCATGCCAAAACTCTCGGACATCGAATTTTGCAATAGCCTTTGAAATGATATTCAGATGTCAGAAATGTACAGGGAAAAAATGTTTGCTGGAGTCTGCATGACCCCATCCTTACATTCTATATAACCATACAATATTCGTTTTTTTCTTTTATTGCATATGTGCGTGGGTGCATTTTGCGGGCATGTGCTCCCCCCCCCCTGCCCCCCACATCTGTGCTCCCACTTCAGCTCAGATTCTGTAGAGTGGCGTCAGTTTCTGTTTTTCACTGGCTTCAAGAATCTGTATTGAACACGCCAAGCAATTGTTACGTGTTGCAGTTGTTCGCATGCCCGACATGGGAGACCTTGTTATTTATTTAGTAGACAAAAAGAAGAGTGAAAATGTTGTTTTCTATAGCAGATGGACATGTTTTCCTTACATACCCTTGATGAAAAGCTGTGTTTGATAGTCGTACGGATACTTTAATCATCGCCCATTGACATTAATCCAATATTAGCTATTTCTTTTATTAAAAAAACTCAATATTATTTGAGTGTTACGCATGTTAAAGGTCATGTAGATTGAATTAAACGTAATGCCACCACAGGCACATCAAGCATACACAGAATCCATTAAAAACGTATGGTCTGTTTCTTAGTCTTCATTACATTTTAATCAATTGTAATTGGTAGTCTAGATTATCCAGCTGACTGTAGTTGATTCCAGTTAATTTTATTTTATGACTGCAATCCTCAAACCCCTGCTGTCTACGCTTCATTTTCAGAGGCTGAAGGGGAGGGCTTACAAATTCAGACTCCTCCCTTCTTTCCTGAGGATATACAGTAGACCTGTGATCGTAGACCACCCGCAGCCTCATTATCACGACTAATAGCCTCTCTCTCTTATAATTAATATCTTCTACATTCAACCCTTTGCATTACCGTAATTATGTGACGATTTGTGCTATGGGAAAAAAGTTTTTTGAAAGCTGAGAAATTGCCCGTCAAAGCCAACGTGTGGTTATTACAGTAATTTCATGCTCACTCTCGTACATCTACAGTGTTTTTCATAAATAAAGCTTTTAGTTTTGCTTCAGTTTAATTGTTGATACACTATTTTAACATGTAGTAAATTTTAAACAACTGCCAGATATTGAAAGTTATTGTGGGAAAATGGACAAAAGCACTTAGTTACAGGACATTTTTATATGTCCTGTATCTTAGTTACTGGCCCTTTTATAGTTAAAATAAAAGGTTGTCCAGGCGGACATTTTGCGAAACATAAATGTTAATGATATATATGATTTTTAAAGGTGCCATATGTAAGAATGTGGCCAAAAACTGTTACTACATTCAAATTCAAAATACCGAGGTCTTTTAGGTTTCGTTTTCTGACGTAACTGGCAACCCGTGGTTGCTCGGCAGCTGAGACTCTACTGACTGCAATGATTGGTAGACGGCGGTTGGTGGCGCCACATGCCAAAACATGATCTCAAAACATAAACATGATTTGCAGTCTGTCTGCAAAATATTTTTTAATGCAAATAATTTGACTGTACTGTTGTTGTTGGTGAGTTCAGTTTGTTATATGAACATTATTCCTGAGCATCTGTGACATATTAGGAGGATTTTATGGCCAGTTGCTTTAGATTTATTACATAATGCAGCTTTAACATTTCTGTGAATTATACTGTATGTCTGTATGTTTTTTTTTTTTTGTTAAATTTGCTGAACATGTTTCTGGGTTTTTCCCTCACTTGATGTTGAAGGTCAAAGGTCACAGATTGTCACTCTCTGTACAGACTATAAAGCCCTCGGGGGCAAACACTGTGTATGTGATATACAGTATAAATACAAGTGACTTTATAGAAAAGGTTGTCAACTTCTCCCCCCTGTTTTTCCACAGAAGAGATATTGAGACTTGTCACAATGGAAAGAGCACACGTGTGAATGATGGCTCTTAAAGTGACACGGTGGAAAAAAACAAATTGAGCCATAATAAATGTTAATAGCAAACACCTGCGCTTTTGCAACCATGACAAGACAGAATGTCTGTTTGGAAAAGGGCAAACCGGAGAGTGATTCTTAGTCCTTAATCTGTCAAATCACACATTATTCATCATTCAAAAAAACTCGGCTTAGGTTATGTAATCCCGCCCACGAAAGTCAACTCAAACCTGTCGTACCTTCAGTTTCTGGATAATGTCCTCTGCTGAGGTTAAAGCTGTGCAGTTTGGGTTTCCTTTCCTTCCTCAAGTGGGAGTGAACTGCAGTTGTCAGATTTTTAATCACGTTGACACAGCTGACATTCATATTTTTCCCACACATGGCTGCTCTTTTACTCCCGTCCAACTGCTGAGTAATGTGAAGGTATAAATTCTCCATCCTTAAAAATAAACAGCAGAACAGACTAAAGTGGAGAAGTGCCAATCAAGCACATCGACGTGGAGACTCAAATTTCGCTTTGCAAACAAACAAAGCTCAGCAAATTCATCAAAAAATATATATCAGGCGTTGAAGGCAATCTTGTATGGGAGGGTTTGGAGTTGGGTTTTGAATTAGTTCAGTGAGTCTAATAATGGTCGAAAAATGGAGGTAGTGAGTTGAGGAGTGATGTTGGAGGAGGTGAGTGATGTCAGGTTGTTTTAGGTGATGAGAAGAACCTTGAATTTCATGCAGAACTGTGTTGGAAGCCAGTGTAGTTTCTGTAGGATAGGTGTGATGTGGTCTCTGGAGTGGGAGTGAGTGAGTGAAGTAAAGTTTGAACAACGTACTGAAGTACTGAAACAAACTTTGGAAGAAGCAGCAGCCAGAAGCCATCAACATGTGAGGGTGAAACATGGATGCGACAGAGCAGTCGTCACAGATGTTCAACAAATCCAATCCAAATTTATTGGTAAAGCACTTTAAAACAACTACAATGGACCAAAAGTGCTGTAGTGTGTGTCAAACTCATTTTCACTGAGGGCCACATTAGCATAATGGTTACCCTCAAAGGGCCAGATGTAACTGTCATACAGAATAAATATAATGTAAAATAATGGTAAGCACTCTGTAACATATTGCTAAATAACTTTCTGTTATTACTTATTCAATTTCACTTGTCGCATGATGCATATACAATGATACACTGCGATCTAGTGGCGGTGCCGTCACTTTGCGGGTAACACAATCCCCATGCGTTGTGGGAAATGCACGCTTTAAAACAGCATTTTAACACAGCTATTTAAGACCAATTAATCACTCGTGGGCCACATAAAATGACGTGGCGGGCCACATCTGGCCCCCGGGCCTTGAGTTTGACACATGTGCCATAGAAGGAAGGCACACGAGGCGATACTAAAATAACTAAAATAAATTAAAAGACATAAAAAAGGGAAATAAGGTCCCACACATGGTGTAGTGGTTCACGCTCTCGCCTTTGCAGCAAGAAGACCCAGGTTCCTGGCTTCCTCTCACAGTCCAAGAACATGCAATATGGGGATTAGGTAAATTGCTCACTCTAAATTGACCGTAGGCGTGAGAATGTGAATGAATGGTTGTTTGTCTCTATAACTGTGTTGGCGAACTGTCCATGGTGTACCCCGTCTATCGCCCTATGTCAGCTGAGGTAGGCACAGCACCCCCCGCGACGGCGGTAGATAACCAACAGGATCCATTTGCAGATAGCAGCTGCTGAAGTTTTGGGTTATATGACGCCTCTGAACAGTGCCCAGGACTTTGTTTGCTGTGTGACAGATACTGTGTGTTTTTATTAAAGTTTTATGATAGATGCTGCTGTCATTAATCTGAGCTTTATATGCAGCGTTGCTCTGCCCTTTTGTTTCATGGAACGTTCACCAACGTGCTCTCCACTCCTTGTCTCTCTTTTATGTGAGAATTTAAAAATGTAAAAAAAACTTCTCACAGACCCAATTAAACATATGCTCTGCAGCTCCAGAGGTGTGCCTTTCAAATATAAGTCAGCGGCAACTCCGGTAAAGCCATAAATCAGTGTCTGACAGGAGCAGCTGCCATTTTTTTCTTCTTTTGCTAGAGGGGTAGAAAGTGATGACACAACTGAAGCACAAGGCAGAGACGGTGGGTGAGAGAATGTGAAACACATGTTCCACAGCTCTGCACTTCAACAACAGCCACTGCCTCACTGTACTGTACATCATTCTCCATTTTTCTGACTGTTCACCTGCAACAAACGTGGCTGGAAACATTTCCTTGTTCTGCCCCCTCTCTCTCTCCGTCTCTCTCGGCACCATCTATCAGATCTTAGACTTATTAAGTGTCACATACAGTGCGCTTAATCATCATGGCCGGTCTTGTTTTCTTTGTGTCACTTTGAAAAATGAAAAAAGGAAACCGCAGACCTGACTTTATTCCAGGTGATTAATCCTGCCAGGGGTTTTTCTGACTGATTGACTTCCTTTAGGCAGTGTTGTGATTACAGTATTTCTACAGTTTGCTCATTTTGTCATAAAGTATGTCCACGCTCCTACCTGGGCTGTAATACAAATGAGTTCATAAATGGCATCCGGGTGTCGGCGAAAGAAGAATGGCATGTTTTACTTAGCAGTTGGAGGCTGTTCAGAATTCCAGAACTGTTCAAAAGTTTTTACTATTTAGTTTCATGCTCCCTCTCTCACTCGTCTGAGCTGCAGGATGACGCAGAGCAGCATAATACCGGGTCCACTTTTTCTTTTAAAGTGTCTATCGGGTACAAGGTTAACACTCGCGAGGCCATGTAGATAGAAAATGAAGTACATCCGCGCAAGAATGCACTCCAGTGCAGTTGGAGACATACAGTACTGTGCAAAGGTTTCAGGCAACTCCAGCTCTGTTGTTTTTTTCTATACGTTATACAGTCCCTACTGTAAATAGTGCACATACCAAGGGTTAGGAGAGAGAAGGTTTAGGTCATGACCCCCTAAAGAAATCCTTAACCCTTTACCACCGGGCGCATCGCAGACGACACGTTTGCACTTGAGTGCACTTTGCATTACCAACGGTTTCTGAAAGCTGAGAAGTTGCACGTCAAAGCCAATGTGTGGTTATTATGGTAATTTCACTCTCGCTGAAAAATCTGCAAATCGGAGTCAGCAGAGAAGTAGAGAGTTGAAAAAAAACCCTGTACAAAGTTTCCATTTCTTTTTTTTTTTTAAAAGAAACCTTTGTTTGTCTTCATTTTAAATAGTTCAAACACTATTTTAACATGCAGTAAATTGTAAATAACTGCCAAATATTGAAAGTTAATCTGAAAAAAATAATGGCCAAAAGTACTTACTCATAGGACATTTTCAGGCCCCTTCATGGTTAAAATCAGCAAAAAAAGAAGTCCAGGTGTTAAAGGGGTAAACATTGAACCTTATAATATGGGCTTATAATTGGTCACTGTTAAGCTACTAACAAACTGTCCATCTAAAGTGCATGGTATAAAGTGCTTTTTACAGTGTGCTTTTTGCCAATCTGTGGTTGCAGTTTTACAGACTGTAACTGCAAATAAAGCACCTCACAATCTCCTCCGGTAATACTGTGCCACTGGCTTTTAGCTTGTTATAGATGCTTCATGGGGTTGGTTGCAGATCCATCATTTGGTAATGAAGAATAAAATAAAACGGAATAGAATAAACTTTTATTACAAAACAAGATGATAAAAAAAGCACATTATAATGATTTAAAATAACAGTTTATTCTAAAATGAAATGAGTTCAAGTGAATGTTATGTCAGTGAATTTGTCAAAAAAAAAGAGATACTTCTGCTTCTGACATCTTCATCTTCAAGTCGAGAAAAAATGCAAACCTTACTTTAAAAATCTATTGCACTTTGATTCGTCAGCAGTTAGTTTTATAGTCACTGGACAGGACACATGATACTGTATAATCCAGACAATTTAGGAGCTGTTGAAGACATCATTTTCTCTTTTAATGGATGCTGTAACCATTCCCCTCATTTCCTGCTGTTAAGCTGCTGTAAATATGTCGCCGGTCAATTAAAAGCTCCAGTTATGTCGTATTTTTTTTTGTAGTTTTTTCCCCTGTTTGTTTGTGTTCAAAAGGGTGTTTTAGGCCTATGGTCTGAGCAAGCTGAAAAATGTTCAACTCATGCTGAGACCGATGTTTTGTACCCAGTTTACCGTGGCCTGAATCTGCTTTATTTGAGTCTTTGTCTTTGTGCTGACACTGCATGTCGTCTCAGCATATCCTGGAATACCTTCACTTTCAGTGCGAGCACAATCTGACAGGCAGAGAGTGTGTGAAGTTCACGTATATGACTCACCTTTCATATAACTGTACATGAATGAAAATATGATGGCATGTTCACGCCCTCTGGTTGAGAAAGTGATAATCACATTTTGTACTACGGCTATAGTCGAGTCAAGTCAACTGTATTTCTTAAGCAAATTTAAAAACAGCCGAGGTTGACCAAAATGCTTTACAGAGTTAAAGGCACAGCAACATAAAAAGATTGTCTACTCATCTACATAAGGTGCAAATCAGCAAAATTAAAAATGGCCGACTTCCTGTTGAGTTGAGGCCATGCCTGTATGTCTTGGTCGATAACATCTTCCCACCAAGTTTTGGGAAATTTGGTGGAACTCCGTTTTCATCTTAGGAGGCGCTATAGAGCCCTTGAGCAAAGCACGGGTGCGGGAACTATGCCAATATTGCATATTTGCCACGCCTGACCTCCATGCCAAGTTTCAATAGTGGTTATGCATGTTAACCCCCTCAAAAATGACCGCAAAGCCACTGATATAATAATAAAAATTAACGAACAGGAAGCCAGTGGAGAGACAACACAACACAGGTGTGATGAGGTCTCTCTTCTATTTTTCCCATTAAGAGGCGAGCGGGAGTGTTCTGGACCATAGCTGGAGTCGCTGGGCAGTTGACTGGACTAATCAAAGACTTTGAGAGGCCTTCGCCTTGGCGATGAGCCTTAGTTGAAGCACTGTCAAACTGAAAGCCAAGGCCTTTAACAGAAGTACTCGATCAGTATTGCTATGGTCCATTATTTTCTGTTTTATTTACATTGCGGTGGAAAAAACAGACCGTACTGACAGGTGTGATCCGAAGTGTTCTTCCACCTTCCAACAGCGTTCTATTCTTCATCTCCTGCCTTTTCTGTAAGGCCCTAAGCAGGTGTTGCTTCTGTTGCCTCTGGGTCCAGACGGAGCCCGTGGGACTGTGTTGATCCACACCAACACCGTGATATCCTTCTCACTTTCCCCTCTCCTCCCGTCCCTGTCACTCTTCCTTTTACCTCTTTATTCACCAACCCCTCTAATCTCCTCCCTCCAACACTTTCCAGCCCAGGTGGCGGACTGAAGAATCATATCCTCTTTACCGACCTGTCTGTATGACGCCTTGCAGCAACCTGTGCCAATACAAACAAGTGATGATTTTTCTCAAACTGCCAGGGGAGAGGTAAAGGAGAAGGAGCAGAGAGAGAGAGAGAGAGAGAGAGAGAGGTGAAGCTGGAGGTTTGATGATCTCAATGTATTTCGCATCCGTGCCCAGATTTGCTCGAAAGCATAAGGGACACGTCCACAAGAAATTACAGAGGCCATTTGGTGACAAAGCACCCAAACTGAAATTAAAAAAGGAACACAAAGTAATACAACAATGCCTCAAAACATCAAGCTCCTTTTTCTCCTGTAGGAGGATATTAAAGCAGAGGATGAGAAGTAATGTGGTCAACTGTATAGACCAAGGAAGGGAAAAAACATGTCTTATTATTCTACCCTCAGCGCAGACGGGAGGATCTGAGACACAGGGGTCGAAGTCTAGATGTTTGTCAGTCCATTAAAAGCCGAGACAGCTTGCCTCAACAAAGCAGCTGTCTCCTAATCAATACTCTGAACAGGTACCTCATTGCACCTCGTATATAATCAGTTTTCCACAGAGCATCGCGGGGTGAACTCCACCTTCCATTGCTTATCCGTACTCCGGTGCAAAACAAGCCTTCACACTTGTCACAGGGAGTTGTATCGGAGTGGTAAATGAAATCTCGGCGCTGAATATCCCTAACAGCCCGGCTGCAGCCGAGCAGCGTTGCCATATGCCGCCCGCGTTTGTGCAAACAATGTAATCGAGTGTGGTGCGAAGACAATAAATCATTTTTTTTTTCAATGAGGTGAAAGTGATACTAAAGGTGCAATATCTTTGGAGTATCAAACACTTGCCTCCTGTCGGATTAAATTGTGAGGTTTGAGCTTTCGTCACCTTGAGCTTATGTGTCTGTTACGTTTCGTGTACGTTTCTGCGTCAATCACAGCTGATAGAGCAACAACAAACCCCGGAGTATGTCACTTCTATTTTGTTAGGAAAATGCTTGTTTCAGTGTTTCACCCAACTTGACAAATACGGTCTATGAAAAACTGTGTTGACTTGTAGAATTTTGTCATCCGATGAATAACGATCCTGAACTTTTATTATTTCTCTTTAAAACTTTTACCACCAACTACTTTCTATGAATATTAATTGTGTCTGCTTTTGGCTTTGATTATTTTTTTATGGCGTTCGATACATCATCTCTAAACTTCTACAAAAAAAAGTGCACAGATTGGCTGATATTAAACCATATTAACCAACTGTCTAAAATTCAGTAATGTGCTTTACGCAGGATCAAAAACCCACATCTCTCGACTGAATCGCTCATGTAACCGTTATTGCATTATAAGACCATGAAGTCTGCTATCAGTCATAACTGTGGAAGAGAATAAAACCAAATGATAGAAACACCCTCGTTAATGTCCGGTATTTGAAATAAGGCTCAATTCTGGCTTGGTCTCTGTCTGAATCTGTGATCCCATAACAAGTCCTTGACACTTATACGTTGTTCAACTGCTGCAACCAAACTGTCTTTTCAGTCGTCTGTTTGAATTGCTCGTTTGAGTTTTGTGTCATTTCTACTTTTGTCTGTTTACTCTCCTAATATCCGTCCCACTCTCCCATCTCCAAATGCGCTGGAATCACAGAGCTTTGTGAAACGATGACATTTTTTCCCTCTCGTTTTTTTGGAAATGCGTGAGTGTCGGTCAAAAGTGCTGTCGTCCAAATAACAAATATTTGCAGTGAAGAAGTGGAGCTTGCAGCTCTAGGAAAATGAAAAGTCTGGGGGTTTTTTTCGTCGGACACATCTATACATCCCATAGTGCACGGTGGTCAGGTTAAAATGAGCTTTACTCAGCACCCGTTTAATCCAGCTAAGAGCTGCTGTCTCGCAGCATTTCAATTCTTCACAGGAAAAGGCCACAGGAAAAGGTCGATGGTGTCGGCTCTTGCTGATTATTGAAATGGTTACCTTTAAATAGTTTTGATGATGATGGCAAAATGAAATTTGTTAAAAAAATGTTTTACCCCCCGTCGTTTTATCTTCAGCGAAAGGCCAGTATGTTTGAATTAAGCTGTTGTGCCTGAGTGAGTGTGGCTGTGAAGGCAGACTGAGGCGTGAGATAGTGAAGAGGTAAATCCTCTGAAGGTTCATGTTTTAAAGCAGCCGTGTGTTACTTTTGCTCATTTACGTCGTCATTGATTTTATGTTTGTGCCTCTGTTTGGTTTTCATGAACAGAAATGGTGTAAGTTTATTGGCTCGCTGCGTCCTTCATCTGAAAACTGGCTCTGTCAAGTAATACTATCAGACCTGACTGAAGGGAGTATTTGTGTGTATACACCAGCAGTGCAGGGGCGGGGACAAAGAGTGTATATCTTGTCAAAGTGGTTACGGGAACGTTCTGGGAACCAAAAAAGAATGTTTCTATAAAGGTTGTGACAAAGTCACGTTAGAGGTGAGAGGAAAGGGTAATGTTCCCAAAACGTTCTGGGAACCAGAAATTGATAGCTGGGAACTGCAAAGTTGCAGTTGCCTCCGTCTCTCTTGACATAAAACAAACCACGTCCTGTGTGCAGCTCTCAATGTCCCTGCGTGGCACAATATCGAAGCTACGCTATGCTGAGAAACACAGTTGAGAGGCTTTGTTGGAACCCATTCGACAGCGGTTTGAATGTAACCGACAGTTGCTGTTGCACAAAATTAGCCATTGTCTGGAGAAACAAAAACAGACAGAACCAAAACCAAACCCTGGTTGGTGGAAGACAATCGACCTTGATTATAAGCTCCAGCATGTCTTGTATTTTTTTTGCATAATTTTTCTATTTACATATCATCTAATCTTGCTGCTGTGGTGGGAGTTGGACCTTATCTTAACTGATACTGGGGTACAATCAGGACAGGTCACCAGCCAAGGCTGAAAGAGAGACACATGCAATTACTCATTCTCACATTCTCGTCTTTTTTTAAATATATTTTTCGTGGGGCTTTTTTTTTTTGCCTATAATGGATAGGACAGTGAAGCGTGAAAGTGGAGGGGGGGGGGGTGGGGTTAGACATTTAACCCAGGTCACTGCAATGATCCCTTTGCCCTACAGGGTGCCAGATCTACCACCTGAGCTATTCACATCTACAACCTCTCATCTCCATGTTTTATGGCAGATAATGGGGAGAATATGGGTACCCAACACGGCTAAACAAGTATTCAAACCTTTTTTGTCACGTACCTCGTAAAGAGACAGAGAGTTAAATCCTGATGCCTCGCGTCTCACAACAGCAGATCAAAACTAAAAGCTTATTATATTCATGATGAGATTTAATAACTGCATTGATCACCTGCTCATTAGGAGCACCTGAGATAAACAGCCTGAAGGAGCCAGACTACACCAGCCCCTGCAAACAAACTCTGGCTGGATTAGTGGGATTTCATTAAGAAGGCCATTAATATTTATAGATTAATTTCACACATTGTTTAACCTGAGTTGGTGAAAAGGGTTGCCTCTTTGTGAAACAGTCACAGGAGCCCAAACGGTTCATTAAGCGTCTGACTAATCCCATCAAATCCACCCTTGCCAGAACTCTATAATCTGAAATGTGTTTTTCGTATATAAAACAGTGAGCCTCCGTCAGCTCTGTCTGTCACTCACCGAAGTTCTAATCTGGGTGACTTTTTTTCGAACAAGCCACTACAGATTTAAGATGTCATCAGTGACTTCGACACAATTTTTGGACACATTTCTGTCAGTTGTTGTCCGTCCTACGTCACCTCATGAACACATTTGTTAATCTTGTTAAAACATCTGTTTCTCTCCTTGAATAGACATGTTGTCTTCTTGGCATTTGCTGTCACAATGGCTTTTGTTTTGGTCTGACATCGGATAAGATAAATCCCATCCATCCATCTTCTACGGCTTAATCCTCCACATGAGAGTTCAGGGGTTTGCCGGTGCCAATCCCAGCTGACATAGGGCGAAAGGCGGGGTACACCCTGGACCGGTCGCCAGTCCATCACAGGGCCACATGGTCCTCCCGGCGGGACATGCTCGGAACACCTCCCGGGGGAGGCGTCCAGGGGGCATCCGATACAGATGCCCGAGCCACCTCAGCTGGCTCCTCTCGATGTGGAGGAGCTCGGCGTAGAGCAATTTGATGTGATACAACATAAATGCACTTTTGTTAATGTATCTATTTTTTTTCATATTTGTATTCACGGTGCGTTCATTATAATTTATATCGGGAGGAACAGATGGTACATGTCCATATGTGCTATAATTACACAGTATTCTTTGTTACTTTATTATTCATCACATTTAAAGAGTGCTTTTCTAGACACCCAAAGTGGTGGCTGCTCTGGAGTAGACTGACAGAAGCGTGGCTGCCAATGTGCGCCAAACGGTGACCTCCGACCACCACGATCATTCATACATTCTTTCATTGCAGGTTTTTTCGAACTGTGGGAGCAAGCTGGAAAACCCAGAGAGAACCAACCCGCAAACTCCTTGCAGAAAGGCCCTTGTTCCAACCCGGGGTGCGAACCGGCGAACCAACCGTGGGCCACTTCACTTTATTTCCGTGTTCCCCAGTGGAGTGAAACATTGTTTTCCAGGTACAGTCCATACATCACAACACTAATTGTGTTCCCTCCTGACGTGTCAGCCATGACATATCACCTTTGTAAATGATTAGGAATAAAGGATTAGCTTTAGGAAGCGTGGAGCAAAGAAAATTTTGCCTAAGGCTCCCAGAAATACCCCGCCTGACTATGACGTCGCATAGTTTTCAATCACATCACACACACACACACACTGTATGAGCCACGCGTTGGTGCAAAATATTCAGAACTGTGTTTTTCCCCTTTGTTTAGTCAGCATCTATCTTCCGTCACAGAGAGCGCAAGCGTACTATGGTAATAAATGAAAGACAGGTTATGGCGTACAAAGTTGTCAGGGTGATCTCGGAGGAACAATTCCACTCTGTTGGGACATTTTTTGTTTACCAAACACACTTTTGTGCAAACATGACATATCCGTGCTGTATATTTTTGGCAGCTTTATGCGTCATTTTCCCTCTTGTCACAACAAATTCCGACATAACAAGTGACGGCAGGGCTAATGCGTGCGGTTTGCATTTTGCAGTAAAGGCTGCCGCGTGTGTGTCAGGATGCAACACAGTTAGAAGTTTGACTGCTTAGACTCAGAGGATTTATACTTATCCCCTCACAGGCAAATCTATCTAATGTGAAAGTTTAATCCTCTTAGAGAGGCATAAACTGAGATCAAAGGAAGGACATCAGCATTCAAAGTTTTCCTCGTGTCTAGCGCCACTACTCTTAACAGAAAGCACAACCCCACCAGCTGATTGCTTTATCCGTGCTAAGTCACTTCACTGCAGTATGTTAAAGCATTTTCTTTACATGCATTGAATCATGCAATAATCAGTTATTTTCCCTGATTTGTTCAGCTGTTTTAGCTGGACCATATTATAAAAACAATAAAGCGGGTAATCCTAAATTCTCTTATTGTCACTTAAGCATTAAATCCTGTACATGAATACATTTAACCACAGTTATTAGCTCCGTTAGTGCTGGATTAGCCCTTTACCGATCTTGCCGTCACTGACAGAATTTGGCACGCGTAGTTCTCGCTACGGTAACTACTAGACCGTTTGGGTTATCTAGAAACGCGTTTGTGAAGTCAACTTCTCAGTAATTCCTAAACGGTTGAATAAATGCCAGATATTGAAAGTGAAAATTGTCTTGGAAAAAGGGGCATAAGCACTCACTCATTGAACATTTTTCTTTTGACAATTCTACAGCCATAAAATCAAAGTAAATCCAGGCGGCCTGATTATCATGATGGTCATACGAGGGTTAACAAGAAGGGTGCCAAAAAATGGGACTTCTTTCGGGCCTTTGAGGGCACCACAGTGGACCTTACGCCTCCAACTTGCTCTGTCCCATGTGTCTTCTTCTTACACCAACTGTCCTCATTCAGAACATCCATGAATCCTCTCTTTGAGTTCTTCTCCTGTTCCTTCAAACGAGCAGCTCCATCTTCAACACCCTCTGTCACTATCCCTCCCCTGCGATCAAAACTGAACCGAACTGTACCTCTTGGTGATCACAGTGGGTAACATACAGTTAGAGCTGAAATGATGAATCGATGAATCGATGATTCATAGATTACTAAATTAATCGTCAACTATTTTGATAATCGATAATCGGTTTGAAGCTTTTTTCATGATTAAAACAAGATTTCTGATTGTTTCAGCTTCTTAAATGTGAATATTTTCATTGTTTCTTTGCTCCACATGACACAAGAAATCATTAAAACTGAATCATTTTGGTTTGTGGACAAAACAAGACTTCCGAGAACATCATCATTTTCAGCTTTGACAAACACTGATCAACGTTTTTTAACATATTCTGACATATTATGGACCAACCCATTCATCGATTAATCGAGAAAAAAATCGACAGATTAATCAATTACGAAAATAATCGTTAGTTGCAGTTCTACATACAGTTATTATTAATAACATTTACTTTGGACATAATATATGCTACAGACTTAGGTAAAAGTCACAACTCCTGAATGTATAGATTAGTACTCTCCACACAGCTCACAGGAAATGCCGTTCACTAGTTCACTCTTCTTGCTCACATGTAAACAGGCCGCTGTGGGACTGAAGTATATTAAAGCATTTCACACATGCAACCAGGGGAAGCTGGGTCCTCATTTGCAAAAGGACTGCTGCGCACATGCCAGCATGCATAATAAATGAATGTACCTCTTTGTTGGTTATTGTCGGGCTCGGAGGAATGCAGCAGAATGCCGCTCTGTTGCAGAAGACTTTCATCCTATTTGCGCTGGTGTTTTTGACATAAAGCACATTTGCATTCAGTCACTTGGGGGGGGGTAACGTGCGTGAATTAGAGAGGCCACGTTTCTGTCATCTCGATGGCTGATGTTAGTCCCTGCATGTCACCGTGAGCACCCGGGGGAGGGCATCGACTGCTGGTCTCTGAAGAACTTGAAGAAAGGTTCTCAGTGGGGACTCTTGAACTTCATACTCCGTCTTCTCCAGGCAGAAACAATGACAGGTGCATGGCACAAAATGAACATCTGTCTCTTTAAAAGGACAGAAAGACCGAGTCCAAGCAAGTCTTTGAAAGTAAGGGAATGACAGCAGCTGTTTTCCCTCCACATCGATCCTTCCCTTCTTTGATTTAATTGCCCAATTACGGAGAGACTCCGTATTAACCGTCATCGGAGCTTCTGTAATAACTGATGCTTCTTCCTGGCATTTAAAGCTCATATTTTAATATGTTGTTTATATGCCACTATTTCTTTAACAAGGAGAACCACGGCTGATAAAGCTGCAGAGACCTCTGCTTTAATCTTAGTTCGAGGGGGATGAATTGCCAAGAAAATGCCAAAGGTCCAGGAGGGAGATGGAGCCCATGAATTTTTCATGCACTCCCTAATGACAGACACTCAGTTGTTGAGCAACCAGTGATTCACCGCCGAAAGAAAATGTTGTGATCAATTCTTTAGCATTGCAGACTTTTCACTGCGGCGCGGAGCAACTGTTTGAAGTGAAGCAACGGCAAATTCAAAAGCAGTTCCCCACTTTTTTTTTTTTTTTTTTTTTTTTTTTACCACAAACTTTAGAGCAGGGATTATGAGCAGAGAGGAACTGAGAGACTTAATTTTGCTCTTGTCCATTTCATCTTCCTGAAGGAAACACTCTGCGGAGAAGAGTATAATACGACGTCTCTTAAGTTAAACATATGTGTCCATTCTTCTCAAGAAAAAACACAACCTTCTTAACAATACCACTTGTATCTCTTATCCAAACAACCTCAAAGTCATGGTACCTGCCATAGACTGACTCAGATTTCCTCATGGGGACGACATACAGGAGCTTTAATGTATCGCAATTACACAATTCAAAGGCCTCTTCAATTATTATAATTTTTTACTGTGTATTGCAGTCATTTGTCAACACTGGCAGAACGTCAAATAACAATGACGGATGATTCTGGTAAAAGATTTTTTTACTCGGCGTGAAACAAATGCAAGACTCGATATTGCATCGAATTTGATTGGGATCAAGTTCACGACTTTGTCGAAACCACCCATCATTTGTGACAGAGAAAATCGTTTTCGTTTATTGTCAGTGCTGACAGTGACTGAATGTCTAATTCTATTGTCTCGGTCTCTGGAAATGTACGAATGTTATGCAATATTTAATCAAACCTGTTCTGGTAAATCCTGAGATGCAAAAAAGTAGCAGCACTCTCACAAACCCCCCTGTAATGGGTGTAACACGGATGTGTGGACCACATATGTTGAGAATTCATTCTGCACAGCTTGCCTCTCGCGTTTAGTTTCGGTAATGACCTGATTATTTTTCCTCCTTTTAAACCCAGATGCTCCGCGCAGCAAATATCACGGTTTAAGTCGGACACCCGCCGTCCAAGTGTCTGGAAAAAAAGGTCATTATCTACTTTTTCCATGCTTGAAATCTTGAGGAGGAATATGCTCGTCTATGAATCGCACTGCCTCCTCGTTCTCTTCAGGTAACGACAACGATTCATCACCGGAGGCTCACGGTGAAGAGCAGGACAGGATTATTGAGTTTTTATTTTCTACAGGTTTCCGTGTCAGTGTTTGCGTCACCTCGCTAAAAATGATGCAATGAAACAGCTTGAGGAGCAAATGAAGTGTCTCATAAATCTGAAGCTCAATGTGCTGTATGCTGATAACATTCTATTTTTTTGGGGGGGGGGGGGTAATTTTTTCTTCTTCTTATGCTTGTAGAATTTTCTTGTTAGTGTTAGGTTTTTGCAGTTGTTACTACATCAACCATCCAGCTCCAAATTATTGCATTGCATGATGGATAAATACTGGAGCATCCTTGTACTGTCAGCCTTGTCGTGGCTTAATTCAACTTTTTCTTTTTTTACAGCTCTATTAGTACTTTCTTCTTCTCCTTCGCAACCCAAAATCTAACAAATTGTATTTTTTTATTTTATTCTCCAGTTGTTAACCACCACCAACTGCCACCACAGAGGTCCACCACAACTTTGGAATGATGTTGACAAATAACCAAGGCTCTCCTTTGCCTTTCAACAGCTCCATCTCTCCCAGAACCCGTGCTCGTCGCAAAACTAAGGTAATCCATGGACTACAATCCACATCTTAATCCCAAAATAAATATTTATAGGTGCATTATGTAATAAATCTAAAGCAACTGGCCATAAAATCCTCCTAATATGTCACAGAGACTCAGGAATAATGTTCATATAACAAACTGAACAGCCAAAATATTTGCATCAAAAACATCTTTTGCAGACTGCAAATCATGTTTATGTTTTGAAATCATGTTTTGGCATGTGGCGCCACCTACCGCCGTTTACCAATCATTGCAGTCAGTAGAGCCTCAGCTGCTACAATGGCGGAGAAAACGAAACCTAAAAGACCTCAGTATTTTGAATTTGAGTGTAGTAAAAGTTTTAGGCCACATTCTTCGCCATATTATGGCGCTGGCGAAACAACATGAGTTTCCAAGTTACAGTGAATGTTACAGCGGACATTTTCCGGAACCTCTGCTATCAGTCAAATTTGAGTGTGAGAACAGATACCGGAAACACTCTGGATGATTCACAGCAAATGCCTTACTTAGTGATTGTTTTGTCCTCCTGTGTGCTGAAGCTAACTGTGGCGACCGGGTGCGATGTTGTGCGATGTACGAGTCAGCTTTGCAGTCTCAGATTCCTCGGGTGGGGAAGGGGGATCGCTGTGAAGGACAAACTCTCGACAATCTCCAGAGCAAATTGTCTGAAAACTTTCCAAAGTCCATGCCTGAAATAGGATTAAGTGAACTGCAGCCGTATGTATATGTATGTTCGCCCTGCGGTGTCCGTGGTGTACACCTCACAGCTGGGATTGACTCAAACCCCTCCCTCGCGACCCTCATGTGGAGGATAAAGCAGTAGCTGTAGACGGTGAGTTTGAGAGTTTTCAGGGAGAGCGATGCAATTATTCTGCTGTTAAGTTAAAACGGCGGTGGGATGTAGTCGTTCATTTGCATTTGTATTAGTTATCTCTCTCTTTAGATTCCCCATTCAGACGAGGAAAGTGGGGCAGCGTCGGTCCATTTAAAAAAAAGAAGAAGCAGAAAAAGAGACTCATAGGTTCTACTGAAGAACTCAGTAATTTAGCTGGATTTAAAGCGTTTTCACTGGACCTTTAAACTTGCATGGTCATTACTTTTAATAAGTCCGCTCATCTGGTAAGCTCGGCCTGAAAATCCTTTGCCTTTTATCCTCTTCACTTTAGACTTATTCATAAGGGGGTTGGAAGGCATTGTTGTGAAATGGAACCATTTCATATTACCAGGCTCCATGACTGTGTCTACATTCTATTACAACTCCCACCTGCGCTGCTCAGAAAGCCATTTATTTTTGACTGAGCAGGGAGAATGGAAGCCTGCAGTCTTAAAACGAGACATGAAATGAGTTCGGTTAGTACCAGACGGTAGATCTGCTGCCCCCCCCCCCCCCCCCCCCTTCAAATCCAACAGGCCTTTCCTTTTTTCTCTTTACTTACAGGCACATAATACATCTTACATGGAGTGTGACACCTTGTTAATTTTGACAGTAGTTTGTCTCTCATTTTACCACCGGCCCCCTCGCTACGACTGAAAAACGGTAATTGTTGTAATTGCAATATCCTCCCGGTGTTATAAACCACAATGTGGTTTTAATAGTGTTAATTAAGAAGTCTGTAAACACACCCCCCCCCCCCCCTCCCCAAATTAATTAGCTAATCTAATCATTTAAGTAGTAACATCTTCAACAAGATTGGACCCTTCGTATGTGGAAAGTTTGGTAAATGAAAAAATCGAAGTCAGAAGTCCTTTTTTCTCCGTTTGAACTCGATGAATTGAGTTGAATAAGTGAAACTTTCAGTTTCAGGCGATGGCATATTCACTAACTTGCATTTAAATACACGATAAATACACTGCGCTGTCTGCCTGAAATGCTGTTTTACATATTTTATTTATTTCGTTTCCAGATGAGCATAAGAGAAAGTTTCCTATTCACTAAGTTACAGGATAAATTCCCCTCAGCGGCTGTGAGTTTCCGTCTGTTTCACCTCCAGCTGAGCGTGATAAAGACTGAAACATCCCCACAGGGAGTGTGTTTGCCAGCGTGAAAAAGCATAGAGGAGCCTCACAGGACTGGGCTGCTGTGGGTCCAGACAGCTGTTATGGCTGGGTTTTTTTTTTTTTGGCTGTTATGGAAATATTGTAGTTTGGAGTGCAAAAAATACCAATGATTTTTAAAGTTGTTATTCATATGATACACTAGTCAAATCACATTTTTAATAACAACCCCCACAATTTCCTTTAGTTTATGGTGTAGGTGAATATTCACTAATCGCAGAAAGAGAAGCATTAATTGACTTGATAATAATATTGTACCGTAGTCATTAGCAGGAGGTCGGGCGCAGCTTCACCTCCGAACACAGATGTCTGCTTGAGTTAGATGTTAATTGATCAACATTGCATCCTGGTTTTGCTTGAATTAAATGCAGCGCTTCTCTGTATTGCCTAATATATAGAGTATTAATCCATGTATAGCTTCAGTGTAAAATCAAAAAAAGTGATTGCCTGAATTGAAAGCCCTGTCCTTTCAGACTGTGAGACATTGTATGTGTTGATAACAAGTTAATGGACATATGCTTTCCGAAGCATATTGGTTTTGTAAATTAGCAGCAGTGTCGGGCAGTGAGTAATGTTATTACTCAGACCCTATAGACTTCCCTTATCCTGGCAACATCGTCCAACTCTGACTGGAGGAGTCCCAGGAGCTCCCAGACCATCGAGGAGATATAATCTCTCCACTTGATCCTTGATCTGCTTCTGCTTGGTCTCCTCCCAGTTGGACGTGCCAGGAACATCTCCTTAGGGAGGCGCCCCGCTGGAATCTTTACCTGATGCCCAAACCACCTCATAGCTTCTCACCCTATCTCTATGGGAGACCCCAGATACCTTTCTAAGACAACACACGTTTGGCTGATTTTACCCTTCGGTCTTGTTCTTTCGGTCATGAACCACGAGTGAGGGTAGGAACGAAGATCAACCACTAGATTTTGTCACAATGGTGCAGCAGAGCATAGGCAATAATAACTTAAACAATGCTGCGTTATTATGCTATACATGTATTTTTACTATAGATCGCAAACGTTTCTTTTGCCTCATATTTTTAGAGATAGTTTTTTTTAGGTCTTAGGAAGACTTTCTGTTGTGTAAAATTGGTAATGTACGTTGCTGTGGATTGACTTGCCCAACACTGTGTATAAAACGGTGGAGCATAGGAGTAGGCGTTAAGGAGCCAGGCTTTCTGAGTAATATCACCTGGTGAATTGTATCAGTGCTTAAATTTGGTCGACTTTCTGAAAACACTTGATCCACTTCTGGTGAAGTTCAGACAAAAGGTTTTTTAAAAAAAAAAGCAAGGTTGAAGCAAACCCTTGTTTGCCGAGCAATATCTGTACCGTTAATTAACCAACAGTTAGTGTCTTAAAACATCATCCACGTTAATTCTTAGGTGAAATGCTTCGCCCTTTCTGTGGCTATAATTAATAACTCGTTATCAACACGTCCACATTTTCTTGTGAGCACACGTGACTTTCGTTTGTTATTGTCGGACGAAAATGAAAATAGATGCTGAACATTCAAACACATTGGCTGGACTGTGACGTTGAGTCACACGCGCCTACCTACGCTGAAGTTATTTAAAACCTCCACAACATGCGCCCAATTAATGCTGGACGCAGCCTGCTGTAACAATCGCTTAAATAAAGTAACGGCCATTAGCGCCTGCTGATCCATGAGCGTTTATGTTCTCATTAGTGGTATCTATTCATCGCTGTGACAGCTGTGGAGGATGTTTACTGACCTGTAATACGTGCAAGGGAGGAGGGGAGCAAACGATTGCTTAATGACAGACAGTGATACACGCTCATCAAGTTAATTTTATTTATATACTTTGAGGAACTGTACGAGGCTGCCATAGAGTTTTTTTTTTTTCAATCCGAGAGAGCGTTGTTTTTGTTTTCCCAGAGTTATTTGAACTCAATCTTCTTCACTGAGGAGGAAACGCAAATATTTTTCAAACCCACAGGACTGGAAAGCTCTTTGATTTGAAGGTGTCATAATTCTGAAGGATTTATAAGACACACGTACACACACACGATTTTCCCCTTAATGTAAACATATCGTGTTGATATATAATGCTACTTTTAATCTTGATCAGGTTTTTCAGACGCAACTCTTGCTCTACGACGAGGCAAACAAAGCAAAAGCGACGAGGACTTATCGCACGTTACCGCTTGGCACTGTTTACTATTTTATCCCATGCTCTTTTGATTTTATTTTGTCCTTGAAGCAGTTTCCTCGTCTCTCTTAATGTTACCTGCCTGTGTGTGCACAGCAGATGTTTGTCAGTGAACCTTCATCTCTGCGCCAGCATCCCGGGGGGGGGAAGGAACAGCTGAGTGAGAAATGAAAGTGGAAATGTTTTTACTCTTGCTTGTTTGGTTTCCATCCATCCTTCTGTCTGTCTCTATCCATCCGTCCATCCTTTCACTGGCAGTTGTTTCGTCTCTTGACTTTAAAGCTGCAGTAAGTAGGAGCACTAAAACAAAACAAACAAACAAAACAAACGAGTGTGGAGTTTCATCAACAAGTTGTGAAAATACTCGTTTTGAGATTGAGCTTCTCTCATCAGATGAGCTTGGACAGATGCACTCGTTCCATCTGTGACATGACTTGAGGCCATCTCTTTTTCCCTGAAACACTCAGCTCATACTGACACATGTAATTCCCTTTATTTCCCAACTCGCTTTTAAACTTCCTTTCTCTGTTAGGTTTGTTCACAGTGTAGGCCGTTGTGCAGAATAGGTGTAGTGGGGGGTGTCACGACTTGTTTTCCTGTTCCTTCGTTTAGTCTCCAGTTTGCCTGGTTTGGACGTGATAAACTCTTAGGGCCTGATTTACTAAAGCTTTGCACATGCAAAAACGCATTCAAACTAAATTGCACACGCAAATTTGTGTTGACGCTGATCTACTAACAGGGCACAACGAGGATTGCGTCTCTCAGACGGGCAAAATAGCACTCGTAATCCATTTAGCCGTCTTGCCTTAATGAATATGCAATGTGGGCGTTAACATGCAATTTTGCGTGTGCTGGGAGGAGAAAATGTAAATATGTTATTTCAGCACAGGCAAAGTGATTTATGAAACCTGAAACTGATTGCGGTGCTTATTTTTGTGTCTATAATAAGCATGTTTGAATGCCAGTGAGTCAGGAGGAGAGCGCAGCACCTTTTTTTTTCTTTCTTTTTTTTTCACGGCAACATACATAGTCCATAGTTTTCTTTGTTTTATATGTCAGGTAATGATGGAGCTGTCAATCATACTGACGTAGAACAGCGGGGAACATATTATGTCGGGCCCCTTCAAGGATGTCATATCCCTTGATCCCAGTTATCTGCTCATCGCAGAACGTCCGCTGTACTTGCTGTTGAGTGGCTTAAAATTTCATTTTGTGCTTCGGTTGAGTCTGTTCTTCTTCTTTCTCCTTTCTCCAATCCTCATTTTATCGGCGGTCTTAACCACTTCTGCGCCTGTAGGTAGGTCACCCGAAAAACGCAAACCGTCAGCAGGTGCAAAATTTAAGCTTGCGCACGCAATTTAGCGCTCTCTATTTGTACGTTGCAGTAGCAGCCAATAGCAGTGTCTGCTCTCTCCTTGAACTGCCTTGACATTTTGTCGGAGCGTCGCGTGATGCTTTAAAATAATTATTGTAATTGTGACACTTGGAAGGTGCAGAGTCGCTGTTCCCTCAGAAGTCTTTTGATTTACATTACGGTGAAAGGGTTAACAAACCCTGCATTGTCATAACCCTGAGTCAGAATTCTTATTACTCTGTTTCTGTGACTCATGGCTTCTTTTGTTGGAGAATCATTTTTGTTTCATTTTTTTTTTTTTTCCATTGGCTCTCTTGTGTTGTACCGCAGACCCATTCAGTGCTGCCATGAGCTTGACATTCTACCAGAGGCATATTGTTTACACACACACACACACACACACACTGTTTATTTATCAGGACATCCCACTCACTATACGAGCTGTACAGTCCATTGTTCCCGACATTCCTCCTACACTCAGCCGTGTGCTCGTCGTATTGTATTTCCGTCCGTGTATCACACCAATATCAGTCTCGGTTCATGAGCAATTATCTCGCTGGCGACGATCACAAAGCCTTAAAATTTTCAAATGCCGTCACTCCCCCACCTCTACTGTTTCTTTCCATGGTGTGTTCAGCATGCATAATCAGGTACGTGCTGGCAGCCACCTCACTGTTAACTCTATTTTCTCATTCTTTGCAATTCTGTGTTTTTTTTTAAACTGCTGTCCCTGTCGAGCCAAAAGTGCATAATTTAAAACTGAAAAATATTGGCAACTATTAATTTGACATCAGTGAAAAGTAAGTAAGTAAAGGTGGGTTTTGAAGACTCTCGTTTGGTATTTAGACTACTGCTCTGTTGGTTTTTGGAAACCAGGAGTAACCATATATTGAGGAGGTGGAATGGGCGTGGCTAAATCACCATCGCACGTGAACCTCTGCCTGCAACTGCATGTACATGTGGAGAGTACTAGCTGTCAATCAAACACCGTCCACACCCAAATACATACCGTTTTTCCTCATCTATTATGCTTTAAATGGGGGGGACATGCCGTCCTGAAGAAGACCTGAGACTTGATTTAGACCATAAACTCTCCAGTAAATTGTTTACCGCAGTTATGAATCAACTGAGAAGTAGGATAGTTTTCTTCTTCCTTTTGCAAACATTTGAGTCGACAAGAGATTTGAGGTGTCAGGTGTTTTTGTATTGTCCTCTAATTTCATACTGGGAGACTAAATCTATATATAGTACAGCATATGGCACAGATGTGAAATTACACACATGAGAAAAAAGTCCTCCCAATTGAATGACAATATAAGTTTTTATCTCACCCAAATTATCATTGGAAGAAAAAACAAACCATTGCCATTGTGGTAACCTTGTGTTTTGCTTACATTTAGGACTTTGGTTGTCATGGCTACGGTAATAAAGACACAGTTAAGGTTGCACGACAATAAAGAAACTATGACTACTGTTTTCTCATGTGGAACAACAATCTCCTCTTATTGCCACTAGAGGTCACCTAACAAAAAAATGATGTGTCATTTTTTTACATGAAAATATTAGAAAAATAAAATAAAAAAAGTAAATTTGTCCAATTATCCTTAAAGCTAAATATTGTAAATGGCAGATAAGAAAGTGCTCTTCCTTTCTTCCCTCCCTTCCCTACAGAACTGTTTACACGTAATTGCTGCTTTGAAAGCCTGATCATTTACAAGGGAGAAAGAAAAAACAGCGCTCTAATGACACATCTGCTCCTCTCGAGCCCTAAATGCACATCCACATTGTACATAATGATTTTCTTCTAATTTGTCCTTGCAAATGCAGCAGCACCTCAGCTACCAGACACGATTTAGTGCCTCACTCCTTCTCCCCAATCGGTACGCACCAAACCCTCTGACAACAATATTATCACCGAATGACCACATATTGCGCCGTCTGTCGTCGTTATCGTGGAGCGGAAAAAATCCCCAGCTATATGTGATTTTCTTCTCATTAAATTTGCAACGTGTAGTTTGAGAGTTTATCACATTCACAGTGATTCTATGACCTCATTATAGAGGCTTGAATGCACACCAAAAAAAAAGCTTAATCCCACTTTAATCTATTGGTATTTAGTGGGGGTTTGACACCATTTATATCAGACATTAAGGTTGTTTTCACACCTAATAATCTGCGAGACTCGGTTCATTTGGGGGTTGCAATGTTCAGCCGGTCCGCGTTTGCTTTCACATTTTTTGCAATTTAGTGAAACGAAACAAACCTTTTGAATCATGTATTCCCCTCTAACTGTTGGTTAATTAATGCAGGACAGCTTCTGTTTCTTGTGTTTTATTATTTTGTTCAAATTTTTTTTTTGTTCTATTATTTTGTTCTACACGCGTATGTTTCGGTTGTGTTTACCCACATGTGATTCATTTCACTGTCGTGTGAAAGCTAACTCGGACCGGCCGAAGGTTGCAACCCCCCAACTGAACCGAGTCTAGCGGACGATCAGGTGTGAGAACGGCCTATGACATCACGCTCTACAAAATAATATGTGTATGAACCTGACCGATCTGTGTTTTTTTAATAGACTCAACCTTTTGAAATGTGGTTTTTGTATTTGTGGGTGGATGTACTACTCAGAGTTGTTGAGTCAGCAGCTTTCCTTTCATTTTTTTTAATCATGTAGTAAAGATAACTATGCCCTCATGTGTTGTGTAAGTACAACGATGCCTAAATCTGTCAGAATTTCAAAAATAGCATGGTTTATTTCACCAGTAACTTATCCCTCTCTCTCTTTCTCCCCCTCTTCCGTGAGGTTACACATGGTCAAATGTACAGACATGATAATACTGTACAGTTCAAAGCCTTTAAATTTAATCCTCCTCTGCACATTTATTGACATGCACAATAAAGAAAATGTCTTTCAACATATTAATAGACTTATAGATTCATTGCAGAGCTGCAATATGCTACCAGATACCATCATTTCTGCTATGAGCAACTCTCAATCAATCTATTTTTGTTATATTCATAATTCTGGTCTATACTCATTAAATGTTACAGCCAGTGTCAGAAACAAGCCTTACTTTAAAAAGTTTAGGATATTAATGGAACAATGACCTTTTTATCCAGGTGAATGGATCAGGTGCTGCTGTTTTCTCCCTCTGACACATTAATAGATCATTTATTTGGTCACCTCATCTCAGATGATGTGGTTCACTGTTGTGCCCAAAGGTTTTTGTTTAGTCAGGGAAAGTGTTCTCTCTATCCCCCTATTTTGTTCTTGAGTGATCTCTTGCTTATCATTTCTAGCTTTCACCAAAGGTATAAAAGGTTTTTTCCCTGGAACACGACTCATCATCATTCTGACAGTTTAAATAGCTCCGCTCCTGCTGCCTACATAAAAAAAAAAAGAAGAAGCCACGGTCAAGTATGAAATTTCAGCAATTTATTATGTTACGGTAAAGGCCACAATAACTTATTCAGAAGTCGAAAGAGAAATCAAAGGTCACACTTCAAGAATCGGATGACAGAATTTCTTGGGGAAACCAGAAGCAACCTTTTAAAATTTCATTCTCTAATTTGAATTCCATCATGAATAAATAATATAAAAGTTTTCCCTCGACTGTTGGGTCATGAGACAGTGAGTGGAGCATATATTTTTCGGTAATTTAAAAATCTGTCAGCACAGTCGAAAAACACAAGTATACTACATATTTGAATTTTGACATACACAAAATACCCTTCACATGTACCCTATAAACTATGACTATATTTCATCAGTAGTGCAAATAACAACTCACTAAGAATCTCAAATTATTATTATTTTTTTACTTCCACAATGTCATGGGGTTACAATACATGTGGCTATAGCACAACCTCAGAAGACGTGTACATTTCAAAATCAATTCACGCCCCCAGACAACTGTCTCCACACCAGTGGAGTTGATAACAAGCAGTGTTCTCCCAGAGTGCATCCACAAAACATGGAGAAGTTGTTGAATTACTATGCCAGAAATAGCACCAGGCGTGAAGAACACATAACCTGTGGTGCATAGGCTCATCGCAAATTCATTTGTTTGACGAAATCTGCCGTGTTCTCACTCCAGGGTTTTGCTCTCTGCCGTCACAGGAAGCAATGCAATACATTTTGTTTTCACAATCCCATTCATTTCATTCTCTCTCTCTCTCTTGTTGTCCTGTATTATGTTACAGCAGCAAGTCCTGACACATAAATAATAAAAAAGATTGACATTCAACTATTTCATAAAATCTACCCTAACTTAATAAAAAGTATTTAGCGACAGCACTGATGAAACCCGTTCAGCCGTATTTTAGTTCAGTGACGGAGTCTGTGCTCGGCTCGGTTTCCCACAATCATCTTAATTGGTTCTTAGCAGCCACAAATCACCTGTGGGATTTGAATGAAAAGCTCAATTTAAACACTTGTAGCTTTTCCACCACACAGTTCTAGCACGACAGGGCTCGGCATGGCACAGCTCCACTCGTTTGTTCTGCTTTTCCATTAGTGAAAGTACCTGGTACTTGCTGGTTTTTTTTAAGTATCTGCTCTGGTGAGGTTCTAAGCGAGCGGCGCTGATACTAAAATGCGACTGCTGGCCACTGATTGGTCAGAGAGTGTCGTCACTGGAAGATTCGTAAGCGCTACGTCCGATACAGGAATCAAACCGAATGATACCGACCTGTAGATAAGTTAAAAAGACTTAAAGCTGATAGAGTGGTCCTGTTGCACATATATGTTACTTGTGGAGGTCTACTTACATACATTTACTTGTTTTTATGCTCAAAAACCTCCTAGTTGCTGTAAACGAGCCGATAGAAATCCTCTTTTCTGACGGTGTTTCAGAGCGAGACTTGAGACTCGACTCTTTCACCCAGAAGACAGAGGCCGTTTCTCAATATCCATACTTGTGCGTACTTGTCCGTACTTGCGTACTCCCGTACTTGTGAAAACGTCATCAGCCTCAGTCCAAGTTCTGTTCCAATTCTCAAGAACGCGAGCAGCGAGTACGGTTCTCATACCCGGAAGTGTTCTCGCTCCGCCCATTTTACCAAGTGTGCATCGGGTGGTGACTTGAGCGTACTTGGGAAAGCCATATATCCGACCGACCCCGTCTGTGTTGAGGAAGTACTATGGAGTAATAAAAAAATCACGTGCGTAGAACCCAAACTTTCCCGAGCTGAGTCGTGCTAGAACCGTATGGCGAAAAAAGCACCTTTATTTATGAGTTTCTAATTGTTCTGTGCTCTTTGGTTACATTTTTGGGAAATAAACTACAGGAATCATTGTTAAGATGATGACAATAGAGTCATCTCTGTCATCGGATGCATATACGGTCTCTTAACGGTCACTTAATGCATAATGGGGAAGCTTGTATTGCTGTCTGATCTTATATAAGCTGAGACTGATGAAGCGTCTTTGTTGAACTGAAATGGGTTTGTTCAAACCTCCCAGAGGTTTTTTTTTTATTTGAGTCATATTCCCGTCAGGTGTTGGATCTATGAAAGAAGCACACATAATCTGTGCTTCTCCAAAGAGTGAAAAACAAAGGTAAGTATTGATCTCAATGGGTGAGGGAGCTGTGTGCAGGAATATACAATAAGTGTTCTGAATCTACATGGATTTGTAACCATGACAGCCAAATCCTCCAATACTGTATTATGCACTGCATGACTCTCACATAATGACACAGAACCCATCGTTGGCATACCGTAATCAGGTGCGTTTGGCCTTCGTTGTCATGGCTACAGCACTGACCACAAGGTTGTGGACTCTCACTGTTCATACTGGAGCTTGACGCCTGGATTATTTCAAGTTTTCTGTTCAATAGCTTAATATAAACACTTAAAGTTATACTGGGTAACATTTAGCAACACATAATGGAGACATTGCTTGCTGGAGATTCAGATTACCTCAAGTCAAAGGGTTGTAAAAACATGTTGGTCAAAAATGGCAGACTCCAGAGAGGCTCACTGGATTGTACACTAGGAAAAAGTTACATTTAATAATAGTATTTTCAATTTCTGCGTGAAAATGAAGATAATTTCACCTAAAACTCAAGCACTGGACCTTTATGTTTCAGTTACTTACTGCTTGAAGAAGATCACTAATGTTAAATATTGCAAGAGCAGACTTCAGGGTTCAGTGCACAATAAAAATTAGACCTTCATTTAAGGTTGAATCCTAATCGAAACGTACATGTACTGTGTTTCCTCCTTCTGGTGCAAAAGAAAAGGAGGATATTTTAAGACAAAAAAAACAACAACTATCGTTGAGGAAAAATGAACAGAGGATCTCTGTGGTATCCTATGATCCATCATATGGAGAATTTGCTTAGTCAGTGAATCTGCGCTCTGTCGGCTCCTGTTGGGGGAACGTTTACTCATCATTTCTAGATTTCCCTCAAGTTTTTTTCCACCTTTTCTAGTGCATGACTCATATCTGACAGTTGTTGTTGTTTTCAGCTGATTACAAAACAAAAAAAAATGCCAGAAAGTCTAAATTCATCAATTGTGTTTTGGGAAAAGTTGGAAAAGAAATCTTGGATTTAGGAAGGTTTGATTCTCCTAAACCTTGTGATAGTCGGTAAACGGCACACGGCAACAGCCAAACAGTGAGTTGTTTAATTAACATGAATGTAGGGAAAGTTCCAAGCTCTTTGCTAATGCTTTACACTAATTTTATTTGCTTTAACTCACGCAGTTAATTACCCGACGGGGGGGGGAGTTGTCTAAGTGTTTGTGTGTTTTTGGAAAAAGTGATATCTGTCGCCTGCCTAATTGAATTTATTGACTCCGTCTGCTGCTGCTGCTGCTGCTGCCAGGAACAAATTTAGCTTTAGACATATTTAATTGGAAACTTTATCTAGGTTAATGTGGCAAAGTTATAATGATAGACAGACACTCAGACTAATTAGGAATTAATCTTTGGTGTTTGGTTGCATTCACTTTCACTCATTTTCTATCCAAAGTGACTTGTGAGGAATACCACTCCACTATAGGAGAAGCCGTAGCAAGGACTAAAGTAGTAAATAAATCTGTGCAAAAAGACAAAGTGAAAATGATCATGCATAAAGAAGGCGCAGTAAGTGTGAATTATAATGCTAGGGCGACTGCAGAGTAAAATGTGTCTGCAAGACGTACTTGAAAACAAAATAAGACTCCAAGGCTCGGACGGGATTAAGTCGATTGTTCCTGTTGGGAATTAATCCTCCTTCCTTGTTTTCCTCATGTTTCCCTGTTGCTTTTTCCCCTGTATATTTTATCTTTGCTTTTGTGTCGGGCTGAGCACGGATTTCCGATTCCAGTTCTCCCCACCAATTCACTGCAGACTTCGCACTGCATCAATACTCGTATGTTTTCTTTTTTTTTTTTTTTTAAAAGAAGCCTGTTTTCATAATCTGCCTCCATACTCATACGCCAAAAGACTGTTGTGTGGCGTAAACAAGGAGTGGATTCTGTCTCCTGCCGTTGCCGTCTTCGATTCAGAGAGTTTTACTAATGAGAAAGCACAACGGTGAGAAGCAAGAAGAATGCTTTAGTCATGACCCCTGGGTCACTCCAGGAGCGATTGTGGAATATTTTGTTTTGGACTTGGACGTGTTTTACTTAACCTTGGATTTTTATATTCTGGGTTGTTTTTTGTTATTGTCTTCCTTGTGTCATGTTAGTTTCTTGAGGGGTGCAGTCTACGTGGTATGCAGGTAATATATGCCATAATATATACATATATATATATATATATATATATATATATATATATATATATATATATATATATATATATATATATATATACATGTACGCACTACAAAGGGGGCAGGATTTCTATATAACCACTGAAAAATTGTTGGGGTGTACTCACTACAGGTGACCCAGTAGACCACCTGTTTTGTTTTATTTTACTTCCTGTTCTGTCTCACCCGTGTTGAGTCCATTTTGTCTTCATGTTCTGTTTCACCTGTGCTGAGTCTCTTTCGTCTCTGTCGGTTCATGTTCCTTTTTTGTTTCATGGTCTGTTACAGCTCCCTGTGTTCCCTGAGGTTTTTCCTGTTAACATTTTGTCTTTGTTTTTGGTCTGTTTTTATCCTCATTTAGAATCTGCCCTTCGTTTGTGAAGAGGTGGAACTGAAAGTGTTTTAACTGAGCCTTTTGTTCACAGCTGACGGTTCAGCTTCAGTCATTAAAAGGCACCACCAGCATTTTTCGACCTGGGCCCTATATGTTTATAAATGTGTACGTGAATAGTACTTACAAAAAGTTTTATAATTTGTAGAATAGGTCGCCTCGGGCGGCAGCCGTGACAGGTGGCACTGGCTGCAGCCATTCTGAGTTCTATCCATAAGAAATCATTGGCATTGCCAATAAATGGCTCAAATTGTTATTGTATGAGACTATTTTAACATTTCCAAGTGCATAGGCTTGGTTACAAGACTGGTGTGGACACTGCTCCCTCTCTCTCGTCTCCTCTGTGACTCGCAGCAATATTTCTGCTCGGCTAAAATCCGCTCGCTCACTCTCGCTTTCCTCTCACAGCGTTCTCTCTCATATTGGTAGGGATAAGCCGGCTTTCTCCAAATATTGGTGGGGACATGACTTTGAGTGACACTACTGCTAATGTTGCCATACTCTGACAATAACAATCCGAGCCATTGGCGAAAAACAGGCACTTTGTTATTGCTATTGCGTTGTAAAATTACACTGTAGCCATTGCCGTCCGACTCAGCTGCCGCCTGAGGTGACCTATGTGATGGTAAATTCAATTTCTTTGTCTCAGAGCTACAGCTGCCCAACACCCCTTTGCTAACACAAGATATCAGGTCCTTTTATATGTTTGAATTAGGATGTCTAGACTCAACTTGCACCTAACTACAACATCTGCAGGATACCTCTGTGGTAGACAAAGGGGTGTGAAAGCACGGCCTGGAGGGGCAGATCCCTTCCCCAGACAAAGGGATCTGAAAATGGATGTTGCCCAGGTATAAATGTTTAGGTCTCACTATGCTCTGGGTCTTTCTCCAGCTACAAACACTCGTGTGTAGATTGACCTTTTTTTTGCAAAGAAAATAAAACCTTGTCCGCCGGCAGAAGTCTGTATTTCATTCTTTACCAGCAGCAGAGAATTTCCACAACACCTACTGGTCCAATAATATATATATATATATATATATATAAACATAGGGCCCAGGTTGACAAAAATACCCAAATTCCCCTTTAAGAACTAGTCAGGTGAGTGTGGGTAACTGCATCTGTTTGTGAAATACTACAATAAAATGCAGAGTTTTGAAACAAAAACAGACCCTGCAGCAGTTGTCAACATTAAATGCCGGGGTAGCGTGGACGACGTCTGGTGTAAAATGTATGTGTTTTTAAACCTCAGCCTCAACATTTAGCCACTGCTGCTGTCAAGTCTAGCCTGAATCAATTATGTGCAAATGTTCTCAGACAGACAGACGGACGGACAGGTCGTCATCGTGAAGCCAAAGTTAAAAAATGAAAAAGTTGTAAAGTTGTAGCTGTCTTCTTTGTTTTGCAGGTTTTGTTGCTTTGTCTGATATCACAGGCTGCCACACTCACTCCTGTTTACCTGTGCTGAGGACAATCAGCTCCTCTATATCTGCCATGGTTTGTCTGCTTCAGTGAGTTTGAATTTAAATTTATTGGATGTCTGCTTGGCTGCTTTGCCATGTGTCAACTGTCTGTTAGATCCGGGTTTTTTTTTCTTTCTTTTTTTTTTTGCAAGTCAGAGTGCTGGAACCACTCTGCCACCCGCGTTCAACTCAACCTTGTTGCATTGTTCACTAATCTAATCTATAAATAATCTAAAATTAGATTTGTCAGGAAGCAACATGTATAATTATGGGCTGACAATAAAGGTTCTACAGTTGATTTTAATGCAATCGCTTGTATATTCAAATACATCTTGGCTTATTGTGCCAAATAATGATCCATTATATTGACTCTATTGTTCAGACGTTGCTTGTCAATAATTTCCTAATATTAGGTTCCACGTCTGGACTGTAATGTAATTTCCTCACATTTAGCTTTCAATGAACTCTCTGTGTGTTGATTCTGCATCTCTTTCTCCTTCACATCCTGCTTCGACATTCACTTCGTAAAATAACAAAAAGGAAAAACATGATGTAATAAGTCTTAAAACAACAATTACTTTATTTTACTGCCTTTGGACACTTTATCTTACCATTTTTTGGTTTCAGGAACTTAAAGGCGCCATATGTAAGAATGTGGCCAAAAAACGTTACTACACTCCAATTCAAAATACCGAGGTCTTTTAGGTTTTGTTTTCTCCGCCATTGTAGCTCAGACCTAACTGGCAACCCGTGGTTGCTCGGCAGCTGAGACTCTACTGAATGCAATGATTGGTAGACGGTGTTAGGTGGCGCCACATGCCAAAACATGATTTCAAAACATAAACATGATTTGAGGTCTGCAAAAAAAATTTTTTAATGCAAATATTTTGGCTGTACTGTTGTTGTTGGTGAGTTCGGTTTGTTATATGAACATTATTCCTGAGACTCTGTGACATATTAGGAGGATTTTCATGGCCATTTGCTTTAGATTTATTACATAATGCACCTTTTAATAAGGTTACTGTGTCAACAGAGAGAGTTATAGTTCATGTTTATTAGCATGCGGTATTGAGACTTGCCATTTCTGTGAACCGACCTATAGAGCCCAGACACATGCTCTTGCTCCCAGCGTGGCTACAAGAAGGAAAAACTAAAACGTTCGACTCATAAAATCAATGCCAGTTTAAATCTCTAATATCTCACTTGTATACAGCCATTTCCAGCTCTTTCTGTTTCCGAGTGATGGAGGCCATGTGCGTCTGTGTGTTTCTATGAGCTACTGCGTCATATTGAATCAGTTTCCTGTTGACTTTTACTGCTGTGGTTCTGTATGTTTCTTATCTTAATTGTGACGTAAATTAGCAGTACCCAAGTATGTTAGTCCGACTAAGACAGGCTCGTTTTTAGCCGCCTCCTTCTACTTCCGGGTCAAAGACCAGAGGGGAAATTTTAGTGCATATGCAGAACGCCAAATCTGACTATGGAGTAATCGGACTATGAATCACATTATCAAGCTCGATTTTAGTCGGACTAATGTGTTTACATTAGAAAGAAAACTGAATTACCGGCTTAGTCCGACTAAAATTTCACATTAATGTAAACTCATTGAATTAAGCTCTTGTGTCCCTATAAAGAGCACAATCCAAAACACTCCTCACAGTTCACTCCGCACTGTTTTTTGCTCTTTCGTCGCTTATCACTTTTATGCGAGATGTAATTACACTCGTGAGAATACAATATATCCTAAACAAGCAGGCCCCCCCTTTGTTCCGCCGCAGCGGGGCGGGAGCAGCCACCAAAAAACATTTTACATCAAAGACTTTGCGTTTGCCTGTGGAGGAGCTTCTCGGGGTTGTCGCCGCAGGATACGGCAGAAAATAAAATTCCTAATTAGGTGCATGAAAATGTCATTTGATTTAATTGTTGTAATTACTTTGCAAACCTAACCCCCTCCACCAGCAATTACACACCTGCAACTGAACGGCGTACGTACTTACAGTAGCACCTCAGAACCTCCACGGACATTGTGTCTGATCATTGTGTCTAGGATTTTTTAATCCATGCCATTTTGAATGACTGAATCAATGAAAAGCAACTTTGTTCAGAGGAAAATCTGTGCAATCTTAACTGTGACCTTCTTGTTTAAAAATAATGCTGGGGTTTTTTGAGACGTTAATGAATGTATCTTACTTTGAAGCACACGCCAAGTGAGTTCACACAAACACAGGCATGCTCAATCTCTGTATTTAATGATATCATGGAGTTTTAGAACTGTACTGTGCATAATTTAAACTATTGCCAAATGAGTTGCCTTGCAGCTCCACATGCTTCTCCCTGTGTCTCTCTGTATGTTGGTGTTTAGATCTTGTGATATCCCCTATATTTAGTGTCACTTGAAATTGGAAGTACACTTTTGAGGTGCGCCCATTTTTATAAGTGCAGTCTTTCCTCCAATGCGCAGCAAACAAAGTGGAAATAGGCTGCACTCGTACAGTGCATTTAACAACCTGTGCCACCGTCTGAGTCACAGCCGTATAGAAACACCTGGGTCTGACTGTGGACCTTCTATTTCATTTCTGTTCCATTTGTACACGTGTGGCATTTCACTGTGCTTTCACCCTGCTGAGACAAAAACAAACAAACAAAAAAACAACTGCTTTCACCCTCATCCAGCCTGCATCATTGCGCATGGTAAGGTTGTATTACCTACTCCAGAATAGTCGCAGAATGTCAGGATATTGCAGATGAATTTAATAAAACAGATTTAGTGTTTAAAACTGTTATGAAGTTCTAATTTAAAATAATATAATGCGTGGAAGTTTTCAAAACACATAAATAAGGAGTTGCACTTACACCAGTGTAACACTCTACACCTAACTATCCAACCATCTCTTTTATTTTTATCTTTTGTATATATATATATATACAAACATATATACATAGATATAGATATGGGAACATTTATAATTTGTATGATTAAATGGTGCTTATTAATAACTTATATGGATTTCAGATGGTAATGATGGTTGTGATGATGGTGATACAATTGTACATATACACACACACACATATATGTATATATATGTATGTATATATACATATGTATATATGTATGAACACTGCGTATCCTAATAGGAATATGTAAATGTGGATGTAAGTATGTATGTATGATGTAATTATCTTGCAGTAAGATATTGGAAATTGATTTTTTTAAGTTTTTAAATGTTTTTTCATTAATATTATTCTTTATTGTTGTTTTTTTTTAGCGCCTGAAACCAAGTCAAAGTGAAGTGAAGGTGAAAGTGGGTCTGCTTCACACCAGCAAAGACACAAAAGGTAAATCTGTGAATGAACAATATAGACAAATAGTACGGGATTGATATTTACACAGTACAAAAATGATAGTCTACTGCTTCCTGTTCTCTCTGTGTAAAGTAAATTCAGTTTTCAAGCTGCACTGAATGAATGAATGAATGAATAAATAAATAAATAATTTAAGGTTATGGTAAAATCGGCTACAGTACTTGCATTCAGTCGCCTTGGGTGGCCCGATGTGTTGTGTGCTTGCCGCCTTTGATGCTGTTCTGCGAGTAGCACACACTCAAACAATCAGCGGTTGGTCCAGTGCTCACTGCCGAGCTGATTCAAGTCCTTTGCTGGCTTGGCCACCGCTGATTTCTCTGGTATCTGGTGAGTTCCACCCACGGCGAGCCTTGATCATAGACGTCATGTATCAAACTGAAATTATCGCCTATTCACGGGATTCTTAAACTGGGGTTAGGCTGCTAAAATGAGACAATTAGTAGGATTTCCGTTGTCATTAGTTGGTCTGCTCCGTCTCTCTCTTTAAATCAATCGTTTAGATGATCTGGTTGATGAAATAAATGATTTTCGAGCAGAGTTTTTAAAAGTAAGAATCTCTGCAGAAGTTATGCTGACAGCTGAAAGCACCATAGTGCTGCGCCAATGGCACATTTGAAGGTTTAATCTTGAATAAAACAGGCTACAGCAGCAGAAGACCACCCTGGGTGCCACTTCTGCCACTTCTGCCACTTCATAAGGTGTGCTTTGTACCAAATAAAGTGGTGGGTGAGAACACAATTGCATTATTTTTGTTTTGTGAGGGTGATTCAGGCTTTTTCCATTCTGTTTCCCTGCTGATTATTTCCAATTTCAACCCTCTACTTCTATTTTTTTTAGTTGTAAAATTGTAAAGGGGGTGTATTTTTTTAATCCATTTTAACATATTTTGTAGATTCGAATTGCACGACAATTAACCGTAATTTGCTTTTCTAAAAAAAAACACGATCAAATGTCTCTCAAAATGTGTTATTCTGTCGTTCCGTGTCTGTGCCTGTATCATGATGATTCTATTCACAGCCTCTCAGCCTCTCAGGTGTTTGGGCTGGAAGCCAGGAAGACTTAGTATGGGTTTTTCTTCAGAGGGGTTTCTACTTATCTGCTTTTTTGCAGACAGGTTTTCAGCAGCAAGCGAGCCACTGATGCAGACTATGTGAGGGTACAGTACTTCCGTGATGTGTCGCGATAGAGGCTCTGCTGGCAATGCAGGTTTTGCCAGCCAGGTGACCGAGTGAAGCAGTTTGGACTGCGCTGTCTGATAAGTATAATGAAACCGCCGAAAGGAATTAAGTGGATTTCACGGACAATTCTCCATGCAAGTTGGACGTGAGTGAAAACATTAGTACAAGTTTAGTCTACAGGATGTTTCTGGTGCACAGAGTGTTGTAAATTCCACTAAAACTCTTTGTATTATTACTCAGGCTGTAATTTTCCCACCATTTGGATAACGGTATACCAGATATTTAAAGCTGTGTGGTGTAACTTTTGGTGTCCTCGGTGACACACGGTGATGTTGAACAAACAAACAAACAAAAAAAAGTTGAATATTTAAAGGGACACTGTGTAGTATTTATGGGTTTATATGACCGAAAATCCACTTTTTTATACATATTATGTGCTCCTGCATTGTCTAGTCGCTGTATAATAGTTTTTGTTTCAAAAAGTCATGTAAAATAACATGGTCGCGGGCCGCGGTTGCATAGCCACTGTTAGCAGCGAGACGCCATGTTTCTACGGGAGCCTGTATAGACAAACGCGAGAGAACAAATCAAGCAGCGGAAGTCCCGCCTCCACTCTCTCCGCTTCGTCTGCTACGGCTCGCCTCACGAACCTCATCTGCTGACACGGAGAAAGACGACGAGGACGACATTTGACCGGCTGAGGATACGCTAGCGCTCAGGGAAGGGAGGGGGTGAGCAGAGGAGCAGTCCTTTGTTGTAAATTTCAGCCTCTCCTCTAGATGTCACTATAAACTACTTACTTCACCTTTAAAGTGGAAATTCCATTATCGAGAGCTGTAATTGCAGAAGTTTCATCCGCCCAGAACATCTGTTAATCATCGAGTAGCAGGTTCCACTCTTTTATTCTTTTTAAATTTCTTTTGGAGTTAGATTACACGCGTAGAAGCGACTTGTTCACACGTTCACGTCCCTCGGTCACATTTCTTTTCAGGGCCACTCTTGAATCACTTCCTTTGTCCCCTTCTCCGCTTGAATTAGCTCGACCCGTTTGACTTTTTCCTCCTCCTTTATTTCTCATTGCTTCCGTCTCTGACTCAACTCTTTATTACTTTTCTTTAAAAAAAAGAGAAAAAAAAGTAATAAAACCTGATGTCAGCGGTCCAAAGAATATGAAGTTTGCATTCAAGCAAACTGAAGAAGGGAGTGGATAAAACTAGAATGGATTAAATAAGGTCTTAAAACCCAAACACCCACCAACTTTTTTTTTTTTGCTTTTCACTGAATCCATTGTCCATTTTTTAATTGATGATTGGAGGATTTTATTTTGTCACATGCACAGAGATACATAGTTAAAGCATGTCCAAAGTTGAGATGCTTATGAAATGCTTTGTTCTACAACCCTGCAAGGTCTAAAAAACAAAAGCACACAAAACACAGCAACCCCAGAACCCACAGAAAATGTAGCTATGTGTCATTTCCCCCCATTTCAAATGTGAGTGAAAACATGTTCACCTGTGATATTTTAGGGGAAGCCATTTACCACGATGTGTAAAGAGCTGCAATTTAAAGAGGTTGGGAAATGGAAAGATAACATAGATAATGGATGGTGCTCAGGGAGTAACGCAGGCTGCTAAGTATCCACCAGAGCAGCTTTTTCTGTCCCTTCTTTGTTATTACTCATTACGTTGGAGTCTTAAAACACCACCACCTGCTGCTGTTTAAAATTATATAATCCCATCTTTTGCAACAAAATTCATCAGTTGAAAGCTTCATAGAGAGACACAAAATGTCGCAAAACTACTATATAATATATACATTTTTTTAATTTTACATGATTATTACAAAAAAATATGCATTTAAATTAATATTTTAACTCAAATTACGTGTCAAAGTGTTTGTCCACAGCTGTATCATAGCAGGGGATTCTGCAGGGGATTCTGCCATGATAGGTCCTCTGGTCTGTCAGACCGAGGACCTGAATTAATTCATTTTCAGACAAAACCAGAATTGCTCTGTCATTTTGTTTTCCCCCATTTCATTTGAGTTGGGCAACACAGTCATTGATGACCATTGTTGGGAGGCTTATAAAAGGATCGGAAGATATACCAGAATGAGTGTGCAAAACAACCCCAAAAAAAGGGAAAAAGAAAATGAGAATTTCTATTACGAATAATGATTATAGCAAAAAAGGTCCGCCCGGGGTTCAGACATAAAAAAAAGCTATTGACTTTGCTGACTAAAATGTTCGGGAGAGTAAAGATATGGAGAAAATAAGCCTTTAGAACTCCAGAATCCCTCACCACAGGGATCCGTGTGTAGAGACACTATAAAGGAAATGCTACAATACCGAATAATATTTGTTCAATTGTGGTACAAATGAAACAAAAAGTCCTTAAGCTGTTCTCTCTCTGTCTTAAATTCCTTCCTTGGCTCCTTTATGAAACTCACATTCCAAACTGCAGTTCTGTGTGAACTCGTGATGCTGTCGTGTTTCTAATCTGCTGCCTGTTGTGACTCATCAACTCACCCAAAACTTGATCGATCTCTAAAAACCGGGATAGTTTAGTGTGGTTTTATGAGGAACTGGCACAATATTGGACTCTTGCTCTCACAAAACACTTAATACCAGCAGGGACACAAGGCAAACAAAGGAAACTTCAGTTTTTAGCCAGAAAAGTGACAAATACTGTATATCACTGACTAAAAGTCAACGTTTTAGTGCTTTAATCCCATATATGTTGCTTGAGATATCACCTACTACAATGAAAAGACCCAATTTTTCAATTAGTCCTATTGGATTTTAGAGGTTGCTATGCCCTTGAATCTACTTAATCTACATTAAAATCCTCGGCCTGATGGGATGACACCACCGAGCGTGGCCAGGCGTCTGTCAGCTATGTTTGGATTAGTGTTTTGCTGTAGCACTTAAGTGTTTGCTCTACTGGTGTATGATCTCCAAGCATGCACTTCTTCTTGGTATCAGGACATCTCATGAGACACAATCTAAAAGAGATTTGAGAGATCGAAAAAAACCACAAGCCCTCCCTCCTGTGTTGGCATCAATTCACCATGTTTTATTGTTTATCTTCTTTTAATGTTTCATTGTAGCGCATACTTTATTTCTGATTTTACTGCCGCTCTGTTTATTTTTTTTTACGATTTGTGCAGCACTTTGGACAGTCTGAGTTGCTTTTGAATGTGCTATTGAAGTCAACTTTGACTCGACTCAGGGCTGTGTGATTCATTCGATGCCCCCTCAGCTCCATCAGATTGTGGTTTTTCCGGTCTCTTCCTCCTCTGCAGCTCCCTGGGCATCGTGTATCAGTTCAAACATCCGTGGCCTCAATCCAGAAATTTCCTCCTCATCATCCTCTTCCTCAGAAACAACATCACTCTCAGTTTCCTCTTTGGTTAACAACACAGATTATTCTTCCATGTTTAGCTCCGTCATAGCTGCAGTGTCATTACCCAAAGTGCCTATCGCTATAGCGACACAACGACACAACGACACAAGCTTAGGCTGTAGTCAAGCTAATACAGGTAATTAGACAACTTGCCGAATTCGAGTACACATGCGGAGGAGAATATAGGTTTATCGGTTGTGTATGTCTGACTCCGCCTCTCTGTAGGTGGCGCTGTATCTCTCTATAAGCTAGTGCGTATTGAATCAGTTTCCTGCTAACCTTTATGTCACAGAAAAACACAGAGTACGACTCCAGTCCGACTAAGTGTATGCATGCAGGAGTAATCAGACTATGAATCACATTATCCAGGTTTTTTAGTCCGACTAAGACTCTTTTGATTTTAGTCAGACTAAGGTGCTGAGAAAACCGGATTGTTGTCCTAGTTAGACTGAAATCGGGCTTTTAAGCACACTGAGCGTCTTGTGGCTTGTTTTAACCAGGAATACAAATATGCAAAAGCTACTAGAGCACCATGTCATGAGAACTTTAAGTAGGTGTAGTTTTTAATAGGTGAGCCTTTGGTTGAGTAGCTAAAATTGTTTTTTTTTCCGTCTGTGCATCTGTGTCCCAGGCTGGTTCACATGTACCTCATTAAACCACACCAAAAAAAATCAATAAAAAACAACCCTGAACTTTCCCTTTAACAAGTGAGGTTTGCGTTTTTGCAATGAATAAACAATTTCGAGCAACTCTTGTTGCTACAATCTAGTGCTGCAACAAGTATGAAATCAGAAAACACAAATACGGACTATTTTTTAGGTTAATTATGTTTTTGATTCTTTATACAACTGTTTTAACTGTGTTTCAACATCAAGTATCACTATGTGGGCGGTGATCCCTGGTGACGGCTCATAAAATCCCATTAATATTCACTAGAGCTTCTTTTTCTTTCCTTTTTTTTTAATCATCTGTTTGTTTAACAGCTGCAGTCTCTACCTGCCTTTGGAGATTACTTGGAGTTTTGCCGAGCAAGAGCTAATTTGTTGCTCCCTTGTGTGCTTTTGGCAAGAAAAAAAAAAAACCCTTGTTTGTGTCAGTGACCTAAGAAGCAGATGTCATTTAACATGCACTCCCTTTCCTCCTTTGTGACGTAGTTTTACCGTGTCTTCTTTCCCTCTTTTATGGTATCGCCTCATTTTTTTTAAGATTCGCATTTCCTCTTTAATTTCCCAACACTATCCCCCCCCCCCCCCATACATGTACGCACACATACACATACATATCCAACTCCATATAGCATTTGAAAAATCAGAGCCAAAACCCCAATTGCACTTTATAAGCTGGACCGTAGCTGTGGAAACACTCGCATATCAAAGTTAAGAAGCAGAAACCTTTACCAGATCCTGTGGTTTCTTCCGCTGTGACCATGTCGCAGTCATGTCGAGCCAAGAGTGACAATAAAAAAAACAGTTAAAATGAGAAAAAAAAAATAATATAGAGATTTGTGTGATATTTTCTCTATCTGGATACTTCACTGTCCGCCACGTTAAGACTCCTTAAGCTCCTTAATGATTCTGTCATGCGCCAATAAAAAGCTGCAGAGAAAATGCACATGTCTGTTTTATATTAGACGTTTTATGACTTTCTTTATAACTCTCTCTCTCAAAGTGTTCTAACTCCTTTGTTTCACCACTTTGGGATAATAAAATGGAGCAAAATCAAAAACGACATGAGGGATAGGCCTGCGTGAAACGAGGTTACGGGAGGCTGTTTCGGAGCACTAATTCCTGGCCGCTGCCTCTGCAGCCCTTTAATTAGTTTATCCGTTTCCAAATGCAGACGGAAGATTTAAGAATGCTCTCTTTACTTGTTCTCTGACCTAAATGGAATAAATTGGACTGGGATTAGTTCTCTGCACCAACACTCAGCATGTGATTGGTGAAATATGATTCCTCCCACAGGACGTTGTCGAAGCCAAGGCCGGAAAAAAACACACAAAGAAAAATAAGCCTTTTTGCGAGATAACAACTTTCATTTATTCTGAAACCAAGTGTAATTTCCAGGTCTGATAGTGATCATCATTTCTGCCTTTTGTTATAGTCTTGAATTAAATGTATTTCTTCTATTCATACGAGTGCCGTTGTAGCCACAGAAAACACACGATATGACCCACTTTCATGGATATTGATTGTTTTTTTTTTTTTTATTCTCAATGTATTGACAGGTGTGTAGAATACCAGAAGATGCGCTCGGACTGGACCACTGTTGCTATGGAGATGAAGCAGTTGTTGGGGGATCTCATCTCACCTCAGGTACTGCACATGCATTTTTCAGTCAAGAAGGTTGTTGTTGTGCCTCAAGTAAACCTCAAAGACACAATGTGTGTGTCGGTTAAACACAGGGTTTTTTTGTTTGTTTAGCTTTTCCATCAACGGTCACTTGTGAAAGGCAAAGAAAGGTGTAATTGGAATATAAAGAAGCAGGGATACATGTCTCTAAGGTAGATTATGTCTCTTTCCATCAAAACAGGATGTATGAAATTAGGTTGATTCTGTTTGAGCTTGTGCATTGTTGCCTTTCAGTGTTCTGTTGTCCAATCACATGGCGCACTTTTCCTTTCTACTGTATTGCTGTCAAACCTACGACTTTCAATCCACTTAGCACTTTCAATCCACTTTCATCTTTGTTCTGTCAAAATCATGCGAGTCATATGAAAGCCATACATCGGTGTAGAATCACTGACAAAAGACACGCGTATGAACGTAATGCATGGAAGGTGAACACTTGAATACCTGTTTCCTGCTTTATCTTCAAACAACACGTGTCTTTTGATGGTGTATGCCGTTCAACTGTGGTTGGTGGTTGGTTTTCTACAGATGAATGATTCCTCTGTTCTGCCTCTGGTAGATGGACAGCAAATGAATATGCTCATATTAAAGCCAGTAAAGTGAATATTGCTCACTGCCTAAAGTCAATTACCGTCACACGGGGGGGGCGTCATTATTTTGTCACGTGGTGGAGACACCAAACAAGAGCTGGAAACCACAGACTGTTTATTAAAATGGATGTGGTCAAATGAAACTCCGTTTTGAAGCGTCTGGATTCTTGATTTGAACGGTGCCAGGTTAGCTTCTGACACCACAAACACTAACAGGCACCAACTGTACTAGACCAATGGTTCTCAAACTTTTTATACAAAGTACTATTGAGCTCTCAAAGTAACACCATTTATCACAAGCGTTAAAGGAGGCAGATTTATAGCGGTTTGTGAACTTAGATTAAGATGGAGCTAGAGATAAAGTGACTGTAATTATTGTTATTGAATGTATTATTATTTATTTAATTTTCTACTCACTCCGATCACATAGTAATAATAGTATTCTGATAATTGTATTCTGATTTTCCTCCAAGTACCACCCGAGGAAGCTCTGGTTGTACACGTACCACAGTTGCAGAGGTGGAAAAAGTACTCAAATATTGTACTCAAGTAAAAGTACCAATACGTTGATGGAATATTACTCAACTATAAGTAAAAGTAGTAATCTGAAAATGTACTCAAGTAGAAGTAAAAAGTAGTTCATTTGAAATGTACTTTAAGCGAAAGTTACTTAGTTACTTTGCGTGGGGTGTGAGGGTAGTAGAAATATGACAAGGGGTCAGAAATCCAAAAATATTTTGGAGCTCACGCGCCCGGCGCGACACAGGATATGACATCACTTTTGTGCTGGTGCTAATCACATCATCATTCATCTGGTTCTGGTGTATATTTTCCCCCTGTAGGACTTCATTGTGCTGAATTTTTATTTTTACTCAGTAACGGATAGGATTTATGAAGTAACTAAGTACAATACTTGAGTCAATACGTACTCAAGTAAAATACAAAATCCTGATTTTAAATTGTACTTAAAAAATAAAAAATACACAAAAAAAGGATTCAATAGTAACTTGAGTACATGTATTTAGTTACTTTCCACCTCTGCACAGTTGTTGATACCAGTTGTCAATCACACTCACGTGCTGTATTTTATCCTCTATTTTCCTTGAATTATAAACATTATTTATAAAATTGGCATCATGTGAGATTGAAGAACACCTTTAATTAACTCCTTAAGAAAATATTTACGGTTAATAAATCAAGTTAGACATAGGCTCATTTTTCCCTTTCATTCAAAAATAGTTATTTTTGCAACTAATGACGTAAACCCCAGTGACTAACTGCTATTCCATGCTACATCCTAGGCATCACATTTCAAACCTGAAGGCGAGGTCCACTTTTTTGATGGAAAAGTCCAGGATTATTAATCTGAGTTTCGCAAAAGGAACTTGTTTTTGATAAGATTTGCTACAGGAGATAAAAGGTTGGGGGTCTCAAACCAATCATCCAAACCAGATGAGGTTCTTTATAATAACTTAGTATGTGTTTGAACTATAGCGTTATTACAATAATTTGGGATTTGATATTATGTGTGTTTGCCTCAGGGATTATATACTTATACTCCGGAGATCCATGTCACCTGTTCCCCTCGGTGCAGTAGCTGCTTCCCCCGCGGTGCGGTTGTGATGCGACTATTGTTGCTGTTTAATTGACTGGGCTGTGTGTGCGCGTCGTGATGCTCTGCTGCAGACAGTGAGGTGGGGGGGCCCACTTCTTTTGGGAGTGCGAGTGTCACCAGAGCACAGGCAGCTTTGGCTCTGGCAGCCTGCCTTAACATCTTGACACAACTCAGCCAAGTAACGAGCAGCACGAGAGAGCCACAGACCTTCACGTACAGTACAGCGTTAAAAAAACTCATGCACCGCTTTGCAAGTCACATTTCAGCTTCACTTTGGATCTCGCTTTTTTCCCTTCTCTGATACGTTTTGTCTTTCTTTTCACGTACGTGTCTATTCTTCTTGAAGAATTCGACGAGGCATGAGAGATCTGGGCCGACAGTGATTGTCTGATATGTAACTAAAGGCTGTGTAAGGCAGGTTTGTTCTGCTGGATTCATCAAGCAGACAAAAGACATAATCAGATTCCTTGTCATCTCCAATATAATCTTGGTGATTTAGGTTATGCGTTAGTGAGGTTTCTGTCTCAGTCGTGTGCCTTCATCTCTTCCTGTCTCACTTTAAATATTATCCCTTAATTCCCTATCAGGATTCATGGCCAGGTCAGTGATGCATCAGCTACAGACAGCTTTAAAGGTCAAGTTTGATCAGCTACAATAGGGAATGGCTTATCATAATTATTCTGCTACTTGAGCCACTTCCTCAAAGGTTAGATTTTTTTGTCCTAACTCAGGCGTAAATACGTGGTTTTCTTCTCTAATGCTTTCAAAGTCCTCCTTAATGCAATGTTTACTCAACACTTAGCAGCGGCGTGCTACGCTCCACCGCTCTCCACTTACTCAGATGGCAGGATGTCACCGTTAATATGAGGCCAAAAAAACTAAACAAACCCCACAGTGACGCTGCCAAAGTAACAACTCCGTCTCGGTGCCTGTTGCACTTTGGGGATCATTACACACAATAAATAATTGTAGCCAAGAGGCAAATGCCGTCTGTCTGTCAGCGCTTGTGTATCGTCCTTTTTTAGTTCTGCAAAATGTAGCTCCAGTGTCGCTTTCCCTCAGAAACTCAGAAACTTAGCCACAAACACCTCGTTTTACCTGACTTGTTAAAGCCGTAGTGTGTAACTTTTTCAATATAAGCAAATGGATGTCTGTTATTATTCAAACCATTGTCGCATTAGCTCACGCAATCCTGATTCAGCCCGTTCTCTCGGTGTTTCTCGCTATAGCAGTGTTCTGTTTTCCTGTCTGTGGAGACACAAAGTGATGAGTTTGACATCACGACTCTTGGCAGGAAGTTGGGTCCACACAGTTGGTGTAGTGGTTGGCACTCATTGCCTTTGCAGCTTCTCCCTGTGTGTGTGGTAGTTTTCTCCAGGTTCTCCATTTTCCTCCAACGGTCCAAAGACATGCAGATTTGGGGATTAGACGAATTGGACACCCCGAACTTTTGCCCTATGTCAGCTAGAATTGGCACCAGCGCCCCCTCACTCATCTTCTACAGTGGATAAAACTGTAGAAGATGAGTGAGTAAGAACTTTAGGTTAAGGAATCGTCCCTGGGTCTCTGAAATATGAGCGAGGTATTGTTGAAAGAGATTTGTGTGATAGCTGGATACTGAAGCAAACGTTGAAAGATACGGAACATGGACCTGAAGCTCTGCAGGCGACAGATGTGTTGTCTCTTTCTGCCTTAATTCTCTTTCTCTTCTGCTCTCATACGCACCCTCCACCTCCCTGTCTGTCACCACCGAGTCTCCACAGATCCACAGCGTCTGTCATTCGTCATCCTTCATCAGCCTCAACAACCACCATCACATCACCACCAACCAGTATAGTCACGGTGCACATCTATGCCCTTGGCTTGGACACGTCCCTCTTGTTCAAATGCCAAGGACTCTTATAGATTCACAACAAATGAATCTGTTCAACCAGCTAATTATTTCTCCTGATAGAAATGTAACTTCAGTGATCTGATTTCTTACTTTTCTTGAAAAGGTATTTAAACCTACACGTGTCAAATATTCCTACTTTGTCAAATTATTGAGACATCCAATGATATCTCACTAAATACTGCTGATTAAATACCAAAACCAGACAATCAGATCTCACTGATGCTGTTGGCGACGCCATTGTTATATTTCAAGGTTACTGTAACTGCCATCATTCCATCTCGACTGATTGGAGGGACAGTCGATAATCCTGGAGGTGGAAGTCATTTTAGCAGCTGCGTATTAACCGAGCCTGTCAAAGCCGGCTAATTCAGGAGTGTGAAAATGGAGATGAGTGCTCGTTTGGCAGGACATCACTGATTCTCCCTGTGGACGTTTCTGCTGCTGGCAGGCGTTTGTGTGCATTTCTGTGTGTGTGTGTGAGTGTGTGAGAGAGACAGAAAGCTTAGTATCACGGTGCAGCCAGATTCTGTTTGCATCATGTGTACGTTTATATAGTTAACTGATTGAATTGATAGTTGTTTAAGCTGCTTTTCATATAATGATATATTATTACAGGATAAATCAAGGTAAGCTGAACCTCGACTTACTTTCGTGAAACCTGAGTTCTTTTCCACCACTCGAACTTTTCTAATTTAGCTGGGATTTAGCGGGAAAACCTCGGGACATTTCCAACAGAAATTACCCGGGGAAGAACTTTCCCTCGACCCCAAACTTTTACCGAAAGGAGTACCTACTCGCAACTATAGGGACTTTTCAGATTTGACAGGAACTCTAGAGGGGCGGGGCTGTGTGCTTGAAGAGCAGGTGATTGGTGGAACACGTTCTGCCGTTGTTTAAAGACCTTTAAAAGAAGGAGAAGAAAGAAGAACTAATTCATTTCAAAAATATGAGGCAAAAGAAAAGGACGGACGATGAGGTCCAGGCTCTTTTGAGCGTACTTGCCGAGGAGAAGGTTCAGCGGGACTTCATGTTGTTTTCCCAGAACTTTGAAGTGCGGTGGAAACACAAGCCACACAGATTAGCGGGAATTCTGTTCCCCAGGTAAATACTTTCCTGGGAAAGAAAAAAAAATCACATTTAAGGACTTTGGTTACATTCAGGGACACAATCCCACTGAATATGGTGACCTAAACAGCGTCTTATTTGCAGACAATGAGGTGTGGATTCTGCCAGCATTACCTCTTTGTCTTTTTTCTCCCCCCCCTATTCCTTACAATCTCACCACAATGCGTCCTTATCACTCTCCACCCTTCATACCGCTGCTTGACACTCTGACTTGCTGATGATGATCTACCTCCCATCATCTCCGTCGCACAATTGCTTCCTGTTGCGTAATAATTTATCCCTCTATGAATAGTGCACCTCTCGCTTCTTCGTCACGGAGCCTCCCGTCTTGTAGTCTTATCTGCTGTGAACTCTGCTTCCATCCTAATCATTTCGCAGTGCCGTTGTCTGGCCTTCTCTCCTCATCATTTCCTCTCCAAATCCCAAAAACTTTTTCTTTCTTGACAGCGTATATTTTAGAGGCGAGAGACACTTCCTGCCTTGGTTCTGCCACAGATTTCCAAGATGACTGTGCTAATTTCAAACCCCGACTCTCCCATCTTATTGTTTCATTATCTCTCTGTCTCGGCCCAAACACCAGCTCGTACGGAAACGGAGCAGAACAGCGGCGCCGTCCACTTATCTTTTTCTGTTTTCTTGCATTTTTGCTAAACGTTTTTTATTTTGTGTTTGTGCAACCGGCGTCTTCTACTTTTTTTTTTCCTTACTTCAGTTTATCATGATACGTAACATCTCCTCTTTTCCCAAATTATTTCTCTCACTATTTCTAAAAAAAAAAAAAAAAGTGACGAAGAGATTAAATGGAGAGAATAACTCCGAAAGTCGGGGACAACTTCAGTGACGGTGGTGACAGTGTGTGTCCTCATTAAATCATATATGCACGTTACACAAAGGCGTGTTTCACGGATTTATACTCGCTTCCTGGAGGCATACTTTCACTTTAACCATAGCAAGCATGAGTGTGAGCTTTACTTGAGGACTAAAAAAGATGATTGTGTGTTGATTTAATCCACAACGTACAAATGGGTAAAGTGAGGAAATACATTGGTGTTTGTTGTTTTCATTTATAAATATCAATTTGACACAAATCCACGTGTGGAACTCATAATATAATGTTTTTGTGTTCATTTTCTGCTCAAAATGTTTAGATTTTTACTTCCTTGCACTGGATTCTAACTTTTAGCAAGACAGGACTGCACTCGCATTCACACTTCACATCCTACACAGAAGTTTCTCTGTGCCACATGTCACCACTGCAGTGTAGAAATGTAAAAATGTGCATGCGGTGTGTGTGTGTGTCTGTGTGTGTGTGTGTGTGTGTGAGCTCCTGTTTTCTTCCCTTGCTGTGTTTTTTCTCCCTCCCGCAGAAGTCAAGTGTCTGTGGGAGTGTTTGGTCTCTAGCTCTTCAAATTGGAAGGAGATAATCACAGCGGCACAACATTCGATGCGTGGTCACCGAAACTTTTTTATTTGTTTACTTTTCATCCCCCCCCCCCCCCGACTCAGTGTGACATGTCAGAATTATTAACAAGAGAACAAAAGTCATTTATGCACTGCTACTGCTGTTATGGTAATGTTATGTCACAGCGCATGCAATCATATAAGCATATTTTTTATTTCTGAGTGGGAAAAAAGGGAATTAAACTGATGCAAAAAAAGATAATTTTGGCAATTATTTTCTTATTGTATATTACTCCAGCACTGAGATGAACCCACGTAGTTTAAAGAAAAGTTTTTTTTTTTTTTAAAATAAGAAATACTGGCTCAAGGTCAGGGAAATGGTTGCTATAGCAAAATTATTCCAAACTCACTTGCAAATTTACCAGAATAAAACTATTCTGTATAAAACAACAATGCAATGTAATCTCATGGGGATTACAATGACGAAGTTTAATATATAGTCTTATCTCTCCTTAAGAGGATGTTGATTTACTTTAATTGTCAATTGTGAGTTTTGATGGCGTTGAAATGACTACATATTCAAAATGTAAGGAACCTTTACTACACATTACAACCTGAACATGACAGGTTTATTGTAGTCTTGTTTGATTATACTTTTATTTGTACAGTACGTCAATACTGGTTTAGCAGAATTCACAATATTAGTCTTATATTTAATCTTTTTGCTTGTTTGTCTTTGTAAAGTGGTTGATAAAGGAGAGTCATATAAAACATGTTAAGATACTTATCTGATTCATCATTTTTAGAAGAGCGGCCACTACAACAGCCAACGAGTAAGAGCCAACTGTCACTTATTAATGAACAGAATTCTCACATTTCAGTCTCTCTACCAAGTTTTACAATGAGTTACAGCAGTGTTGTTAATGGAAATAGGGAAAGACTATTTAATATTGTATATCTCATCTCTTTGTCGTGATTGTAGGATTTTGCTAAACCCATGAGGAATGGTTGGCAGGAGAAGCATTAATAACATGATGAATAGGAGCCTTGGTTTGTGACTTGGTAGTTATTAGCACAGCGACATCATATAATGGGTCATATATTGTCCTTTTAGCCGGTCGTTTATCAGCGCGGATCTTTTGTCAAGACCTAATTGTCTTGGTTTTACAGCGAGCAGTGGTACGAAATGAGGAGAGGCCGACGTGATAAACATCACTTAGTAGTTGAGGGACTATTGCGGGGACAATCCTGCCGACTCTGCAGAGCAGGAGTCCTTTAAATCGGGATTATTTTTCATGGGATGCCTAAAAAAATAAAGTATACCTTTAAGGACCTGTCTGGACCAGTAGTCTTCGTGGAGACCAAAACCTGGTCCTAATTAGGCAAAAGCTCATGTACAAGAAACTGGTTAAGTTTTAAGTTAAGGTTTGAATTGTGCTGAGATGAAGACTCGTCATTAACTGGTTATGGGGAAGGATAAGGCTTTGTAAAGGCTGTCAGTGATGTGTCCTTAGAAGTGTAGCTGCACTGCATGTGTGTGTATGTGTGTGTGTGCGTGTACTTGTGAACCTGTAGAACAGGGGACTTTGGTGTCGTTACACACTCACAAAGAGGGGACTCCACGTTGAACAGGGGACATTTTTCAGGTCGCCCTGTTAGCCATGCTTTAAAATCATGTCTAAGACGCTCTGGTGAATTTTTCTTTAATATTAAGCAAAGTGGGGACTTGCAAGTGTGTGAGTGTTAAAGCCCATACTCAGCAGTGCCCCTGCTGGCTGGAGCAGGGGTTGAATGACAGGGAACAAGGAAGTGTGGAGCAGAAACTGATAAATGCACTAATTTGGCATCCACTAAATATAATCTGGCAGCAACAGTTGTTTGTTTGTGCATCGAGCAGCTTTAAATATACACCTGAATACCTTTTTATTCCCCACAAACACAAACAGGCCTTTTCTTACATAACATATACTTTCCTGGTGGAGGAGCTACTTGTTAGTGACAGAGACTGCTCACAATGGAGAGAGGTTTGACTGCAGCCAAAAAAACGGAGAGCTTCTTGCTCCACTGTGTGACCTGAGCCTGGGATTCACTGCCAAAACCCACCGGTGCAAAGCTTGTAGATTTGAAACCTGTCATTTTTCTTTTTTTTTTTGCCAAAAGAGACTCCTACACTGCAGCTGCTGAATGAATGGTTCGGATACTTTTGTAAAAATGGCAGGCAACAATTGTTAGTTTTTGTCTAATCTAATGGAAAATGGTTATTTAGGGGCAAGTTTTGATCTATTTTTTTGCATGTGAGACTACAGACTACAGACTCCTCCTCCGTCAACCCTTTCTTAGCACCTCAGGGAACTACGGTGGCCTTCAGAGACCAGAAAGAAGCTCACGGCTCTTTGTTTAAAATGCTCCCACTTCAAAACCCGGGAATGCAAGCCATGGCTTGAAACATGGTGGCACAAAATGGCAGAAAAGGCTTATTCTGATGCTAAATACACTTCATTTAAAAGCGACTACTAATGGTTATTCAATTTCTGCCAATATATGCCGGCAAATATCACATACCGGAACTTTCATCGGATTTTATTGAGCAAACTCCAGTTGCGTGAGATGTCTGCTTCAGTTGGAGTTTCTCATAATGCCTAATTAGTGGAGTTTATACTGGGAAAAATGTGCGAAAGTGGAGGCATTTTAACTGCTGGATTTTCATTCAGCCATCTGTGGGTTATCTCACTTTATGCACCAGTGCAATATTAATTTTGTCTCAGAAGTTCAGGCCAACGTGTCACTATCAGCTGGCTGTAATTATGGCTACTGTATGGTGCCATTCTGGTGATCTCTTTGAGTGAATTCTACAGATGGAATCGCTTAAAGAGGTTTTAAGAAACACTTAGAGTAAGTGGAAGTAGCCAGAAATACACCAAACCAAAAGGGGAAGCTGTTCTTTTCCTCATTTTTTTTTTCTTCAGCTCATCCCCTCCTCCTAATTTCCTGTGACTTGCATTAATGAAGTATGTTTCTGTCTTTGATCAGTGAATCTCCACTTCTCTGTGTCTGTATTCACTCTTGAGTTCTTTCCTTCACGCTCCTCTGTTCATTGATCTTCCTCTCTGCTCCTCCTCCTCTGGTCTTGCCTCCCCACCATCTCTATTAGAAGGCTTAATATTAAATAAGCACTTCCTTTTTTACCCACTCTGCTAAGGAAATTTAGACTTTATTCTCAGCGCAGATCAGCTGATACTTCCTGTCATTGTTCCACTCCGTCCATTTTATATCCTGCCTTTATTACTTTAATCTGTGTTCCATTAGCCGCACCTGTGTTAGTTATTTACTTATTTATCCCTCTGCCATATTTATTCACCAGATCACATTCCAGCCTGTTTCCTGTTTAGCCTCCAGCGTACGAAACGTGTTGTTTTCCTCTGTGATTTTTGTACCTTTCCTTATCCTCCCTGGCTGTGCACACGCCATTTTTTCTTACCAGTAAACCGATAATTGCTTTCTGAGCATCCTGCGTTTGAGCTCCAGCTGTTACAGTGTAGTCACTCTTTGGTTTATTTTAGACAGATGTCTGACTCTCTGAAAGTTGTTTACTTACTCGTTTTCTCTTCTCCAACAGCATCCATTTTGTTTTGACCTATAATTTGCATGTCTGTACACATTTCTTTTTTAACCACCCCGAAAAAACAAACTATTCCACCCCCCCCCAAAAAATACATCTTTCTTTGCTTCCCTTTAACAAGCTTGGTCACAATGTTATATGCCCAGCAGATGTCTTCCCACATACTGGTGCTCCTCCACACGCTGTGTCAAAGGACTTCCTGTGTCACTTCATAGGTTTCTCACCTGTTGGAAGACTTTATTTTACTCTGCACTTCTGTCACTTGACTCAAAGTTTTTACTCTACAAAAGATACGTTCATTGCATTCTTTTATGGAATAAAACATTGAGACATGATCAGCGAGGCACAATCAAGACACAACAATTATTCACCTTTTCGTTGCTTATGATTAGTTAGAAAATGATATATATGATTTTTAAAGGCGCCATATTTAAGAATGTGGCCAAAAACTGTTACTACACTCAAATTCAAAATACCAAGGTCTTTTAGATGTGTTTTCAGACGTAACTGGCAACCCGTGGTTGCGCGGCAGCAGAGACTCTACTGACTGCAATGATTGGTCGCCTCATGCCAAAACATGGTTTCAAAACATAAACATGATTTGCAGTCTGCAAAAGATTTTTTTAATGCAAATATTTTGGCTGTACTGTTGTTGTTGGTGAGTTAAATATATTATATGAACATTATTCCTGAGTCTCTGTGACATATTAGGAGGATTTTATGGCCAGTTGCTTTAGATTTATTACATAATGCCGCTTTAAAATGTGATTATTCTGTGCTTCCTTTAGTTCTATAAAGCACATTAAGCGACCCTTGTGTCCTTTTCTTATGTTGTACATTTTCCGGACAGCGTGGATTGGAGGAAGAATAAAGACACAGTATTAAGGTGCAGAAGTAAGAAAAAGGAAATAAAGCAAAGCATTTTACCTACAGTGTGTTCCTTCTTTTGTGAGACTAAAGTGAAAAAAACAGAGCATTTTTGTGCTGCTTTTGCTGAATGAACTCAGCCTTTTAATTCCCTGCTTTCTTCTCAAACTGGTTTCTTTTTCGAAAGCAGGTATTTAATAGTGAAAATTAACCGTGAAAAAATACATTTGTCTCTGCTTTAAATATTTATTACTTAAATAACTTAATACATGTTTCTGTTGCCTGTGAACAATGTATGTTTACATTTTAAATACAGTTATAAGCTCATGCTGTATATATTCTGGCTACTCACTGTCCATACAGCATGTACTATTCTATTTCTTAAAAAGAGAAAATTATTTTAATAAATAATTCAATATTTTTAAGAAAACAAATTTTAATAGGTTTCTATAGATGTTATAACACACATTTATTATTTATTAGTTTTACGTTTTTGAACCATCTTCCCTGCTGTAATTATCTTATCTTTTCTCACCTTACCTTACCTTACCTTATAGTACAATATTACTGTAGTAAATGACAGTTACATGTCCACAACATTGCAGTGTACTCCATTATTCAGTATGCCAAATGATGAGTATGACAATGGAAAAGATTAGTGTTACGTCATCTTCCTCTGGTATAAAGTACAGCAACTACAGAGTAATTGTGCTTCATTTAACGATGCAAATGTACCATTGTAAAAAGTATAGTAAAAGTAAAAGAGCTCTCAAAAGTTCTGCAACTTTTCTTTCTAAATACTCTCGGTAAATCAGTGGCAGCACTGGATGTTCAGTGTAACACCTACACCGCTTGTTCACAAGTAGTTGGAGAAGAAAAAGAAAATGCATTGATGCAGCCTGGATAATTATGTGTCAGGGAAACCAGAGCTGTTCTTCTCAGTAGTGGGTGTGTGTTTTTTTCCTTCAGATGATATGCAATCATGTTGGTGTTTTATTAGTCTCTGTTTCAGACGTATTCTGCAGAGATACTGGTTATTCTTCCTCACACTCGGCAAAGGCCCACGAGCTGAACCCACGCCGTTGTGTCCAGAATAAATTGTGAAGGTCCATCCACACCAATAGATTGGACGTGGAATTTAATCATGCCGTGACGACGAGAATCGCCAGAAACGTATACTTCCCAACATGTGCTCGTGTGTCAGATGTCAAGGCTGCAAATGAAATTTCTGAGCCTGTATTTTAGTGAACGCCGCCTCTTTTTGTTTTTGTTAATATTACTTTTTCTCTGCAGATGGAGATATATCCGAGCCAAATGAATATGGCTCATCCACAAGAAAATCACATCACATCATGTCGTTTCAATTGTCTAAACAATAGGAGTTGTTTGAGAAGCACAAACAACTTTTCTTTTGATGGAAATCAAACCTGACACAAATAAATGGATTACTCTTAGACGTTTATTCTCACCTTTTCCGTACATAGTAATATATGGCATTAATTGAGTACATATGGCTCTTCTTTTTTTTTTTTTTACTGCAGAAGCCTGATGACTCTTGGAGAGACACTCACAATTGTGTGAACGTTCTCTGGCATGGATGAGGATGTTTTGGCCATCTGGTATTAGGCTGCGTGTGAAATAGTGTCGCAAACAAGCTGCGTCTGTTTGTGTGTGCACTCACTGTGGTATAGCCGGGAGTCTGTCCTGCAAAAATAAATAGATAAACTGTTGACTCTGGGAATCACATTGTGGAATTTGGGCTTGGACATTGCCATCCCCTGATACAGGAACGGTCATGACAATAATTTTACTCTGAAGTTGAATGAAACATTGAACATAAATCAGCCCTGCCATGAAAACTGCATCACTGGTGCTTTTTGATGTCTGTCGAGGCTGTGACGTAAAGGTATTACATCGGGACACAAATGATGGTAATCGCTTTCAGGCCAGTTGACAGCTTTCTAATGGACTCCATTAGAAAGTGTTTTTTGCCACCAGCAGGTGCACACTGAAGCAATAATCTGGGAGAGAGAGTGGTATGACTACACTGGACCTTCCCCCTTTGTCGCTTTCATGGCTCAGATGCCTCTGATTGGCAATCATCACTCCATTTGCCTGTAACCAACCCAACCAATGTATGAAGCCAACAATTACAATCAGAAGCAGAGTATAAGGGGCAGCGCTTCAGATGGGACATCAGATGGGAAGAAAGGCGATGTTTGCCAGAGAGTGACGATGTTCTTTTCAGCCAAGTCTGATGCATGGATTCTGATAAATCAGGCAACTTATTTGGACACTTTTTCAAGGTCCAGTGAGTAAAGATCACGTGGCAACAAGTATTTGAACTCCCATTTTTGAAGGGATAGAGTGAGATGGAGGCAGATGATCTTCTGTGGTGAACCAGAAAGGCAAAAAAGCAGACGGTTTGACAGTTGCCATGTAACTGGAAATTCATAGACTTCACCTGCGATCAGGCTCCTGTTGGGCAATACTAGCTGTCAGTCACACTGGTGTCCACTCATCTTATGTGAGGTACTTTATTGTTTATTTTCCCTCCGAAATATATATCTAAATTAACATCACATTGAAGGAAACCAAAAACAAGCTAATGAAACCATTCACTGCTCAGGGAAAATAGTTTATTACGATGTTAGACATCAAGAGAGACAATCGGTTACGTTGCCGCCTGGTGGCCATTCAATATATTTTTTACTTCCAGGTTTGCCTCACTCAGCAAACCTGGGAGACTGTGCCCATGTTTTAGTGTAGTTTTGTGTAAAACCACCATTTTGTCCATTTGGGCTTCTGAAGGCTCCTCTCGGGAACAAGGCCTTTGTACATATGTACATATGAAACTAAACAATATGCTGATTTAAATACACCATCCAAACTTTTCTTTTTTCTTTGCCAATGGACCCTTCTTAATATTACACACCAGACCTTTGCTGAACGTCTGCCATGTCTCTATATTCAAATACACTGATCCATTAATTTCTTTTTATTCATGTATTATTCTTCTCTATATTACCCCAAAATATAGAATATTGCAAATTCTCATGAAAAATACATGAGAAAACTAAGGATAAATTAACAATGCCTGGAAGTAATTGGAAAATATTAACTTCAAGAGAAAATGTGATACTTCAATGTATTATAAATCAGAATGAGGGAGATATTTCACTATGGAAAGGAGTGTCTCGTTAATTAAAGTGTCTACATTATTCAGACTTTCTCTTCTATTTATCCAGACGTGAGCCACAATGGCAGCGATTATTATTATTTTTGGGACACAACCGCTGTAATGTGAGGGTTAAACGAAAGATTGATCTTTGAGCTTTTGCTTTCACTGCCCTTTTCATTCGCAGAATTATGGAACAACCGCAGCCTTGGTGCTGACAACACTCTCGTCTATCTATCGATCCTGCAGTGCTCCAACTTACTTTAAATTAAGATACCGGAACTTCTGTGCTTGGCAAATCGAAACTGTCGTTTGATTTTAAAGCAAACGACTGCGCTGCCGTCTATCTAGGTTTCCATGTGCCCATTCTGACAGACTGAGCTTGTTAAATCTATATTTACTGAATGAAAGTGGTGTAACTCTTGACTACAATGAATAAGACTCTGCTGATGCCGGGGGAAGGTGGGCGGTATATTGTTACTGCTGATGTTTCCATAATAGTCCAACCTTGACTGCACATACATTTAAATCAAGCTATTTTTATTTTAGATCTCTTGAAGAAAGGGTTAAGGGTTAATCCTGCTCCTGATTTTTTAATTAAAAAAAAAAATTAAAAAAATAAATCCTGTTCAATCTTAAATAATGATATCCAACTGTAAAAGATTAATTTATAAGAATCCACATTGTTCCTCTCAAGCTTCAAGCCATTTTATGATACGGACATTTTGATAAAGGCTACTTCAGCTCAACACCGATGGTGGATGATGATTTCCGAATGTAAAATATAAATTTTGATCAAATATTAACTTACACAAAACCCTCAGTTTTTTTTTTTCCATGAGTTTAGTAACATTACAGCTCAATGGTTGTGACTAGATCACCCTGTTATAGAATGACATCACTGATCACTGACTAATGTCATATTTCCAATTTCCCACTGGTCAAAAAACAATTGATTCCCAGGTTTTTGACCTCTGAATTTAACCCATTAAATTACCCCCCAATACCCCCATTACTCCATATTGGGGGGCCTTGCTCGGGGACAACTCATCCCTGGGATTTGGACCCACATCCCTCCAGTTACAAGCCCAATTCCTTTCCTGTTGGCCATGGGCTGCCCAGCCATGAACACGTTAGTTTGATCTATTATTTTCCCGAAAATTTCCCATGCAACGCTACGACATGCATTCATCGTCAGTCCATTAGCATAGACGTTACTCTGGGTTCACTGCGTACATGATGCAAATTTGTCGCGTGACGAGTTTACATACAAAGTCAATGCACAGACCAGAATGATGTCACGTACTTGCCAGTGGCCAGACTCCGCTCGAAGTTAGCAGTGATGGGCGCAGAGCAACACATTGCTTTAGGTGCGAACACAGCATTAGCATTAATGTTGGTAATCCTTAGTTTCAAAAATCATTAGGATAATGTATACGATTGATTTAAGGACAGACCAAGTCCTTAAGACAAGTAAAAGCACCTTAAGCACAGGTGATGCAGGGGCGTAAAATCACCTCAGGGCAACACAAGCCACTGGCTTATGATCATCATCTCTTTTTAACCGCTTCATCCAGCTTTATAATTTGTGTGTACACCCACTAGTTGTTGTGTGAAAGTGTCAGGATTCATACATTTTAAAACAAATGTGCTTCGCCGGCATAATCCGCTCATCTTCACCGTTTAAACAAATTGAGTAACAACTTCAACTCGACGCATTTGCAGAGGACTGAGAGCAGAAGCCCACGTAGTCCAAAAAAGGTAGCAGCGCCCGCTCTGAATGTTAAAAAACGCCTGCAGCGTAGGGTCAGAGTCCAAGCAGCGTTGTAGTTGCAGCTGATGGAGGTCAGCAGAGAGTGAATAGAGACTCTGTATTTGGCGAGAGGCCTGCAGCATCAGTCAAACACTGAAACACCATCAACTTTCACTGCAGCAGATGGAATTTTTAGCTTATTCTCCTCTGGCGATGGCCTACAGCGTGAGTGGGGGAAAATATGTGTGATCTCTCATACACACCCACAGTGTGTGTGTGTGTGTCTGTGCCTTTCCACACATTTTAACTAACTGCGTTTCAGCTCTGATTAAATCACCAATGTCCATTTCCTGTTGCTCATTATTACACCAGTCATTCTTTCTTCTCTGTGATCCTGATTTTTACCCATGTGTCATCTTCACCGTACTCCTGCTCACTCTTTAAGGGTTTATCAAGGCCTATCCCTGTAGACAGATTATTGAATTTTTCATTTTTTTTTTTTTTTTTTACTGTTCACTTTCTAACCTGCCTCACATATCTGATTATGTTCTCGCGCACTTCATCTCATGTTACTTCCTCATTTGCCTTTTTCATCCTGCAGCTGAGGAGCAGCACGCACAGTAGAAAAGATTCTATATATTCTTTTTTTTTCTCAGCAGGTTAAACACTTAACCTTCCGAGGTGATGGATTGCAGAGTGGTTGCGTTTATTTTGCTTTCTATAGCCAACCTAAGTGATACGGATGCTGTAAGTACACTTCTGGCAAAGGTATTGGAAAAGCATTTTCTTTCCCCTCCTTTATGTATTTAAAGCTTTCTGAAACAGCAGCATAGTATTCAGGACCTTCAGCAGACCTATCACCTCTGCAGCCTCCCACACAGTAATTCCACAATTGCCTTTGTTTTATCTTCTATTTCGTGCGTGGCTGAGACTTCATATGCAGCGTTGCCAGATGCAGCTTGTTTTTTTGTTTCTAGTTTTGTTTCCTTTATTGGGTTTAGAGCGATCAATAGAGAGGTTAGTGAAGAAAAAGCAGCAGAGATTAAGAAATGTCCGTGGAATTATGATGGTTTCTCTTGTTCTTTATACATTTTAGACACATTTGTATGCAAATATGACTGATTGATTAAATGCCTTTTGTTATCAAGATTATAGCAGTAGAAGTATTTTGTTTGTTAATAGTTTTAATTAAATATTTGATTCTCTCTCTGGATAGTCAAATATATTGAGAACCAAGCTTATTTTTCATCTCTTATGGTAGATATGGTATTTTAAAATATAAATTTAAGAATGAAATAAAATATGGTTTTCATTTCTTTTCTTTTGTTTAATAAAAGATCAATCTTAGAACCAACTGGCCGTCGGTTGTTCGTTTGGATATTTTGGTGTAGACAGCAGATATTTGGGGCACAATCTTCAGTTCACTGTAGCACTCTTTACAATCAGATGAGTACATTAGACATGAGTATAGAGCTCTTCTTTGGTGTTTTAACCCTTTAAAGGTGCATTATGTAATAAATCTAAAGCAACTGGCCATAACATCCTCCTAATATGTCATAGAAAACTCAGGAATAATATAAATATAACATACTGAACTCACCAATAACAACAGTACAGCCAAAATATTTGCATTAAAAAAAATCTTTTGCAGACTGCAAATCATGTTTATGTTTTGAAATCATGTTTTGGCATGTGGCGCCACCTACCGCCGTCTACCAATCATTGCAGTCAGTAGAGTCTCAGCTGCCGAGCAACCGTGGGTTGCCAGTCTGAGCTACACTGGCGGAGAAAACAAAACCTAAAAGACCTCGGTATTTTGAATTTGAGTGTAGTAGCCGTTTTTGGCCACATTCTTACATATGGCGACTTTAACACCAAACCCTCAAATTTTTATTTATTTGTTGCTTCTTGTTGATCTGGCAGTTATTTACATGTTAAAGATGCGGATTCACCAGATTCCTGCTACAACACGAGTGAAATTACCGTAATAAGCACATGTTGGCTTTGTTGTGCAACTTCTCGGTTTTCAGTAGCCGCTGGAGTTTTTCCGATAGCACAAACCGTCGCGTAATTACGGTAAAATGCAAGACGCGTCGTCTGTGTTAAAGGGCTAAAGCTTTTGGTTACATAACTAACTCTAACTCACTTGCATTTTGTTTTAGAGCAGTTGTCACGCATAATGTTGCATTACTTCCTCCTTCTTATTCCGTCATCCTACTCCTCAGCATTTCTGTGATTTTTTTATGAGAATCGACGTCTATGACTTTTGCTTTTAACGTACGTAATCCAGCCATTTTTAGATGCTGTTGCTACCGCAACATAATTGGGGGAAAGACATTTTTAATACATGAATGTTATTCTTTTGGAAAGACAAGGCTGAATCTCCCCCCCCGAGCATTTCGTCTCTTCATCTCCTGGAGTCTCCACTGGTTACCTGGCAACTTCATGTTGCTGACACGGCTCCTGGGAGTAAAGAAGCGCACGGTCAAGAAATGTCAAAACCATTCCTTTAAATTGGTCTGAAGGATAGTTGAGCATCAGAAGGTCACGTCTTCACTGGGTCCAGCCCTGACTGCAGAGGGCTTTTGCTCTTTTTTAGCCATGTGGACTCAACAACACGTGAATGATACCGAGTGCACAGGCTTTTTTAAAAATTTTTTACAGAAACATTCTTTATTTTGTTTGGTCTCTCAACATGACTAGCTAAATAAATTCTTAAAGGTGCATTATGTAATAAATCTAAAGCAACAAACTGAGCTCACCAACAACAACAGTACAGCCAAAATATATGCATTAAATTTTTTTTTTTGCAGATTGCAAATCATGTTTATGTTTTGAAATCATGTTTTGGCATGTGGCACCACCTACAGCCGTCTACCAATCATTGCAGTCAGTAAAGTCTCAGCTGCCGAGCAACAACGGGTTGCCAGTTATGTCAGAAAACGAAACCTAAAAGACCTCGGTATTTTAAATTTGAATGTAGTAACTGTTTTTGGCCACATTCTTAGACATGGCACCTTTAAATGTTTCAAAAAGTTTTATTACAATGCAAAATGTTATAGTTATATAAATAAATGACTAATTTGATCTTTTATTGCCAGAAATGTGCAAATTCCCATGCAATGCTATGACATGCATTCATCATCTGTCTATAAGCATAGATGGTATTCACACCAAAATTCTCAGATATAATAATGTGTTTTAATTTTTCAGTTTGTTTTTTGTTACATTTAGTGCATTTGTAAATTCATGGATAATAATGATATTTTAGCATTCAAATTATAATTGAGGTTAAAGAGCTTCCATATTCTGGTGTATTCACCAGTACAGAACCATACAAAATTATTTTGATAATTACAAATGGCATAAACCTTACATTAGGGTGGTGGTCTAATAAATCTGTTAAGCACTATATATATATATTTCCTTTATTTAGTTTGACTTTTCTCATCCACTGAACTTTTTCATGTTGAAACACAATGAATCATATTTCCTTTTAGCGAATTAAAGAAACCCCCAGAAGGAGCCCCCTCCACATATCACAAGTGGAGAATTACTCGTATGTAAGAACTGTCATTCTTGATATCTTTCCTTTTATCATTACAAATAGAGTCCTTTTGAAGGATTTTCAGTCCTCGTCCTTCAGCAAGGAGCTCTTTGTGGGCAGGTTTCGATTTAAGAGAGTTTGGCAGCCTCGGGCAAACAGGGCGTAGGGGGTCCATACATCAAACTGAAAAAAACACAACAGAACCTTTGTCTTTTGACTAGCTAAAGCTCAAGTGTACTTCACTCCTCATGCACTTCTGCTTTGCTACAAAGTTTTTTAGCAACAGGTTTTGAGGGTGTTTTAAACCATAATGTCATTCAGGTGGTTCTCACGCGATTATTGTTGCTGTGTACCAATGTAATCAGCTGTCAGTGGACCTGGAGGGCCCTTCTCTGTGACATAACGTGTAGTTTTGCTGTTGTTCTGCATACTTGTCTCTACCAAGTGTTGAAATACCTTCCACATAAAAATAGAAAAGACTTAGGTGTATTTAGAGCCACCACCAACAGCTCACAGTGGACACGTGGGATCTCAATTAATCTCGATTAAAGCCGCAGTGCATTATATTAAAAATCTAAAAGAAAGTCTGTAACAGTCAAACCTTTGTGTAATGATTTCACACAGTGCTGATTAAGCCCATCAGCTCCACGCGACTTTCTCTGTGATTCTCGGTCTAATTTTTTGTTTTGTTTTTGTGTCTGTGGCAACATTTTACGTCACAACCGAGCAGGCAAGGCAGAGGCAAACAGCAGGCGTAAAGTGAGACAGCCTCATACAGCAGCTCAATTACTGAAAACAACAAGAATTTCAGAGGTGGATTCAACTGCTGTAAAAAAAACAACAAAAAAAACAACAACAACTGGACATTCAGTAGGACTTCACAATGAGCCTTCAGTCCCAATCACAAATGTTGGCTTCTTGTAATCGTCTGCCAACAATCACAGCTGCTGCTGTTTCTTTCACCATGCAGCTCCAATTAGTTTTCACCCATTCTCCTTTTCAAAAATTGGGTTAAGTGTCCTGCTCAAGGACGCACATAGACTAGAACCCACAGCCTTCCAGTTGAAAGACAACTCTCCCTACCACTGAGCCACCATGGCTCATCCTAATACTTCTACTTTTACTTCTAAAACTTAGTACATTTTAACAAAGTACATTTTATATCTGAAAATGACTTTTGTACAGTAAATGTCATGTACTTTAAGACTTTTACTTAAGTAGTATTATAAAAAGTGACTTCAACTTCTACCAAAGTCCTTTTCTGGTACTTCAACTATCCCTTTTAAGTACTTTATGCAAGACTACCAATTACAGTCTGAATAAATAATAACACAGCATTGTACAATACATGACTCACCAAAGAACATTAGAAACACATATCAGAGGACTACATCTGACCCTGTCTCTTTTTTCATTTTCATACACTCACTACTGCATTAAAATATGAATCCAAACACCTGGTGGACTGAAGACTTGAATTAAATGATTTACTTACATTCTAACAGGTTTGCTTCTAAGCCAGTACACTTTCTTTTTTACCCAAATCCAAGTGACAAACCCATACAAATGACAAAAACGATAACTTAAGTTGACGCATCACCCCACTGTTTCCCCCCTCCCTGTGTTCAACCATGTTATCATTATTATTATTATTATTATTATTAGTATTATTATTATTTCTATTCATTATTAATACATTCTGTCTTCAGTTAGGGTGAAAAGGGTAATAAATATCTGGTTTCATACCTGGCTGAGAAGACGACTCATCAGCTGTGCGGCTGACATGTTTTTGGTGCAGAGAATTTTAAGTAGGGTAAATAATTCATAGACTAGTGAGTCTTGCATCCTGTTCAAGTAAAAAAAAAAAAAAAAAAGGCCTTTTATTTTCCTCCCAAGTGATAATGACATCCCTTTGCTCTATTCTTTAATTGTGTAGCTGCCAGCTGCCGGGAGGTTACATTGTATACCTCTATTAAGCATGGTGTTGTTTTCTATTAATTTTATTTCTCTCTGTTGTTGCTTTCTTCCTCATTTCCTCCTCACAGCTGTCTCTCTCTCTCTCTCTTTGGCACCTTTTCCAGTTGCACATGAGAAGTTGTTTTTTTCCCTCACGTGTGTCTTTGCTGCTGTTTTACAAGCATTTTCAGTGTGTTTGGGAACAAGTCCATTTGAAGCCACTTCTTTGTTAAAAAATCTCCAACTCAAAGACGTGAATTGTAACAAAGACAAGACAGACAGTGAAGTCTAATCTAATCATCAATTTAGGCACGTTATACATGATCATGTCCACGTTCTGAAATTCAAACCAAGCATTAGAATTGAAAAGAAAGGTGATTTAGGTGACTCTGAATGATGGCATGGTTTTATTTTTCGAGTGACTACTAATATTGTAGGGTGGAGTATTTGGGCCAAATTGAGGAAATTAATATTTGTTTTAATCTTTCGAGAATAAAGTTGTAATATTTTGAGATTAAAGTCGTAATATTATGAGCGGTCACAATCTTTCGAGGATAAAGTCGTAATCTTTCAAGAATAAAGTCGTAATATAATGAGAATAAAGTCGCAATCTTTCAAAATAAAGTTGCAATATAATGAGAATAGTCATAATCTTTCAAGAATAAAGTCGTAATATTATGAGAATAAAGTTGTAATCTTTCGAGAATAAAGTTGTAATGAGAATAATTTTGCAATCTTTCCACAATAAAGTTGTAATCTTTCTCAAATAAAGTTGTAATATTATGAGAATAAAGTCGCAATCTTTCGAGAATACAGTTGTTATCTTTCGGGAATAAAGTTGTTATCTTTTGAGAATAAAGTCGCAATATTATGAGAATAAATTTGCAATCTTTCCAGAATAAAGTCGTAATCGTTCCAGAATGAAGTTGTAATTATTATTCAAGCAAAATATCAGACAATCGGCTGCAACCTGCGTCAAGATGAGGAACGAGGATTTTTTATTATTTTTTTTTGCTTCACAAATAAAGAAATACTTCTTTTTTTTTTTTTTTTTGGTCACATCAGCACCACACTTTCTTTAGCATCAGGACTTTTAAAAGGGCTGTGAATGAAACTGAGTCTGTTTGGAGGAAAGAATGACAATGGCTCAATCAATGACTTTACTCTCTAAAGATTAAATGTTTTTTTTTCTCTTCAGTTTGGCCCCTAATTCTCCGTCGTACCGATGACACCTTTGAAAGAAAAAAGCAGCTGTGTGAATGCACACTGATGACTTTCAGCCACAATTTTCCTCAGTGTTGGCATGCATTGATAATGTGAATGTTATTCAATGATTAAGTATTTATTAGAGATTCCTTCAGTTTGTTAGTGGAACAATCTGGCATTTTAGGAGAAATTTCAACAGGGTGTCTGTTAAATATTATATAAGATACAATGATATATAAAAAAAAAAAAAACTACAAAACATACTAAATACAATTCAGGAAGACAGGTTTCAAATAGTATCTATCCAGAAAGTACTACTATAGCGCCACTGAACAAAGATGACAGAAGTGTATATGGACAGAGACGTTTTCATAAAAAACATGACATCACAAAATAGATTTCACTCACCCTTATTGCATTTTTTTTTGTGTGTCAGCTGAAAGCCCGTGTCAGAAATTGGGTAAATAAAACCTAAACTACTGTGACTGCATCGCTGGATTTCAGTCCACATGCATGAGAGGAAATTCCTCTCGTATCATGAGTTTCCAGATGATTGAAATCCCCTCCAGGAGCTGTTGGCAACGTATCAATATTTGAAACATGCTGATAGATAAACTGTAAAAAAAAAACCCAGATCAACAGAGATCTCTAATGTCCCAACGCTGACCTATAACTATAGCATTTTGGCGTCTCGTAAACTAACCGACACGGCGTCTGCGTTGAGCAGCGAGTAATCACTGTTGTCATTTTTTTGGCTTAGCAGGCACCAGTAACTTTTACTGAATAGCTTTTTCTTCAGTTAATTGTCCTGATACATCATTTTCAGCGCTATTTCTGCAGCCTGAGCGGATGAATGGAAGCTTAATGCCGTGTGAAAAAAGGGTCATCGCAGGATAATATCTTCCTAATCCATAAAATTGCTTCATTTGGCACTTCATCTGCTTTGTCCGTGTACAAGTCACTGTTGGGTAATTTACAACGGCACAACAACAAAGGAGGGGAGAGATTTTTCCACAGCACTCCTCCGTGGTCAGTGAGACGCAAATCCTCCTCCTTGATAACGGATATCTATGTGGATGTTTCCTGGACTGAAAACCTCCAATAATCCCAAAGTGTCTGTGATCACAAAAGGCCTACATTTTTTCTTTTTGGCTCTTTTCACTTCCATCTGTGAGAGTCTTGCCCTGATACGGCACTGACACATGGGGGTCAAACATCCTGCCATATTCTCCGGGCCAGCGCTTTGTAGGCGTACGAGTGTGTGAGAAGAGTTTCATTTGATCATCATTGGCTTTTATCTGCCTCTACAGCTGCTCTGGCTCGGATAAAAAGCAGGGAAATGAAGCTTTTCCAACAGACAACCGTCACAGAGGAAGCGATACGTTTGGTCAAAGTCGAGTGGAGAGAGGAAGCTTTGTCACAGTGAGGCTATATATCCTTTTACTGCCTTTTTTTTATTCATACCTTATGTTGAGATTGCGTGATACTCAGCTCTGTCAGATGTAACGGGGATAAGAGGGACATTTCATCGTTAAGTGCCAGGTGGTAAACATTAAAATGTCACCGAGAAGTGGAAGTTAAAGCCATTACCAAGCTGCTAAGTGGAGATGTATTAATATATTCACCGCGCTAACTTCCACCAAGACTTTTGCCTGGTTTTAATAAGCCTGGTCTAATAACAGCTTTATCTCTGGGTATATGGGGGTTACTCCTTCCCCTCTAACATAATGAATGCTATTTCATATGACTGCTTTAATAAGTGGGAAAAGATCATGTGATTTCATCTGACCTCGTATTAATTATGAAATGACAAAAGGGAAGTTCACAGGGCCACATTCTGCTTCCTTCTTGAAAATGGACCATTATTAATGAATCATACTTGAACTTAATGATGTTTCGTGACTCACTATTGTGTACCGTACTCAGAGAGATAAACTAGACCAGAGGTCACTAATAGGCGGACCGTGGTCCGAGTCCGGACCCAGACGCCGTCCTGTACGGACCTGGACCTACAGTGAATAAATTATTTAAGTATTTTAAATGTTGACGAGATGCTTCTATTTTGACCGGCGCAGCTTCTCTAGACTTTACGGTACTGGTTGAGTGAATCCGGAAATCCACTGACCAAATTGCATTCGACTTGAGCCATCCCACGTGACGCCACTAAAAGCCAATCAAATCTGTGCATCCCGCTAAACAGCGAGTGACAGACAGGGAGACGAGTGAGCGATACAGCGAGAGAAGAGGGAGAAAAAAGAGAGTGTTTACAGCAAGAGAAGACGGAGAGAAGAGAGTTTACAGCGAGAGAAGACACAGAGAAAAGTGCGTTTACAGCGAGAGAAGACGGAGAAAAAAAGAGTATTTACAGCGAGAGAAGACAGAGAAAAGTGCGTTTACAGCGAGAGAAGACGGAGAAAAAAAAGTATTTACAGCGAGAGAAGACGGAGAGAAGAGAGTTTACAGCGAGAGAAGACAGAGAAAAGTGTGTTTGCAGCGAGAGAAGACAGAGACGTCAGTATTTGATCTGACAGTCAGTTGTTGATTACATGCAGACTACTAGGCTACTTCAGTATATATCCCACTACTGAATAATAACGCAAGTTAGACATTATGATGTTCCGGATCTTTGCTTGAGGAAATTTTCTCAAAGTGGACCTATTAGAATTTTAGTTGATTATCCCTGAACTAGACTGTTGACTGGCATATGCAGTCTCATCAGTTTTCTCTTTTAAAGCTAATATTTACCACGTACAGTATGTACACACTCCCCAGCTACGTTATAAGGTACAGAGGACACATAATAAAGTGGCACCTGGTGTGGTTTTCTGCTTCAAGGTATTCAGACATGGAACAAGTCCTTATTGAGTTACTGTTGCCTGTCTTATCATTTTTGAACCAACCTGGTCATTCTCCACTGACCGCCGGCATCAACAAGGCGTTTTTCTCCCAGAGAAAATGTCCCGCTCTGGATGTTTTCTCTTTACTTTTTCTGGAAAAACCATTCTCTCTGTAAACCCTAGAGATGGTTCAGCGTGAAAATCCTCAGGAGATCGGTAGTTTCTTAAATGCTGACATACAACAAACAAATGACGCGTTCAGAGGTTTCTTAAATCATCTTTCTCCACTTTTCTAATGCTCACTTTTGTATTGACTATTGGCCGTGTTTAGATGCTTTAATAAATCGCTGCCACCTGATTTTCTGTACCTGTTGGGTGTATATTAGTTGAAGATAAGAAAACAGATTGTAAGAAGTTAATTGGGACTTCTGCGCAGTTTTGTCAATAATCTTGTTACCAGGCAACTGCTGTGTTTGTCTGTTGTTGTCCTTTCTGTATTCTCTCCTCCTGATAAAGGACATATGTCATCAGTGTGACTGACAGCTAGTATTTTCTAATAAAGCCTGCGGGTTGCAGGTGACATTTATGGATTTGCTTGGTCATATCACAAATCCTGCGGCTTCAAATCAGGGGTTCTATTTGCGTCTCTGCTTGCATACAGCCTAAGCATTTCTAAATTGATCCTAAAACCGTCCGCCCCTCGTTACGTACTCTGGTGAACAGGCTCTGATTCGGATTAAATGTGATGTCAACAATAATTAAAGAGCACTGCGGCTCTGTATTTTTACATTAACCTTTTAACCCTGATATGATGAGTTTCATATTGGGTACAATTACAAGCATATTACGTAATACATAAATGTTAATAGGGCGGCCATTTGACCCGCAAGACCCTGTAATTAATTTTAGCAGTTGATGTTTGATCCTTTAATTTGACAAAAATCTACCACTGGCCACCAGAAAAGTCAGTAAAAAATGGCTGAGATGAAAAATCCTCTCCCTTAAGTCTCACACTGGAGGTGTTCAGATGGTTTCGCTGTCTCTCTGCTCTACTCTAAATCCCAAAAGTGGACACAGTGGATCCCAAATCTGGTGAAAGTTTGGAGTTGCTGTTGTTCACTGCTGCTTTTATTTTCCATTGGAGAGAAAAGCGAGGCAGAGAAAAGTGGCACAATTGAACCTAAAAGGGAAGGAACGCGGATGTTTATTGTCACTCTGAGGTGTTCTGCTGTTTAGATTGTCTGTTCGCATCCAAAATGATGCTTTTTCTCCGGTGCTTCTCTCAAACCACGGTTTGACATATGTACTTTGTGCACACAAAACATATTGATTAACCACTTCTTTCTTATTCATGAGACGTCACTGTTGTTCTCGCATTGACACTTTGTTTTGATCACACTTACTCTCTTATCTTCAGCCCGTCCCTTACATCCTCGTCTCAATTGTTTTTTTTGTTTTTTTTGTCTCCTGATTTCTCTGATTTTGAGCCAAATTGCCCTCCTGGGTTTTTCGTTGTTTGTCATACATAGTATTTTCCCTTTGACAAGAAAACAAAGTAATCAGCGGTGGGGGTTTGGTATTGAGAAGTGCATAGACGGAGAAAGTATAATTAAGTCTAACAGGATTTGGAACTGCATGAGAAATGGTTGGCTGTTGTGTTTGTTTGGAATGTCCCCCCCCCCGAGGTCTCAGCTGGATGTTTCACGGTGTACGCAAGCAAAGGAGCCAATCATAAAAAAAAAATCACTGTGGCCCAATTTCATTTCTGATTTTTGCTCCACCCCTTGCCACTCGGAACTGAGGGCGCTTTCACACCAACAGCAGTTGGGGCGCACCAAACGATTCATTCGAACCAAAAACTTCGTTTTCGTTGGTGTGAAAGCATCAATCGCACTCGGGTCCGCACCAAATCAAGCGGACCGAGACCACCAAAAAGAGGTGGTCTCGGTCCGCTTGACGCCGCACCAAATGTCAGTCTCTGGTGCGGTCCCTCTGGTGCGGTCCCTCTGGTGAGAATGCGAACTCGGGTCCAAACCATATTCTGCAGTAAATGCCATGGACATAGCCTACCTTGTAGGTCTTTGGAGCAATCTTCCTCTCATAGTTAGCACGACCACATTCATGAAAATAGCGCGTCTCGTCTGCCTGAAATGACGCGCTATACGTCTTCGCCGACTCCAGTGCATCAGCTGATTGTTCTCCAGACGCAGCCGCGACTCATTCTCAAATTGGATATTTTGCCAAAAATGGCCAATACAGAGAATGTAATAAACGACGATCAGAGCAAGTAGCAATGTGCGAACGTGTTGCTCCATAGTGAGTCAAAATTGGCGCTTTTCTACCGGAAGATATATACACATTGATAAAACGTCAATCGGGCCAATTTTGGTTCGTTTGCTGGTGTGAAAGCGGCCCGCACTAGAGTCATATGATACATAATAACAATTGTATTGCCTGGTGCGGATCAAATAATCGTTCTAGTGGTGTGAAAGCGCCCTGCGTGACATTGGGGTTGCGGTTCAAAATCTAACTCAACGAAATGGGACGCCCCTTCAAGAACATGATTTATCATCAACATGTAACCAGACGGAAGGAAAGTGGAGAGAGAAGAACATGTATTCAGGGGTTTCTCTGGACTCCACGCAGAGCAAACAGGCCGTCATTTCACTTAAAAAAAAAACATAAACCCCCTTTCATATCCGTCTTCTGAGGGCTCCAAACTCTGTGGCACAAGCAGCGCTCTGTAAACAACGGCCCTTTAGTAAGCGTGCTATGAAAAATTCAGACAGTTGCCACTGTCATTGGAAAGACCTCTAATGAGCGTGGCTGAATGCCCGACCATGGGCCAACAAGCCTGAAGCAGGGGACAGTATTGTATTTTCCCTCAGAAGAGTTGGGGAGGTATAAATTTAGCCACTGCATCTCTGTCAATAGTCGCACACACTGCCTTGGAATCACACTTCACGGGTGTCGCACATCCTCAAGAATAATTGGAGCGCATTATTGATGAGTTTGAATAACTCTATTGTTCCTAAAGGGGCCATGCAATATGAGTGCAGAAACAAGGAAAGAAAAACACAGATACAGTGGCCACTTGCCTCTGAGTCTCCTCTGCGGGTTCATTCTTGAGTCTTGAGTCTGATATGTGGCTACCTGATGTGTCCTGAAAACCTAATTTGTTCTGTTTTGAAGGCTGCTTCCGGGGTCACGGCTAGGGTGAGGTCTACAGGAAGTGCACTTCACACATGAGGAGAATAAACCAGGTTTTCCGGTACAGATCAGGCAGTGACAGCCGTTTATGAGTCGTGCGAAACAAGAAAGTGTCGGGGAGAGTCGGAGGAGCCTTGCTGTGAGAGAAGAAGAGCTGTGAGAGAACAGAAGGATGCCTTAAAATCAATAATATCTCAAAAACCAGTCATTCAACCCCCAGATGACTCCCTTAATGTCTGGTTTGCCTCTTCACAACAATATTCAAAATAATATGTGTAAGTATTACACCCTATAACAACAGATGTTAGGTGCTACAGTTTGTAATACAGTAAAACATTATATATATATATATGTATATATATATATATACTTTATCTGGGTCAGAGAGTTAGCAATCATTTAAATATATGTAAAAAAGTTTTGGAATCACTGTCATGTGGTCTGTAGATTGTTGAACAAATATAGGGCTCACACTGATTCTTGACCTTCCAATTAGGGTAATTTAGTGTAAAAGTTATCATTTGTAGTGGAAAAGCAATATAAGACATTGTTTTCTAACCTTTGGTGAGTTGCACCAGGTATGAGGATTAACATCAAGCACTCTCCACAATGATTTCATCTGTGCTAATATGAACAGCCCGTTGGACCCTCTGCGACTTCCATCATACATAACTTACTCTCCTACCAAATATGACAACCCTGCTTTCACCAAACCGTGCTTTCTAAATGCGGAGTTTCACCCTCGTCCGTGTTCGGTGTTCTTTCACTGGCAGCAGCAACAGAGCAGTAGCAGTAGCAGCGGCAGTGGTTTCTGGCTCTGATATCACCCGTCAGCCTCTCCTCACTTAACAAAGAGCGAGGTTGCAACCTGTTTGAGCTTCATTCTGGCTGGCAGGCACAATGGCCCTGCTGGGTTTTCTCTTTGGCTGCAGCAGTCAGACATTTAATCTGGCTTTGACAAAGCACAGCAGGCAATATACAATTTCCGTCCTAAATGGGGCACGAGCAGCGAAAGATAGCAAAGCAATAAGCACGACACTGACCGCCTATGTCTTTTCTAGGGAATGACAGACTTTTGTGTGTGTTTGACAGTCGCACCGAGCGTCGTGCTGTATTTAATTTAATGCTATAGTTATATTTAATTATCATTTAAACAGGCAAACTAAATTCCCTGTCTCACATTTAAAAGGCAGTGTAAATGTGTAGTCTCATAAACATGAAATATTGGTGATTTGCAAAAAAAAAAAAAAAAAAAAAACTCTTCTGTAACTAAGTTTACAAATGTCCATTGCAATCAGGCAGTGGGCGATACTAGCTTTTAGTCTCATGGTGTTTGCTCATAATTGTGCTGTGCTTTATTGCCAATTTCCCTCTAAATGGGAGCATCATTTACAAACATTGACACCGTGTGCAATTGAAGAAGACCTGAAACTGATAAGTGAGACATTTAACTTGCTTGTTTTCCAACAGAGCTCCATTCGTAGAAAAATAACCCGCCCCATCCTGGGCCCTTTGGGGTACCAGAGTAATGGTACGGTGCACGTGGATCATGCCAATGACCTTCAGCTGATTTGGCGAAAACGTGTAACCGGTGTTTCTTCAGCGTCTGTTCTCATAGAAAGCTTGACGTCTTGTTGAGACAAACAGCCACAAACTGAGCTACTGGATTTCCTCCATTGTTGTCTGTTTTGTCGCGCTTGATGTTGTCGTTCGTTGCTGTCGCAGCACGTCACGATACGTATCTCTCCGAAGGCTGAATCTTGGGGGGGGGGGGACCAAGCTTTCTCTCTTTCAGCTCTTAAATTGTGGAAGGAGCTCCCACTCCACATCAGGCAGCCCCCACACTTTTCGTTTTAAAAGCACATTTATTTTTGTTGGCTTTTAACCCAGCGTGACTTGTTTCTTATGTGGGTTTTTAGATGATGTTCTTATTTTTCTGTTCTCTTATTGTTTTTTTTAAATGCTCCTTTTACTGGCTTTTACGTGTGTCTTTTAGCTCCCATTTGTCCTCTTATTGTTGTATGTACTGCACTTTGGTCCACACTGTCCACACACCATTCCAAACCGTACCATACTGCTGCTGCTACCGTCTCACTCCCTTGGCTTCACTTCTCCAGCTATTCTGCTACGTCCATTTCCTTTAGCTTGGTGTATATGGGCACACGCGTCATAAATCACGTCCTGCAGAATGATCTACAACATATGTGATTGCAAGCGTCTGATTTATCACGGATTTTTGTTGAACATAGTAGACGGCAGCATGATGGAGCTGTTTAATGCGCAGCAGTGTGTGCACGCTGGAAATGAGTTAACACCATATGTAGGCAGTACAAAGATGAACTGTGACATGAGGAGAGATTTAGTGGGCTTTACACTTGTATGTCAAGAACTTTGAGCAATTTTTCCCCTATATCAATATTATATTGCTAATATATTAAGAATATATATATTGTATTTTATATTGGGCCAGAAAAGAAGAAGATATCTTTTCATATTCTACATAATCCAGCCAATTAGCAAATATGTGTCCATGTTGTTCTCTCTCCCCTCTCTCCTGTCTCATCCTATTTCAGTTCCTGCCGCGTAAAAATTAAAAATCACATTTGTCAGTATGATAAATTCCCGCACATTCATCGTGCAGTTCATCCAGTTCATGCGGGTCAGTTCCAACAGCAGAGGAGGTGAGAGCAAAACATCTCAACCCCGTGATGAAAAACATAAAAACGTCACTACTAATCAGACACGCCGGCGTTGTGTGGGAAAAAAAAAACTTTTTTTCGCAAAAGTCATGATTTAGTACAGCTTTGCTTACGAAAACACGCCGTGCACTCGGAGCAACACGGGGCGGCTGCAAGAAGCTCAAACAGAAACTCATCGACCATTTCTAACTCGACAGCATAATGACTGGGCACAGATTCAATGCCTTCGGTGGCCATAAAATACCTCCATTTTCATTAACCCCGAAATGAACCGAGAGAACAAGAGAGGAGGGACTTCCCTATGATGGCTGGGTGGACAGGAGAATTTACAGCCGCACCTCCTCGATGTTTTTATATCTCTATGTTTCCCCAGACTTCCAATTGAGGCATTCATAACTCATAATTGCAACAGAAACGAGCAATCCACAGAGTTTCCCGATGTAGGAAGGCCAAAGGTGCTCAAATAGAAATGTGCCGATGTGGGCATTAGAGGAAAAAAAACAATTAATTTATAACCCGAGCTCTGTCCTCTCCCAGTGGTACTCTGTTTAACCGTTACATTAAATACAAGTGGGCCCCGCAAAATCTTCTGATTTATACGTTAGTGAGCATCAGTGAAGGTGCTTGGAGCAGTTCCTCTTCCTCAAACCACATAATGAATATACTTGGTTAACATCTTCATGGCAGAAGAAGGTATTTCAACGCTGCAGCAATGAGGAAGTTATTATTTCCACTCAATGGTGATCATATAAACTACCTGGCTGCACGAATGCAAGACAGAATTGCTACAAATACAAATGGGGATCCATAGATGTTCCCATTTTTCAATTTAACTGGATTATCATCATCTTATTTTCATCTCCATGAACCTGCCTAAGCTGCACAGACTCTGATACACATTTGCCCACATACACTTCTGTGGCCTTAAGTGTGCAGTAGACGAGGTCAGAGCCATTACTCTTTCCAGCACAGTTCTACAAAGTCTCATCATTGCCTACTCCCTTAGATTTAATTCCACTATCTACTCGTTCCCTCCCCTTCCCCCCCCGTTTGTCATGTGTGGCCTCCCATCAGTGCTGCCACTTTCACAGTCACCCGCCCCTTCATCTTCATCCATCTTTCCCAAAGTAATCTGGTTATTGCATCCAGCCCTTGTGCAGCAGCAGAGCAGAATACTGTTTGCTCATGTATGCGCGTACCAGTGGCAGTTGCTGGACTTTGAAACAGGGGAAGCTCATTTCAGGCCCAGTTATCTACGCATAAATTCTTACATGAACAAGAAAACACGATAAGTATCCATCCATCTTCTGCCTCTCTCAACTGACATAGGGCGATAGGGCGGGGTACACAGTGGACAGGACGCCAGTCCATCACAGGGCCACATACATGGACAAACAACCACCAACTCTCACCTATGGTCAATTTAGAGTGTCCAACCTAATCCCTGTATTGCATGTTTTTGGCCTGTAGGAGGAAACCGGAGAACCTGCAGAAAACCCACGTACACACACAGGGAGAACATGCAAACTCCATGCAGAAAGGCCCTTGTTCCGACTGGGTCTCGAACCCGGGTCTTCTTGCTACAGAGGTAAGAGCGCTAACCGCTACACCACAAATAACATGCAACGAGCAGCTATTTGTCTAGAGACAAAATCCACACAGGACTGAGGCAGAAAAGGCTCAGCTGTCGTGTTATGATTCTGCAACGATGTCAATCAAAAACTGGTTCCGCCTTTCAAAGAGTTCCTCCAATCATGTAACCACTGCTCTATTGACTCCGAGAGAAGCCGAGCTTCCGTGGAAGTGACATTTTTTAACCGCATTTGTCCCATCGCCTTTGTGCTGTGTCCCATAGGGAACAGTTGAAGCTGAGCTTCAAGTGGTTTTTAGTGCGGAGCCTCCTACGGGAATACGAAAAATGCTTAACACGATCCGTCATACGTGATAAACAGCTGATCCTGAACGAACTACTCACACGCTGTGATCGCCTTCTCCCGCCAGTTTAGCACTGAAATGTAAATACAACACAGTACATATTTGACTTTTTAGAAGTAGCTGAGCTTCCCTTGCTGTCAATTGCAATCGTGTTTAAAACAAAAAAAAGGAAACGTACACACAAGTAGCTGACCACATTGGATAAGAACACGCTTTTAGGCTCCATACACATATTATTCCAAGAAACATTTAGTTGATGGCTGCTCTGTTGGACCTGCAGAAACAGAGGTGAATTTGATTCATGTGTCCTGTTGAGAAACTGGGTAACAGTCGTAGCACTACGCTAATTAGCAAATACATCAGAGTGAAAAAAAACTAAGTTGGCAAGACAAACTTTTATGGGATTGACTGGTTGTGAGGTGTTGCTTCCCCCCCACATTCCCTATTACTCATAAGCAGTTAGGGAGGATGTGAAGGAGAATGGTGCAGTGGAATTATCTTCCTCCTTCTTTAGTAATCATGAAGGAAAATGTCCCCATCATGCATCTGCCCTGCATTTATCCTTCAGCTGCAACTGCAGCCAAGGACATTTTTGTGTAGTTTTTGTTTTGCAAACTTCCAACATCCAACGTTTGAATACTTCACTTTTATTTCTATAGAAGTCTTTCTCTTTTTTAAGAATTTGGCCATGAAATATCTCCGTTTTCCCCCTCTTTCATGCAGCATAACTGGCAAATACCTGTGTTCAGTGTATGTTTAATAATTCATCCTCCATCTCCATTACACCCTGTCGGTATTGCAAAGCCCACATGGAGCATGTAAGGGGGGAGATCACATCAATCATCGCATCAACACTCTTTGTATGATCTTTGTCTAATGAGCCTGGAAACAGCTGCTCACACATGCTTCTCTGAATTATACATGGTGATGGTGTTTCTTCTGGAAGTTTCACACCGAATCAGAAAGAGAAGTGAGAGAGAGATTCTTCACTGTGAAGCCACGTTGTTCGTTGGTCTTTGGCAGGCGTGGTCATGGAATATAAACGGACTTTATCTCAGTTCAGGAGTTTTAATCCAGTACTTGGTAGATGTAGAGGTAGAAGTAGTATGGTAAATAGTGTGGAAAAAAAGGGATATATCACAGTAATATTTTATCCAGGTAAAAAGGTGGTAATTATTGTATTATAAAGTTCCTCCTCTTATGACCCACATTGAGTACCCATTGTTATTAATAAGTTATTACTAATTTAGAAATAAAATACTTCTTACGTCATGCTATGTTTTGGGCAGTGAAATGTTTATAATGCAGTAGTAAGAGCTGAAACACCTGGTCTGCATGTGCTGAAACATAATATAATCCTTAACATGCATGTCTAAGGATACCAATATGTAAAATCGTGCCTTTTATTCATTTCTGGCCCAGGACTGTACAGTATGTTGCCTTTGTGTGAAGTAGACTGCAGAAACCTTTTGAATTCACTATTCCGTGTTCAAAGAGATTCTCGAATACAAGAAACAAGACAGTTCATACTATTACATATTGTGGATTAGAAAAACTTGTGCTGCACAAATACTACTGATTGTACTTCAAGGTCAGTCGAGCCTGAGTAATGTCCAACTAGTTTATGGCTGCTTTCAGACATGCACTGAAACTGCATCCCAGAACTGTCCGGGGCTGCTTAAGAATGCAAATGTCCACATAAGTCATTCTGCTCATTTTTTGGCAGTTCTCCTGAGAGCATGTCAGTCAAACTTCCACATCTGATTGTGCCCATGCTGCAGGAGAAGCTGTTGCTGCAGCTGCTGCTGCTTTACTCCTCATATGTGGAAAACAAAGCTTGCGTTCATGAATTTAAACAACCTTAAATACCTTCCACTGTACGTATTCTTTCATTCTACATATTTGTTTCACTGCTGTCCACTGTGAAGGTTTCTCTATCTAAGCCCGAGTGGGCGGGTTGATGGCTACTTCACATTCGAACAGTAATAAAATACAAAGAGTAGGAGTGTTTTTTTTTAACAGTGTCCACATGTTCACTCTACACTGTCAAGCACCTTAAGCACCAGTGGACTCTTCAAAAAGTGAAAGTGCACTCAGCTGCCGATTCATGCACAAACATAATTTACCATGCATGCCCATAGTTCTCCAGGACCACAATTCCTATAGTTCACTGTTGTTCACCTAAGAGATGAGGCATCCGTGACATATAGAGCATCTTTACATCTGTCTTTGAAGTGTTCCAGTGTTCTTATACACTATTGTATTGTATTACCTACAGGCTCTGAAGAGTTCAGCTGCAGCCTCTGTCATTTTCTCAGTCCTTGGCTCTGCTGGCATTATACTGTGACTCACCCTTGTGCACTCCCTCTCCTCTGATCCCTGAGCTGCAATCACATCCCTTTTATCTAGTGTCGTCCAGTGATTTCAAAGCTGGAGTTTTTTCGTGTTGAAATGAGATGTAAAGGTAGTTGTACAGTTTAACATCGTTCATAGTAAAAGTATCAGGTATACCTAGGGAATTTTAAAACTAGTGGAAGCTGTTTACAAAAAGGCAATTTACACCATTCCTACTGGCAGTGGTTGTTCTGGGAAGTGATGGGTTTTGTTTTGTTTTCACATACGTGCCAGAAACAAATGGAGTCGGATTAAGAGAAAACAACAGCACCATAACTCTCAGTGAAGCTACAGTGGTTACTATATTTTATCTCAGTCGGTGTGTTTACATGCATGTTAAAAGTGTGATTTTAGTCAGATTAAGACAACAAACCAAAGTTGGTCTTCGTTGAACTAACATACCTGGATAATGTGATTCATAGTCTGATTATTCCTGCATGTGCACGCTTAGTCGGACTTAATCGGTCTTAGTCGGTCTCTGACCCGGAAGTAGAAGGAAACGATGTATTCATGCTGGCAGCAGTCTTTCTTCGGACAACACAGCAAACATCGCGACTAACATGTACAGCAGGTACGAAACATACAGAACCACAGCACGGTCCATCTTATCGTCCATCTCGTTGTCCATCAGACGTATACGACCAATAAATCTACTTTCTCTTCCGCGTGCATAACCGGACTCTACAAATTGTCCGGTTGCCTGTCTTAGTCGGACTACGGCCTTAGCTCGATTAAACTGTGCATGTGTCATTTAGATGATAAATGATGTAAAGCACTGTCCCAAGTTTTAAAATGTAAGGCTTGATACAAACATTAATGCTGACAGATTTGCTAAGAGATGAGTGCATGTAGTCGCATTGTGCCAGAAATGACACATCTATGTAGAAAAAGGGCCAATTCCAATTCCTATCTTAACCCTCAATCTTAACCCTCAAACTCAATCCTTAATCTTAACTGGTCCTCAAAGTTAAGTCCTTATGTCTGATTTCCTATTGTGTGCCCTCATCAATATTTTAGATTTAAGAAATTATATATTGTGTAGTGCAAAGCAGAAGACTCCGTTTCCCTCACTTATATGAAGCATTTTATCATTGTTCAGCGTCTTGTTTAGATGTTATGGGCCACGACTTCCCCCGTTTTGATTCCAATTCACTGCTCTTGCTCTTGCCAGCATGGTTTCCAGGCCACAGTGGGAAGCGCTTTTCCACAAAGGGAAAAATAAAAAGCTGTGATAAATGCTCCGTATGCTACCTCACAAACTCCAAACTGCAGAGATACAAATGTAGTGAACCGCTGGCTAAGCAATGGAAACATGTATCCTCTTACTAACCCAGTACTTGAGTGGAGTGTTAAAGACCAGCTTAAAAGACCAACAAAGGCGATAAGGCAGCAATTTGATGCTGTTTTTATGGGATGGCCATCTGCAAATGGTTGTAAATGGTGTCCCAATTTTACTTCAATACGTCATTTTTAACAATTATCTTTTTTTCCTGCCCTTTCTCTTTTTTTCAATTTCTATACTATATTTGATGTAAAAACCTTTTATTCTCATCTTTACATGAGACCTCCAGCATTTTTTCTGCATTTTCCAGCCTTGGTTGAGATATGAACTCTGCCGACATGCCAGTCTAGTTATTTATTTGCTCAATAAGTAAAAATGTCCACGACAAGCATTTCAGCTCCCTTACTTTCAGCACTTTTCCCACTCAGAAAATTGCAATTTTATAGAGATCCTCTCTCACATTTAGTCGAAACAAGGATACATTCACCAAATGAGCGTATGCGGTATTCCACTCAATTGTACAGCGCGAACATGCTCTCCCACTAAATAAAGGCACTCTGTTTAATTGACGGCAGTTAGTGATTTGTGTTCCCTGTTGAGCAGCAACCTTCAGGGGCCGTTAGTGTGGAGAGAGATCCTCGTTCAAACGCCGTCGCCGTGTCTGGCGCGAGTAAATTGTGCATCTTAACCAGCATTTCTGCAGCATCAGCAAGGAAAGCAAAAAAAAACAACAAAAAAAACTCCCATCTCTCCTCATCACTTCATTATTATCAGCCATAATCACAAGTTATAGCTCAAATGAGCTGCACTCAGCGGCACAGAACACATCGTGATCAGCCCGCTCAGCATTTTACGAGATTCTGTCGAGCCGGGTTCAATACCGCTCCAATATCAATTCATAAAATCCTTTACGTTGATCTTTTAATACACATCATTTCCACTATTCTCTGCTCTCCTGCTGGCTCGAAGCTAACAGATGAGGCTGCAGATTATTTTGCATCAATATTATGAATGAACAGAGTACAATTTAGAATAATGTTTTCAGCAAACTTGGTTTGGAAACTGACATAACTCTTAAGCAGGGGTGTCAAACGTACGGTGCGCAGGCCAGAACCGGCCCACCAGTGGGTCCAACAAAGGATACATTAAATGTATCCTTTGTTGGACCCAAATTTTGTGAAATTTTTTGTAAAATATTCACTGTAACTGTAAATGGACAACTTGGGTATAATATTGTTGAAATTGCACTTATTTTTAAAACATTTTGAGTGCTTGATGTGGCCGCTGAAACTAAAAATGCTCCTCTAAACGAATCCATATGGAAGTAATTCAAATCAAATCAGGCCCTTGTTAATCCTTGGGATCCTCAATACCCAGCCCTTGTTACTTTATCCGAATATTCTGGATTAATCTCAAGGTGAATCATCAGTGTGTCGGAGCTGTTTGACTTTCATCGCGACTCCAGTAATCACGAGGACACTTTGCTTATTCCGCTGTAATTCTTTGATCCTCCGACGTTCCCCCGGCTCAAATGCGCAGTCTGAAATAGTTATCTTAAAAATGACAGTTGATCTACTACAAAAGCTATAAGGTAAAATAACAAGACCCAAGGGAGAAGGCAACATCTTTTATATTCGTGTAGTGCTGCCTCAAAGAGTGGGGAAATGAAAAGGACAGTCTGCCCTTAGATATCTGATAATTAGTCATCCCCAAAGGATTGAGAGGCTTTAAAGCTTCTTCTTTTTTTTTTTTGGCAAGTCGTGGTCAAATGAGACCTCAGTCAGTGTGTAATTCATTTTCAACATGTTTTCAAAAAACCAAAACAAATATTATCCAAAATAAGAAGATGTGATAATAAAAGTGAATGGCATCCAAAGTGCACTGCCAGGTCGCCAGTCTGAAAGCGAAGGGAGATATCACACAGCGGTAATTTATCTTTACAAGGTTGTTTGTTGTTATTTTTGGATTCGTCACATAAAGAGTATTCACACACGGTTAATATTAACTGACAATATCCATTAATCCAAAATGTATTATAAATAGCTTGGTTAAATTAATATAATTACAACAATGTGCCCAGATGTGGTGTATATGGACTTGAACAGTGCCGCTTCCTGCTAAAGTGGTTTTGTTTTGGTTTGGAGTGATGCGTGATTGCGGGACGTCAGCTACCGGAGCTCTATTGAGCTTGTTCTACTCAGACTCCCCTCACCATTGCGTAGAAACATGTCCTTCAAGTATCCTGCTGTTTAATGTTGACATAGAATCATATTAGTTTTTGCTTTGACTTCAATAAGTTGATTCATCATATTGTGTTTTATTGTGTTCTGCAGCAGATTGTACGGTAGATGAGTAACAACAAGAGTCAGACTGGATCAAAAGTATAGGGCTGCCAAAGTTAACGCAAGTTTGTTTACTTCTGGTGTGCGCTGACCTCTGACATGAAAGCTGGAAACAGTCGCTTGCCTGCAGTCAGAAGGTTTCATTTTAAGAAAGCTGAGCAACAGAAACATCGATAAAACAAAAGTTACCAGGGTGTCACGGCACAATATTGGCACTGACTGGAAGTTGCGATCTTTTTCCTTGAAGGTCAAAAAAACATATCCATGACTAATTGCTGTGACCTGCGTAGAGGAAGTCCTCCACATCGCCAACGCGTGGAAAGTAAGTGTCAAACTAACCACTCTATAGGCACAGATAGTGCCCGTATTAGGCTGGCAGCTGCCTGGCGACTTCCAATTGAACACCTGCCCTGCGTGGCCAAATCGCAAAACCCGTTGATATTACAATGGATATTATAAGGAGAAAAAAAAAAACCTGCTATAAGTCACACTATGATGGGTCAGATCCATCCTGTCAATACTGCAGGCTGAATATTTGCAATATTTCTCTTTGTGCCCCCGCACAGCAGCCTCGAGCACAGAGTTTGTAGATTGTAGAAGGCTGAGAAAAGGTCTGCCTGCCGGCTCCCTGGTCAATATATGTTTGCAATGCAAAGTTGTGCCCCGCTCTGAGGCAACCACAAGCAATGGCCCAAACAACAAAAACAACCCTTGTGCATTTTATATCCTGAGAATGAGCGGTCCCTGCTCATTGTCCCCAGTCTCCAACGCTGTGTAAGGGAACTCTACGATCCTTCATACCTTTGGATAAAAGGCATGTCCTGAAATGTATTTATTTCTATGATGGTATTATGTTAAAAAATGTTCACAAACACACATTCATTAAAAAAGTTGGTTTTTTTTATTCTTTTTTACAAGGAGCACAGTTGAAGGCCAAGTTGAGGCTTACCATTCTTACCTTATCATTAGTCAAAAATGACTGACTGTGTCTACTCCTTTCAGGCACCACCCCAAAAAAAATGCTGTGAAGCTTGTTTACTTGCACTTTAATGGTTCTATGAATGATAAATTAACAGGGGAATTGAATTAGGAAATGAAAGAGAGCTCAGAGTAGACCACATTCATCTGAACTATGTTGCCACGAATATGTGCTCAGGATGAAATGGTACGGACCAGCAAGTAATACATTAACAGGACAAAGTACTTGTTTTTTGCCTTCTTTATTTTGCCAAAAGGAGCGGATTTGGTCAAATCGGACGTATTGTTGTTAGAAATACACAGAATATAGTAACGTCGAGAGTGTACTGCTCGTATAATCAAGGGAACACTTATCCAACGACAGCCTGTGTGTGATTTTCTGCGCGACTCTGAGTCCAGTCCCCAGTGAGTTGGTGAATTTGGTTTCCATTAATGGATGTTACATCATTTTGTTGGCATAGAATAACACAATTTATATAAATAGAGATTGTCAGCTCCCTTTTTTTTGATACACAAACAGGAGAGAGACAATAAGGTTCAGTGTATTTAAGATCCTACTATGAATTGTGAGTATTATACATATCTATAATTTATTAGATATTAAATAAGATCTAGGGAGAACAGACTACACCTATTACTGCATGTGTTACTGTGGTGACAAATGCACTACGTGTAATTTCATTGACCCTTTGACCAAAGTATGATAACCGAAACTCACTTTTCAACATCGCAATGACGCATGATATGGGTGTTCAGCTCTGCCAGAAAATGAAGTCCAGTTGTTGAGTTGAACTTGAACTTTCCTCTTCATCCTCAGCCTCATGCCAAGAAGCTCATCTCCCCTGTGAGATTCAAGAACATTGCACAGAGACGGCGTAGCTCCTCTCAAAAATATGGACAGAGAGAGGTTGCTATGCCTGGTATTTCTTTGTGCAGTAGAAAAAACAGGGAAATATATTCAGCATTTCTCTACAGTGAATAGTCTGTTAAAACTGATCATTTATGCTTGAAAGAAGTTATTCCCAGGCACAGGAATGTAGTATGATGCAGGTCCCGAATCACCACCTGGTAACCATTTCACTACCAATCAACAGAAGCCTGATCTATTCTCCCACTGAAGGGTTCCCCCACGAGTCTTCTCCGCTTCCTCGGGTCTCTGGAGACACTGATGTTCCCAGATGCTTTGCTCGCGGAGTAGAATGAGCGCTTCAGACTGACAGCGGCGGTGTTGCAACATGAGGCAGTAATTCAGTGGCCAACAGATGGCTTCATGCGCAAGCCTACACCGCTGAAACTCAAGGTCAGAAATAAAACAGATTTTAAAGGTGCCGTTCTCACAGAGTTCTCCACAGTCTGAGCTTGCCAAGGTAGACGCGATCACCTGATACGTCTTTTTGTTAAAAAAAAAAAAAAACCATATAGTTGAAAACAGTGCTTCCATATGACCCTGAATAACAGAGAAACAACTTCAGTTCTGTTGACACATGTGCCATCGTACCCATGCAGAGTCATACAATCAGGAGTGATTAGGGGTCTGCCGCACACAGCAGAGTTTTCTGATCTCTCCTCTGACACAGCCCTCTCCATTTATCTGGGCTTGGGAACAGCACCACAAATGTTTCATCTTCACCTGCAAATCACACACAGGGGCTTTTAAAAAGTCTCTTTTACTAGTTTCATATAACCTATTAGATGTGTTTCATTCCACTCAGTTGTTTCTTGATGACTAGTTTGCATGTTTTGCATGTTCTCCTCATGTGCGTGTGAGTTTTCTCTGGCTTCTCCGGTTTCCTCCCACTGTACAATAACATGCAGATTTGGAGATTAGGCGAATTAGACGCTCTAAATTGACCATATGTGTGAGATTTATTTGTCTCTATGTGGCCCTGTGATGGACTGGCGTCCTGTCCAGGGTGTGACCCCCGTCTTTCACCCTATGTCAGCTGGGATTGGCACCAGAGACCCCCCGTGACCCTCATGTGGAGGATAAAACGGTAAAGCTTAGAAGATGGATGGATGGATTTTTTGGATTTTCTACCTGAAACTGTCTGGACTCTTATCCCTAGCTGACCCTTGCCGGTTAAGTAAGACTTTTTTTTTCCCTGACTGACCCTTGTTACAACCTTTGTCTGGTTTTTTGGAACAAATCCTGAACATTGATTACATTCTGATGTGTTTTTTTTTGTGTCTACACTGAATGTCACAATGTTAGAAACGTGGTTAGTAGACGTGGTTCACTGAAGCAGCTGAAAATAAAAACCCCTAGTAATCACTCAGTAAAATTATTACAATGAATTTAGGCAATCATATACTCTCATTTAACAACTATATGCATATAACGCTGAAGCGGACATTATCTCGTTGACTTCCTGCTCATCCACAAACTAGTGTCATTCTGCGCCACTTGGTAATTTGGAACACATTGATGCACTTTCTGAGCCAACCATAAAGCCCTCTGTGCCTGCTCGTAGTGCAGGTCTGTGCCACGTTGCCAGAAACACAAATACAAACAAGGCAGTATGCACTTCCAGTAGCTGGAATATGCTCACTATTGCACTATAAAAATCAGAGTAAAATATTGATCCAATTTAACAGTATACGTGAGGTGTAAATCCACAATTATTATAGTGATCAGGAGTCAGGGGGGCTGATTGCTCTTCACAGCCTGATGACCTGATCAGTTGCAGGACATCTTATGATGATGTACCCTTAGCTCCTCTTTTCTTTGCTTTATCACTCATATATAAAACATCCATATCAGCTCTTTTCATGCTTACGCAGCGATTAATGTTATGCAGAGGGACCTGAAATGTCTGCAGGCGGAGCCGCTGACAGGCTGTTGATCACCAGGGAGCGATGGTCATAACGACAACGGAGTTTAATTAAATTTAGGCTACACTTGTGGGGTCTATAGGAAGTCTATTTGAAGGCTCTATACTGTATTTAGCATCTTGGAAAAACAACCTGAAATAAACAGGCACGACAGATTTAAGAAAAAGGATTAATTCTAAGACTGAAATCCCAAATTACAAAAGATAATCCCTTGAAGTAGAATTGTTCTGGGTAGGTTATTAGCACATGGTTTATTTTTATTTCATTGTAAAGTCAGAAGTTGTTATCATGGTCACTAATGCTGTGAATTATTGGAGCAGGGAAATCCAATAATTCACCTTAAAAGCTTCTTAATTCACATCATGGTTATGATGTATAGGCACAGGAGACAGTATACACTAAAATGAAGACAATCCCTACTACAGAATGCACTCAGGAGACATTCTTGATTCATTCTTGAACTTGGCAAACATTCGTGACTCAAAATGTATTCCAGTAGCGACTAATAACACCCTTCATCACTGTGTTTGTTACTCGATATACTGCAGATTGTGAACAATCGAAAATTAAATCACATTTGTCAAAACAAATGAGCGAATCAGAGGCTGACTGGGCAAAAACATTTACCTAATGAATGTAAAATGTAGAGTTTGTGCTCTCACGTCCATAAAGAGTACAAACAAGATGTCCTTCAATCAGTGTTTTCATGATGGGTGTCAAAGAATGAATCAACCAATTTGTTTTTCCAGAGACAAACCCTGCTGCACTCTGCACCTGCAATTTGTAAACGGAGATGTCTTGCTGAAATAGTTAATAGAAATAGAAAAGGTTTTCTTAAGCATCAAAAAATACAACAGGGTTTGTTTGTTTTAAAAATGTCATTACTGAGTTCTTTTCAAACTCAGAATTGCTGAGTAATGGACATTATAATAATAATAATAAACAATGTAAGACGGAACAGATGATTAGGCCACAGGTTGTCATGAACACCACACATTTTCCTTGCTGTGCACCAAGGGGGGAAAAAAGAAAAACAACCAATCCATGGCCTATTGCCAAGCAACCAGCGCTCATTGCCTTCAGGAGAGACATCTGGTCAGAGGGCTGGTGATTATTTATCTTCAAGATATAGCTTTGAGATCTTTGAGAAGTCTATTAATTGGGTACAGAGGCTGACATCGGACACAAAGAACAGTATAATCATTAATTCACAAGGGAAGGTACAGGAAGACAACACTGTCCCGATATGGGGACAGTGTGGACGCGATGTGGCGACAGACAAGTTAGTGTTTGAAAATGTGTTCAATCACACACTATGACATTTATAAAACCTTTTTAGTCCACAAAGTCCCTTATTTGACCAAGAAGCTGCCAATCTGGACTCTTAACTTAAACATCTTGATTATTTTACATGCTGGAGAAAGTTTATCAGAAAGTTGGAGATGTTGTAATGCCGCAGGCCTGTAATAATGTTCGCTCCGGCTCTTTTCCACACTTGTGCAAAACACCCGGGGGGTGTTGTATGGATCAGAGATATCCAGTCTGTCAGGTTCTGTGATATATACCGCTTGATCTCCCGTGGATTTAAAGTGCACAGTAAACTCATAAAGTTTGAAAACCGGGCACTGGTGCAGCTCATTCTTTAGAAGCTTCTCCTCCTGCCAACGTGACCGTGGAAGCGAACTAAGTCCCATGACAACCGGAGCTCTATAGTTGGCATTCAGCGAATGACACTGGATGAAGATGACAGAACAAGTTATGATACTGGCCAGACACTGGAGCAGTCACCTCTTGGCCCATGGAGTCTGCATCCACTTACTTTAGAGAGGTTGGATCCAGCTTTATCGACTTAATGGATGTGTGATCTGCCTGAGCTTCAAGGAAAGCACTTTGTTTTCCATGTTAATGTATGGTGGGACAACTAGGGGTTAGAATAATCTTTACGTGTATACAGTAGCAATTGCGTCAGACGTTGTGCTTTTCCATTATACAGTTCTAGCACGACTCGACTCCACTCATTTTTTTTGCTTTTCCATTAGTGATAGTACACTGTCGAGGTTCCAACCGAGCTGAGCCAATACTAAAATGTAATGCCGTCAGACTGACCACTGATTGGTCAGAAAGTGTAGTGTCACTGGAAGAGTCATGAACGCTACGGCCGATACAGGAATCAAACCGAAAGTTTACCGAAAAGAACTGCTTTGCTCGTCGCTAGTCGCGAATGAAATGAAATCACGGCAGTTTCATGCAGCCGTGCTAGAACGACCCCGCCCATATTGGGGAGGTACTATGTAGAAAAACTATGTGCCTGAAACTGAACCAAACCAAGTAGAGCTAAGTTCTGCTAGGACTGTATAATTGGAAAGCGCCAATGGTTTCATGTAAAGACTGACACCAAACTTTTCTAAATGCTTTCTGATCTTGCAATAGCCATATTTACAATGGTGTCCTCTAGCTTAGCGCTTTCAGTCATCCACCCATCTCTTTCCAGACCAGTGTATGCAACTCTCTGCAAACACAGTCTGGCAGACATGGGCGGGTGACAACATTTGCATCATGTGACCGTCGGCAAACATAATTAACAATTAACAATTGGCCTCAGAGATCTTTCCTTTGCCACCCATGTGTGCAGTACTGACATCATAAAAACGATCCAGGAGTCAAACCAAGGACCCACAGCTCAAGGCGTTTGTGCACATATGGTGCGTGCCCTCACAATTTGTCACACAGTCCCCAAAAGACATATACTTTTATGCGTTTTTTTAACTGCCCTGCTTGTCAGGGACAAAAAATCCAGATTCAGGGGGTTACTTAGTGAGATTACAAATTTTAGATTAACAGCCTGGCAAGTAACACCCTGACAGGATATGTGATGTGAGGAGGAGATGAAAGGCAGGGTGAAAGGGAAAGCAGCAGAATGACTGGAACATTGCTTTCATGGTACTTGGCAGAAAACCCCTACTATGCATCTCTTTATTATCTGTCAGGGTCACAGAGACACTGAGGCGAGAGGAGGAGAGCAACACTAACCAGCCGGGTTCTGTGTTGCCACTTATTAACATTGGAGAAATGAAGCCAAGTACAGAAAGTTACTCCTACACGTACTATATGCAGTAAGCAGAGCAGAAAGCAATACACTATAGATAAATCACTAAAGGAGTTTTTACTTTTATAGTAATCAGCATGAACAACATAGTGCAGGGGAAAGTGTGGTTAGTATGGGAGGTGCCCTCGAAAAGTCTGAAAAGTTTGTTCTTATTTCTTAATACTTACCTACATAAAAGTTTCCTAACCCTAACCCTGAATAAATTAGTTTTGAGGCTGAAGATTGTATCACAGTGAGAAGCATCTGTGTACTTAGTACATATGATACTATATATATATACATATAATTCCTATAAGTATGATTGCATTAGTGTATGATCACTTCGAAATACAAAAATAATGAAATTTTTTGTATTTGTAGCCTCAGAATTAGCCTTTTATTTGCACTTTAAGTGAGTGCCTTGCTTTATTGAGGCTGCCATGTTTCTACAGTAGCCTGGTTGGACAAACCAACAATTGTGTGCAGCTGGAGGATAATTTAACACGATTATTGATGTCAGTGCTGCCAATTTCCGTGACTTTTTTTTGTTGCTATATTTAGCGATTATTCAGACCCCTCTGGCGACAAAGATAGCAACTTTTTCTTTCAATGAAAAGCAGGTGCTGCCTGCACTTAAAAACAACAACAAAAAATGTACTTAATAGAATTGCCATGTGTGTCTTTTGGGTCACTTTTATCTGTCCCAAGCCCAGATAAATAAGGAGGGTTGGAATTGACATATAACAAGTTCTAAACATATTAAGGGTGTTTTTTTTACTCACGTTTTTGTCTCTTCCACGACCTTAATCCTCTCCTACGACGTCCATTTCAATTACACAAACATAGCCGATGATGCAAATAAGCCGATGACATCTTTTTTGCGATTTTTAGCGAATAGCCAATAGTCACTTTCCTTACTGAGGAGTTGGCAGCACTTGTTGACGTCGACGTCCTTTCAGGTGCTATCACAGAGGATTCCTTTGTTTTTTTTGCAGTTAACAATCTCACCATCATGTCGTTAATTCTTATCATTGCCTTTTTTTTTTTTTTTTTTTTCAATTAAATTAAATTCAAAAGATGTATGGGAGACATGGATGAAGTGAGTTTGAGTTTGGGGGCGCCCCCCCTCCTGCTGCTCACTACCCCTGTAAATTAGAACCTTGTTTTGACCCACTGATAAACAATTATTCACTTGTGGCAACCGTGTTGTTTTTCATTCCGTGTGGAGGGACACAAAAGGCTGAGAAGAATGCGATTACCTTTGGGTAGGAGTGGACAGGCCTTGGGCACACTTTAAGAATTTCCAATTTAGAATACAACTCACAGCCTGTGGGCAGGAGAAAACATCAGTATCCATCTGATTAACATTGATGAAAGAAAGGTGTAGATCTATTGCCAGGACAACCTCTTGGCCTTCCTCATTTCACTATCTAATATCTGTTGGCCTTTTTTTTTTTTACACTTGAATGAACAAAGAGGAAGGTGAAGGTAAATGCTAAACCTCCAGACATTCATCTTTTTTCTTTTTTTTTTTTTCACAGCCACAGTAATGTTCCCCGCCTGCCTAGAGCCCTATGTCAGGCAGGATATCAGATTTCATTATGCAGTGCTGCAGCTATAGGCTGTCACAGATTTAATCAAGGATCCAATCATACTATTGCCACTAATCACAAATACATCTCGAGATCAATACACGCATTTCACACATGCAGAACCTCGCAGGGGAAAACACTGAGCCTTGTGTGTCGCACACCCTCGATGAAATGGAGCACTTGGAGAGGACCATGAATTAAACATGACCAGCAGTGCTACCACTGACCCCCCCCCCCCCCCCCCTCTTCCTCTTCAGCAAATACAACCTGTAAGGAACACGTTTCTGCTCGGCAATCAATCCTCTTTAGAGATGGGACTGGATTCATTTGTTCATTAATTAGCATGGGGAAGATTGAGGGATACAGCCCCGGCCACTGATGTGAACTGTTTTCAGTCATAAATCCGTTAAATCACATTTGAATGGACCACTGGGTCTATATGCATAGACCAACACACTGATAACGTGATTAATAAGTTAGGCTTCAAATGGGAGCAGCGGAAGTGGTGGGAAGTGGAATCAGAAGGACAGATAGCTGGATATAGATAGCTATAAGGTGGTCTATAGATGGATTTTCAGCGTATTTGTACTGGAACACAGCTTAACTTCCAATGCCCTAAGACCCCTGCTCTAACAAATAATGTGGCTTTATTACATCTCAAAGTTGATCATTTAAGGTGTGAATGTAGGACTTTTAACTGGACATTTCTGAAAAAACTGTATGGTAAAAATGTCTGATTTACAGTATAGACATACTCATAGATGTCCTAAATGCAACCTAGTCAGTCTTATCGACAACCTTAAATTTTACTTTTTTTATTAGATTGATAATTGATAATTGTTTTATTAAAAACTGCAAATATGGGACCTTTAACAGCACAGCAATGCTAGAAAGCATAGATAGTCATCCTGAACACAACCTGGTCAGTCTTGTCCATAACTTATGGAACATTTAGTTTTTATTTTTAGCTCCAATTTGATAATTGTTTGATTAAAAACTATAAATATGGGGCTTTTAACTTGAAATCTCACAAAAAGTGTACAAATTGATATTGTAGTGTAGTAGTGTGTCTCCTTTTTGTCGTGTCGCGAATAGCCACAGATAGATAGATAGATAGATAGATAGATAGATAGATAGATAGATAGATAGATAGATAGATAGATAGATAGATAGATAGATAGATAGATAGATAGATAGATAGATAGATAGATAGATAGATAGATAGATAGATAGATAGATAGAACGATAGAACAGAACAGAGGATGTGTGTTTTGGGTAATGAATGTTACACCTGACACTTTCTTTCTTTCTAATAAGAGTGAGGTCACCGAGTAGCAGAGGCTGTCCAGGTCCAGCTTTGCCCCGCTCTTACACTTCCGCCCCTCATTAATCATCTGTCAAAACCCCCCCCCCGAGCGTAATAGAAACATTTAAAAGTCTAGAAAAACATTTATTCAAAATTTTGCTTTCAAACAGTGTTGCTGCAATACACAGTACTCTTTGTGAAAGAGTGTAAAACCAACACTTCAAACCAAACATCAATCTTTCTCGCGAAAAAGAAAGTCTGTAACAATAAGAATGTCAGACTCCATAAAGTAAGGCGCTTGTTCTGAAGCTACAGAATCAAAATGATTTGTGTTTTAAAAGAAGTTTGTTTGATTTCCACTATTAAACCCTCCCGAATGTGCTTCACAGTGACAGTTTCCCTCTCATGGCGGAAAGTGACAAGCAAGCCCACATCCCTCTGTCTGCCTATTTATACCCTGCCCCTTAATGAGTATTGGCTGCCACAGCTGTGGGTGTAACAGTGCTAAGTGTTTGTGAGCAAGGATCTGTTAAGAGGGCAGGGGCCCTCCTGGGTGTCAAACAGTCACAATCTGCCACCATTCTTTCATCCATAATATAGCTGCGAAACAAGTGTAGATATTATACGTTTAAGGGCTGTATCGCCCTCAATATTGAGATTTTTTCCGAGACCACCAGAATGCATTGCGTGTTTTGGCAGAACAAAGATGGCGCCGAAAAGACAAAACAAATTAACTATTTTCTTTGTTAATAGAGATATAAATTATCTTAGTTTAGGCCCATATTATTTATTTATTTTTATTTTACGATCTTTTGTCAATAGCCGGCCGGTGCGCACACGCGATCGTTGGCTATCGTTTACTTTTCAATAAGCCGTGGTGTGTGGTAACTGTCAGCTGAATATGTCCGTGGTTGTGGTATTTGTATGAGTATCATCTTATAACTAACTGACAACCTAATAACTTGACTGACAAATGGATCGAAATAAATCATTGTGACGTAAATGTGTTCTCCTTCTTCTTCTTTTTTGGAGTTGACAGACTGGACGCAGCTTTCGCGTTATTCTGCCCCCCGCAGTCTGAAATTGTATCTGCATTTAAGGGGTGTCCCATTTCTAAGTGACAAAATAACCTTGGTTTTGAGGGCCAGTTAAGATAAGGGTTGAGCTTGAGGGTTAAGATAGGAATTGGAATTGGTCCATTATGTGCTGATAGTACTTGATAGTACTTGAAATACTATATTATACCAGTTGTTATCACACGCAGACGTAAACATCGTCTGGTCACCTCTGTCCATTTTCCCTTTGGATTATTTAATTCCGGTCTTCTTCGACCGTTTCAAAAGACACAGTCAAGTGAATCATGGATTATATCCCCAAGCACAGTCTACCCACAGAGAAGAAATATGTGGAAAAAAGTCTCTCCCTGCATTCCAACAACAGATTAAATGGCGAGACAGACCCCCCCGAGCTCATGCGGACTTACAAGAACTGTACATCAAAATGTGTGAGGCTGTGGCCGTGCAGGATCCAGAGACTTTGAGGGGGTGGAGAATGAGAGAGAGAGAGAGATGTGGAAGTGGAAGGATGCATTTGACTGTGTAAGATTGATTAATTACAACTCATCCATTACTGTGATTGATTTCACCGTCCAGACGGATGGTCCCTCCAAACGGAGTAAATGTTATTGGAAGCATTATTTACAGAGAGGCTCGTGCACACTGGCACTGGTAAATGTGCTTTAACCGTATTCAACATTTCCACAGTTTACCAAATTTGCAGTTAATCAACTTATGTTGCCGCAGTTTAGGATTAATGTGGGCGTCCTGTATACTACTACACGCATTAAGTTAAGTCAGAAGAAAGAAGGTGACAACATTTTGCTCGTCGATGCTTCTCCAATATGAATGAGTATGAATAAAACAGCAGCACCTTGGCTGTACCTATACAGTCCTGGTGTAAGACAGGACAAACTTTTTGTTATCGTTATGGGGATATTAGACAGAGACAGAGAGTGTGTAACTTCTGTCACCGAATACTGCAAGTGTCGCTATCAGGCCTATCTCTAAGGCTGAGCCACGTCACCCTTTCATGACCATAGGCGAGTAAATCGAGAGCTTCACCTTCCGGCTTAGCTCCCTCTTCACCGCGACAGACATATTGAGCGTCTGCATCACTACAGACACTGCCCCCAATCCACCTGTCGATCCCCTGTTCCAATCCTTCAAACACTCGTGAACAAGACCCCCAAGATACTCCGGGCGCTTTTCCACTATTCAGTTCCAGCACGACTCAGCTCACGATTCTACTCGATTTTGGCATCGTTTTCAATGACTACAGTACCTCAACCTCAACGTCGTCATAGCACGGCTGACAACAATAACAGCACACACAAGCTAGTAGATCAACAAAACCACTATAGCCAGCACTCTCACCACACTAAAACAATAATTTGAAAAAAGTTGAATTCTTAGGTTTGGGGTAAAATGATTGATCTTCAGTAAAGGATGTAATCACGAGGGTTTTTTTTATGTGACACAAACATAAACTAGTGACAAGCAAAGCAGTTGTTTTCAGTGTTACTGAATCATTAGAATCAGTTAAATAAGAAGATCAGTTTAGTACTTCAGTGGACAGAAATATGGCTGAACTGCTTGTGACTCAGCTCAGCTTTCAGCAGTGCAGTCACTAAATACACCAGACTGTTAAATATTGATATATCGCTAAATGTTCGAGATGAGACGTTTTCAGGATTTTGAAGTATTTTCAACTGATCTACAGTGCGACATTGTTCGGTTTAAGTTCTGTTGACGTCACATTTAAGTATCGGCTTAGCTTGGTTGGAACCTCGCCAGAGCAGGTACTAAAACAAGTACCAGGTACCAGGTGCTATCAGTAATGGAAAAGTAAAAAAAAACAAAAAACAAACTGAGCTGAGTCGTGCTGGATCTGTATAGTGGAAAAGCACGATTAAACTTCTCCACCTGAGGCAGGACCTCTCTATCTCTACCTTAAATCAGTAATTCCACAATAAGCAACATCCCACAACACCATCACTCCTCTGTGATACTTCACACGATGTCTCAGTAGTGTATTTTTTCCAAGTCAGTCATTCATATTCATTTATTCAACAGGTTTTTTTCCACTAAACATTTTTAAAAGAAACACTTGTGTGAGTTATGGATAATGTCCTTAAGGGCAGTCTACTCAAGAAAAAGCATATTTTTATAAACAGAAACTCTGTGGGTGAGCCCTTCTTGCATTCAGATTTTTATGGCAGGGCAGCTCCGAGCTCTCGTGGACAACAACAACAACATCAAAGTTTGTGACTCTTTGACCGTACAGTATCGGGCAAGACCGTCTATGAGTGGGAGGGAGGCATCTGAGCAACAACACGGATGTAAAAATAGATTAAACACAAACCCCTGCATTACCATGATTGATTTCACCACGCAGAATGATATTGACACATCCTCCAACCTGCGTAAATGATATCGGAAACGTTATTTACGGTGAAGCTATAGACGCAGATTATTCAATTCAAGCTTGTCGTGGATGAGGAGTTGTTAGACAACTACGTGTGACAACATATAGGCTAAATATTAACAGTGTTTTTACGACCCAGAGAGATGATGTTGCGCCAATGATCGCGAAGCTACTTGGACTGAAAACAAACAAAAAGGACAATATTTAGACAACACGATGGCAAGCGTGCGGAGAGGGACAGACGGATGTCAAATTTCCGAGTCAGTCAATCAAATGACCTCATTGGTCATGGAAACATGACTTTCAAGATAATTAGACAGAGCGATGCTTTGCCATGTTGGTATATTATTTTTGCACGTAGTGTTTCTATAGCTGTCGTTCTAAAGCAAACCCTTGTACAGAAGTGTGCGAGGAATGTCTGTTTAATCTCACCCAAGTGCAAAGTACACAGAGAGTACACAGAGAGTTTTATCTGTTCAAATTTAGTATGACAAGGTATTCAATCATCCCCCTATTCAGAGCTCGCCATCCTTATTCTGCAGGTGTTTATTTATTATTCAGCTTGAATGCAAAACTACACACTCACACACAGACACACACACACGCACTGTAAAATAAAAGACTCAGAATAAAATGGTACTAAATGTGTGTCTTGATGAAAGAATACATCATCGGAAGTAGTAAAGGTCCTGGAAAGAGTGTAGCTTTTAAGAAAGTTTATTGGCAGACATCAAATATAATACCCTCTGTATTTGATTTTTGCAAATATAAATCTATTTTAAAAATAAACATCTTTTTATAAGCTTTTTATAAGTACTGGAGGCCGGTAGCTTGTGCTGCCACGTTTCTACGTGTGTTTTTTACGCTTTGAAGCAGAAGTTTACGCAAACGAAGAATGAAAAACAGCCTTTTTGGCATGTGAGGGCCACCGTACTTTGCCTGGAAGAGGGAGGGGTTACAGTCTACCATCATGTGAAGAAGCTTAGTGGTTAGCACTGTTTGCCTCACAGCAATAAGGTGCTGTGTTTGATTTTGATTTTGACACATGCGGTCAGGTTGATCCATTGGGGGGGTTATATATAATGTTGGTTATATAATGACAATAAAGATGCCTTCCTTCCTTCAGTATACGCCTCATTTAAATCCCTTTATCTTACAATGTTTTGACCTCAGCAATGCAAAAACCTATGCTGCTCCAGTCCAGCAGCATATACGTATAAAAAAAACGTTATGCTCTACACTACAGCAGCCAGCAAAATCAATCCATTCCTTTTCAAACCATGCTTGGAAATGAGTTTTCCTATAATTGTACAGTCCAACCAAGACAATTAGTTTAATTTCTCCGAGACAGTCAGGCGATGATGACACACTTTCAGGTTAAATTTGCATAGAGGATGACGTCAGACTTGAAATGATGTTTTAACCAATCTAATATTAAACTTGGTGACTGAACTTTTTGATATTATTTAACCAGAGTCATAACACTGTGTCTACAACAAGCACGAATGGACTGAGAGACGTTTTAAGCCTCCAGCGCTAAAAGCGGCAGAACATATTTTTCATTCTCCTCTGGACCGGTGAAGATTGATGGCTGTAATGGAGCTGCTTTAAATAAAATGTGTCTCCATTTTTTTTGTGTGTCTTTCTATCAAGGAGACGAGAATGGTGACTTCAAAAGAGATGTTTTATACAACTCAGACTAATATTTTTAATGTATTCGGCTACATCTACTGGTCAATTAAAGGGTTAATATACTATGGGAGCATGTACCTCATTGTTAGTCATTATTACAGTCAGGTTTTTTTTTCGTTGTACCTGTTAGAGAATCATAGGAAAGTAATACAGAAATAGAAATGAATATGGAGATTTCTAATGACGCCCCATGTTATAATTATCTCTACAGCGCAGCAAATTGTTTTGTGTTTTCCCTCTGATATTTTCTCAGATGTGGAGAAGAGAGAAGTGTAGTGAGGAGTAAAACAACAACAACACATTTGCATTTCACGGGGCATATTCCGTTTTTCTCTACCTCAGTGGCCTTCAGCTTCTGATGATTTGTATATTTAATTGGGAGCAACCCTCGCTGCCCCTAAGTCTGCGTTACGGTGCGGGAATGTCGCGGCGAAGTTTTGTTGTTCGCAGTTTCCTCTGAGTTGTTTTGACTGACGTCTTTACATTTCCTTAAAGGGCACAGACATGATAAAGGGGTTTGTGTATAATATTGAACAACAGCGCTTTGGAGGGAAAGTAACCGAGTGACCTTTTGTTGTGATTTACTTTGAGATTTCTCACTGGTGATGCGGTGAAAGAGCAACGGAGACAGCTGGTTCACGGGAGGATGCATTCACAGTTTCAAGATTGAGAAATGACTTCTTCTTCTTCTTTCTTCGCCACATCCTTTCTCACTATTACCTTTTAATGCCTTAGTCTCAGCTTGAATCAGAACAAAGAATGAAGCTAATAACTTCATGGAGTAGTGAGGAGTAGTGCCTGTGATGTTTGTGCCGTGTAAAAATGATTTCATTTACCGACAATCATGTGAAGAGTTTACATAACTGTGGTTTTAGATTGAGTTTCTTATTACATTATATACAATTGGTCTTGTATAAAGTACCTTAAAATGATACTTGAGTAAGTATCTTACCAGAAAATGACTTTGGTAGAAGTTGAAGTCCCTTTTTAATAATATTACTTGAGCAAAAGTACTTGAAGATCCCATATTATACCCTATTTCTCCAAGCTAAACTAGTTCCCTGGTGTCCTAATGAACATGTCTGTGACATGCTTTGGTCAAAATACCATAAGGATGAAGCACCACAGCAGTTCAATCACCCTGCCAAAACAGCCCTGTTCAGAACAATCTGTTTAGTAGTATCTCTTTTAAAAAAAAACAGAAAATTACATCAGCCACAGAGGCTACTGGGAGCTAACAGCAGTTAGCATTTGCAAAAGTGATCATTTGCAGGCTCTAGCAGGCACATTACCGTCATATATAACATGTATCCACTGGACAGATAAATCCTCTGAGGCTGGAAGTTTGTGTAGAACTCTGTGCTGCACTGTGGAGCCAAGAATAGAACTTTTCCTGGATTTCCGTTTTTTTCGGATGCCGCAGCCCTCGCCAGCACTCTCGCGTGTTTTACGGACAAAGCAGAGCTCCGCGAGACAACAATTTAGCGTCTTGTGACGTCCCAGTGAGTGAGGAAGTCAACATCGTGTGTTTTATCTCCTGTACTTAGACTGAGGACCACAAAAACATGAGTGAGTCATCTTTTTTTTCACACTTTGGTGACTGCTAGGGCCTCCAGAGTCCCAAATATAAGGATTTAAGTGATTAAAAAGTTGATTTTGCGTAATACAGGACTTTTAAGTCATTTTCTGATATAAAATGCAGTTCAATTTTGGAAGTAAAAGTATTGAAATAAAGTGAAGAGTAAGGATTGAGGATAGGGAGAGTTGTTGGTCAACTGGTGTGTTCAATTCCTGGCTCAGCTAGTCTATGTGTCCTTGAGCAAGACACTTAACCACATGTTGAAGTCTTCTGATCTGTTAAGTTAAGTGCAGTAAATATTTGTACTTTGTTAAATTACAACGCTGCGTTTAACATATGCATCACTTCTGCATTAACCTGGACATCGTGTGTGTGTACCAGCACAGTTGTTTTGGAGCATACTCTGTAAGACTGCGCTAACAGACACACAGCGAGGAGCGTGGACTTAAAAGCTTGTGTTCTTGTGCTCTCAAATGAGCTGTGACTGCATCTGGGCTCTTACTCACTTGTGGATGTGAGGAGCTGGGGATTGAAAATCCAAAAAAACCTTTGATCTATAATCTCACAGTCACCCAGTGCCACAAAGCCAAACGCTAACTTGCATAATGAGCATGATGTTTACTTTATTTGCCCTGGTGTAGGGCGAGAAGAAAGAAACAGTATAAAGGCCACATTATACTTCTCCGACTGCGTATGCGTTATCCGTCTGCGTCACCACGGAGACGCCTCGAGCATTTATACTTCTGCGTCGTGGTGACGGACACTCGCTGCAATTTCCCGCCCGATCAGTAGGGGTCGCTGCGCAAGGTTGTTGTGCTTCTGGCTACAGTGAGCAATGGCGTCCGAGAAAGAAAGAGAGAGAAAGACTGTTGTTGTTGAAAAAGTGGCCGTTTCTCACTTTTCTGTGTCACGGAACGCAGTTTTAAGATAATTTGAGGCGAGAAATTGGCCATTTAGAGTCTAAACATGTGCTGTATGTGTTAAGATATGACGTATTTATAGTTCGGCAGCGGCGTTATCGGCGGGGATCAGCTCCGCCTCTGTCAGGACGCCCGGAGCGCACTGAGAGCCGGCACAGAGCAGCTTAGCTCAGCCTGTCCTGAGGACCAATCGCAGCTCGTGCCGTCTCCGTAGTCCCTTGACGGAGTGACGGACACTTAAAAAATATTTCGTGCAGACGGAGACTACGCAGAGGCTCTTCGACAGTCTCTGCGTCGACGCAGAGTCTCTACGTAGCCTACGCAGAGCACTTTACGCAGAAGTATAAATTGGGCTTAAGGGTCATGACGAAGTATTTGCACAAATCTAATTCTTCAACCTTTAATTTTGAAGATGCTGCATTAAAGAAAGTTATTACACTTCATCTTGACGATTCAGTTAAATAGTAGACATATTTGACCCAAAATCACAGGATTTAACCAAAGGAAAAGTCAAGAGACTCTCTTAAAGTCAGATTTGTCCTCTGGGGACCATGACGACGGATGTCAAGGCTCATAAAATGGACTTGAGGAGATATTTGAGTGTGGATCAAAGACTGTATTGAAATAACAGACGTAGTTTTGGTCTGGAAAGTTTTGCCGGAAACCTGCTGTAACCCTCTTGAATGGCCGTCAGGTGGAGACTCCACTGGTTGCAATTTGTATGCAAATCCAAGACCAGACTCCATGACATTTCCTCCTGATTTATGACATAATTAAACATTTTCCTGAGGGTTTTATGGTCTCGGTTGATACTTTCAGATCGTCAGTACATGCAGCGTGATGGAATTATAGCCCCATTTGCGGCAAAATAGATGATCAAGCAAAATGCCATTTCACAAACCAATGACTGTCGCTTTGACACTCGATGTGGAGTCAAAGGCCAACCACACCTGCGTTGTTTGAATTTATTTGTTTTCTTTGAAAGCAACAGAATATTGTACATGCACAACACGTCATGAATCACCGCCGAATCTCCCTAAATTATATAATCTAAGATCTTCATCTTTAAGATATGACAGAAATGGATATACTGTTCCAATCTGCTGACTCGGACAAACCACAAGTAAGAACATACTGAATAGTCACCAGGGGGCAACTCTATTGCATCTCTAAGAGTGGACACCAGTGTCGTCCAATAGGATCCATGGTTGCTGGTGACGTTTGTGAAATTTCCGGTAGCGGAAGCTGACAATGACGCCGGTCAAACCGCGGCTCTCGTAGCTTGATATAATTTTCTAAAGATGGATAGATTTATTGTCACTGTGAGTAACACAACAACATTTCATTGGAGCAAAACTCTTTAGAGGCATGAAAAATATATATAATATTCAAAAAGTAATAAATGTGTAATGCAGCAAGTTGTCTTTCTGTAAAAGCAGGGGTCTCAAACTCTGACGATGAACTTGAAAATCCAACTGTGTGGAGAAAGACATCTGTTGTATCAGGACGTAGAGTTAACAACATGTGTGACGATATTGGGCATTATTTCAAAATAAAAGTTGCTTTGATACGGAACGATACCTAATTCAAAATAAAAGACGTGTGTGATGCAACAGGGTTCTAATTATAATCCGATCTGTGTCGGGTGTCAAACTAAGACTGAGATAAATACATAACAAAACAACTGTAACACTTAAACAAAAAGATATATCGAGTAGATTGTTGCAACCACAAAGCGCAGTCATTGTCGCTGTCGTTCACGGGCGATATTGCAGTTTTGTTTATCTCGTTTATGTAAATTATACTGCTTTGCTTGTGATTAAAATAATAAAATAACAATTAAAAGAATGTTTTTCTTGTTATGTTCAACAGATGTGCAATTTTACTACCTTCATGATGGAAGCCCAACCCTTTTTTTTTTTTTTTTTTTTTAATGAGCGCTCAGCTTGCATTGGCTCCCACAAACACAGTGCAAATAAAATCTATAAATATCAAAAACAGACATTTAAGTGGCCACGTGCAAGCGTTCGGAGGGCTGCGTATGGCCCGCGGTCGCAAGTTTGAGACTTCTTTGCATCAAAATATATTTTTAAAAAATGTAACCACGTCGTTATTTTCAAGATGGACATAAACAATATGAAACTATTAAGTCACACCCCCTTTGTGCTCACACATGTCTCACACAACAATAATCATGATGACAAATCCTCCATATGAGCCTCTGCTCTTAACCCTTGAGACGCTCAAATTACGCACAAGCGCACGTCATGAATCCAGAAGAGTCCAAGTGGGCTGAAGAGGAACTGAACCCCCCCCACCATTCTTTTCTCCCACCTCTCCTCTCTAACCCCCCCCCCCCCCCCCCCCTCATCTCCTCCTCTTTTCCTGAATCATTCGGGCCACACACTCATCTTCCCCTCTTCACTGTGTGTCTGTGTGCGTAATAGTCGCGCTCTCCGCTGCCGTTCAGGACAAAACCGCACGCAGCGGATTCAGTTGCTCCAGTGCTGGATCAGCAGCGGAACCAAGGACTATTCACACCACATGGACTTGGGTTTAAAACAGGAATATACACGTTATTTTTTTGTGTGTGTGTGAGTGTATGTGTGTGACCACTCTGGCGATTTAGTTGCGCGGTGGTGGTGAAGCAAACTTGTGAATCGGCCACCGGGTTTCATGTGTTTTATGTGTTTGCGCTCGACAGTGAGGTAAATCTGTGCGTGTGTGTGTGTGTGTGAGTGTGTGTGTGTGTGTTTTTTTTTTTCACCGGAGTGTCGGAGTGGGATTGATCCCGTGGATGCGGGTGTCGGGGTCGGTGTGTGAGCCCCGCAGGATCAGCCTGTCATAGGGGCAGCATCATGGTGTTTTATCCGGCTCTGCTCAAGTGGATGAGGACCGTTTCAGTGGAGATGCTGCTGCTGCTGCAGATACTGTGGTTTTTACCTGTGACTGGAGCGGCTCCTTCTCCTCAGACGACAGAGCAGCTGGACACAGGAGTGGTAGGTTTTGCACCTTTTTTTACCCCGAAAGTTGTATGAGTTATTATTGTCACTTTTCTACGCAATCGGGTTCCCGCTTGGAATCACAGCTGGACGCAGAGATGCGTTCATGCTTCTGAACGCGCAGTTTTCCCTACTTTTATCAGTGGGAGGCAGATGCTCTCCTCTCCTCTCCACGCTTGACTTGAATGTTAAAACACTCAATTTCTGAGAGTCACTCTATATATGTGATGCAGGAGAAATAAAAACAGGATCGTGTTCTCCCTGTGGTGGTGCAATAAATAACTGTAAATGTATTTTTTTTTGCTTTGGTGTGGAGCATCAACCTGCTCCACTGCATGCAGGCTGTGTAATGAATTGCAAAAGCAGACTCATAGTCTTCACGCACACAGTGACACACACACACATGAGAGCCACCACTCGTTATTGGCTATTCTCCTCTCTGAGCCCGTATCTGTGGGGGGACACTTTGCTCCAGTAATATGTCATCTGTTGCCAAGTTTCATGGCTTTTTAAAGTAGGGCTGCGTTCAATGATTCAAGATTTTTTTTTTGCTGTATAGCAGCAGATCCTGCAATAATAATTCAACTCTAGACAATTAAAAAATGACAAGATATGAACACATAGGCTGCACATTAAGTGTAGTTTCTAGTACGAGTTGTGGTGTGTCCGTGTTGTTTGAACAGACTGGAAGCATCTTCATGTATAGCATCAGAGCAAAACTATCAGCGCTGTCATGGATCTGTTTAAGTTGTTGATGAATACATCTGCAAATGAAATAAATGCATGCTTCACTGTGACCCCATGGAACACAAATTCCTCCTTTTTTTTTTTACGACTGAAAGTGCTTTGCATCTCTCCCTGCAGCCACGTGTCACCTCTGAAATACAAATTGCAAATTTAAACAGAATTTACAGTATGTGTGTGTGTGTGTTCCCAGGTCACATGGTTGGTGTAGTTAGTGTTGAGCACTTTTGCCTTTGCAGCATGGGTTCATGAACGGAACAAGGGAGTTTGCATGTTCTCCCCCGGTTCTCCAGTCTCCTCACACAGTTCAAAAACATGCAGATCTGTGGTATTTGGCAAATTGGACACTCTAAAATGGACCACAGGTGTGTGCTTGTGAGACTGGATGGACTCGCAACCTGTCCAAAATGTACCCCATCTTCCGTCCTATTGTGGACTATTGTGTGGAAGATAAAGCGGTAGAACATGAATGAATGTGTGTTTCCATCCACTGCTGTGACACAAATATTAGGAGTTCATTCACTGATGTAGGAAGTAGGTGGACGTAAATTTAAAGTCTAGGTCACCACAGAAGTAGAAGTCATACTTCCTACGCTGGGTCATACTTCCTACACTTCACTCGTGGAGACCTACTTTTCCACTCGCACATGCATGCCAGCGGTTCCATTCATACTTAAAAGAGGCTCCGCTTGAGTCCAACGCTCCACGCGTGCACCACTGCCTGATCTAATATTTACATTCCTGTGGGAGCGATTTCTCACCAGGAGATCACCTCCTTTTGTATGTTCTTGTATCCTTTGAGCGCTGATTTGTTCACGTGAGCGCGTCAATGGACCTCTTCATTGGCACCAGGGAGCATGTGGTCAGCATGGACTCAAACTAGAGGTGTCCTCATGTAGGGTGACACGGATGCTTGAAGAATGATTCTGGACCTAGAAAGGCAACATAATAATATAGGTGTCAAGCACTGTCTTTCATGTAACAATTTCTTGAAGCTTGTATTCATCATTTTGCTTCTGTAGATGTAGATGAAATGCTTTTTTCTCTATTATTGTAGTAATATTTGCTTTTTGCAAATATTACTACAAGTGGTGAAGTGGTTTCCTCATCTGTCCACACGCGACTCTCTCTCGTTCACCATTTCCACTCAGTCTTTTCTATTTCTATTGCTTTTATTATCCCTTAGAACACAGGGCATCTTCGCTGCTTTTTTCCCATATGTTAAAATGTACAGTTTATACAGAGGCTATAATGATGTGCAATATAGAGTGTCTTATATCCTTTTTTCCGGCACAAACTAGGCAATCTAATGAAAAAAAACTAACCAACTATATAAACACACCTGAGCACCTGATTTGTGAAAGTTCAAAAGAAAAGAAAAACGTTGTGACTTCTGCACAATTATTGCTACTTAAAACACACATACCCAGGATGTCCATATAAGGAGTTGTGTATTATTCCCACGGCAGTTTACCAAGGGTGCACCTGCGGCACGGATCCGTGCCGTGTGAGCACTACCTGTGTGCCAACAGTTTCCTAACCCATTCAGGCCGTATAATCTGCACAGTGAGTTTTTTTAGTCTCTGTTAGTTTTTACAGAACCTTGAGAGTGAAGTGTTTCTAATGCTGGACCGTGCAAGTCCACTGTCTCCCCACTGTCTCTGTGCTCCATGGAGACCGTCTGATCGTCTCCTGTGATTTAGTTACACACTCAGATGGAGCAGACATAATTGTCCCTTTCTTATTGGGGACTTTAATCACGTGGTGGCGGTGGCGTGTGAGCGCGCAGAGAAGAACACTCTTCTGAGTCATCAGCAGATCTCATCAGGAAGTGTTTAGGATGTGAAGATGGTGGCAAGGTGAAAAGACACGTCTCTGGGGAAGTTAGTGGTCTTTATGTCTCACCAAAAAAAAAAAAAACCCCAACAACAACAAAGAATTGTTGTATGATCAGTCAAATACGAGGTAATCGTCGCTCAGCTGTAAACCTCGCGAACAACGCTATAGAGTATAGATGTTTAATTTCCTCAGCGTTTTAATTTGGCAGCATTAATCTCGTCGTTACACTGAAGATTCAAAGTGTTTTGGCTGGACAGACGAGCGCCGTCTCGTGTTTGATCGGGGAAATCCTTAAAGCTGCCTTGATACTATATCATCCCATATCGAGCATGCGTTTGGAGTGAGTGTGAACAAACACTTGGCGTCTTTCCCATGCAACAGAAGCAGAGTAATATGGGCTTTCGCTCGGATTACTGGTCCTCGTTTTCATATCAAAAGTGTGAAATTGATTGCTTATTTAAAATTCATAGCTCTCCGCCGTCGTTCCGGGGCTGTACAACTGGTTTTTGCGTGTTAAGACGTTGCTGGGAGCAGCTGCTCGGTTTACTTTGTCTTTTTGGAAGCACAAACCAAACAAAAGGCTCCGAAAAAGCTTAAAGCTGCTGAAAGCTTAATCCAACTGAATACACAAGGAAACAGTCCCACTTACTGGAAATCATTACCTCCACTTGTAAGATTATGCTTTTTTAATGCAGTTTGCCTGTCTCTTAGCGGGATTACACGGAAACTACTGAGCAGATGTTCTTAAAACGTGGGTTTAACAGAGCAGGATGGAGTATTTATCCACATTTTGTCTGATTTTCTCAAAGTGTTGGTGAAGGTAGCTCTCAAGGCACTTTCCATTTTGTTTTTATACCCACCTTTAAACTTTCATGCAGGTTTAAATGAGAATGTAAGGTTGAAACATGTCAGACAAGTAAATGCTTTTTTTCCCCTGTTTTTGAAAGAAAAGCTTTACAGCTTCATTAGCCTTGTTTTAACCTTGACAAATCTGAGACTTTCTTTGCAACGTTGCAGTTGAGAAGAAAATATTTTGCTGCTACTAATTATTTTTATTATTAGTTGGTGACCAGATCTTGACAATGAAAAAAAATGGGCATCACACCCAAGGCAATGTCTAATTTCTGGCTCTAATGAGAGCGCTCTGTCGTCAAGGGATGAACTGTTTTCAGTGTGTTTTGATCTAAAAGACTGTGACTTGTTCCCCGTCCCTTGGAGGGAGTGGGATCGTACACAGCGGTGCAATTAGAGGTCTCAACAAAGGCAGACGCGTCGGGTTCGACGGGGGTTTGATGGCGCTGGACAGAGACGGACAGATGAGCGCCGTCCTCCCCTGTGACTGGCTGATTGACTTTAAAAAAAAAAGAATTATCCAGAATTGGTGAAGTCGTGCTCAGCTGCTGAGAGCAGGTGGATAATTTGACGTTCACGGTTTGCGTGGCTTCAGCCTTTGCGACGTTCTTAACTGCCAAAAAAACAGCCCTCTACCCACCGAACTGTGTCCCGATCCCCGTCCCCACTGCTCTCCGGTCCCATTACACTTCAGAGCCACTGAGCTGAATTTGCTTTTATGTATCGGATTCTCTTTTTAACCACCGTGGGCTAAACTGTGACTGTAATTAAAAAAAATCACCACAAAAAGTAAAGGATTCCAGTTTTCAGTTGTGTTGTTGTGAAGCCCACTAAAGCCCAATTTATTCTCCGTCTGCATAAAGGGCTATTCTACGTCAGTTATGGAGACCCCTCTACGTCACCGGAGAGCCTGTCGGAGAGCCTCTCCGTCCTCTCTGGCTGCACAAAATGTTTTTTAAGTGTCCAGCACTCCGTCAAGGGACAAAACGGAGACAGCAAGCGATTGGTCCTCAGGACAGGCTGAGATAACGCTGCCACTGTGCGCACCGAGCGTCCACAGAGGCAGAGCCGATCAACGTCGCTGCCAAACTATAAATACGTCATATCTTAATACACAAACCACATGTTTAGACTCTAAATGGCCAATTTCTCACCTCAAATTATCTTAAAACTGCGTTTCGGGACACAGAAAAATATTAATTACAGGTGAGAAACCTCTGCCAATGTCATTCCGCTGAAACAACTACAACAGTCTTTCTCTCTCGGACGCCGTTGCTCACTGTAGCCAGAAGCACAACAACCTTGCGTAGCGACCCCTACTGATCGGGCGGGAAATTGCAGTGCGTATCCGGCACCACGACAGAGAACTGTGAGGGCTCGAGGGGTCTCCGTAGTTACGCAGTCAGATAATGCATTACGCAGTTGTAGAAGTATGACGTGGCCTTAATTTACTGAGATACTTGATGGATAATTTGTCTTCTGAAGAAGTACTGTACATGCTGTGGAGAGAGAGAGGTGACAAACTCGTTACACATGCTATGTAACCGTGTACAAAGTGACCTGTGTAGTATTAATCTTTTTTTATGTTTTACATGTTGTAAGAAATGAAACCAGATGTATGATGGGGAATCTACACCCCGCCAGACTGCCTTTAATTCAAATGTTCCTTTAAAATGTCTTCAATGAGGATACCATCTGGCCTTGTGTCCATTGAATTAGAGAGAAAAAAAGGGGCCTAGTAGTCGTCGGTCGCCACCCACCACCATTCTCCCTCCTCGCTGTACCTCATAATACTTGAGTTCTCATGCAACCAGCCTGTCTGTTTCCAATACCACCAGCCCTCATTAGCTCTGTCTTGCCTCTCAGACAAGCACATTTTGCCAGTATCATATTCTGTCCTTTCAGTCTCCTTCCCCTCATTTTATGTTTTCTCCCAGTTGAGATAGACGGCTTTCTTCTTCTTCTACCAGGCCATCATGGGCTCTTCTGATTGCACCCAGAGACTCAAGGACAGAAGCAGCAGAAAACTGGAAGTCAAGAGAAAGTGTGATTGAGAGATTGTTGCGATGAAATGAGTAATCAGTCGAGATTGGACTGTGTGCGGGATGAAAAGGAAGAGGATACTTTGGAGCGCTTCTCCTCAAATGTACCAGTCTAATGATTCAGGGAGTGATTTCTCCTTCAGAGGTCGTAAAAAAAAAAAAAATCTACTTAAATGTCCTTAGCAGGTACAGAAGTACAACTTTCCTGAAAACATTCAATAGTGCTGTGCAGCGATCAAACTGTGTGACCTTTTCCGTCTGTGGCTTTTGAATCACAGGGATGTCAAGTGGTAGATGACTACACAGTAGGGTAGAATGCATCATTGTGTAATGATTGACAGAGCGAGCACAGTAGACAGTTTAGCTTGTCACAAAGATGCCACGGTAACCGTTCAGGCCTTCAATCGCGTCTGTCTTCGCAGTTTTGCATGTTTCTGAGCAGCTTGTCAGAGTTTGCAGAGTGTCTTCGCGGGCCTTGAAGGCTCCTGCATTGTCGCAGTGAGGGTGTGGGACAGATGTGTGGCAGCTGCCGTACATACGTCTGCGCGGTGTTTTTAGTCGGTGACGACCACCGTGTAACTTCAGATGACTTACAGTATGCACAGGGAATGTGTTGTGGTCAGTGGGAGCATTTTAGATAGCATCTCATGCGTCTAAGCACTGGCTCTTTGTCTGCATCAAAGTGGGGGAAATCCTTGTTTCATACCAAGAATCTGGCCAAACTGGTGCCCCCCCCAGGGAAATGTGTTTGTGCATTCCAGTGCAACGCACAAGCACACCAATTCATTATTCCTCTGTTGACTGACTTTATTTAATAGAAGAATGGCTGAACTAATTTGTGGAACAATAATGCTGTGTCTCCAGAACACCATTTGCCTGCTTTTCATTTCAAGAGACGGTTAAAAAGAACATTTTTCATCCACAGCACAGTAGTCATAGCCCGTCTTAAACTGTTTGATTTTACATTAGTGATGAATTTAATATGGAGGGCATGCCCGGCGATGTCTACCACAACAGAGAAGCACGCGATGCTCTTGTATTCCTTTGGCTTGGACTGACTTCATTACTCGTGCGGGCCCACATATAGAAAACCTCAAATCAGCTCCATGTGGACAGTTCTATTTTAACCCGAGGAGCCCGGGCCTCCTCAACCAGATCAAGGTTTTTCAGTTGCCATTGCTATTCAAAGGCCCCAACTAAATCTTGTAATTACAGTGGTTTCTGGTGTTGCGCTGGCTCGTACTGCCGAAAAAACTAAAATAATCTGTAGCCCTGCCAAGTGAACTGCCAATAGACTGCTTTAATAGTACGATCAAGGAAACCAGAAAGCAGCAACAAAGCTGCTCTCCAATTGCTTGCAGAAATTGGCAGAAATATAATCAATGTGGTTTATGTCAAAGTTGTGTGTCAGTTCTCTGTCAGTTCAAGATGGCATGTGTGTACGTGCGTTTGTGTTGGTGTGTGTCCATCGCCACTCTGGTGATCTCATAGTTTGTCCCTCGTCAGCATTTGTCCAAACCCTAACAAGTCACAGTGTAACCCGATGACGGATGACAGAAAAAATAGGAGAAGGAAAACGGGCGACGCTGGATGATTGCTTATCATCTGTGAAGTCAACTTCAAGACCGCTGCGTGTTCATGAGGCCGTTTCTCTGAAAGTTCCCAGTGACACAAAGGGAACTAGACATGAGGAGGGGGTGGGGGTGGGGGGTGGGGTGGGACGTAGGACCAAGAGAGATTGACTGGGTGGCTGAGATAAGCTTCTCCATATCACTGGCAATTAGACCCACTTTCTTATAGCCAGGCATTGATACTCCACTTCTTATCAAGTGAATATAATGAGCCACTAAAAGTCTCCAGAATTTCAAGTGGAACAATCTTGTCACGGTTTAATCTTGCTGTGGGGTTAATGGTCTAGGAGTGTGGGACCGCGCTCTAAAAATAGAGTCAAACACATACAGAGACCCAAGTGGGCACATGCATACATACATACATACATGCGTGTGTGTGTGTGTGCATATTTTTGCATGAGTTTCTGTAGACGCGCCAGTTGCCGACATACCTCAGTTAACACCGCAGAGACATTGTCCTGTGTGTAAGGATCGCTATAGTAGCCCATGGCATGCGTGCGGGCTTTTTATGAACCACATACAAGGACAGCCCATAAATACATTATCATGTCTAGTGTGTTTTCCAACATAGAGCTTTGAACTTTAAAAGAAAAATGATGGCTCTCTTGGATCTCTAGTGTCTCTAAGCTTTAGTAGCTGAGCTTCAGGGTACTGGGTATATTAAAAAATGCTTATGAACAGAGAGTTAAATGACCATTATATCATGTGTATTATTGACGCCGGTTGCTGTAAAAGTGCATTTGATTGACATTTCCCAGATTCCCAAAGGTCACCGAGTGTAAAAAACAATCTCCATGTGATATCGATTACCAGAAACAGTCATGTAATTATGAATGACTTTTTTTCCCTATTATTTATCAAACATTGTGAAACAGTCGGAGGGGGGGGAACAGCCAAATAAATGATATACCTGTCGATATAATCCTCATAAACAAACATTTAAGAAGAAACGACGCGTGTGAATTGACGAGTCGATGTTAAACACGTGCTCAGTCGAAGGCTTTTTTCAAGTGTTGTGAGTGCGTCCTTCTGCTTTATTGTCACTGTCGAGAGACACTGGGCAAGCTTTATTCAATCCTTGTGTCTGTGGACTCTGGCTGGGTGCCGTGCCATTACCGCCCACAGAGAAGAGGAACTTCAAAGGAGGATTGAGGCTTCTTCTTTTTTTTTTCCTCCCACAGCGGAGCCACCAAAACTTGTGCCTGTTAAGTTGAGCCCCAGTTACACAGGGGGGTTCTTCTAATTTGTTGATTTTTTTTTTAATCTCTTGCCAAATTTTCTCGAGGTTTACTCGTTTCATTTCGGTCGCAGGCACATTTTTATGTCCTTAAACAGCATATAAAAGGTCTCGTAATGGAGAGAATGTGAGGTGACAGAGTATTTACATGGTTGTTTGCACTCTGCGTGCTCTTCCGTGCGCTCATTTGTGCTCCTGTGGCTTTTGTGTCTCCTGCAATAATGTGCAGGTTAACTAGCGCGCGGCATAGCCTTCTTGCCACGGTGTAAATTTAAGGTTGCCACTAATTTCCAACCAAAATGTTAGTTGTCAAAATGAAGGTCTTAAATATACACCGTGATGCTGTTAGTTGTTGGCATCTGTGAAGTGGAGGTGAGCTGCTGCTGCTGCTGCTGCTGCTGGCACAGATGGCATACATTTTACCACTTGCAAGCAAAACGCTCCAAACCAGTGATTAGCACTTTCAGCAAAGTGGTTATCATGGTCTCCCTGCAAAAGAAAGAAAGAAAGAAAGAAAGAAAGAAAGAAAGAAAGAAAGAAAGAAAGAAAGAAAGAAAGAAAGAAAGAAAGTAAAATAAAACCAGTCAACCACTTCCATTTCAAACATTCATAAAGCATTTATATAGTTCTTGCATATTTGCTGATTCAGTTCAGCTCTAGCTCTTGTCTGAATCTTTTGCTGGACGTCCTTTTAAAACACACACACACGCTCCATTGCACGATGAAGAACAACCAAAGAAAATCTTTAATGTGGAAATTTGAGCTTCCTCAGTCCATACATGAGCCTGCAGTTAACATGCTTGACTAACAAGACCCTAACCCAAGGCCCTCAGAGAAATACCATCAAATTCAAATAGCAGAAATGATTCCTATGTGATGAAATAGCAGATGAACATGTCCTTTCAGGGTGGTCCCTACGGCTCCTGTGGAAATAAAAAGCAGCAGGAAACTGGCAAATTGTTGTTTTCCCAAGCAAAAGCATGTCTAAATTGTGGTGATAACAAATCCACTTTCTCTCAGACACCAGATGCAGCATGAACATGCAGCTAAAGTGAAACGTTTGAAGTTGCTGAAGTTGCAGAAAAGTATGCACTCTGGTGTTGTGATAGTAGAGGACACTCGGTTGTCCAAGAGCCCAAGTGAGAGCTAAACTTATGCCGGCAGAGAACTTTCACCATCCTCTCGGGGAAGGTGCACACTATTGACTGGGCCTGTGAGTCTGTGACGACGGTAAAGACTTAATGGATGTTTTTTGACGGCCTACAGATGAGGCGGGATTTCTCGCTAGTTGCTGGGGAGACGTAAATAAAGCAAAACTTTAGAAATGTCTGCTGCTCATATTTAAGAGGCCAGGGCCACACGGTGGATGCATGAGTTAGCACATGTACATCGAATGAATGTCAATTGGAGCAAGAAGACCCAGGTTCTTGACTCTCCCTGCATGTGTGGGGGTTTTCTCCGGGGTTCTCCAGTTTCCTCCCACAGTCCAAAAACATGCAACAGGGGGGTGAGGTCAATTTAACACTCTAAACTGACCATAGGTGCCCTATGATGGACACCTCTGTCCAGGGTGTGACCCCACCTTTTGCCCTATGTCAGCTGAGATTGACACAGCAATCACGTGACTCTTATGTGTAGGATGAAGTGGTAGAAGATTGATGGATGGATATTTTTTTTTTCCCCCAACCTGCACATATTTGACAGCACAAATTATCTTTCAATACCTCTCTTTCCAACAAGCTATACGATGTGGTTCTGTCGCACAATTATTTGTGTTTCCATTGTGAAGATTTTAGAAGGCTACCAAAAAAAAAAAACAATTCATACCATTCCAGTTTTTGGCACGACTTCCCTTGGGGTACATAGCACAGTAGTATGGATTTTAAAAGGTGGAGCTGGAAACTCTGCAGTGGTTTTACTTTAGCCTGCTAAAAAAAAAACGTGGGAGACCACAAACAAACTTTGTAATCGACTTTAAATGTTTTAATCTAAAAGCACAGACTAGACGATCCAGTCAAGACCACACACTTGCAGTTTAATAAAACCATTTCAGGGAGGAGAATCCAGGGATTTGGCATCTTAACATGACTTCAGAATATAAACAGACACGGAGGCGGACTGTGGGTGACGTCAGTTAATCGCTGTTGAAACATGTTTCATATTTACCATTTGAAATCCAGTAGAACGTGGAATGCTGGATGTCGTCCATTGTTGCTCTTTGTTTGCAGTGTCGTCCTCTTCTTCTTTGTGTTGTGCTGGTATGACGTTACACTTTTTATGCAAATGATTGGGCTGTTATGTAAAAAAAAAAAAAAAAGCCCAATCATTTACGTACGTCGCTCCTTACACAGCACACAGCTGTCGCATACTGTGGACGGGCGTCCGTTTCATCCCCATCTAAGTGAGAAACAAATCGTCGTCATCTCTACCGTCTGACATCAGACACGTTGCTAAAGAGAAGCTTATCGTCCAGCCATCATATTAGAGGTTACTGTGATATAAAGTGTGTTCAATAATATGGTGTGGCTCGAGAAGGATGTTCTAAAAATTGAAATGGCCCTTGATAGGAAAAATGTTCCCCACCACTGCACCATCTTATTACAGTGTGTGATGAATATGTGTTTCAAAGTCTGCCCTCTGTAACCCCCCCGTTCTTTATTTTTATTTGTTTTTATCCTCTTACTATTCCTTTTATTATGTTTTCCTGTTCCCACCCATTCTCTTTCACTCACCACAGATTCTATTTCCTCTCCCGCGCTGTACAGTATTCTCCTGCCATGGCACCTTTTGTGTTGTTTCCCACATGAACAGAAGTTGTGTCGCCACGGACTCCCTGTACAACCAGATGTTCCTAAAACAGGGATTAAATTAATCACTTAGTCACATTTTAATCCTCGTCGCCATGCTGCCACACTCGCAAATATGCAAATTAGGACAGATTTGTCTATGTCTTTGTCTATCTAAAAAATAAAAATAATGACGTCTCAACCTGAATGGAAGCAGAATCCTTAGTTCTCCTGAGTGTCCTTAGTGTGTGAAATGACCCAGACATATGTAAGTGGCGGCCATTAAAGACTCATCAAACTCCAAGGCCACACACCTGTTGAACAGTGCCTTACGAAAGGAGAAGCGTGATAATGTTGTACCTCTTTTACATCGAAATGACTGCACATCTAAAGTGTCTTTTTAAGAGCCAGTGTGTCGGAGTTAGTTGGAACCTAATGGTGAGAGAGCACAGATAAAAACCCTTCTTTTCAAAGCATGTCAGGGAACTCAGGTGGACTTCATGTACCACACAAAGGATGTCGTTTCTCTTCATTTGTGTAGTACCAACTTCACACACACGCACAAACACACACTGGCTAGTTTGACTATTTGGGCTGCTGTAGAAATGGCAGCCTCCAAAAAGCAATGCCATTGATTAAAGTGCACATAACAGGTTTATTCTCAGGCATAGAAAACTAAACACGTTAAGAGTAAGAGTTGATTTAAAAAAGCGTATAAACTACAGTGTCGTTTGATTTGATGCGATCCAGAATATACTTTTTGAATATTAGCAATTATTTTTGTTCTTCTTTTGTTGTTGTCAGGAGCCATCAGGTTGCTCATAATATGTTTTGTAAAAAGATGACTTGATAACTTAGTAAATACAAGACGAGGGGAAACATTTTTTGGAGTACTTGTGTGTAGGTTGTTAGTATTATTTTACTGGTTTGGCCCCACTTGGGATCAAAAATTGCCCTGGATTTGGCCCCCCGGGCTAAAATGAGTTTGACACCACTGCCTTAAAGCTTTAAACTCCAACCTAGTGTTTACCAATCCTGGTCTTCGGGGACTCACTGCTCTGCATGTTTTAGGTGTTGCCCGACACCTGATGCATGCAAAACATGCAGGGCAGGGTCCCTGGGAAAACACTGCTGTAATGGTGCGTAGCCTTGGATTCACCACCACATAATTCTATGTTAAACCACATGAACAAATGCATGCACACCTCCAGTTTGAGTCCCCACGGGCTCATCGCACTCCTTGCGCATGTTCCCGGTAGTTGACGCAGTTTTGTTCGGTCAAAAGAGACGGTAGCCTTGAGTTTTCGCGAGTACCCGCACCTATACAACTCAGAATGTATAAAGAATGCAAGAGAATACAAATCGGGACAATTACCCGGTGAGAAATGGCTGCTACTGGAATGGAATGTGAGATCATGTATGAATCTATGCATCTTGGTGAGCATGACCGAGCCCGCAAATCTTGCTGTTGTAGACTTGTGTAGTTTTCTCCCTCCCGATTCCTCATGCTTCACGTTTCCTCTCACATTTCTCATCAACGTCAAGGAAAAGTGGTCGGAACAGACAAAGGAAAGGATGTCATCTTGTTTGACTATGCAAGCACAAGCGACTGTCGGAACAAAAACACATCCATCATCTTGTACAGTATCTTTTCATCAAGTCAGACTTGTGTCCCATTATACTATGTGCACAGTATCTGTAGCGGAGCAAAAAAAAAAAAGAAGTACTCTCGCGTGATTGATAGTGTCAGCAGGGCGGCACGCGTAGCATCTGTTTGTAAAAGAGCGGGCTGGAATCGAACTGATGACTTCTTTTTTTTTTTGTCCGCGTTGGTTTCCTCCAACATCTGTCTTTCCAGTTCATTGCAAGCTGGGGAGGAGAAAGAGTAAAAATCAGAACTGATTCTAATTGAGATCAAAAAAAGTTAAAACACATCCTGCACAAGTCATCTTGTGTCTTTGTCAGCCAAAGCAGCAGCAGTTAGTTTCCTGTTTGGATAGGGTCCATATATGTTTTTATAGAGCTGTCATCTATTTGCATCAGAATCCCAGCTAATAACAAAATAAGAGTATGCACTTTGTTTTTGTTTTTACTCTGTTTGCCTCACTGGAAGATCATATTTAGTAAAATTGTGACATTAGCTTAGTTTGCTTAGATGCTTCCCCCGATCGGGGAACATAGGACCTTTTTTTTAAAAAAAGGGTCCTATGTTCCCCACTTTGTGGAAGCCTGGGTGTGGAGCTCCAGGGTAAACGGTTAGGGTAAGGGTAAGGGTAAGGGTTAGGGTTAGGGTAAGGGGTAGGGTCCTATGTTCCCTGGGTCCTTTTGGGTGAACAGCGGGGAACATAGAACCCTTTTTTAGAGAAAGGGTCCTATGTTCCCCGGTCTCATACAAAGCGGGGAACATAGGACGGGGCCTAGAGATAGATAATTGAATGTATACGGCAGACATCGAAGGGTTAAGCAAACTGAAATGTGATGATGTTTATAGTAAAACACACCAATTATAAATCAAAAAATACAGGTTTATAAGTCAGTGCTAATGAGCACGAATCAGTGAAATCAGCAGTGCAGTGTAGAAAATATTCCGCTGCAGGTTCTCATTTGCACTCGGCGCCTCATCCATATGCAAACTAAAGATTTATAAAGACTTGATCTTTTGTGTTATATTCATTTATATTTCATATTAATATTTATACTTTATTAATGAGGTTCCCGCACTCGAGCTGTTAACCCCCCCGGACACAAACACGTCTTCACTGAGACGTTTAAACGGCCAAGAGTTGCTTTACAGCTCCGACCGTAAAGTTGATGGAACCCCATCACGGTGGATTGATGATTTCTTAGGCATGGATTAATTTTCACTCCTTTACTACCAGGTCTTCACGTCACGCCCAATTTCCCTCTCTTTCTTCCTCCTCACCTACGTTCTCTCCTCTTTGATCTGATCTGTTTGCACGGATGAGCCCAAATCCTTCATTTCTTCAGTAAATCGTGTTTGCGCTCAGTATTTGCCGTTGGAATGATTTAAAGAGCTTCTCAGTCAGACTTGTGGGTGAACTTTGGTTCCCGTGGATCCTACATCGGGCCCAGTGTGCTGCTTTAAGTCAACGTCCTCTTTGAAAACACTGGCAATGTGAAATGGGGAGCTGCTACGACTGCTTTGACGCGTGATAACAACGCTGTGGCTCGGCTGTGAGCGATTGTAGATAAAAATCTGGTCAGGATAAATCTCTTTTTGGTGCAGAGAACTGCTTGATGTGAGACATTTATACTTGTGTGATATGGGCACATGTTAGATTTCTGTTCTCTCTGAAGACAAATGTGTTTCTTGAAGACAGAAACTCAGCGTGAGGCCGTCGTGTTTGATTCTTGTCTAATCTTGATCTGCGTTCAGAGGCTGAACAGTGGTAGTTGTCGTAAGTTTGGGGGGGTTATTATTATCTGTGTAACCCCGTCATCTTACGGGCAACTAAGAACTTCAGTTTGTTTTGTTTGTTTTTTGAGGAAGCAACGGCACAAAAATACGGCTGCATTTCATGAAACAAAAAGCACACAAAAATTAGAACGTTCGAGCAAAGTGAACGATGCACAGGAAATGACCAATGTTTCCTGGGGTCACTAAAACATGACGGACCAGTGATTTGTAGCCGTCATTAATGGTTTGTAGCTCATAAAGTCAACTATTGATTGGCGTTTTACCATCCTGGCTACAGATGAAATAGTGTGAAAAGACAACGAAAGACTATTCACACAATGGTTCAAGGCTTGTTGTGTATAGACATATATATTATGTATTTTTATTATGTATAAAAATAGAATAAATAGACAATTTTATTGGTACTTGAGAGCAGTGGGGTGAAGCGGTAGTGTGTGGACTGAGAAGAGAAACAGGACTGAGGAGATAATGTGTTGTTAACTTCTTTAATTCTTATCTGCATACAACATAAAAAAATATAAGAAGAACAAGACCTATTACATTTACAACGTCTCACCTGACACTTTACATTTCAATTATAATGTTCAGCAATAATCTGGATTAATAATAGAAAGATTTCCGCATCTCGCTCAATAGTCCGGTCAACCTTCTTTTGTTTTGAGCCCCAACGCGTGTATAAAAAAATCCATTAACAGCATCAATTTTTTGGGCTGTTATACAATCAGCACGACTGTTTGTCGAAATATCTTTAAAACAGAACACTTACGGTCACTTAAAAAAAAATCAATCTGTCAGCGTGTAATATTTATCACGATAATTATCAATATCCACTCATCCCTAATTAAAAAAAAAGTCAATCTGTTTTCATCTAATTCCCCTTTTCTCTCCACTCTTTCATGTCTGCTGCGTGCCTCTGTATTTGTTTGTGTTTCACCATTTGCATAATTTCTCCAGGAGGTCAAAAAAAAAACAAATTTCCTCCATTTCTTAGTTGCATTGAATTGATCTCGTCGGTGGCCTCTGTCGCATGGACGTGAATATAAAAGAATCCAGATTTGTGAAATACTTTTGCTGTTTTAGAAACACAAACACAGATACAGCAGATCAGAGACCCGATTTAAAAAAGTAATAATAGTAATATGGCTTCAGTGTTTTGCCTTGTGCGAGCGGAATGTAACGCTTCCTGTTTTGCCTCTTTTGCCCGTGGATGAAAACAAGCGTCTTCATGTTCTGAAAGCAGCCGGGGGATGCATCTAAAAACCTTCACTTTTCAGACTTTCTCTCTATTCTAGGAGGTCCACCCCAGTTCTGACCTCATAGTAAGGAACAATGTAAACACTATAATGCACTGTGCTACCTCATGACCCCTTAAGAGTCACAGAGGTCACGGGGTCAAATGTCTCCCCGCGACTCATTTCCTGTCCGCGAGGCTGAAGATGAAGGGACTGGGCAGCTGTTCGTCGGGGCCCCGAACAGGGAGGTATTGTGGGACAAGGGAAGGTCATGTGATGCTTTTTGGTGAAACGTTGCTGTGGTGACACCACGGTCGCAGAACTCTCCGTGTGTGTGTGTGTGTGTGTGTGAGACAGCTGTGAGAAAGGATGTGACTGGGGATTCACAAGATGCAGTTGTTCGTTCATCGTGTAGGTCAAAGTTAAACAAGAGTGAACTTTGACCTGCGGGTCCTGCCTTAAAGGCTTCCCCATATTTTCCATGTTCCGTTTCCGTTGAGAGTCAATTTCGGTCACACTTGCACCCTCTCGAATCCAATCCAATTTCCCTCATACTGTTTGTACCAGTTTGGCCCAGTTCCATTTCTAATTTTTACCCCTTTCGAAACAGACTTACAGGGTCAGAGGTTATAATCTTACCCCTACAGAATGGGACACGCCCTTTAAGAACTTAAGTAGACATGACATGAACTCGCTGGAGAGTCAACATGCCATTGCAGAACAAAAACAAAAAAACATTGTCAGCTGTTGTGTTTATGCTATTGTGGACTCAAGACTTTGTTTAGCATTACGTCAGCAAAGCAGTGGACCGGTTTTGTGTAGACACTCTGCTATAGACGCTCAAATGGTTTATATTTTAGAGCTTTTATCCCGTTTTATGTTTATTCTGTCGCCCTGTTGTAGTGTAGAGACCCAGATTATTGTCAAGGTGAAGGTCTCTCTCCCTCGCAAGCTCTGAGAGACTCTAGTTTCTAACATCTCGGCTGGATTATTGTAATTCCTTGTCTTTTGTCCAGCAACTCCAGTTATGGTCCAGAACACCCGTCACTAGCCTTTTAACAGGAAAAAAGAAGAGAGACCACATCACACCTGTGTTGCGCTCTCTCCACTGGCTTCCTGTTCATTTTAAAGCTCTTAAAGCTCTCAAGCCGTGAGGTGTAATAATTAGCTGCTTTTAGATTTTAGTGCCAAAATCCTGACTAAAAACCTGAGGCGATCATCGGGTCTTTTCTGTAGCTGCCCCTAAACTTTGGAACTTTAGAGTTACCCATGGAAATTATATCTGCCCTCATCACTGAACATTTTAAATCGCTTTTAAAGACCCACTTCTTCTCCTTAGCTTTCACTCAGAATGGTCAACCCGGACACTTCTTTACCATTTTACTGTTGTTATTAATGTTATATGTTATACTTTTTATGTTGCTGTGCCTTTAAATCTGTTAAAGGTGCATTATGTAATAAATCTAAAGCAACTGGCCATAAAATCCTCCTAATATGTCACAGAGACTCAGGAATAATGTTCATATAACAAACTGAACTCACCAACAACAACAGTACAGACAAAATATTTGCATTAAAAAAGATATTTTGCAGACTTTAAATCATGTTTATGTTTTGAAATCATGTTTTGGCATGTGGCGCCACCTACCGCCGTCTACCAATCATTGCAGTCAATAGAGTCTCACCTGCCGAGCAACCACGGGTTGCCAGTTACGTCAGAAAACGAAACCTTAAAGACCTCTGTATTTTGAATTTGAATGTAGTAACCGTTTTTGGCCACATTCTTACATATGGCACCTTTAAGCACTTGGTTGCTTTTTAAATGTGCTCTAATAATAAAGTTGACTTTTAAATTCAGGACCATGCAGAATCAGAGTCTCATGGTGCACTGCATGGAAGTATATCATTAGAGTGGAGGACTCGGGCAGGGCTCCTCCTCGGCTTCCTCCTCAGGTGAGTGTAAAAATCCATACCAACATATATTATCAGCGTCTTTCGATCAATAGCGACAAATCACAAACGAGCTAAATTGATCAAATCGCACGTAAAACCACAGCACTGTACCGAGAGTGGCTCGGCCCACATGTTGTGCCTTTTCCATGGCAACGCTGCGGTTTAAGCCGCTGCACTGATAACTGATGCATCTGCAGATCAGCATCGCCTCACTTTAATCAATGTCCCGCGTGCGTGAAGTTCAGTTTTCTTGGACACGGCTTGGACAAAGTAAACCCGTGAGTGATTCTCTCACGTGGGTTTTTTTTTTTCTCTTTCTCTCCACAGTCAGACGTCGCCACGTGAGAAACGAGTCATTTGATCTCATCAGATCATTCTTTTACATCATGCAGAGACAACTCCCACTCACAACATCGCTCTCTAAGCCTATACCATATCATAAATATCAGCTCTAATGAGGTGAGGAAAGACGTCACCCTGCTTGATCCTCAGACTTAATGCTCTGTAAGGACTCTTTAAAGCCGCTCATCATCTTCTATACTATAGTTCTACGCATCTCTTTGCAGATTTGACTGTATTAAAGAATTACATTGACCAGGTCACAGAGATAAATTATCGCCTCACATTCATGGACTGGGAGTAGCACAGAACATATGAAAACCCCACCCCACACCTCGGTAATGTGTATATGTGCGAAAGTGAAGGTTATATGTTGTGTGAGTTATGTCCTTGGTGAATTAATGGTCGGATGTGGACATGAATAAAAAGTTTAAATTTGTGTTTGTAGCATGTGTGTGTGTGTGTGTGTGTGTGTACAGCTCTTTTTAATGAGCTGTATCTTGTATAACAGGTGTGGGGAACCATTTTTTTTTTTTTAACATCGATGGGCCATTTCGATTTTTATTACATGCTTTGAGGACCATGGTAAATTATTGAACGCATAGTTATACGAGCGGGAGCTGTTTCCCTGTGGAAAAGCATCTGATATCGTATGGTGAGACTATTTGCAGCTGGTTTTATGTAAAATTGATTAAAAAAAAAAACAATTAGCTCTGTCCGCAAATTCTACTTATTTGTCTTTTGGTTGCAGTAGTTTCAGTTCTTCATTAGGATTCCTCTACGTTGCTTTGAACCCTTTAAAACCGAAAGTTTCGCCGTTGGCACTTTGCATCACCATAGTTACATAACGGTGTTTGCTACCGGTAAAAATTCCGGTAGCAAAAACCGGTTTCGGAAAGCTGAGAAGTTGCGTGTTGTACTGTTCAAATGTCATCAGTTCATGAACAACTGCAGTGTTTTTCTTCTAAACTGCTAAAACAGTATTTTAACATGTAGTAAATTGTAAATAACTGCCAGATATTGACACAGTTCTTTTAACTGTACCGGTACTATTTTGTGTTGCATTGTACAGTAAACGGATACAAGTAGATACAAAATGTTAGAAATTATTTAGCACTTATTTATTGAAATGGCTGCTAGTTTTGTGCATAAAAAGGTAAGTAACAAAACCACCAACATTCAGGTATGATACAATTTGCGTATCGTGCAAAAACATTAAGGTGCAATGGCCACAATAGGCTATTTTTGCAGAAATATAAGTAACCAACAATATTCAGGTACATTTCTACAGTTGGCTCTTAGTGCAAAAAACTCTGGTACATACATAGACTGCCTACAATTACAGCTGTACTAGTATTTGCCAAAAAGGGACGCAAAGTGCCAGAAATAGGCGAAGCTACGGTTTTATTGGCTTTTTAATAATACATTCATTATTTATGGGTTAATTGGCCGCGGGCCGGTCCAAATTGCTTGTAGGGCCGGTTCTGGACCCCGGGCCTTAAGTCGAATAGCCTTGTGTAAAAGGGTTTAATATACGTATTTAAAGCTGTCTGACTAAGTTCTTTCTGATTATATTCCTCATGTTTGTTTAGTTATTTACTTTTTATTCCCAAAGCATCTTTGAGTGGTCACCGAGACTAGAAAAGCGCTATATAAATACAGACTGTTTGCCATACTTACATCTCTGACTCATTTTCATTCAAAAGGCTCCCAAAAAACACAGCAACAATAAACAATTTTCTGTGTTAACATCGATGATATTACAGTAGAAAATGGCCTGACACCTTAATATCACTGACAACAAAAATTGTTACTGGCAGTAAAGCACACAATAAAACCACACATCGTTAAGCCTAATCTCTACAATGTCATGTTATGAGGGAAGCAAATTGAATCAACAGGCAGGAGAACATTAGGCGGCAGTAAGATATGACTTAATGATTTTATGCAGCACGAAAGGCAACAGCAAACTGATTATTTTGGGGATTATATTTGAACAGGTTTGGAAATCAAATCAGAACTAGAGAAAAAACAGGATTGGTTTGGTCATTTCTGCAGGAAGGACGCCCCCCGGGGCTCAGTTGGACATAAGGTCAAGCCCCGATGTCATGAATAGATCTGGAGCTGCTTCACTGCAACTGAGCCAGTTCCCTTTGGTCTCAAGAAAACAGAAACAGAGGAGAAAGTTTTGCCGTTTGAGTGCGGAACTTCCTTCTCCCGTCAAACACAACGAGTCTATTTTATTTCTATTCATTTAGGAAGCGGCGCACAGTGAGCGCTTATTGTGTAAAAAGTGGTGTTTTTACATTTGACTGTGTCATTTTTAAACAGGGAATCAATACATACAGTATTGTACTGAAGGGAAAAGTGAATGAAAGGTGTCATCAGTCAACTTTTTCCTATTACTTTGAAGCCTTTTTCCTCCAGTCTCGGCTGTCTATCAAGGACAATAGCATATATTGTTATCAAGAAGCTGCTTTTCAAACAAGCCCAAAAGAATATGCAAAGCTTTATTTTCTATCTGTACTTTTTTGAGAAGACTGTGTTTTTCCTTCCGTCTCTTTTTTCTCCTTTCACACAAAACAACACAGCTCTGCAATCACTGAGGAGAAATTACCACAGTGGCAATCAATGCCTTTAAAAAAAAAAAAAAAGGTCTTATTTGTGATGTGTTCATTCATTGTACCTTGAGCTTTGCCTTTCTGACCTGTACAACGTGTGTGAGTTGACTTTTAAAACCTAAATCTAATCTCACCTGAACATAAGGAGCTGCCTGTATGTAATTCCAAAGTGTTCAGCATGTTAGTGAATGTGTTGAAATTAGTGCTATAGCTTTTCTGTTGTTGATGTTGTTGTTGTTGTTGTTGTCTCCCTGAGCTACAATGTCAACCTTAAATTAGCTGCTGGCTCCACAAAAACAAAAAAAAAAGTTTTATGGACTGACTTTATGGGGAACGGTGTGAGAACAGGGAGTTGTGGTTGTGTAGACGACACAGTTGTAATCCATCACTGGCTCATGCTGTACCTATAGAGAAGAACAACAGAAAGCACGCTCACTGCACACAGGTGTGAATACACGTAAATAACTGGTTTGTACCAATTAAGGCTGCAACAATAACTCGATTCATCGATTCATAATCAATTTCTAAATTATTGTCAACTATTTTGGTAATCGATGACTTGTTTACAGGTTTTTTTCATTATTAAAATAAGTTTCCTGATTTTTTTTTTAGCTTCTTAAGGTTCTGGTATACTTTAAATGTGAATATTTCTAATTTCTAAAGAAATCATTCAAAAGGAATCACTTTTCAACACTTTCTGGACCAAACCACTACTCGAGAAAATATCTGACAGATTAATCAATTATGAAAATAATCGTTGGTTCTAAATGTTAAGGCATTTTTTTTTCTTCTTTTTTTTTTTTTCAAAGCATAACATTAAGCGCCATTCCATCCCATTAAAATCTAAACTCCACAGAGCAGCACACTCAAAATAACATTAAAAAGCAGTTCTAAGTAAGTGATGTGTGTATAGGCTTTATGGTTCTGGAGCTGTCTCATCCGATTCAAAATTTGTATTTTATTATCTGTGAGTTATGAGCATGAGCTCCCGCCTCTATTTCCTCCCGCATTGCATTGTGGGGGAAAAAACTCACATTATTTACTGTGCATGCAGCCTGGTTCGTCGAATGGCACATTTAATTTTTTATCAGTATTGCAGCATGAACATATTAAATACTCTTTTGGGGAACAGCAGCAGGCAGATTCATCTGTTTACGACAGATAAGTTATTTGCGTCTTATTTTTTTGAAGTCACCGTGCATTTTTGCTCCCTGTTTTTAAAAAAAAATAATAATAATAATAATAACAAGTTCATCTGAGCTGGCGGATAAAAACCTGTACAAGCGATTGTATGCTCGTGGCTTCCTGTTGCGCATTATTGGTCGAACACATTGCGACGGCGATAAGAGTGAACAAAACAAAAATAAGACTGCTGCGTTTGTGGATTTCACTGGATAAGTTGTGTGCTTTAACTTCCCTTCTATCTGTTAAATTCTCTGACCTCTCCCACTTACCCCGAGCATTATAGTTTCAGCTCAGTTTTATCCAGGAAATTGGTGCTCCTTGTCCTCCCCGGTTGAGGCTAAGGGTCAATCCAATTCCCCCCTGAACACTTGCACTGAGCTCTCTGCACGGATGACAAAGCCTAGCAAACATCAGCTGGCAGAGAGTATCACTAAAGCCCAGTCATTTAGTTAATGGGATATAACCAGCTTTGTCAATAAAGTTGGGATGCCTCGCCATTGATCAGTGTCACTCGCCTCCGACGAGTGCACGAGACAAAGAAAAGGCGAAGGGAGGAGACGAGAAAAGGAGACCGAAAAATAAAGCCCTCGGGGGAAAAGTAGAATTAGAGAGGAGGAGAAGAAAAGCACAGGGCTCAGGTTGCAGCTCAGACGCTTCCATCCGTCACATCTTATATGCTCCACAGCCGATCAATGGACTCAGCTGGACCACTTTGATTGGCAGTGACTTCACTGGTCCCAAATAGAAATGGACTCGCAGTCACCCTTTATATACACATAGCTGCTATTTCTGCTCGCCAATGTATCTTTATACTTACTTCCACATACGTCTCGAGTTAAAAAAAATCTATATTATTGAGCCCTTATGTGTATACGTTAAATTAAAATGCGTTTGTCTTTCTTTTGACTTGACTTGCATGTCAAGAGAAACGGGGCGCAGCATCAAAGTAGCAAAAAGGTCTTGTCGTCATCAGGTTCTGTAGGAAAATGTCGATTTCATGGCGTGAAACGTTTTTGAAGCTGATGCAGCGATGTTTTTGACAGTGGTTTTCTGACAGATTTAGTGAAACCCAGTGGTGACACTGTAGAGGATGAGGATTCCTCCTTCTCCCTCCCGGGAAGGGATTTATGGCGGCCTGCACATACCAGAAAGGATGTAAACATGCATTTACTGTCATTTCTTCTTCATTGGTTTATGTTCATCGGGTTTATGTGGACAGAGAAAGATTCCTCTTCTCTGTTTGGGCTGCTGTAGAGACACGGCAGGCGAGAAGTGAAAGCAAGGACCTTGTCTAAACTGCACATAAAAAGCTTATTATGCTTTATTTTAAAGTGATTATACACTTATTTAAACATACTTATGGGTACTTTATTAAGTTTCTACCAATAAACCTGGACCTTTAAGAATAGAGTCTCGAGAGAACCCTTTCAAACATTCACTTTGACTCATGGAAAAGCTGCTTAAGTTTGGATGAACAAAGGTCAGGGTCTCACAAAGTGTTTTTCTTTTTTTTCCCCTTGAAGATTAAATTCTTCAGATTTCAGAAAAAAAAAAATCTGTTTTATAAATTTATAAAATTTATAAATTGTTTGTATAAATGTTTATGTGTAAATGAACAGATTGCGATGGCGGAAAAAGGAGATTTTTAATTTTTTTCCCTCTAACCGTCTGTTTATCTGTGTCACAGAATTGCTGCATTTACACACTTAGAACATGAAACCACATATGTGTACAGACACAGAATCCACAGACAGTAAACACCAACAGGTGTCAGACCTTCTCAGCTGCTGTGGCATACTCGGAGTCTTTGAAATGCCTGCGCTGACTCTTGAACTCATCGTCTACTGTTTACCCCCCCCTCCCACAGGACTGGCTGAGCCGGTTCGGCTACCTCCCGCCCCCTGACCCAGTAACTGGTCAGCTCCAGACCAAGGAGGCCCTGACCAAGGCCATCAAAGCCATGCAGAGGTTTGGAGGCCTGAAGGAGACGGGAGTCTTGGGTATGTGGCTTTGTTTGTTTAGGTGGAACATGTGGGAGGCTTTTTGTCTAAATCAATATGAAAGTGTATAATTGAATCCACTTAAGAAAACCACAAACTATCAGCACCTCTCTGACATGATCAGCTATTCTTTTTTTTTCTTTCTTCCCCTCTCCAGACCCAGCCACTCTAGGACTAATGAAAACACCCAGATGTTCACTGCCAGATGTGTCTGAGGCTGAGGGGACAACAAACGGTCGCAGGAAACGAAGCCTCCCAACTCCTCCCAACAAGTGGAATAAAAGACATCTATCCTGGAGGTAGGGGACCAATGAGATGCAGCAAAGAGTCGAGTTGAAATTTTGATGTTGTTGTTTCGCTGTAGTTCGTTATCTCCACCAAATCTGGTCGCGTTTCAGGAGTCGTTATGTGTCCGAGTCTTCCCCAAAAAAAGCTGTTTCCATGCAGTTTTGTGGTAGGGTGGGTCATGACCCGGGAGACCATTAAAATCGGGCGTGGATCCAATTAAGAGAATGGACTTAGCAAGACATTGTGTAGTCTGAGCACTCACACAGTTTTTTTTACGTGGCACGAGTTAATGTGAGCCAAGTGCAAATCAGTCACAAATCCCACTATTTTCCAATTTATATGTGCATCCTTTTCTTCAGCCGGAAATCTGATCAGTTCTGACTCAAAGGATCATCCCCAAACCTGTCCTGTCATAGGATGTGCAGGGATTTCTGAATCTGACACTGATCATCCATACATACATATATTTTTGACCACTTTATCCTCCCCATGAGGGTTGCGGAGGGGGGGTACTGGGCCAATCCCGGTTGACATAGGCGGGGTACTCACTGGACAGTTTGCCAGTCCATCGCAGGGACACATAGAGACAAAGAACCATCCACTCTCACTTGCTGCAAAGGCAAAGAGTGTCGTCCATGCAAAACAATGAAAAATCTTCTCCTCTCCTGCTACTTTCCAAACCATCATCGGTCGCAGAACACGCCGAGTGTTTGATAAAGGTTATAATTATGGCGCTTTAATTGGGGATAACGATATGAAGGCTTTTCCCGATCGTGTGATTATGCGACCATGTGAAAAAACCCACGGCGCAGCCTGAGACTTCAGACGAGCAGCGAGGAAAGCAGTGAGAAACACCGTGCGGTCTGTGCCGATTCACGCGCTCTCACTGCTGAAGATGCCGCATGTGGGCCAGTGTTTGTGTGTGCGTGTCGAATGTGAATGCGCTCTTGGATTTAGAGATAAGGACAGACAAACACACACGCACACACAGGTGTGTTTTTTCCGTGCCTCTTGGTGGGCTTTGGCTATCTCTGTCTCGTCTTTGTTCTGCTGCTAATGATACACCGTGCTGCTGTCAGCTCTCTCCTCTCTCTGAAATAAGACAGACTTGTCTTTAGTCGAGTGAAGCACCTTTTTTTTTCTCCAGTATTTCACAGCAGTCAGATGTGTAGAACAGAGCACAGACACTGTTGTGGATAATGTGCTAACCTCAGATCCGGAGAGATTTTCAGGGCAGAACAGATTTTCAGAAAAGCACCAGAACAAAACACATTCATATTCTGCGTAGGTCAGCCTCCACTGTAATTCACTTCAGGACGTGCAGTCTGTTTTTTTTTTGTTTTTTTTGAGGGTGCTTTTTCGTGTAGCAATTCCCTCACTGCTCGGTTCAGAAAAATATTCCGATCTGCAAATGTTTCATATAGCATCTCTGATTTATTAGATTGTATGGAAAACACAAGCTGACAGGACGGGACAGGTGCTTTAAATGTCAGTCAGATTAAAGTCAAATCTACGTTTAAACATAAATATGTACAGCCAAGAAAGGAATATATTAAACATTTATTTTTTTCCATTCTAATTTGGAGCGGTTTTCATTTTTATTTGAATATTTTAACCCTTTTATGACCATCGAGATAATCAAATTTATACTGATTTTATGGCTGTAGAATTGTTCTTCCAAAATAACATTCCACTTTCGATGTCCTGTAAGTTTAGGGATTGAGAAGCTGACGTCACAAACGTGCGACACGCTGGAGAATCTTGTCGGTGATTAGAGGTCCTGAGGTTCTACCGTAATGACAAGTATACGGGGGCAGTTCTATTTCTCTTCTTTCCGGTGTCCATCCATCCATACGTCTTCAACCGCTTTATCCTGCACATGAGGGGTTGCATTGGGGGGTAAAAGTTGGCTGTCACACCCTGGACAGATCACCAGTCCATAGTTTTCGAATTGACTAGATTTCCCAAACGGTCTAGGAGTTACGGTAATGAGAAAAAGCACGCGTGCCAAATCATGTCGATGGCGACAGGATTGGTTACAGGACGGTTAAACAGTTTGTTACCTAGTGAACATTTGAAAGGTTTGGTTTTGTGTCTCATTCTTGCAGCACTAGAACCCACAAATGTCTAAAGCAAGTAGGTTACAACAGAATAGAATGAGAGAAGAGTGAGAGACCAGGGACAGCAATACTAGTTATGCCAGCAGGTATAACAAAAACGAATGTTTTTTGGGGAACTCAGGTCTGCCAGCACATAATTATGAGCTGAAATAATTGGACTGGTCACAGTATAGGACTGACCACCAAACACCCAATTCCATTAAGGCTCTTAGTTCCTATGCATTCAAATTTCTCGTTTTTTCTTTTTCCCCCGTGTGTGAATGGAGTGTAAATGATGATGAGAGAATGAAACAAATCTCAGAAATGCAGATGCACCGGAGGCATGCGCTGGTAAAAAAAAAAAAAAAAAAAAGCGGTTTAAGCGGTCATCAAAATTTTAAAAACACAGCGATGTATAGAGCCATGTGGGGTCACCTCCGCAGCATCTAGTTCACGTCTCGGCCCCCGGCGAGCTCACAGATGAACACGGACCTTTAAAATATTACAGTCCTGTACAGTTTCTGTGCAAATTTGGGACTAACGCTGATGAATTGGACTACTTTCAGTGTCCCAGTACGCGAGCGCTAGCCGCAAGTCGGTTAATTGAATAAGGCGCACCGCTCCTGCTGTGCTAGGAGGGTAATTTGACCCTTTTTCATCTTGTTAGTATTAGACATTAACCTTTTATCATCTTTTCTCACTGTTGTATTCGTCTTCAGTGCGTTGTGTAGTAGAACATTTACATGCTGTAGTAATCCGACTCCCACTTAAATGACCCGTGCGTCTGATTGAGAGACACTGGATTAAGTTCAATTTCAGTTGGAGAAACAATGTTTATATGTGTGTTTTAAAAAAATAATGATTTTAGTCAGACAAGTTGACAATTGTTTTCTAATGTCATGTCGTGAGTCTTTCAGTGTCTGCAACATTTGAATTGCGACACATGTTTCACGTAGCGGCGTAGTGGTCCGTGCTGTTGGTTTGCGACCCAGTTGGAATAAGGATCTTTCTGCAAGGAGTTTGCATCCATCATCCATCCATCCATCTTCTACCTGCTTTATCCTCCCCATGAGGGTCACGGGGGGTTGCTGTGCCTATCTCAGCTGACATAGGGCGGGGTACACCATGGACGGTTTGCAAGTCCATCACACCTACAGTGGATTTGGAGTGTCAAATTTACCTAATCCCTAAATCGGCATGTCTTTGGACTGTGGGAAGAAACCGGAGACTGAACCCGGGGTCTTCTTGCTGCAAAGGCAAGAGTGCTAACCACTACACCACCCGTGTGGCCTCTCTAAAAACATGCAGAGGTTAATTGGTCAATTTAGCGTGTTTTCACACCGTGTCAGCCTGGGGTTGGCACCGGCAGCCCCCGCGTCCCTCATGCGGAGGATAAAACATTAGACAACAGGTTGCCTGGATGGCACTTTTTCCCAAAACAAACACTCCAAACGCGCATGATTTAACTCACTTCACTATAACAGAGTCCGAGTGGCACTTGGTAAACACACAGAGTAGGTGATGGTGGTGTTTTTTTCTTCTTTTTATATCACAATACAAATACGAGCAAAATGGTTTTTGGCAACGTCATTTACGGGAGCTGTGGAGCCCTCGGTCCCAATTTAACTCCTGCCTGCTCACCTTTTATCCCCCCCCCCCCCCCCCCCCCCTCTGCCGCTCTACCACGCTGCAGCCAAGTATATTACAGACACTAAGAGGCGAATTGTGTATCGCCCCACTGTTAGCTCATTTTCTCATATTGTTAGCCCATTATCACTGCAGACAGCCTGGAGTCATTAAGCAGGCCGACCGACAACTCAAACAGATAGGTGTATCGAGGCTAGACGGTGGGGAGAAGAGAGCGAGGAGGATGATAATGAAATAGCCAGCGTGAGGAGGCAGGTTGCATCTTTTTAATCTAATGAAGCAGATACAGATTCAATCTATATCGCATCTTTCTAATGGATTAAAAGAGTAAAAGAATAATAAAATTTAAGGAAAATAAAGACGTGAGATGTTCACTGAATGTAGTTTTATTTTATAATTGGACTGAGCCATTGTTTTTGTTAGTTTTGAGACCGTTGTCGCGTTGCCGTGGTCAGGGTTATTTTAATACGAGCGTAGTTGTATTCAAACTGTGGAAACACAGTTGGTAATATTTAGTATTTAGTGCAGCCATAGTAATAAGTCAGCAGCAGGGATCCATTGACGTGCTAATTATAGCCATAGCTCATAGTTGTGAGTGAATATTTTAAAATGCCACAGCTGTGTCTGAGGCAGAGGGGTTTTAGTCGTAAAAGTCGCTTTAGGACAATAACAATTACATTAAGCTGCTCTCAGTAGGCCTAATGATCAGGACGGATGTGTTTTAATTCTCCTATCCCTTTGGCACGTATGAAATATTTAAACTTTTATTACATTTTCATTTGTTTTTTTAATTTATCCACCAACTTAACATGATTTAAAAAGAAAAACTTGGTTGGGAAAAAGGTTTTAAGTGTGTTCAGAATTTGTTGAGGAACTACAAACACTTCATCAATGGAATTTTGAAGGACGAGCCCAAATTAGTTAGTTACAGTTGTAATAATTTATCATTGCACATTTTTTTTCACACCCTGGAGCGAAACTAAATGCTTTTTTTTGTTGTTGTACAGAGTGAGTCATCTCACCTTCTAACTGTCTCTGCTGAGAGTGTCAACAGGCGGTTGCGTGTGATGCCTCTGGTAAAGCCTGCTCCACACTAGAGAGATGAATTGAACAGATTTTAATTCCCAATCTGGCTCTTCCCGACAATCGTGTGTGTCTTCTGATCTTCTCCGTGAAAATGTGTGGTCCTGCGTCTTGACTGGATGGTCTAGTCCGTGCTTTCTCTGGATTTAAAAACATGGAAAATTGGTTGCTAAGGTTCGTTGTTTCTACGGTCTGGGCGTTAATCCGCTGCTTAGCTCTTGGCGAAAAGCTGAGTCCTCAGATTTGTTCCACGCGCCGCTTTTCAGATGCTTTCGTTCTCATAATTGTCCTCCATTGTCACAACAAACAACATCACCGTTGTCTTCTTCCGATGAGCAAAGCGGCCAAAGATACAAGTCAAGCTACTCTCACAGCGTCCTCTTCTGGACACCTTGGTAATTACTTCAAACAGTTCAAATAGGGATTTAAGGTTTTCCGATTAGTTTGCTCACCATGGAATAATTAATGACTACTTGACTGTGAAAATAGTAATTAGATGCAGCCTTAATCTGTGCCAAGGTTTACAGCAATACATTCTTGATATATAATGCAAGTGCAATATATTAATTAAAAGATAACCAATCCAAAAAAAACAAATGAACGTACAGGACACGACGTCCACCGAATTAGAAAATGGAAAAAAGTCTTCAGTGGAATTTTAAGTGGCTGCTGGTCTCAATCCTCGTCGTCACCTTTGGTCGCATTTAGTCTCGTAAATTCACCCGGGAGACGTTCGTCAATTCCACTCACGGAAGAAAAAAAAAGCTATTTAATGCCCGAAATTGCTCTCAAATTGTTATTTCGCTACTGGTTAAATGGAAGGTTCCACTGCTACATACCTCATAATGGAAAAAAACATAGAGCCGATATAGAGCGGAGCGGGGAAACAGGAATCGCTCTTATTAAATCCCCATTTCACATAATTACCTTCTCCAAAAATATGCCCTTGTTTACACACAGTTTGCATCAACTGAACTAATCACATTACTGCCTCGCTCCATTTGAATTTGAGTTATATAAGCGTTTTTTTTTTTCATACAGTTACATTGTCATGCCGGCGAGTTTTACCTGTTTTGATCTGCCGATCTGCATCAGTATCACAGAGACGTCGTCTTGCATCGCGGGAGCTTAGTGACGTCGCGGGCGCTGAAGTCACGTGCGTTCATCTCCCTCCCGTCGTTTGAAGCCACCAACCTGTGAAATTGCTTGGAGGGACGTTAAGAACAGTTATGCTGTTATTGAGTGTTATCTTTTTAGGACCCGTCATATATATATTTTTTTACTCTCGTCAGAGTTGTGTGTGTGTGTGTGTGTGTGTGTGACTGTAGTGGTCAGGACTTGAGAATGGAGGCAGAGAGGAGATGCAGACGGGAGAGGGTGGGGGAGAAAATGATTTGTGGACGGAGGGGAGACTCATGCAGGGACTTTTAATTCGGCATTTTTCACCTTCAGCCTGACTGACGTGCAGATGTAGAAGTTTTTTGGTAATTCACCGCATGACTCTCTGTCAGCGAAAATACCCTCTCATATATGTGTGAGCGTGTGTTTTCATATATGAGCCACCGTAGGCATATGGGATTTCATTCTGAAAGGTAATCAGCTTATGTCTACAGAGAGTATAGCCGAGCACATGAGGTGAATATTATTGTGTCGTGTGCATGCGAGCGCATGCACGCGCGGGCTTTTCCAGCATCACTTTTGATGTCAGCTCATGTCTCTGTGGAACAGCAGCGCCGCGGGAGGTAAGAGCCTGCTGAGGAAAAATGAAGGCCGGGGACAGAAGAAGAAGAAAAAAGAGTCTCACTCAGAGTTTTCTTGACCTGTTTCTCTCCATCTCTCTTCATCCCCCCCCCCCCCCTCTCTCTCACTCTCTCTGTGCCTCTTGTTTTTTTAGTTCACATGTGGAAGAGCTCTATAAGAGCCAAACAGGTAAAAATAGATTAACCCTTACCCTTTGTGAGGACATGTTGACCTTGTTGGTACATTTTTGTCTGGGCCCTACAACTTTAACCCTTGAACAACTAAGGGCGCTTTCACACCTACAGCATCACACCAACGTGTAGGTGCGCACCAAATGCTGTGGTTCGGTTCGTTTGTGTAGGTGTGAATGTAATCTCGGTCCTTTGGTGCGCCCCAAATCAACCTTTATTCGCCCTACTTTGGTACGGTTCCTCTGGTATGAAAGCAACAAAACCAAATGGGATGAAAGGGTCTAGTTAATGCATTATGGGTATGAGATACGGGATAACCCCGGATTTCCACAGGGCGCGTCATCAACTCGTAACCTCAGTGGCGCGATTATGCGCTGTTCTCTGCCCAGCTTCAATCCCCACCGGGCGCGTTACGGCTGCGCAGCTTTGCCATCAGTGCAGCGCAGCCTTGCGAGCCAGCCGTGTTCACACAAGAAGCTGCGGTGTGCCCGGTGGAAATGCTCACATTGATTAGAGTGGCAGCGATCAGCTCCGGTGAACGCGGCCCAGTGGAAATTAGGGGGTTAGTCCGGTTCCGGTGTCGATGGTCTTCATGGTCTATTTTCGTCCGTTTAGAACTATGCATGTGTGAAAGACCTAAGGGCGTTTTTACACCTATAGTTTGATTGCTTTGGTCCGCACCAGTCAAAAATGTAGCAAACAGACGTGGGTACGGTTTGCTTTCACATATGCATAGTTCTAGATGGGCGTCACCGCCGCGGAACGTAAGCGGCGCGGTCACCGTAGCTGATCGCCGGCTCGCTAAATATGGCTGACTAATACGGTGCAGCCAGGTGGTGATTGACGCAGGTCAGAGGACGGCGCAAAACCGGGGCGCTGACGTTCTGCGCCGCTGACGCGCCTGGTGGAAATTTGGGGTAATCCAACTGGGATACCCATAATACATTAAACGAGACCGTTTCGTCCCATTTGGTTTGGTTGCTTTCACACTGGAGGGACCGTACCACAGTAGGGCGGATAAAGCAGTCCGAGACCTGCCTGAAGGGGTGGTCTCTGACCGGTTGGTTTGGTGCGCACCAAAAGAACCGAGATTGCATTCACACGTACGCAAACGAACCGAACCACACCTGCTTTCACACCTACAGCATTTTTCCAGAATAACTTTCAATATATGGCAGTTATTTACAATTCACTGCATGTTAAAATACTGTTTTAACATGGTGTACACATTTGAAATTTGAACAATATAAAGCGTAAAAAAATGGAAACTATGTACAGGCTTCTTTCCGACTCTTCCCCTCTGGTGACTAAGACGCTGATTCGCCGGGCTTCCTGCAACAGCGCGAGTGAAATTATCTGCGATACGCTCTGTGTTTTAAAGGGCTTTTTCAGGGTAAAGACTAAAGTTAGTTTAAGTGTCTAGGGAATGCATTATGTCTATGAGTGTCCTCACTACGAAATTATGTGTGTGTGTGTGTGTGTGTGTAGCATGCAGGCAGACATAAGCCTCGGTTTTGCTCCGTCTCATTTATCAAAAGAAGTAGGAAATTATGTCATGGAATTAAATAGGTTTGAGAAAATTAAGTCTACCTTAATCAGGCTTCGCTCTCTGACTAATTTCAAACTTAAATCACTTTCTATTCTCACACTTTGGTGCACTCTTTTCCCCCTGCACCAAACTAAGGACTGCAGATTTCTTATGTCCTACTTGTGTTCTGTCTTTATTGGTCACAGAGTGACCTGGAATATTAACTGTATTTTATTTTTTAAATTTATGAAATTACTTTTTATCTCCAGTAAACATGGCCGATGTTTTTTGTGTGCGCAGTCCAGCGATTGACCCGTGACACGGTTCGATTAATTCACAAATGTCACAGTGCGCATCATCCCCGCAGATTATGTATATTTCGCAGGGTTTACGCAGTTCTAGGTTTACGCCGCGTGCAGGGAGTGGCGTGGACCATATGTGTCGAAATAAAAAGTTATGGCGTGGAAGTTGCCCGTGCTTGTAGCACATCAGCCTTTTATGCACGAGAGCACATTTTATTGCATTCTATCACGGAGCTGCCGTTAACATTTTAGGTTTTTATTAACCATAGCCAATCTCCCTGTGCATATAATAGCTATTGTTGCCAAACACGACCAACATCATTTTACCCAGCATGGCCTCTTTGAGCGTACACTATTTCACCTGCCATTATATTCAGGTAATGCCAATATTCCCACATAATCTTGGCACAATATTGTTCCACTCTATTCTGTAGCATCCAGATGTTCACAAGGCTCCTTATTGGATGATTGTGCCGTGTTTTATTGTCTATTTTCCTCTAAATGGGAACATAATTGACAAAATGGACATTGCGATCAATTGAAGAAGACCTGGAACTATTGATTAAGTCCATTAACTCCCCGGGAAAACATTTACTGATGTAATAAATCAAGTGGGGATAAAAGAGCTTATTTTCCCATAGACTTTAATTCAAACTGATGTATTTCTGCAACCAGTGGAGGAGGAACCCAAGACTATGTCTATTTGTGTATATTGTCTATGATATTATGTACATGTACACATATTTAAATCTGTTGTTTCCACTTATTATTGTCCCGTATTTTCTTGTGACGTAGCACAAGTGTTTGATGCAGTTCAAGCATGATTGTTTGCTCAAACGTGGCTGTCCTGGGTTTTTAGCTGATGGAGGATGTTTTGATTGTAGCTGGTTTGATCAGTTCATCTGCGTGTGTGTTTTGATTTATAGGTGCTAATATACATTATTTTCTAAAAAAAAAAAAAAAGTATTTTGAACAGACAGCAATAAATGAATTAATAAATCAAGAATACATTTTCTGTTAAAATTACATTTTCTATCACTGAGTCTGTATTGAATTTAAATGTCAATGTTGTAATTGAAAAGGTGACGACCAGTTCTCCAGAGTGTGCTTCACTCATGGAAAAGGGCATTTGTGAAGTTTTACTTCTTGTGCTCCTCACTCACACACTTGCATCATCAGCATAAAGGCTCAAGGCCACATTATACTTCTCCGACTGCGTAATGCGTTATCCGACTGCGTCACCACGGAGACCTCTCGAGCCTTCATACTTCTGCGTCGTGGTGACGGATATGCGCTGCAATTTCCCGCCCGATCAGTAGGCGTCGCTGCGCAAGGTTGTTGTGCTTTTGGCTACAGTGAGCGTCCGAGAGAGAAAGAGAGAGAAAGACTGTTGTTGATGAAACAGTGGCCGTTTCTCACTTTTCTGTGTCACGGAACGTAGTTTTAAGAAAATTCGAGGCGAGAAATTGGCCATTTAGAGTCTAAACATGTGGTTTGTGTATTAAGATATGACGTATTTATAGCTTGGCAGCGACGTTGTCGACGGTGATCAGCTCCGCCTCTGTGGACGCTCGGTGCGCACTGTGAGCCGGCACAGAGCAGCTTCGCTCGGCCTGTCCTGAGGACCAATCGCAGCTCTTGCCGTCTCCGTTTGTCCCTTGACGGAGTGACGGACACTTAAAAAAATATTTTGTGCACTCGGAGATGACGCAGAGGCTCTTCGACAGGCTCTCCGTCGACGTAGAGGGGTCTGCGTAACCTACGCAGAGCACTTTACGCATGAGTATAAATTGGGCTTTATACTCTCTATCTGCTCCTTCACTCACTCACTCATCTTCTCCCACTTTATTCTCCACATGAGGGTCGTGGGTGCCACTGGTGCCAATCCCAGCTGAAGGTACACCCTTGACAGGTCACCAGTCCATCACAGGGCCACGTAAAGACAAACTACCATCCACCCTCACTCTCACGGTCAATTCTTTGACTTTGTTCTGACCTGGTTGAAACCCAGGCTGCAAAGACGACCCAGGTGTGTGTATCCACTACCGAATATGTGTGGCCGTCCTTCTCTCATATTCATTTCAAAATGCTTTACAGTTTCGGGCTGGTTAGTAAAACGCTACATCACAAACACCATCTGAGACAGAAGTGGCGTCTGTGTGAGTGCAGTAGCCTGGAGAAAAACTAGAACTCAAGGGCCGTGTCAGTCTAATGCAGCTACATGGTTTTGCCGTCCTTAAGGACTAAAGAAGATGGGGGGGGGGGGGGGCATCTGGAGCTGTCAGAAATGTTTCTGTAAATGCTGCATTTCTGCTTTTTATCCCCATCTTTCTTTCTACTCCATTATCTATTTCTTGCCTACATCTTCATTCATTCTTTCTCTTTCTTTGTTTCCCTTTTCTCTGGTGATTGGACATGGTGGAGCCTCCAGATAAAATAGTGGATGCCACACAGCCTTTCTCCTCTGAATTATAATGCAGGTTGTTTGTGAGGGGGGGGGGGGGTAGGGTTGAGCATTAACTTTCAAATGTCTGTGAGCTGTAATCTGCTGGAGCTGGCTGAAACCAAAGAGGGAGTGTCGGTGATCAGAGAGCTAGACGTTAGAAAGATAAGCCTTCTGGACTCCCAATTTCATCAAGCTGAGGTGGCCTCGGACCCCGCGGTCCTTTCGCACGGCCATTAACACAGATGGATAGAAGGAGTGAGTCACCGGAGTGTGAGCATGAATGAGAAAGAAAATGACAGAGAAACTTGGCTTTCAAGGTGTCAGGAGAAACGGGAATGACAGTGGTGTTTTCTCTGTTGATTGTTTGTAGTGACAGAACATCTCGTTTATGAGCAGCATCTGTGACCTGAATGTTAACTGTGACTGGTGCACACTGTGGCTGACAGCTCGTCTAACCTGAGCAAAAATAGAGAAAATGTTTTTGATTTTACTCGTGTGGAGTGAAGTAACAATTCCCAACTTCGGTTCTTGTGTATTTTTGATGGATTAATACTTAACCGTTAGTGCTCACACGCCACAGATCAACAAATTTGGAACTGTGATGTGTGATTTCCAAATTTCACAAATTCATTCTGATTTTTTTAAATTCTTTTTTGTTGTACTTTTGCTCTGGTGTACAGCAGTATAAGGGATTCTGAGATTATAGAAAAGGTCAGAATTCTGAGATTAAAGAAAAGGTCAGAATTCTAAGAGAAAAAAGTCTGAATTCTGAGATTATAGAAAAAGTCAGAATTCTGAGATTATAGAAAAAGTCTGAATTCTGAGATTAAAGAAAAAGTCAGAATTCTAAGAGAAAAAAGTCTGACTTCTGAGAGAAAAAAGTCTGAATTCTGAGATTATAGAAAAAGTCTGAATTCTGAGATCAAAGAAAAAGTCTGAATTCTAAGAGAAAAAAGTCTGAATTCTGAGATTATAGAAAAAGTCTGAATGCTAAGAGAAAAGTCAGAATTCTGAGATTATAGAAATAGTCAGAATTCTTAGATTAGAGTAAGAATTCTGAGGAAAAAAAGATCAGAATTCTAAGATTATAGAAAAAGTCTTAATTCTGAGGGGGAAAAAAGTCAGAATTCTGAGATTACAGAAAAAATGGATTAAAGTCGTGTTTTTTTCCTCGGAATTCTGATTTTAATCTCAGAATTCTGACTTTAATCTCAGAATCATGCTGTTTTATTTGTTATTTTACAGGTGTGTTTATATAGCTGGTGAAAATGAAAAATAAAATCTCTTTCATCAGATTGCCTATAGATCGTGCTGAAAAAAGAGATATAAGACACTCTATATTAGACATTCTTATAGCCTCTGTGTATATGTTGTAACAGAGTAATGGGAAAGAGCAGCCTGAATGCTCTGTGTTCTCAGGGTTAAAGTCCCAGAGTAACTCTATCCATTCATTATTATTCTCTGTGACGGTCACTGGGACAGGAAATATCTGGAAATCTACTACAAAATGTCCTCTATTCCTCCCACATGACATTTTCTCGAAATTTGACCGAGGGGCCCTGGCAAGAAAAGTTCTTGGAAAATCTCCACAGCAACGTTTGCCAAAATCTGCAATCTCACATGCAGCCCTGCTGCTGAACTTGGGGTGCACGTCTGATAGCAGCTTTTCACGCTCACATACACACCTACAGACAATTTAGAGGCTCCATTAACTTCTTGTCTTCACGCTGTTGGAGGGAAAATGGACTATCTTGAGGAAACCGGGGACACAAACACACAGAGATAAGTCCGGGTCGGCTTGCAGGTTCAAATTTATGTGAGACATCAGTGCTGCTGCGGCACCGCAGTGTCTTACCGAGTCCCAAGAGAACTTGGCAACGGAGTGTTCCTCAATAACCCAGTTCGTTCAATATTAACTGTGCTCCACCTTCTCCCAGTTTGAGAATCACTGTCCTACACAGAGTTGGATTTTTTTTCTATTCACGGTAAAGAGCGGAACCAGTTGATTAAGATTGTTTTTTTGAAACTTTTAATTTGAACAGGTGAAGTCGAGGAGACGCATTTTTATCTGGCATTCAGTGCTCTTGTGTTCCACAGAGTTTACGGTCTTTGCTGTACATTCAACATTTCACCCTGGTTGTTTTTCCATCTCTATTTATTGCCCTTTTCATGCAGTCTGCAGCATACATTAGCAGTGCAGGTCGTTTGCACATAACCTGCTTGTCAAAATGCTCAAGAGATTGATTGTTAGTGAAGCCTCGCTGTGCAGTACAAGGCGTTTACCCCCCCGGCTCTACAGTATATGCTGCAAATATTATATTAGTGTTATTCATGTGTTCACTTTGGATTTGTTCGTACAGTAATGTACAGTATAGAGAAAAGGAAGTGCCTTTGCGTTCTTTGTTAATTTGCAACTGTTTACGCGGGGTTGAAAGCTGGCGGCGGTGAAAGGAGGCAGCTAAGAGCTGCGCCGGTTAAATAGCTTTTTGTATTTTTGACAAAATGTGTCTTTTTCAGAAAAGGCTGGCAATGTGAATCATGTAAAACATTGGTTCTCAAAGTGCGGCACGGGGGCCAATGGTGGCCTCGCAGAAACACTTCTGGCGGCCCGCAATGAATTACACACCGCAAGGTAGCCGGTTTCGATCCCCGACCAGTCCGCGGCTGAAGTGCCCCTGAGCAAGGCACCTAACCCCCCCTGCTGAATGCAGGCAGCTCACTGCTCCGGGTTAGCGTGTACTTCACCTCATTGTGTGCTGTGTGTGTTCACTAATTCACGGTTAAATGCAGTAATTGGAATTTCCCCACTTCTAATCTTAATCTTAATCTTAGTTTTAATCCAGGAGGTACTACGCTTGTTAAATGTTTATTGGACATTATTGGATACAGACCAATAAGTGTAAACAAAAATACTGGGTATTTACCTGGTTTCTATATGGTGAATTTGAGTGTATTATTGTGTTATAAGCTGGTAATAAGCAGGTAGCTACAGCCCCCAATTACTAGCTATTTACCCAGTAAATATATGGTAACAGAACTTGGTATTAACCTGTAATTAGAAGGTTAATTATTATATTAACGCTTAAACAACATTAACGCTTAAATTACATTATATTAACTCTAAACTGTAGAACTGCAATCTGGTCATTAAAATTATTACAAATGGGATTTCTTTCTGGTTTTTTTCCCTTTCTTTTTCCTTTGGCGGCCCTCAGTCCAATGTTGGGGTTCGTAAATTGGCCCTCAGGTATCAAAACTTTGAGAACCCCTGATGTAAAAGCAGCAAAAAGACGAGTGGAAGGAGCTCAAGGCTTTTAGCCCTACTCTCCTGTTTTGCACCTTCACATGCAGACGTAGGGTGTCCTGACACTGGTCGAGGCAGAGGTATTGGGTGAAGTTTCAGGGCTGCACGTCAAAACGGAGGCAGAGGAGAAACAGTATTTCCCAGATTAAGTGAATCGAAGGACAACAGAACTGATTTACAGTCTCTCGTACAAACCATAGACCTCACAGTTCACGGCAGTAGATTGCACAGGACAGTATGTTAAATCTCTCACATGTCATGTCTCCTTATGTGACGATGTGTTGCGCACCATTTCACAGGGGGCAAAGTTGAACCACGACCACTTATAACTCGTGGCAAAGGGCAAAGTGTAGGAGTTAAAAATGAGAATTGGACCCAAGAGAATAGTAAAGACACAGACTAGAAGACTAGAAAATGGAGGCAAGATGAGCATTAGAAGACAATGTTAGCACTTTGTTTGAGTGGTTTTCTGCTTATGTTTCCACCATGGCTTGCAAAAGAAAGAAATATATATTAATGTAAAAAAATGATTTGAGGAGGGAGGAGAAATAAATAACAGGGCATGAAAAAGGAAAAGACAGGGAAGCGTCGATGAGTTGCTCCTGAAAGCCGATGCAATAATCTCTTCTCTGCGTTTCCCCTCTCAACTTATCAGTGTATGTGAGCGGCACGAGCAGCAAAGCATGAAATACAAAAACACATCAAATATGCAAAGGGTATCTTTAGTTTTCTCCTGCAGGTTGTGTCCCAGTGGCAAACACATTTGATCTCGCTCCTCTCCTATCAGTACGTACTGGAGACCAATCCACTCGTGTTTACTTAGTTCTTGTGTTTCTCTGTGCTTTCATTCAATTTTCCCCCCCCGTTTTATACCTTTCTTCTTCTTCTCCTCCTCTGCATTTATGTGTTCACGTTGCTCTTCTTCTTCTCTTTTTTTTTTTTACCTTTTCTCCTTTCATTTCCGTGTTTCTTCTACACTCCCGTATCATTTCTTGCCTGTCATCATTCGTCCTCTCAATTTCTCTGCACCACTCTCCTCTTGTTTTAACATTTGATTTGTTTTTCTGTCAGCACTCTCTTCTCTTAACTCCCACATGGCCTTGCCCACTTCCTCATACCCCCCCCCCCCCCCCTCCCCCTCTTCTCCTAACCTATTCCCTTTCTCCCTTTTTCTTCCTTCAGAGTGAGAACCTTCCCTAAGGATTCAGCCTTACTGGGCAGGGACACCGTTCGGGCTCTGATGTACTACGCCTTGAAGGTCTGGAGCGACATCGCGCCCCTCAACTTCCACGAGGTGGCCGGCAGCGATGCGGACATTCAAATCGACTTCACCAAGGCCGACCACAACGACGGATACCCCTTCGATGGGCCAGGTGGCACCGTGGCGCACGCGTTCTTCCCCGGGGAGAGATTCACCGCCGGAGATACGCACTTCGATGATGACGAGGCGTGGACCTTCAGATCACCAGGTGAACGCACAATTGCAGTCAGTAAATCACAGAGTCTGTGCAAATAATATGCGGCATCTATTTGCCGACAGCTGCAGCACAACACAGGAAAAAAAACTCCCACTTTTCCACCGACAATGTGTTTACACCCGTCGGAAATGTCATATTTCTGTGTGATTTTGCTGTGCTCATACTAAAATATCCACAAAATAGTGGAAATTACAGGCAGAGATGCACCGCACGACGGAAATAACAGACAGAGCTGCTGAAAGAAATTGGTGCCCTTTCAAAATAATCCTTAATCCAATTCCCCCACAAAAAAGTTCTCCATCCAATAACAAAAATGCCCCGATGTTACTTTATTTTACCTTTAAAAATGTTTGAAATTGAAATTCGAAATTGAATTTGGGAAATTTGGGGATACATCACAGTTCCAAAATGTGCTTGGCTTGTTTTTATGAACACATTTTTTTTTTATTGCGATATAAAATGAATCATAACTTTGACTCAACAACACATAAGAAGATGTGAGTTGTAAGGGTTAATGAAATACTCCAAATCTTATGATTATACAGTGTATAATAAAACTAAAACACATATACTGTATATATATGTATAATTTGGTTTTTGAGTGTTGTTTGAGTGATCTGAAAAACCATCACAAGCACTTTGTTTTGCATCAGTGGCCAAAGAAATTAATCAGAACTTTTGATTGTAAAAAAATAAATGAATATATATCCTGTTATGATGCGACTTCAATAATATCCCTGTGCATTAAATCGTATTAGCGTTTATTGCACTCAGGTGTGAGCAGAACTCTCAGTTGGGGGAGATCTCATAACGACGTCTAATAACTTAGCTGCATAATAATATATATGTTAAGTCCGTCTTCATTATACTTAATAGCGCACAGGCTGTTTGGCCCATTCCTGGGAAACACATTTTTTTTTTTGTGCATTTTGGCCTGAAGTTGTTTGAGCTAATGGATCCTGATTGATCTGGCCAAATGTTCTGCATCAAACGGTTTTTCAAAGATCTCGCTGAGGGAAATCTGCCAGTTTGAAATGAGGACGTGGTGACGGCTGCGGCGCTAAATGGTTCTCAATCAGCTCTGTCAATCAAAAAACAGACGCGCTTATACTCGGAAAAAAAAAAACACAGTAATCCGGTGTTTATGGACACAGATTGACTTTCACTCGCTTCCACTTTGCCCTCTCGCTGAACTGTGTGTGATCACGTCACGAGAGCCTGTAACGCCATGTATTTCATTTGCCCGAGTGCAAATGAAATTATTAGTCGCACAACCCACGACTGTGACCATTTTTGGCGACATTCCCCCAAAACTTCTGCTCTCTTGTCGCCTCCCATCATCCTCAAAGGGAAGGAAGGAGGGCAGAAAAGGGCGGTGGGGAGGTAGAGTTGGTGATGATGGGGGGGGGGGGGGGGTAGTGTTGTAAAGCTCACTCATCCAGATGAAATGTGTGGATGGAGTGATCTCGCCACACTGATTAGATCATCAGGCAGTGGCTGTTTCTGTGCAGTCGCACGAGTGACGGCACAAATCATGAACTCTTCCCTGACTTTGCTTTCTTTATTCTTCCTTTCATGTCGACGACTTCACTTAAGATATCCATCACTCTCATCTGCTCACTACTTCAACCAATCTTTTTTTTTTCTTTTGGATGAGATGTAATGGTAAATCAATATAATATCATATATCTAACGTACAGAAACAGTTAAAAGAAGCAGTTGCCGATTTACCTCAAAAAAGTATTGGAACTTTATCAGTGAGATCTGAAGTCCAGGGTTTTGAATAGACATTGTTCATTTCAAGTACAGTCAATTTAGACCCTATCCACATGGAAACTGAAGAAAATGTAAACGCTCTCTTTCTTTGTCAGTTTGAAAAAGTTTTCCGTAAACACCGCCACAGTTACCGCTGTGGCAGGTCTCTGAAAACACGGACAAACTGACTAAAAGAGATGTCTGTCTTTTGTGTTTTATCTCTACGCTTCTCATTTAGTCTGTTTTTATATTTAGCAATATATTTTATATTTACTACCTTTTATCATGTTGCACTAATAAGGAATGCACTCAATATTCCATTTTATCCTTTTCAGTCACACAAAACCACCCAGATTGACTCTAAACACTGTAGTACATATGCCAGGCCTGTAAGCGGCACTGTAAGTGCCGCTTACACCACACAGAGAAGAGAAGAAGACGCTGAGTATGTGGGTATGGCTTTATATACATTAAAATGTTAAAATGTCACCGTAATAGAGACAGAATGGGAAAGAAAATCAAAACGATCACAAAGCGAACAGACCAAACAATCTCCAAACACAAGAAGAAGAACTGTCGGCCACTTCGCTTAGAGTTAAAAATCTCCAACTTCTACTCGGGACATTTCTATAATTCTATTTTGGTTTAAGGAGGAGGGAAAAAAATCACGAGAAATGCAAGAAAATCAGAATGGCGATACAAATTAAATCAGCTCCCAAGCTTCATGGTAGAGATGATACAACTAAAACATCTGAATGACACAGCAGCCACAACCCAAATACCTTTAACAATAATAAATTTAACATTGACACAAATAGCAAAAACAGGTTAACTCAGCGTTGAGGCCCCCACATGTTTCATTATCCCCCCCTTTTCAATTGAGTTTAGCTGCACTTACATTTAGAGACAGAATAGATTTCAGATTAGGTAAATACACCCAAAGCAAAGGTTTCACCGACATTGACAAAAAACAACATGGAGCTATACGTTTCCTATGTACTACAGGAAAATGGAGAGGATTGGAGAAATGTTTTTCAGACTAAATATAATACAAAGTTGTTGAAATAGACACTTGTTCAGTGAACACACACTCCACCGTCTCCACTGCCTCCTCTCGGGCTGCAGCGCCTCACCAAGGACAGATTGTCTCTGTAGTCCTGACACAACAGGGAATACAAATGAGGACCCAAACCGTAGTGTACGAAAATAACCTGCTCGCGTGTAATCCTCACCCGCTCACATTCACACCTGCACACTTTCTACCTTATAGTTGTGTGTAATTGCTGTGTTTTATTCGATCCGCTTGTTTTTATTTTCCGAGAGCTGATGGAATTTGGAATGAGACTTCCCTTCGAATTTGAAAAGTGATACGTGCAGGTGTTTCTGACACATGACACCTGTTACACTCTTAGAAATAAAAGTGCTAAGTAGAACCATATAAGGTTCTCCGGCTTGTCCTCATAGGAGAACCCTCTTTGGCTCCAGGTAGAATCTTTTTATAAAGGTTCCACCAAGAACCCTTTTAAAACCCTTTATTCAGGAAAGGGGTTTTAAAGGGTTCTCTGGATCAAAATGGTTCTTACTGGAACCATTAGTGTTACCAAGAACCCTTGAAAATGGTTCCAGGTAGAACCTCAGCCATTGTAGAAGGAAGTTAGTTGTCTTCGATTTGTTTAGTCATCGTCATTGGTCGTGTATTTTACGTGACATTCTTTTACCTTTCGATGTCTCAGTGTTTCCGAATCTCTGTTGCTGTTTGACACACAAAAAAAAAAAAAAAACAGTCGCCAAAATAGCAACTGTAAGCTGAAAATGTCAGGTTCCTATGAGGTGACGTCCTGGCAAACTTTTCCAAACATAGTATCTACGGATATTTCGGGGTTTAATGTCTCCCTTGGCCACAGTAATAGAGGACGAGGCGAATTAGTCATTTTAATGAGAGCGATCAACGCTCAACATGCACATTTTCCCCTCTAAAAGAGTTGCCCTCGTATCTGTTTTTGCCAGAGCATGATTCTTGGCTTCGTGCCGCCCGACAATTATGATAGGTTTGGAGAAATATAAGCAAACCACAGCGTCTTTGTCGCTGCTGTGGAGATGAGTCGGGGCTGCGAGAGCCTCACGAATCAGTCTCAGTCACAGGTATGATAGGTGTGAGAGATGCTTTCCTGACTTTATATGCTGCTCATGGTTGACTGATGTCTGCATTTAGTCTTTGTTCCTGCAGAACTGGAAATAGAAGCTAAGCAGGGCAAAACTAATTGTTACCGCCACACTGTGTTTACCACCCGTCTGCAGAAAACCAAAAGCCAACACGCGAAACAAATCGGTGCCAGAACTTTGGAGTTATGTGGGGATGCCACAACTCCTTCGGCTGATTGTGACGCCTCCTCCTTCCAGGAGAAAAAGACCTGCACATCTTGGCAGCCCCGTGCCTCTTTTCTAACCCACGTCTCTATCTCACCTCACACTCAGACTCTGCGAACAGAGACTTTTTTTTTGGATGAAAGATGAAGTGTACTTCCAACTTCCAAAGCTGTAAGCAAAACAGGGAATCTTTAGGCAAACTTGAAGCAGCAGCAGCACTCACACTGTCAGTCTTTGTACCAGAACCACAGCTTTTACTGTGTACGAAAGCGTGTGCAATGAACAAATCGCACCAAAATGTTGTTTGTTGTTGTTGTTTTTTTTGTACAATATAACTGGCAGTTACTAAATTATACATTTAGTTGAAATAAAAAATAGTTATTTGGCACAAACACCAGTTAGTGATCGTGAATTTGACCTCTGTATCCTTTTTACACACCAAGCCGGGTGCAGGAACAGTGAGTACCAATAGGGGGCTGGATGCCTTGCCCAGGGGCACCCCAGGTCTCTCCATGGCCGGGATTTGAGGCAGCAACCCTTTCGTTTACAAGCTCAATTCCATTCCTCTTGACCACGGGTTGACCACTCAAAGTCTGCTACACTACACTTTTGTTATTCACCTCTTTCTTTCACACATCTATCACATAGATGTGTGATGTGTGTCAGACGTTGCCAGCACAGCTGTCAGGAGCCATGTGGACGCAGTGGCATGTTGACAAAGAGAGCTGGGGATCAAACCCCGTCTACCACTGATCCACAGCCAACCCAAAATGAATTGGACTGGACTTTCTTGGTCCAAAATAAGATATAGAACAATTTCAGTTGTATTAAAAAGTCTCATATTAGTTAGTTAGGACTATCAATAATTCGATTTTTCATGGAAAAGGTCATGGCCTGGTCCAAAAAAAACACACATCCCACTCTCACACACGCTCTTTCTGACTGACAGCCAAACACAGACGGGGGGGCTGTAACACTTACTGACAGCGCGGATAAATACTTAATGGATGTGTTTGACCATTGTGGAAGCCTGTGTGCGCCCGAAAGCCAGTACAGCGTTGAGTTCAACTGTTGTCCACAAGGCAAAAAAAGAAGATCCGCAGGCCCCATTTTGACCTCATGTGTGTGTGTGCTTATTTCTCTGGCACAAAACACTGACCTTGACAAGACTAGTAGTCTTCTCGGAGACCAAAAACCTGGTGTGTGGAACCGGTTTAGGGCTAAGATTTTGTGTGTAACACTTTGTGGACGCTGTCCAAATGAATGGAAGTCAATAACAGTGTACTGAGAAGAATGGCTGTGCATATGTGTGTGTGTGTGTGTGTGTCTATGCGCCTGTCTGTCCCAGCTGGTGAGTCTGTGATGGGGCCAGGACCTGGCTGCGTCTCCCTCCTTTGTCTCGCACTGTCAGGACTGTGAACCATATGCCACAGGACAGCAGCTCAGTCTGCTTCAATTAGACCTCCAGCAGGGACGCAGCAGCGGTAGCAGGACATGCAAACCACGCCGTAGTTCTGCCGTGTCGGCGTGTGTCTTTGCCTCAGCTTATGGAGGCAATGGGAGGTTTGACAACAGCTGTGAGGATATAAGTTTGGTTAATGACAGCAGGGACTGGAGGAGGGAAGGAGGGATGTAATACGTTAAAAATGCAACAACTTGGCTGGAAAAAATATGAGAATGTTTTACTGTTGCTCAGCAGCCATTTTGACATGTTCTGTCCAAAGAACTTAGTTTGAATTAGAGCAGCAACAAACCATAATTTGCATCATCAGTTAATCCGTAAAATGTCATAAAACGGAATCGTTTTTTTTCTCAAACCTGGACATGATTCTGTTAGTCTTCTTTTGTCCAATTATATATATTCAAAAAAATCTGATTTAATTCATTATTTGTTATATGGAGCCACGAAACTAGAACATATTCACATTTAAAGGAGCTGTACGATCTGAAAACTTGTTTTAATTCCTCAAAAACACTCAAAATAGTGGAATTCTTGTGTCAGCCCTAGTTTGAATGTTTTCGTGCTTCCCTTAAAGTGTCAGTATAAGAATATACAAATTTTCACTCTCCTTCAGTAGAACATGATATCAACTTTTGTGAATATATTGGAAAAATAAATGATAACATGCTGCACATTCACCACTTTGATTGACAGCTAGGTATCGACTAATAGGAATCTGGTTGTAGGCGACGTCTGTGACTTGCGTTAGCCAAACGTCAACACGGCAGTGACCGAATTGTGAAATTTCAAGGCTCCAAAAACATAATATTCTTAGCTTTTTCAGCCAAGTTTTTTTTTGGGGTATTTTGCTACTTTTTCATTTGTGCGTGTTGAATGAGTGACAATGATACACACTTGAATCATTTGGTAAGTGGCGTTCGCCGTGGGGGGGGGGAAAGGTAGAAATATGAGTGGATTGTGATGTGAAACATGCCACTGAGACTCAGTGGAAACTCTCATCCGGCGATTCAAGCTATTTTTTTTGTTTTCACCAGTATTAAATAGCACAGGCTGCTATTTTTAACTCTTTAAATCGTGCTCCTCAAATGGCTTTAATCAGCTCCCCGAAGGCGGCCACGACCTGGTAGAATGCCCTCCTTTTCCTGTGGAGTTCAACTCACCACAGGCTCTCCGGTGTTTTGTTTTTTCGCCGTTTCCTTTCTTTTGAATCTGCGAGACTGAAGCGCTGAGGCATAGAGAGGGGGGAATAAGATACGATGAACAACTCTTAATTTCTTCACGTCACACTCTGCCAGTTTCACCTTGCCGCTATCTCGCCATGTCTTCCTCCAATTTCTCAACGTCGGCTCGTCTCTGAGGCATTGTGTCGCTCATGTCGGTATCCGCCCTGTATCAGCTCAGCTCTGCCCCCCCCCCCCCCCCATACAGAGCCACCGCATTCGTAATGTGTTGTTCTCCGCGACTTATTTTGAAAAGCTCAGTGGTCCCCTGAGAAGATGTAAACTTGTTAGGTCAGCGTCGAAGGTAAAGAGGTGCTTCACATAATAGCAGAGTACTGTAATCATCTTTAGAAAGAAGGAAAAGAGCCTTATCGGGCAAAATCCTTAGCTGAGTAATTGCATTTGCTAAATCCTTCCCCTCCATCTCCGAGCACATTGTTCACAGCAGGACCCTGAAACTGGGTCCGCGAGAGGGCCTTCCCCTGATGTGTATGATGCTGAAATCGTGGAATATTAAGCACCATATTTAGTCGATCGGTTCAGCCCTGCTGTGTGATTGATGGCCTTGGTGTTTGTTAGAAGCTGTGAGAGGTGGAATCTCAGTCATATCAAATAAGCGGAGGTCTCTGGATGGAAGTGCTGTTTATTTTTGTTTTGCCTTTGACCGGCACCAGATTGCTTCTGTTAATTATCATATTATCAGCAATCTGCTTATGCAGACTGATTACCTCGACCAAATCCTAAGCATCATTAAAGGTGCCATATGTGAGAATGTGGCCAAAAACGGTTACTACATTCGATATCTGGCAGTTATTCATCCGTTTAAGAATTACGGTACCGAGGAGCTGATGTCACAAACGCGTGAATCGTTGTCTGCGGAAGTAAAAGCTATATTTCTCTGCTTTCTGGCATCCATTCATCCGTCCGTCCATCCTTCTTCTTCCACTTTATCTTCTGCATGAGGGTCTCGCAGTGTGCTGTGCCAATTTGAGCTGACATAGGTTGAAAGGCGGGGTCACAGCCTGGACAGATCGCCAGTCCATAGCCAAATCCTGTCAGCGACAGCAGGTGAATTTCTCAAGAAATAACTTTTTTTCTGTGCTCCTGCAGTCTTGTTTACACTGAATTCTACACCAAGAAAGGCAGACTGGTGTCATTCAGCTAAAGTAAATGAAAATGAAAAAAAAACACTCACTATTTGATTTGTAATGTAGCAACACTCGCAGTGGTTTTTGTGTGCAACAGAAGTTACACACCGGAGCTTTAAACTCGTACTTTATATTACGTTACATCCTGTCTCTGTCCACAAGTTTCTGCACTTAGGCAACAAAGCAGACAATAACATTTTTTTAAATGAACACTGCAAAACAACACAGAGCCAGAGTATAGCACAGGGGACCAGACTTCACGACTTCAGGGTCAATAAACCGACCACAAAGTTATAGGAGATGTAAGCATAATAAGGCATTCTTATTTTTTCTTATCTAAATGGTACATTATATCATCAGTTTAGTTCACAATTTCCTGTGTACCAGTGTTGTGTACTCTATTGGTGAAAACAAAAGTTAGGCCACCAAGTCCAAGGCACTTACTGAATATTAATAATTACGCATTCTGTCAATGTCATTAATGAGAACAGATGTATTAGGAGTTATTATGTCACGACTTGCTCAACAAAGATTATTTCACAGAGTTGGTGCACAGTCACTGAAACTGAAATAAACAGCTGAACGGGTTGTGATTCGACTCACGATCGCTGACTTGCCGCAGTGCTGTCGCTAAATACGCCAGACTCCTCTGTTAAATATTGAGATTTGACACATTTCCTTTGCTAAATGTTGGAGATTAACGGATGTTTTCAGGATTTTTAAGTTTACCTTTTTTAACCGATCTACAGTTCGGTTTGATTCCTGCATCAGACATCGCACTCACGACTCTTCCAGTGAAGATACTTGTCTGTCAACGTCACATTTTAGTATCAGCTCAGCTTTGCTTGAGTTGCAAGGAAAAGTGGCATAAGAAGCAATCGTGAAATGTGTCAGAAGTGAATTCTACTGCTTAATATACACGGTTGTTCAGATGTTTGATGGGATAACGTTGTCTACACGAACGCTTCCTCAGTCAGGACTGATAGAATTGCTTGGTAGAACCTGTTGTGGTGCTGTGGTCATGTTCTGTATCTCAAGTGGATAAACATGCTGAAAATGATGCGGTTGCCATAGTAACCATTGAAAACTAAAACTGTGATACTGGGAATCTGATATTAATGAATTACTTGTTGTGTTCTCTTGGACTCGCAGTAAAATTCACGGTAAAATTGAAAATCCCCTCCACTTCATTGGTAATCAGGGCCAATCATCAGGTCGCCTTGGCTGCTCTGTAATTATTCCACAACAAGTGATGCTCACCTGAAGAACTGGAGAGTCTGTCACAGCCAAGGTGAATTCATTTTGTAGCCAACGCAATCCACACAAACGGCCACAATAGTGGCTTTACAACCATTTTCTATTTTATTTTCCGTTTCTTTCCAATTCTCTCGTGAGATGCAGCACCTGAAACGCCTTTATGCCCCAGCTTATATATCATGTTTGTGTTTTGTTACATCGTGGAAGGACACTGTGTACAGAGAGGAGAAATAACAACATTCTGAGTAATTACCTCTGTGTAACAATGGCAAAGTCCTTTTTTTTTTTTTTTCTTTTAAAGAACCGGGGAGGACAAAGGCAACCACAGCATTGTTTAATTGCGTGAAGTTATTCTTTGCCTGATATTTTCCTTTTAATCAACTCTCTTGTGTGCCGACCACAGTGTCTAAATCAACCTTTTCTTTGCCACTTGAACAAGTGGAAACAGATATTTCTTTTTACCGTAACTGAAATGAGGAATCGCCGCTGAAAGCCTTAATTGGTATAAAATAGCCCTGGCAGTAGATTTTACAGTTATATTAACAGCAATAAAAGGGAATGCAGCTCCAGAGAATATTGCACGGGGAAAATATGCAGCGTATAAATATGATGCAATGCAGTTAGAGCAAGTTTAACCGTTATTCTGAAAGAGAGTGGAAATAAAACAACTTATCAGCAATCAAAGCGTAATGTGCAACTGCATAAAACAAAATAAACACAAGACACATAGTAATATGTGAGCGGGGGAGGGGGGGGGGGGTTTACACAATAACAAGCCTCATTAACTACTCCACTGAGTGTGATAGGGAAAAAAAAAAAACTCCTGGTAAAATATGATGTGATGAGAAGTGGAAGAAAACACAGAGCAGGCCACGATAAATTAGATTTTCCCCGTGAAAGCAACGTAAGACACTGAGATATTGATTAAAGGCACTGAACGGAGGTAACAACCACAGATGATGTATAAGGGAGGGACAAAGCTGTTTATGTGCTTCACAGTTCCTTCCTGGAAGAGAAGGTTTTTTAAATGGTGTAAAAAAAAAAGGCTGTTTGGATTGCACTTTACCGAGGCCTGGAGAAGCAGATATTCTGAAGAATCGGCACGGTGTTGGCCAGGGAATGCTGGCTGCTGTGGTGTTTGTTTGGTCTTGGGGGGGGGGTCGAAGACGCCTGCCTGTCAGTGGACAGGCAAGCGTGTCCCAGCTGCTACATTAAGTGCATCCCCCCCCACTGAGCTCCGTTCAGTGATCGAATTAAAGTTGTGATCTCGGAGGGAAAGGGAACTTAAATGATCTGCGTTCATCCGTCTTGTCACTCAGTCGCATTCAGTGTCATTTTTTATTCATGGTGTCATGTCGTACCATCTTCCTGAGCAGCGAGCGCATGCTGTCAGCTTGGAGGACGGCTGTAACAGCTCCTCTGAAGTTGAAACTCGTCCTGTAATTGTAAAAAAAAAAAAAAAGTGTTTGGTAAATAAGACGTCAACGCACACTGCACTACGGAAATGTGCTGTTGCATAGAAGCTGCTTGCAATTACGCACTGGATTCCAGTGGTGCTGTGTGAGGAGGCCACAAAACAGTCTGATGCACTTCTAATCTTTATATTTTGAACTAGAATGTGTTTTTACGGTTATCCGACTTGTCTATGAATCATTTCAATAATAAATGACTACTCATCTATCAAAATAGTCTTTAGTTGCAGCCCTTATCGTCCTTAAGAATTAAGCCGTTCCTTATGTAAGGGATTTGCAAGTTACAAGGTCCACAAACAGTGTTAAACTCCAGGTTCACATCCACTGCATCAAACAGTACGTCAACATAGTGGCCCCGTAAGCCTGACCTCGGGGCATCCAGGAAGGAATGTGTAAACATCATTTCCTCACAAAGGTCGTCTTGCGCAAAAGATCAAAGCTGTGGAGCCCTGTGATCCTGATCCTTTTGAGGACCGGAGCAGGAATGGCACAGGAAGTTTAGAGAGTGGCAGTGAGAGGATGAAAGTGAGCAGATGAGACTGAAGAGTCCAGAAAGATTGTGTCGTTTACGACTTTTAAAATTCCAAAACTCGGCAGAAAGAAGAAAACATCATGGATGCAAGCTGCCATTAAACCCTATAGAACATTGGTTCTCAAAGTGCGGCCCGGGGGCCAATGGCGGCCCGCAGAAACATTCCTAGCGGCCCGCAATGAATTACAGTTGATAGTTTTAATCCAGGAGCTACTAAGTTTGTTAAATGTTTATCGGACATTACTGGATACAGACCAATAAGTGTAAACAAAAATATTGGGTATTTACCTGGTTTCTATATGGTGAATTTCAGTGTATTATTGTGTTATAAGCTGGTAATAAGCAGGTAGCTACAGCCCCCAATTACTAGCTATTTACCCAGTAAATATATGGTAACAGAAATGTGTTACTTGGTATTAACCTGTAATTAGAAGGTAAGAACAATGGCCAAAATACTGGGTAATTACCCAGTAAATTCTAAAGCGTTATTATATTAATGCTTAAATTACATTATATTAACGCTTATATTACTTAACGCTAAACTGTAGAACTGCAATCTGGTCATTAAAATGATTACAAATGGGATTTCTTTCTGTTTTTTTCCTTTGGCGACCCTCAGTCCAATGTTGGGTTCCTAAATTGTCCCTTTGAGAACCCCTGTTATAGAAGAAGAAGAAGAAGACAGGAAGTTTAGAGGTCCAATGAAACAAGCCCTCAATTTCAGCAAAGAAAAAAGCAATTTAATAGCTCATTGTTGAATCCAGCAGAACAAATGTTAAGCCTTTAACGTAAAAAAATTCAATGTTCTGTAGAGATTCATAAGTCAACTCTGTTTCTTCCTCTGTTTGCCGTCCTAAAAGATACGGGTTCGTCGGCCCAATTCTCTCTGCTCCGACTTTGTCATGGTGGACCGTAGAAAAGATGATATGGTTTCTGTTCTGTTCTGAGCCCCAATTCTCTCTACGCTTCCTTTTGTTCACCTTTCCTCTCAACACCGTGTGCTCCTGTAGATTAGAGTTGGCATTTGCCTTGTGAGTGCCCCAGGTGGGCACTGTAGGCGCGAGCGTGCACCCCAAGGCCGAGGACGGCGTAAGGTAAACCCAATGCAGACGCGAGCTTAGCCACTAAAGAATTCTGAGCTAGCTTGGCTAGACATAGCACATGCAAATCTCCAAGCCCCGGGTTTTGTCTTGCTTTGCAGGGCCAGACAAGGGGCTACGGTGTTCTTTTTTTTTTTTTTTCATTCCTTTTTTTAGTTGAACACGGAGTGCAAATGTGATTTCATAGCCTGGAGGCTCTTTAGGCGTCTTTCTGCACTCAGGTTTTGATTGGCAGCCCAGGGACTCGGGCAGCATTACCATAGTTATCTCGCCACACCACATGACTAACAGCACTCAAAGCCTCCTGAGCTGTCTGTCATGCCTCATAATTTGCACCATAAGCAGATGAGTTGGAAAAAAGGATAAAATACCTGAACAGTTCGTTCGACTGGGTCATTTAAGCACATACTTGGCTTATAGAAGAAAGGTGACATTGGAGAATCTCACCACTTTGTCGTCCCATGATAGTTCACCAAAAAAAAACAAAAAAAAAAACTTTCATGCTCTGTTCATACTCCGTTTAATTCTGTATTTCACAAGTATTTCAGCAAATGAACACAAAGACAGCTAGGGTTATTTGTATGCTGCGTTCTTCATCTGAAAACAGGCTCTGTGAAGCAAAACTATCAGACCTGACTGACTCAGGGCAAGATTTATTCCGTCAGGGGGTTTTTTGAGCAGCAGATTCCTTCTCTGAGAGGTTCTGTGTGTAATTCTGTGTGTTCTATTCTGTTTTCAGTCATATTCTAAGCTGTTTGCCACTGTCTCACTCTATGAGCACAATGTTACTGTTGCTTGCGTCTGTCTTAACATAAAATGAATCACTTCCCGTGTGAACGTCAACGGGCGAAAACGCTGCTATTCTGAGAAACACAGACCGACAGTTTTCAGCGATTCTTCTCTATTTTGAAAGACGATTCAAATTCAAACAGAAGCCTGACATATGACCCCTGATCTTTAGGTCGTGTTCGTCTGTTGACAGTGTTTTGTTTTCTCTTTGTCTTTCGCTCCTTCAGACTCCCATGGGATGGACCTGTTTGCGGTTGCGGTCCACGAGTTCGGCCACGCCATTGGCCTGGTCCATACCTCGGCCATTGAGTCCATCATGAGACCGTACTATCAAGGACCTGTAGGAGATCCTCTGAAATACGACCTCCCCTATGAAGACAAGGTCCGGGTGTGGCAGCTCTACGGTATGAAGATATGTTTCCCTATCTTAAAATAGAAGTAAATAGCAAGTATGGCTTTAAAAAGACGTCAATGTTGGCCTTTGTTCTTGTTTTTCATACATGTAAGTGTTCCCTGTGCACTTGGAAATGTTAAATTACTCCGTCTGCCGAAAATGATGGCAATGATGACTTCTTGTATAACTGTATATGTGTCTGTTGCCAGGTTTAAAATGAAATATGACTTAAGACACTCACACATGCAGTCAGAGAGTCTTCCTCTCCTCCAATGACCATGACTCTAGAGCCTCTTTTTGGAATTACTCACGTTTTCCCCCGTGCAGTAGTGGAAGGAAGGAGGCAGTTACTTGTTTCAGCAACAGAATACTGAATACACAGATACCTCCTCATGCAGGAAGCCGTTGATGAGTTCTGTAGAGTGAGGTTATTGATTTAATGGAAGCACGGATGGAGTTAATTGGGCTCCTTTGTGGCATTTGACCTTATAACACCCTTCCCTGATACAGGAAATAGCAGAGAATGACACCTATAAAGAGGAGAGTGAAGTGCAGGGCAGAAGAATGTAATCAAAGTGAGGTGGAGTGAAGTCAGGAGTCGAGCAAATATGGTAACTATGAGTGAGTAGTTAATTCCAACATGGTCTCCAAGAAATGTGTTGATTTTCTTTTGTTTTGTTTTGTTTTTTTTGCAAATCATCAGGATGGTAAATTGATTAAGTCTAAATTTGATGTACCCCTCTAGGTGTCAGAGACTCGGTGTCTCACACGAACCGACCAAGCAGCTCCTCCCAGACGGCTGAGCCTCCCGTCCTGCTCGACCTCCCTGAAAACAGATCCACTGTCCTGTGAGTCAAAGATCCTGAGACTAGCATCGTCATTTACATGCAACAAATAGAAACTGTGTATTTCTTTAAAAGAAAAAATCGATTTCACCCTCTTCTACCGTGCCTCGGGCTCTGTCTCAAGGACTTTAACGTTTGTGCCCGGATTAAATGCAGTGACTCTGCCTCAAGTTTTCAATATGATCAATATGAGAGAATGATGCTGCTCCTGCCCGAATGGCACATTTATAAAAATCGAATGAAATGACAGTTTTGGTGCCAATAACCTTCTTCTGCATGTATTGTAGGATGCATCTCATCAGGACAAGTTGCTGCTCTGTATGTTGTCGTATGCTGAAGCGTTAATATTGTTCTTCATGGGAGATAAGGGACCGAGACCCTAAAGCCTGATTCAGACACCTGGATTAAATAGGTGTGGCCAAATACGTTTGTCCATACAGTGTATATTTATTAACTGCCCAAAAGTGTAAAACTGACATTAAACAGTATCTTTATCATGGGAAAAACAAATTTGAATAGGTCTGGAATGAATCTCATTACAAAATATTACAATTTCTCTGATGGTTCCCTGTACAGCCACATAATTATATAATGATCGTTTTCTTATTTTGTTTCTCCACTTCCACTGGAAAGCAATGTAATGAAACCATGCAGGAATACTCACTATTTATTGTAAAACCAGTGTTTTTTGGATCTTGATGTTAGAATCGTGCCAACAGGAGCCAACAAAACAAATTAGCTAAGACTTTTGGAGCCTGCCCATCTAATTACATAAGTCCCTAAAGCAAGTCGATTGGCCTGTGAGTGTTATTATTTTTTTTTTACTTTTCAAAGATGATTAGACTTCTTTATTCATGTTCATGTTTTGATTGTACGTAAACAACCACACTGTTTCGGTGAAATAACTTGAGACACAGACACGTTCACTGATAACAAGGGACAGAAGGAAAAACTCAGGGCTCATGGTTATAATACATATGCCTAATCTCACATTTGTAACCAGCCTACTCTCCTGCAACAATGCAAGTTTTTAAGCTTGCATTGTGTCATTGAGAAAAATCTGAATATAGAAAATACATTTTCTCTATGGACTTTGATGCGGATAGTGAGCTGTTTACATTATTTTTCCCAAGAACATTTTTGAACCATTTACTCTTACATGTCTGTCATTCTCTATTGATGCATGTTGCACACTGAACACCTTTGTGGCAAAAAATGTACACATACAAAAAAAAAAACGCTATTAAATCATTTTTTATTAATCAAAGTTGCTCAAATCTACGAAACACTCAATTGATTTCAGGAAAACGCCTTAAAACCCTCAAATACCAGTTTAAGTGTTAAGTGTTCTGATATCATTCTGATATAAGTTTTATGATGATGTACTTTGCTTTAGGCCATCATAGCTAAAACAGGCAGTGCTGGGATTTTTACTCCCCCCCCCCCCCCAGTTTCAGTTGAAGATCAAGCTTCATTAATCATTTCCCTCTGACTCCATCAGGTCATGATGTGTGAAAAAGCTGGATTAGCCATGACAAGGGCCCCAGAACTAACCGCCGAGCAGTGGTGTAGTGCTAACAGAGATCTGAATAGCGATCTTTGTTGGTCATATAAGGCCTGGCAGGCTCCCGTGTTCTCTGAGCATCATTGGCAGGCTGGCCACATCACTGCTTTAAATCCGTTAAAAACCTCGGGGACAAACGCGCAAATTGAGGGACCTTAGCGCGTCGGCATGATAGCGTCTCCCCGTTTGTTCAGCCTAGTTTTCGGTTCACAGTCGCAGTGGGTGAGAGTGTAAACACAATCTGGATGCATGTACATTTTAAACGCAAGTCTCTTTGTTATAATCCAATAAAATCATCTGCAATTTCGTAGGAATCATTTTACATAATGACACAGAGGAGCAGCATTGTTTGAAATGTTGTGAATGTCCAATTTTCCGAGAAGAGCTCATCTGTTTCCCTCTCCTAAAAATCTTCTGTCTTATTTTCTTCACGGTTTCTCAGGCTGGCGCAGGATGCCCCAGACAGATGCTCCAGTCACTTTGATGCAGTGGCCCAGATTCGAGGGGAGGCTTTCTTTTTCAAAGGTACAGCGGCACAGACTGACAAAGAGAGAGAGAGAGAGACACACACAGAGAGCTACAGAGGCATGTGGGAAAAAAAATAAAAAAGGAAATTAGCTAAACGAATGGAAGTAAGAGAGAGAAAATAATTAAGAAGAGGGCAGGCGTGTAGATGTAGCCAGCTGAGCCAGTTAAACTCTACTAACAGACTGCAGTCCACAAATTACATCAGGCGTTCATGCTTGCCCCTCTGGAGAAATCACCCCCAAACTTCATTCTGACAACAAGAAGCTGACTCACTTACCCTCACTTGTGTGTGTCACACTGAGACTTTTTCATTAATTCAACCTCATGTGTGATTTTGACACTGGCATTCACATTATTTATTGAATGATTGGATGAATGTGAAAATGTGAACTATGCAGGGTTTTTTTTTACACTAATGTTACACTAATTGGGACATTTAACTTTACATTTCTTGAGAACTGTACAGTAAAAAATGTCTAATTTCCAGGCTAGTAGTCATAGATGTCGTGAATACAACCGAATTGGTCTTGTCCAGAACTTAATATATATCCTAATAGGAGTTGTATGCATGTATCTGTTTATCTGTCAACTGGTTTGCGGACCTGATACTCTGGTTTCAAAGCTCCTTACCAACTGAGCTAATAGGATAATGTGTGCAATACCATTTTTGGGGTCATACTTTTCATACAGAAAAAAGTTTAAAAAAAAAATTGGCCAAAATCAAACAAAAAAGTGGTACTTTTATAAAAAGTCATAGTATAGTATGTCGTTCAAAATTTGACAAGAGTCATAGTATAGTATGTCGTTCAAAATTTGACAAGAGTCATAAAAATTTCCAAAAATGGTCAAAATTGGTCAAAAACGTCATAGTATAGTATGTCGTCCAGAAATTATCAAAAACGTCATAGTATAGTATGTCGTCCAAAAATCATCAAAAACATCATACTATACTATGTCGTCCAAAATCTGACAATTTTTTTGAAAAAAATTTTTTTGGTCCTAAACTTGACAAAAACGTCATGCTTATACTATGTAGTACATCATACTATACTAGGTCTTTGACAAAAACGACATACTATGTCGTCCAAAATCTGACAATTTCTTTGATAAACTTTTTGGTTTAGTCCAAAACTGGACAAAAACGTCATACTATACTATGTAGTACGTCATACTATACTATGTCGTCCAAAATGTGACAATTTTTTGGAAAAAAAAATTGGTCCAAAATTTGACAAAAACAACATACTATACTATGGCGTCCAAAATCTGACAATTTTTTAGAAAAACATTTTTTTGGTCCAAAACTTGACAAAAACATCATACTATACTATGTAGTATGTCATACTATAATATGTCGTCCAAAATGTGACAATTTTTTGAAACGAAAAATTGGTCCAAAACTTGACAAAAATGTCATACTATACTATGTAGTACGTCATATTATACTATGTCTCCAAAATGTGACCATTTTTGAAAAAGAAAATTGGTCCAAAATTTGACAAAAACGACATAGTATAATATGTCGTCCAAAATTGGTCAAAAATGTCATAGTATAGTATGTCATCCAAAAATTGTCAAAAATGGCATAGTAAAGTATGTCGTCCAAAAATGGTCAAAATTGGTCAAAAAGGTCATAGTATAGTATGTCGTCCAAAAAGGTCATAGTATAGTATGTCGTCCAAAAATGGTCAAAAACGTCACAGTATAGTAGGTCGTCCAAAGAATTGGTCCAAAACGTCATAGTATGTCGTCCAAAAATGGTCAAAATTGGTCAAAAATGTCATAGTATTGTATGTCGTCCAAAATTGGTCAAAAACGTCATAGTATAGTATGTCGTCCAAAAACGTAATAGTATAGTATGTCGTCCAAAAATGGTCAAAAACGCCATCGTATAGTATGTCGTCCAAAAATGGTCAAAAATGTCATTGTATTGTATGTCGTCCAAAATTGGACAAAAACGTCATAGTATTGTATGTCGTCCAAAAAAGGTAGATGATGTTTTTGTCAAGTTTTGGACCAAAAAAATGTTTTTCAAAAAAATTGTCAGATTTTGGACGACATAGTATAGTATGACGTTTTTGTCAAATTTTGGACCAATTTTTTTTTTCAAACAATGGTCACATTATGGACGACATAGTATTGTAGGACGTACTACAAAGTATAGTATGACGTTTTTGTCAAGTTTTGGACCAAAAAAAGTTTTTCAAAAAAATGGTCAGATTTTGGACGACATAGTATAGTATGATGTTTTTTTCAAATTTTGGACCAATTATTTTTTTCAAAAAATGGTCACATTATGGACAACATAGTATTGTAGGAAGTACTACATAGTATAGTATGACGTTTTTGTGAAGTTTTGGACCAAAAAAACGTTTTTCAAAAAAATGGTCAGATTTTGGACGACATAGTATATAGTATGTTGTTTTTGTCAAATTTTGGACCAATTATTTTTTTCAAAAAATGGTCACATTATGGACGACATAGTATTGTAGGACGTACTACAAAGTATAGTATGACGTTTTTGTCAAGTTTTGGACCAAAAAAACGTTTTTCAAAAAAATGGTCAGATTTTGGACGACATAGTATAGTATGTCGTTTTTGTCAAATTTTGGACTAATTTTTTTTTCCATAAAATTGTCACATTTTGGACAACATAGTATAGTATGACGTACTACATAGTATAGTATGACGTTTTTGTCAAGTTTTGGACCAAAAAAACGTTTTTCAAAAAAATGGTCAGATTTTGGACGACATAGTATAGTATGACGTTTTTGTCAATTTTTGGACGAATCATTTTTTTTAAAAAATGGTCACATTATGGACGACATAGTATTGTAGGACGTACTACATAGTATAGTATGACGTTTTTGTCAAGTTTTGGACCAAAAAAATGTTTCTTAAAAAAATTGTCCCATTTTGGACGACATAGTATATAGTATGTCGTTTTTGTCAAATTTTGGACCAATTTTTTTTTTCAAAAAATGGTCACATTATGGACGACATAGTATTGTAGGACGTACTACATAGTATAGTATGACGTTTTTGTCAAGTTTTGGACCAAAAGAACGTTTTTCAAAAAAATGGTCAGATTTTGGACGACATAGTATATGTCGTTTTTGTCAAATTTTGGACCAATTTTTTTTTTTTCAAAAAATTGTCACATTTTGGACAACATAGTATTGTAGGACGTACTACATAGTATAGTATGACGTTTTTGTAAAGTTTTGGACCAAAAAAACGTTTTTCAAAAAAATGGTCAGATTTTGGACGACATAGAATAGTATGACGTTTTTGGCAAATTTTGGACCAATTTTTTTTTTCAAAAAATGGTCACATTATGGACGACATAGTATTGTAGGACGTACTACAAAGTATAGTATGACGTTTTTATCAAGTTTTGGACCAAATAAAACGTTTTTCAAAAAAATGGTCAGATTTTGGACGACATAGTATAGTACAGGGGTCTGCAACCTGCGGCTCTAGAGCCATATGTGGCTCTTCAACCCTTCTGCTGTGGCTCCTTTGTCGAAACTTTGAATTAAAAAAAAAGTCTATTTTTAAAGGGAACACCTCTTATTTAGAAATCAAGGTGATAAAATTGTTATATGTGTGCATCACACCACATGTTGCATTATCTATTTCTAAGTGAGTTACTTTTAATTTCATTCCTTTCCACAAACAATGGAATTCTGTGTTTTATTCCAAAGTAGTAGTTTTTTTTCTCCACTTCATAAAAGTGTTGGCTATAAACAGCAATGAAATGTCAGCAGTTTTATTTTTGTAGTTCTTAATGCAACAAACCCATTATTTTGTTTATAGTATATCTGTATAAAAAATGTATATATGATATAATCTTAATTTCCTTGGTCAAATGGGTTTTGCGGCTCCAGATTCATTCTATTTAGGTAGAGAGGGGACAAAAATGGCTCTTTTCATAGTAAAGGTTGCAGACCCCTGGTATAGTATGACGTTTTTGTCAAATTTTGGACCAATCTTTTTTTTTCAAAAAATGGTCACATTATGGACGACATAGTATTGTAGAAAATACTACAAAGTATAGTATGACGTTTTTGTCAAGTTTTGGACCAAAAAAACGTTTTTCAAAAAAATGGTATGTCGTTTTTGTCAAATTTTGGACTAATTTTTTTTTCCAAAAAATTGTCACATTTTGGACAACATAGTATAGTATGACGTACTACATAGTATAGTATGACGTTTTTGTCAAGTTTTGGACCAAAAAAACGTTTTTCAAAAAAATGGTCAGATTTTGGACGACATAGTATTGTAGGACGTACTACATAGTATAGTATGACGTTTTTGTCAAGTTTTGGACCAATCATTTTTTTCAAAAAATGGTCACATTATGGACGACATAGTATTGTAGGACGTACTACATAGTATAGTATGACGTTTTTGTCAAGTTTTGGACCAAAAAAACGTTTTTCAAAAAAATGGTCAGATTTTGGACAACATAGTATAGTAGGACGTACTACATAGTATAGTATGACGTTTTTGTCAAGTTTTGGACCAAAAAAACGTTTTTCACAAAAATAGTCAGATTTTGGACGACATAGTATAGTATGACGTTTTTGTCAAATTTTGGACCAATCTTTTTTTTTCAAAAAATGGTCACATTATGGACGACATAGTATTGTAGAAAATACTACAAAGTATAGTATGACGTTTTTGTCAAGTTTTGGACCAAAAAAACGTTTTTCAAAAAAATGGTATGTCGTTTTTGTCAAATTTTGGACTAATTTTTTTTTCCAAAAAATTGTCACATTTTGGACAACATAGTATAGTATGACGTACTACATAGTATAGTATGACGTTTTTGTCAAGTTTTGGACCAAAAAAACGTTTTTCAAAAAAATGGTCAGATTTTGGACGACATAGTATTGTAGGACGTACTACATAGTATAGTATGACGTTTTTGTCAAGTTTTGGACCAATCATTTTTTTCAAAAAATGGTCACATTATGGACGACATAGTATTGTAGGACGTACTACATAGTATAGTATGACGTTTTTGTCAAGTTTTGGACCAAAAAAACGTTTTTCAAAAAAATGGTCAGATTTTGGACGACATAGTATAGTATGTCGTTTTTGTCAAATTTTGGACCAATTTTTTTTTTTCAAAAAATGGTCACATTATGGACGACATAGTATTGTAGGACGTACTACATAGTATAGTATGACGTTTTTGTCAAGTTTTGGACCAAAAAAAGGTTTTCAAAAAAATGGTCAGATTTTGGACGACATAGTATAGTATGTCATTTTTGTCAAATTTTGGACCAATCTTTTTTTTCCAAAAAATTGTCACATTTTGGACAACATAGTATAGTATGACGTACTACATAGTATAGTATGACATTTTTGTCAAGTTTTGGACCAAAAAATGGTTCTTAAAAAAATTGTCCCATTTTGGACGACATAGTATAGTATGTTGTTTTTATCAAATTTTGGACCAATTATTTTTTTCACAAAATGGTCACATTATGGACGACATAGTATTGTAGGACGTACTACATAGTATAGTATGACGTTTTTGTCAAGTTTTGGACCAAAAAAACGTTTTTCAAAAAAATGGTCAGATTTTGGACGACATAGTATAGTATGACATTTTTGTCAAATTTTGGACCAATTTTTTTTTGCAAAAAATTGTCACATTTTGGACAACATACTATAGTATAGTATGACGTTTTTGTCAAGTTTTGGACCAAAAAAACGTTTTTCAAAAAAATGGTCAGATTTTGGACGACGTAGTATAGTATGACGTTTTTGTCAAATTTTGGACCAATTATTTTTTCCAAAAAATGGTCACACTATGGACGTGTAGGACGTACTACATAGTATAGTATGACGTTTTTGTCAAGTTGTGGACCAAAAAAACGTTTTTCAAAAAAATTGTCAGATTTTGGATGACATAGTATAGTATGTCGTTTTTGTCAAGTTTAGGACCAAAAAAACGTTTTTCAAAAAATTGTCAGATTTTGGACGACATAGTATAGTATGATGTTTTTGATGATTTTTGGACGACATACTATACTATGACGTTTTTGATAATTTCTGGACAACATACTATGCTATGACGTTTTTGACCAATTTTGAGCATTTTTGGACGACATACAATACTATGACGTTTTTGTCCAATTTTGGACGACATACAATACAATGACATTTTTGACCATTTTTGGACGACATACTATACGATGGCGTTTTTGACCATTTTTGGACGACATATGATACTCTTACGTTTTTGGACAACATAGTATAGTAGGACGTACTACATAGTATAGTATGACGTTTTTGTCAAGTTTTGGACCAAAAAAACGTTTTTCACAAAAATAGTCAGATTTTGGACGACATAGTATAGTATGACATTTTTGTCAAATTTTGGACCAATTCTTTTTTTTCAAAAAATGGTCACATTATGGACGACATAGTATAGTATGTCGTTTTTGTCCAATTTTGGACCAAATTTTTTTTCTCCAAAAAGGGTCACATTTTAGAGATATAGTATAGTATGACGTACTGCATAGTATAGTGTGACGTTTTTGTCAAGTTTTGGACCAAAAAAACGTTTTTCAAAAAACTGGTCAGATTTTGGACGACATAGTATAGTATGTCGTTTTTGTCCAATTTTGGACCAAATTTCTTTTCTCCAAAAAGGGTCACATTTTAGAGATATAGTATAGTATGACGTACTGCATAGTATAGTGTGACGTTTTTGTCAAGTTTTGGACCAAAAAAACGTTTTTCAAAAAAATTGTCAGAATCAAAAACGACATAGTATAGTATGTCGTTTTTGTCCAATTTTGGACCAAATTTTTTTTCTCCAAAATGGGTCACATTTTAGAGATATAGTATAGTATGACGTACTGCATAGTATAGTGTGACGTTTTTGTCAAGTTTTGGACCAAAAAAACGTTTTTCAAAAAAATTGTCAGAATCAAAAACGACATAGTATAGTATGTCGTTTTTTGTCCAATTTTGGACCAAATGTTTTTTTCTCCAAAAAGGGTTACATTTTGGAGATATAGTATAGTATGACGTACTGCATAGTATAGTGTGACGTTTTTGTCAAGTTTTGGACCAAAAAAACGTTTTTCAAAAAAATTGTCAGAATCAAAAACGACATAGTATAGTATGTCGTTTTTGTCCAATTTTGGACCAAATTTTTTTTCTCCAAAAAGGGTTACATTTTGGAGACATAGTATAGTATGACGTACTGCATAGTATAGTGTGACGTTTTTGTCAAGTTTTGGACCAAAAAAACGTTTTTCAAAAAACTGGTCAGATTTTGGACGACATAGTATAGTATGTCGTTTTTGTCCAATTTTGGACCAAATGTTTTTTTCTCCAAAAAGGGTTACATTTTAGAGATATAGTATAGTATGACGTACTGCATAGTATAGTGTGACGTTTTTGTCAAGTTTTGGACCAAAAAAACGTTTTTCAAAAAAATTGTCAGAATCAAAAACGACATAGTATAGTATGTCGTTTTTGTCCAATTTTGGACCAAATTTTTTTTCTCCAAAAAGGGTTACATTTTGGAGACATAGTATAGTATGACGTACTGCATAGTATAGTGTGACGTTTTTGTCAAGTTTTGGACCAAAAAAACGTTTTTCAAAAAACTGGTCAGATTTTGGACGACATAGTATAGTATGTCGTTTTTGTCCAATTTTGGACCAAATGTTTTTTTCTCCAAAAAGGGTTACATTTTAGAGATATAGTATAGTATGACGTACTGCATAGTATAGTGTGACGTTTTTGTCAAGTTTTGGACCAAAAAAACTTTTTTCACAAAAATAGTCAGATTTTGGACGACATAGTATAGTATGACATTTTTGTCAAATTTTGGACCAATTCTTTTTTTTCAAAAAATGGTCACATTATGGACGACATAGTATAGTATGTCGTTTTTGTCCAATTTTGGACCAAATTTCTTTTCTCCAAAAAGGGTCACATTTTAGAGATATAGTATAGTATGACGTACTGCATAGTATAGTGTGACGTTTTTGTCAAGTTTTGGACCAAAAAAACGTTTTTCAAAAAAATTGTCAGAATCAAAAACGACATAGTATAGTATGTCGTTTTTGTCCAATTTTGGACCAAATTTTTTTTCTCCAAAATGGGTCACATTTTAGAGATATAGTATAGTATGACGTACTGCATAGTATAGTGTGACGTTTTTGTCAAGTTTTGGACCAAAAAAACGTTTTTCAAAAAAATTGTCAGAATCAAAAACGACATAGTATAGTATGTCGTTTTTTGTCCAATTTTGGACCAAATGTTTTTTTCTCCAAAAAGGGTTACATTTTGGAGATATAGTATAGTATGACGTACTGCATAGTATAGTGTGACGTTTTTGTCAAGTTTTGGACCAAAAAAACGTTTTTCAAAAAAATTGTCAGAATCAAAAACGACATAGTATAGTATGTCGTTTTTGTCCAATTTTGGACCAAATTTTTTTTCTCCAAAAAGGGTTACATTTTGGAGACATAGTATAGTATGACGTACTGCATAGTATAGTGTGACGTTTTTGTCAAGTTTTGGACCAAAAAAACGTTTTTCAAAAAACTGGTCAGATTTTGGACGACATAGTATAGTATGTCGTTTTTGTCCAATTTTGGACCAAATGTTTTTTTCTCCAAAAAGGGTTACATTTTAGAGATATAGTATAGTATGACGTACTGCATAGTATAGTGTGACGTTTTTGTCAAGTTTTGGACCAAAAAAACGTTTTTCAAAAAAATTGTCAGAATCAAAAACGACATAGTATAGTACAAAAGTTTTGGACCAAAAAAACGTTTTTCAAAAAACTGGTCAGATTTTGGACGACATAGTATAGTATGTCGTTTTTGTCCAATTTTGGACCAAATGTTTTTTTCTCCAAAAAGGGTTACATTTTGGAGATATAGCATAGTATGACGTACTGCATAGTATAGTGTGACGTTTTTGTCAAGTTTTGGACCAAAAAAACGTTTTTCAAAAAAATTGTCAGAATCAAAAACGACATAGTATAGTATGTCGTTTTTGTCCAATTTTGGACCAAATTTTTTTTCTCCAAAAAGGGTCACATTTTAGAGATATAGTATAGTATGACGTACTGCATAGTATAGTGTGACGTTTTTGTCAAGTTTTGGACCAAAAAAACGTTTTTCAAAAAAATTGTCAGAATCAAAAACGACATAGTATAGTATGTCGTTTTTGTCCAATTTTGGACCAAATTTTTTTTCTCCAAAAAGGGTTACATTTTGGAGACATAGTATAGTATGACGTACTGCATAGTATAGTATGACGTTTTTGTCAAATTTTGGACCAATTATTTTTTCCAAAAAATGGTCAGATTTTGGACGTGTAGGACGTACTACATAGTATAGTATGACGTTTTTGTCAAGTTGTGGACCAAAAAAACGTTTTTCAAAAAAATTGTCAGATTTTGGATGACATAGTATAGTATGTCGTTTTTGTCAAGTTTAGGACCAAAAAAACGTTTTTCAAAAAATTGTCAGATTTTGGACGACATAGTATAGTATGATGTTTTTGATGATTTTTGGACGACATACTATACTATGACGTTTTTGATAATTTCTGGACAACATACTATGCTATGACGTTTTTGACCAATTTTGAGCATTTTTGGACGACATACAATACTATGACGTTTTTGTCCAATTTTGGACGACATACAATACAATGACATTTTTGACCATTTTTGGACGACATACTATACGATGGCGTTTTTGACCATTTTTGGACGACATATGATACTCTTACGTTTTTGGACAACATAGTATAGTAGGACGTACTACATAGTATAGTATGACGTTTTTGTCAAGTTTTGGACCAAAAAACTTTTTTCACAAAAATAGTCAGATTTTGGACGACATAGTATAGTATGACATTTTTGTCAAATTTTGGACCAATTCTTTTTTTTCAAAAAATGGTCACATTATGGACGACATAGTATAGTATGTCGTTTTTGTCCAATTTTGGACCAAATTTTTTTTCTCCAAAAAGGGTCACATTTTAGAGATATAGTATAGTATGACGTACTGCATAGTATAGTGTGACGTTTTTGTCAAGTTTTGGACCAAAAAAACGTTTTTCAAAAAACTGGTCAGATTTTGGACGACATAGTATAGTATGTCGTTTTTGTCCAATTTTGGACCAAATTTCTTTTCTCCAAAAAGGGTCACATTTTAGAGATATAGTATAGTATGACGTACTGCATAGTATAGTGTGACGTTTTTGTCAAGTTTTGGACCAAAAAAACGTTTTTCAAAAAAATTGTCAGAATCAAAAACGACATAGTATAGTATGTCGTTTTTGTCCAATTTTGGACCAAATTTTTTTTCTCCAAAATGGGTCACATTTTAGAGATATAGTATAGTATGACGTACTGCATAGTATAGTGTGACGTTTTTGTCAAGTTTTGGACCAAAAAAACGTTTTTCAAAAAAATTGTCAGAATCAAAAACGACATAGTATAGTATGTCGTTTTTTGTCCAATTTTGGACCAAATGTTTTTTTCTCCAAAAAGGGTTACATTTTGGAGATATAGTATAGTATGACGTACTGCATAGTATAGTGTGACGTTTTTGTCAAGTTTTGGACCAAAAAAACGTTTTTCAAAAAAATTGTCAGAATCAAAAACGACATAGTATAGTATGTCGTTTTTGTCCAATTTTGGACCAAATTTTTTTTCTCCAAAAAGGGTTACATTTTGGAGACATAGTATAGTATGACGTACTGCATAGTATAGTGTGACGTTTTTGTCAAGTTTTGGACCAAAAAAACGTTTTTCAAAAAACTGGTCAGATTTTGGACGACATAGTATAGTATGTCGTTTTTGTCCAATTTTGGACCAAATGTTTTTTTCTCCAAAAAGGGTTACATTTTAGAGATATAGTATAGTATGACGTACTGCATAGTATAGTGTGACGTTTTTGTCAAGTTTTGGACCAAAAAAACGTTTTTCAAAAAAATTGTCAGAATCAAAAACGACATAGTATAGTATGTCGTTTTTGTCCAATTTTGGACCAAATTTTTTTTCTCCAAAATGGGTCACATTTTAGAGATATAGTATAGTATGACGTACTGCATAGTATAGTGTGACGTTTTTGTCAAGTTTTGGACCAAAAAAACGTTTTTCAAAAAAATTGTCAGAATCAAAAACGACATAGTATAGTATGTCGTTTTTTGTCCAATTTTGGACCAAATGTTTTTTTCTCCAAAAAGGGTTACATTTTGGAGATATAGTATAGTATGACGTACTGCATAGTATAGTGTGACGTTTTTGTCAAGTTTTGGACCAAAAAAACGTTTTTCAAAAAAATTATCAGAATCAAAAACGACATAGTATAGTATGTCGTTTTTGTCCAATTTTGGACCAAATTCTTTTTTCTCCAAAAAGGGTTACATTTTGGAGACATAGTATAGTATGACGTACTGCATAGTATAGTGTGACGTTTTTGTCAAGTTTTGGACCAAAAAAACGTTTTTCAAAAAAATTGTCAGAATCAAAAACGACATAGTATATAGTATGTCGTTTTTGTCCAATTTTGGACCAAATTTTTTTTCTCCAAAAAGGGTCACATTTTAGAGATATAGTATAGTATGACGTACTGCATAGTATAGTGTGACGTTTTTGTCAAGTTTTGGACCAAAAAAATGTTTTTCAAAAAAATTGTCAGAATCAAAAACGACATAGTATAGTATGTCGTTTTTGTCCAATTTTGGACCAAATTTTTTTTCTCCAAAAAGGGTTACATTTTGGAGACATAGTATAGTATGACGTACTGCATAGTATAGTCTGACGTTTTTGTCAAGTTTTGGACCAAAAAAACGTTTTTCAAAAAACTGGTCAGATTTTGGACGACATAGTATAGTATGTCGTTTTTGTCCAATTTTGGACCAAATGTTTTTTTCTCCAAAAAGGGTTACATTTTGGAGATATAGCATAGTATGACGTACTGCATAGTATAGTGTGACGTTTTTGTCAAGTTTTGGACCAAAAAAACGTTTTTCAAAAAAATTGTCAGAATCAAAAACGACATAGTATAGTATGTCGTTTTTGTCCAATTTTGGACCAAATTTTTTTTCTCCAAAAAGGGTCACATTTTAGAGATATAGTATAGTATGACGTACTGCATAGTATAGTGTGACGTTTTTGTCAAGTTTTGGACCAAAAAAACGTTTTTCAAAAAAATTGTCAGAATCAAAAACGACATAGTATAGTATGTCGTTTTTGTCCAATTTTGGACCAAATTTTTTTTCTCCAAAAAGGGTCACATTTTAGAGATATAGTATAGTATGACGTACTGCATAGTATAGTGTGACGTTTTTGTCAAGTTTTGGACCAAAAAAACGTTTTTCAAAAAAATTGTCAGAATCAAAAACGACATAGTATAGTATGTCGTTTTTGTCCAATTTTGGACCAAATTTTTTTTCTCCAAAAAGGGTTACATTTTGGAGACATAGTATAGTATGACGTACTGCATAGTATAGTCTGACGTTTTTGTCAAGTTTTGGACCAAAAAAATGTTTTTCAAAAAACTGGTCAGATTTTGGACGACATAGTATAGTATGTCGTTTTTGTCCAATTTTGGACCAAATTCTTTTTTCTCCAAAAAGGGTTACATTTTGGAGACATAGTATAGTATGACGTACTGCATAGTATAGTGTGACGTTTTTGTCAAGTTTTGGACCAAAAAAACGTTTTTCAAAAAAATTGTCAGAATCAAAAACGACATAGTATAGTATGTCGTTTTTGTCCAATTTTGGACCAAATTTTTTTTCTCCAAAAAGGGTTACATTTTGTAGACATAGTATAGTATGACGTACTGCATAGTATAGTGTGACGTTTTTGTCAAGTTTTGGACCAAAAAAACGTTTTTCAAAAAACTGGTCAGATTTTGGACGACATAGTATAGTATGTCGTTTTTGTCCAATTTTGGACCAAATTTTTTTTCTCCAAAAAGGTTTACATTTTGGAGACATAGTATAGTATGACGTACTGCATAGTATAGTGTGACGTTTTTGTCAAGTTTTGGACCAAAAAAACGTTTTTCAAAAAACTGGTCAGATTTTGGACGACATAGTATAGTATGTCGTTTTTGTCCAATTTTGGACCAAATTTTTTTCTCCAAAAAGGGTCACATTTTAGAGATATAGTATAGTATGACGTACTGCATAGTATAGTGTGACGTTTTTGTCAAGTTTTGGACCAAAAAAACGTTTTTCAAAAAAATTGTCAGAATCAAAAACGACATAGTATAGTATGTCGTTTTTGTCCAATTTTGGACCAAATTTTTTTCTCCAAAATGGGTCACATTTTAGAGATATAGTATAGTATGACGTACTGCATAGTATAGTGTGACGTTTTTGTCAAGTTTTGGACCAAAAAAACGTTTTTCAAAAAAATTGTCAGAATCAAAAACGACATAGTATAGTATGTCCTTTTTTGTCCAATTTTGGACCAAATGTTTTTTTCTCCAAAAAGGGTTACATTTTGGAGATATAGTATAGTATGACGTACTGCATAGTATAGTGTGACGTTTTTGTCAAGTTTTGGACCAAAAAAACGTTTTTCAAAAAAATTGTCAGAATCAAAAACGACATAGTATAGTATGTCCTTTTTTGTCCAATTTTGGACCAAATGTTTTTTTCTCCAAAAAGGGTTACATTTTGTAGACATAGTATAGTATGACGTACTGCATAGTATAGTGTGACGTTTTTGTCAAGTTTTGGACCAAAAAAACGTTTTTCAAAAAACTGGTCAGATTTTGGACGACATAGTATAGTATGTCGTTTTTGTCCAATTTTGGACCAAATTTTTTTTCTCCAAAAAGGTTTACATTTTGGAGACATAGTATAGTATGACGTACTGCATAGTATAGTGTGACGTTTTTGTCAAGTTTTGGACCAAAAAAACGTTTTTCAAAAAACTGGTCAGATTTTGGACGACATAGTATAGTATGTCGTTTTTGTCCAATTTTGGACCAAATTTTTTTCTCCAAAAAGGGTCACATTTTAGAGATATAGTATAGTATGACGTACTGCATAGTATAGTGTGACGTTTTTGTCAAGTTTTGGACCAAAAAAACGTTTTTCAAAAAAATTGTCAGAATCAAAAACGACATAGTATAGTATGTCGTTTTTGTCCAATTTTGGACCAAATTTTTTTCTCCAAAATGGGTCACATTTTAGAGATATAGTATAGTATGACGTACTGCATAGTATAGTGTGACGTTTTTGTCAAGTTTTGGACCAAAAAAACGTTTTTCAAAAAAATTGTCAGAATCAAAAACGACATAGTATAGTATGTCCTTTTTTGTCCAATTTTGGACCAAATGTTTTTTTCTCCAAAAAGGGTTACATTTTGGAGATATAGTATAGTATGACGTACTGCATAGTATAGTGTGACGTTTTTGTCAAGTTTTGGACCAAAAAAACGTTTTTCAAAAAAATTATCAGAATCAAAAACGACATAGTATAGTATGTCGTTTTTGTCCAATTTTGGACCAAATTCTTTTTTCTCCAAAAAGGGTTACATTTTGGAGACATAGTATAGTATGACGTACTGCATAGTATAGTGTGACGTTTTTGTCAAGTTTTGGACCAAAAAAACGTTTTTCAAAAAAATTGTCAGAATCAAAAACGACATAGTATAGTATGTCGTTTTTGTCCAATTTTGGACCAAATTTTTTTTCTCCAAAAAGGGTTACATTTTGGAGACATAGTATAGTATGACGTACTGCATAGTATAGTGTGACGTTTTTGTCAAGTTTTGGACCAAAAAAACGTTTTTCAAAAAAATTGTCAGAATCAAAAACAACATAGTATAGTATGTCGTTTTTGTCCAATTTTGGACCAAATTTTTTTTCTCCAAAAAGGGTCACATTTTAGAGATATAGTATAGTATGACGTACTGCATAGTATAGTGTGACGTTTTTGTCAAGTTTTGGACCAAAAAAATGTTTTTCAAAAAACTGGTCAGATTTTGGACGACATAGTATAGTATGTCGTTTTTGTCCAATTTTGGACTAAATTTTTTTCTCCAAAAAGGGTCACATTTTAGAGATATAGTATAGTATGACGTACTGCATAGTATAGTGTGACGTTTTTGTCAAGTTTTGGACCAAAAAAACGTTTTTCAAAAAAATTGTCAGAATCAAAAACGACATAGTATAGTATGTCGTTTTTGTCCAATTTTGGACCAAATTTTTTTCTCCAAAATGGGTCACATTTTAGAGATATAGTATAGTATGACGTACTGCATAGTATAGTGTGACGTTTTTGTCAAGTTTTGGACCAAAAAAACGTTTTTCAAAAAAATTGTCAGAATCAAAAACGACATAGTATAGTATGTCCTTTTTTGTCCAATTTTGGACCAAATGTTTTTTTCTCCAAAAAGGGTTACATTTTGGAGATATAGTATAGTATGACGTACTGCATAGTATAGTGTGACGTTTTTGTCAAGTTTTGGACCAAAAAAACGTTTTTCAAAAAAATTATCAGAATCAAAAACGACATAGTATAGTATGTCGTTTTTGTCCAATTTTGGACCAAATTCTTTTTTCTCCAAAAAGGGTTACATTTTGGAGACATAGTATAGTATGACGTACTGCATAGTATAGTGTGACGTTTTTGTCAAGTTTTGGACCAAAAAAACGTTTTTCAAAAAAATTGTCAGAATCAAAAACGACATAGTATAGTATGTCGTTTTTGTCCAATTTTGGACCAAATTTTTTTTCTCCAAAAAGGGTTACATTTTGGAGACATAGTATAGTATGACGTACTGCATAGTATAGTGTGACGTTTTTGTCAAGTTTTGGACCAAAAAAACGTTTTTCAAAAAAATTGTCAGAATCAAAAACAACATAGTATAGTATGTCGTTTTTGTCCAATTTTGGACCAAATTTTTTTTCTCCAAAAAGGGTCACATTTTAGAGATATAGTATAGTATGACGTACTGCATAGTATAGTGTGACGTTTTTGTCAAGTTTTGGACCAAAAAAACGTTTTTCAAAAAACTGGTCAGATTTTGGACGACATAGTATAGTATGTCGTTTTTGTCCAATTTTGGACCAAATTTTTTTTCTCCAAAAAGGGTTACATTTTGGAGACATAGTATAGTATGACGTACTGCATAGTATAGTCTGACGTTTTTGTCAAGTTTTGGACCAAAAAAACGTTTTTCAAAAAACTGGTCAGATTTTGGACGACATAGTATAGTATGTCGTTTTTGTCCAATTTTGGACCAAATGTTTTTTTCTCCAAAAAGGGTTACATTTTGGAGATATAGTATAGTATGACGTACTGCATAGTATAGTGTGACGTTTTTGTCAAGTTTTGGACCAAAAAAACGTTTTTCAAAAAAATTGTCAGAATCAAAAACGACATAGTATAGTATGTCGTTTTTGTCCAATTTTGGACCAAATTTTTTTTCTCCAAAAAGGGTTACATTTTGGAGACATAGTATAGTATGACGTACTGCATAGTATAGTGTGACGTTTTTGTCAAGTTTTGGACCAAAAAAACGTTTTTCAAAAAACTGGTCAGATTTTGGACGACATAGTATAGTATGTCGTTTTTGTCCAATTTTGGACCAAATTTTTTTTCTCCAAAAAGGGTTACATTTTGGAGACATAGTATAGTATGACGTACTGCATAGTATAGTGTGACGTTTTTGTCAAGTTTTGGACCAAAAAAACGTTTTTCAAAAAAATTGTCAGAATCAAAAACGACATAGTATAGTATGTCGTTTTTGTCCAATTTTGGACCAAATTTTTTTTCTCCAAAAAGGGTCACATTTTAGAGATATAGTATAGTATGACGTACTGCATAGTATAGTGTGACGTTTTTGTCAAGTTTTGGACCAAAAAAACGTTTTTCAAAAAAATTGTCAGAATCAAAAACGACATAGTATAGTATGTCGTTTTTGTCCAATTTTGGACCAAATTTTTTTTCTCCAAAAAGGGTTACATTTTGGAGACATAGTATAGTATGACGTACTGCATAGTATAGTGTGACGTTTTTGTCAAGTTTTGGACCAAAAAAACGTTTTTCAAAAAAATTGTCAGAATCAAAAACGACATAGTATAGTATGTCGTTTTTGTCCAATTTTGGACCAAATTTTTTTTCTCCAAAAAGGGTTACATTTTGGAGACATAGTATAGTATGACGTACTGCATAGTATAGTGTGACGTTTTTGTCAAGTTTTGGACCAAAAAAACGTTTTTCAAAAAACTGGTCAGATTTTGGACGACATAGTATAGTATGTCGTTTTTGTCCAATTTTGGACCAAATTTTTTTTCTCCAAAAAGGGTCACATTTTAGAGATATAGTATAGTATGACGTACTGCATAGTATAGTGTGACGTTTTTGTCAAGTTTTGGACCAAAAAAACGTTTTTCAAAAAAATTGTCAGAATCAAAAACGACATAGTATAGTATGTCGTTTATGTCCAATTTTGAACCAAATTCTTTTTTCTCCAAAAAGGGTTACATTTTGGAGACATAGTATAGTATGACGTACTGCATAGTATAGTGTGACGTTTTTGTCAAGTTTTGGACCAAAAAAACGTTTTTCAAAAAACTGGTCAGATTTTGGACGACATAGTATAGTATGTCGTTTTTGTCCAATTTTGGACCAAATTTTTTTTCTCCAAAAAGGGTTACATTTTGGAGACATAGTATAGTATGACGTACTGCATAGTATAGTGTGACGTTTTTGTCAAGTTTTGGACCAAAAAAACGTTTTTCAAAAAAATTGTCAGAATCAAAATCGACATAGTATAGTATGTCGTTTTTGTCCAATTTTGGACCAAATTTTTTTTCTCCAAAAAGGGTCACATTTTGGAGACATAGTATAGTATGACGTACTGCATAGTATAGTGTGACGTTTTTGTCAAGTTTTGGACCAAAAAAAAGTTTTTCAAAAAAATTGTCAGAATCAAAAACGACATAGTATAGTATGTCGTTTTTGTCCAATTTTGGACCAAATTTTTTTTCTCCAAAAAGGGTTACATTTTGGAGACATAGTATAGTATGACGTACTGCATAGTATAGTGTGACGTTTTTGTCAAGTTTTGGACCAAAAAAACGTTTTTCAAAAAAATTGTCAGAATCAAAAACGACATAGTATAGTATGTCGTTTTTGTCCAATTTTGGACCAAATTTTTTTTCTCCAAAAAGGGTCACATTTTGGAGACATAGTATAGTATGACGTACTGCATAGTATAGTGTGACGTTTTTGTCAAGTTTTGGACCAAAAAAACGTTTTTCAAAAAAATTGTCAGAATCAAAAACGACATAGTATAGTATGTCGTTTTTGTCCAATTTTGGACCAAATTTTTTTTCTCCAAAAAGGGTCACATTTTGGAGACATAGTATAGTATGACGTACTGCATAGTATAGTGTGACGTTTTTGTCAAGTTTTGGACCAAAAAAACGTTTTTCAAAAAAATTGTCAGAATCAAAAACGACATAGTATAGTATGTCGTTTTTGTCCAATTTTGGACCAAATTTTTTTTCTCCAAAAAGGGTTACATTTTGGAGACATAGTATAGTATGACGTACTGCATAGTATAGTGTGACGTTTTTGTCAAGTTTTGGACCAAAAAAACGTTTTTCAAAAAACTGGTCAGATTTTGGACGACATAGTATAGTATGTCGTTTTTGTCCAATTTTGGACCAAATTCTTTTTTCTCCAAAAAGGGTTACATTTTGGAGACATAGTATAGTATGACGTACTGCATAGTATAGTGTGACGTTTTTGTCAAGTTTTGGACCAAAAAAACGTTTTTCAAAAAAATTATCAGAATCAAAAACGACATAGTATAGTATGTCGTTTTTGTCCAATTTTGGACCAAATTCTTTTTTCTCCAAAAAGGGTTACATTTTGGAGAAATAGTATAGTATGACGTACTGCATAGTATAGTGTGACGTTTTTGTCAAGTTTTGGACCAAAAAAACGTTTTTCAAAAAAATTGTCAGAATCAAAAACGACATAGTATAGTATGTCGTTTATGTCCAATTTTGAACCAAATTCTTTTTTCTCCAAAAAGGGTTACATTTTGGAGACATAGTATAGTATGACGTACTGCATAGTATAGTGTGACGTTTTTGTCAAGTTTTGGACCAAAAAAACGTTTTTCAAAAAACTGGTCAGATTTTGGACGACATAGTATAGTATGTCGTTTTTGTCCAATTTTGGACCAAATTTTTTTTCTCCAAAAAGGGTTACATTTTGGAGACATAGTATAGTATGACGTACTGCATAGTATAGTGTGACGTTTTTGTCAAGTTTTGGACCAAAAAAACGTTTTTCAAAAAAATTGTCAGAATCAAAAACGGCATAGTATAGTATGTTGTTTTTGTCCAATTTTGGACCAAAATTTTTTTCTACAAAAAGGGTCACATTTTAGAGATATAGTATAGTATGACGTACTGCATAGTATAGTGTGACGTTTTTGTCAAGTTTTGGACCAAAAAAACGTTTTTCAAAAAAATTGTCAGAATCAAAAACGACATAGTATAGTATGTCGTTTTTGTCCAATTTTGGACCAAATTTTTTTTCTCCAAAAAACGTCACATTTTAGAGATATAGTATAGTATGACGTACTGCATAGTATAGTGTGACGTTTTTGTCAAGTTTTGGACCAAAAAAACGTTTTTCAAAAAAATTGTCAGAATCAAAAACGACATAGTATAGTATGTCGTTTTTGTCCAATTTTGGACCAAATTTTTTTTCTCCAAAAAGGGTCACATTTTAGAGATATAGTATAGTATGACGTACTGCATAGTATAGTGTGACGTTTTTGTCAAGTTTTGGACCAAAAAAACGTTTTTCAAAAAAATTGTCAGAATCAAAAACGACATAGTATAGTATGTCGTTTTTGTCCAATTTTGGACCAAATTTCTTTTCTCCAAAAAGGGTTACATTTTGGAGACATAGTATAGTATGACGTACTGCATAGTATAGTGTGACGTTTTTGTCAAGTTTTGGACCAAAAAAACGTTTTTCAAAAAAATTGTCAGAATCAAAAACGACATAGTATAGTATGTCGTTTTTGTCCAATTTTGGACCAAATTTCTTTTCTCCAAAAAGGGTTACATTTTGGAGACATAGTATAGTATGACGTACTGCATAGTATAGTGTGACGTTTTTGTCAAGTTTTGGACCAAAAAAACGTTTTTCAAAAAACTGGTCAGATTTTGGACGACATAGTATAGTATGTCGTTTTTGTCCAATTTTGGACCAAATTTTTTTTCTCCAAAAAGGGTTACATTTTGGAGACATAGTATAGTATGACGTACTGCATAGTATAGTGTGACGTTTTTGTCAAGTTTTGGACCAAAAAAACGTTTTTCAAAAAAATTGTCAGAATCAAAAACGACATAGTACAGTATGTCGTTTTTGTCCAATTTTGGACCAAATTTTTTTTCTCCAAAAAGGGTTACATTTTGGAGACATAGTATAGTATGACGTACTGCATAGTATAGTGTGACGTTTTTGTCAAGTTTTGGACCAAAAAAACGTTTTTCAAAAAAATTGTCAGATTTTGGACGACATAGTATAGTATGTCGTTTTTGTCAAATTTTGGGCATTGGGAGGTGTGGCAAGAGAGGAGGAGAGTGGAGAAGGGACGAGTGGCAAGAGAGGAGGAGAGTGGAGAGGAAAGTTGGGAGGAGTGGCAGGTGTGGAGGAGAGGTCAAAGGTCAGCAACTCTTTATTAGACCATGCAACAAAAGGTAAACTCTTTTTGAGCAGAGGGCCCAACTGCATGGGCCCTCTGCGCAAGGGCCGTGGCCGCAACCGCCGACCGGACCATCCAGCCCATTTCACAGCAGCGTTCTTGTCCACTGAGCTACCTGAACTTCTCATCGTCAGGTTCTCTTAGAGCTTTTGACTGTTTACTTTGAACAATGCACTCACACAACAGTTGACCATAAGGTTTGAACTCACAACCTCAGAGACGCTTGTGAACTTCAAGCCGGCTGTTGTACCCACTGCGCTAGCTGGTCCCCGAGGTCTTCAGGGTTTCTTAGTGTTTTTGACTGTTTACTTTGAACAATGCACTCACACAACAGTTGACCATAAGGTTTGAACTCACAACCTCAGAGACGCTTGTGAACTTCAAGCCGGCTGTTGTACCCACTGCGCTAGCTGGTCCCCGAGGTCTTCAGGGTTTCTTAGTGCTTTTGACTGTTTACTTTGAACAATGTACTCACACAACAGTTGACCATAAGGTTTGAACTCACAACCTCAGAGACGCTTGTGAACTTCAAGCCGGCTGTTGTACCCACTGCGCTAGCTGGTCCCCGAGGTCTTCAGGGTTTCTTAGTGTTTTTGACTGTTTACTTTGAACAATGCACTCACACAACAGTTGACCATAAGGTTTGAACTCACAACCTCAGAGACGCTTGTGAACTTCAAGCCGGCTGTTGTACCCACTGCGCTATCTGGTCCCCGTGGTCTTCAGGTTCTCTTAGTGCATTTGACTGTTTACTACCCAAGGGACCAGATAGAAAGGGTTTCAACTCACAACTTCAGACATACAAGTCTTTCTCTTCCAACACAAGCTATTGTCACTGACTTAGAAAATTTCTTGGAAAAAAAATCATACAATACCATCTCGTCCAACACAAAAACATTCTTTTGGTCCAAAATTTGACAAAAACGACATACTATACTATGTCATACTAAACTGTGTCGTCCAAAATGTGACCATTTTTTGAAAACGAAAATTTGGTCCAAAATTGGACAAAAACGTCAGACTATACTATGTCGTCCAAATTCTGACCATTTCTTGGTCCAAAACTTGACAAAAACGTCATACTATACTATGTCGTCCAAAATGTGACTATTTTTTGGAAAAAAAAATGTTTTCAACATTTGACAAAAACGTCATCGCATACTATTGTTACGTGCCCTATCTAAAAGTATCAGGGAAGCAACACAACAACCAAAATATATGCAGGTCAACGTGGAGTGGAATTGAATTAGAGCTTTATTTTCAACAATTTATCAAAAAGGTTCAACAAAGGTTTGTGAAACAGAAAATGGTGGGAGAAATGGTGCCGAAGTGGTGGTCCCAAATCATTGAAATGAAAAGAACAAAACAAGGCCTGACTACTCCTAACTCACAACACACAAAATCAAAGAAACAAAGGCCTAACTTAATTATCTACAAAGAGTCTTTACCAAAAAATACATGTGTGGCACCAACCAATAAACCTAGTGTGTTTAACAGAAATTATACCTACGAGATGTAAAATGTAGGGTACCTAAGTTACTTAAAACACCAAATCTCACCACCACAGAATTACAATGGAGTCAAAAACTAAAGCTCACAGACAGAGCAATTGTGAGGGCAAGATGGCATAGAGAGAGACGGAGATCTTGTCAGCAGGCCCTTATGACTTGGCCCAGTCCATCACTGATTGGCCAACTCCTAATGTGGAACTGAGCTTCCCAGGTGGATCCCAGTCAGGTTGTTAGCACCTGGGAAGAAAACAGAAAGGAGGGGAGGGGGGAAAGCAGAAATGCAAAAACACACACCCACACTCCAGCCCTCTGGCTTCGCTTGGCACGTAACACTATGTAGTACGTCATACTTCACTATGTCGTCCAAAGTGTGACCATTTAAAAAAAATAAAATAAAATTTGGTACAAAATTGTACAAAAACATCATACTATGCTATGTCGTCCAAAATGTGACAATTTTTTTGAAAAACATTTTTTGGTCCAAAACGTCATACTATACTATGTAGTGCGTCATACTCTACTATGTCGTCCAAAATGTGACAATTTTTGGAAAAAAAAATTTGGTCCAAAATTTGACAAAAATGTCATACTATACTATGTTGTCCAAAATCTGACAATTTTTTTGAAAAACATTTTTTTGGTCCAAAACTTGACAAAAACATCATACTATACTATGTAGTACGTCATACTATACTATGTCGTCCAAAATGTGACAATTTTTGGGAAAAAAAATTTGGTCCAAAATTTGACAAAAACGACATACTATACTATGTCGTTTTTGTAAAATTTTGGACCAAATTTTTTTTTCACACAATGGTCACATTTTGGACGACATAGTATAGTGTGACATACAACATAGTATAGTATGACGTTTTTGTCAAGTTTTGGACCAAAAAAATGTTTTTTTTTTTTTTTAAATTGTCAGATTTTGGACGACATTGTATAGTATGTCGTTTTTGTCAAATTTTGGACCAAATTTTTTTTTCAAAAAATGGACACATTTTGGACGACATAGTATAGTATGACGTACTACATAGTATAGTATGACGTTTTTGTCAAGTTTTGGACCAACATTTTTTTGTTTTTTTTTAAATTGTCAGATTTTGGACGACATTGTATAGCATGTCATTTTTGTCCAATTTTGGACCAAATTTTTTTTCCAAAAAATGTTCACATTTGGACGACATAGTATAGTATGACGTACTACATAGTATAGTATGACGTTTTTGTAAAGTTTTGGACCAAAAAAATGTTTTTCAAAAAATTTGTCAGATTTTGGATGACATACTATACTATGTCGTCCAAAAACGTCATAGTATAATTATCGTCCAAAAACGGTCAAAAACGTCATAGTATAGTATGTTGTCCAAAAATGGTCAAAAATGTCATAGTGTAAAAATTTGACAATAAAGTCATAGTATAGTATGTTGTCCAAAAATTGACCAAAAAAACCCATACTTTTTATTATGTCGTCCAAAATTTGACAAAAATGTCATAGTATAGTGTGTCCCAACATTTACAAAAAAATTTATTTTAGTATGTCGTCCAAAATTTGACAAAAAAGTATGTCGTCAACAAAAAAAGTAATCGTGTTTTTAGTGAATTGCAAAGTTTTTTTAAAAAGTGAGACGAGGTTGTGTTCAGGACATCTTTGACTTTCCTGTCGCTGTATTCGTTAATCATAAAAAAAAGGTTGTTTTTCCTCTCAGGAAAGTATTTCTGGCGACTCACTCGAGAGAGGCACCTGGTGTCTCTGCGTCCTGCACAGATCCATCGCTTCTGGAGGGGCCTCCCAACCAATCTGGACAGTGTGGACGCTGTGTACGAGAGACCCGGAGACCATAAAATTGTCTTTTTTAAAGGTACAATACCAGTTATTGCCCTCTTTCTGTCACTATTTGACACGCATTTACTGATACATATTTCAAGTGGTTGACCATGTTTAACTATAGATTGAAGGACCACTTTTCCGTGTCCGCACTCTTCAGGTCTCAAGTACTGGGTGTTTAAAGACAACATCGTTGAAGAGGGCTACCCGCGTCCAATCAGTGACTTCGGCCTCCCCTCAGAGGGCGTAGATGCAGCCTTCGTTTGGCTGCACAACGACAAAACGTACTTCTTCAAGGACAACCACTACTGGCGCTATGACGACCATCTGAGACACATGGACCTGGGCTATCCTAAAGACAGCACGCTTTGGAAGGGGCTGCCTTCGCAAATAGATGACGTCATGAGGTGGTCTGATGGTGAGTGTGGCCTTTAAAGCGACAGCTCTCGCTTCCATTTTAAATTATAATTATATTCCTCATCCAATTTTTAAGCATCCAGTCAATGCTTTGCACTTCAAAATGTTTCCTTGCCACCCACTGAGGCCACAAGTTGCATCTGGGTGCGTGTTTTTATTGACGTAGCTATTGTATGCAGATTACAGTCACATTTGCATTTGTTTATTTCTCTCTATATATATATATATATATATATATAAATAAATATTTCTTTTATCTTTATCTGTCAGTTTGACACTTCATCTTTGCCACGTCAGTATTGCACAGTCAAAACCCTGCAGCTAACCCGGCGTAATCACAGAGTGTCAAGGTCACAACGCCTGCTTCCATCACAGCCTCACAGTCATCAGATCACACATGCATCTTAATAAGATGCCGTGCGTTTGATGAAAATTACACAGGCCTCTCTTTTCTGTCTGCATCTGTGCGTGTCTGTGTCTGTGTGTGTTAGGCTCTGGGTGATGGCTAGATTTTAAAAATATCGTTTGAAAAAAAAAAAAAAGAAGAAGAAGAAAAAAAAACTGTCCTGAAATTGGAGACGAGGCTCAGTGGGAGCCAGGATGTCCTTAATCCACCCCAGCAAGTGAATACAAGGAAGCTGTTTCCCTGTCAGGTGTTTGGTGGTCTGTGTTGTGTCTTCTCGGCTTGTGCACTCAAAGCTCTTTGATGTGTGTGTGTACTCACCACAGAGCCTGTAAGGGGTTAAACTTGGAAACCTCCATGCACACATAGGAAGAACACTGGGAACAGGAGCCACATCAAAGTCTTGTCTCACTTTGGTTCACCAGCTCAGGATAAACCGGCAGGAAACTGCACCTGCAGTCATCTTTTGGTGACTCTAATCAACTGAGGGACAGACACACGAGAACAAGTTCAGGATCCTACAGTTTTTCCAGCTTGTAGTGTTCCTTTTTCCCCCCCAGACTACAGTCTAGTGTCAGCAGACTTGTAGCTCTATTTTTTTCCTGCGCATATTAAACAAAGGTCAAATCTGAGTCTGTGAAACGGTATTTTCCTGACGGAGGTTGCACAAGTAAAAAAAGACAACTTTAACAGGAAACATTGCTGAGTGGTTCTTTTTTTCTTTTCTTTTCTTGTTTCTTTCCCCTGCAGAGTCAGAATGAACATTGTCTACTCAACAATTCATTCTCTGTTAGCTATGATTTTTGCACTTCATTCGAAAAGTTTCTTAGGGTCATGACTGGAGTTTGCATGTGTACGTGGGTTTTCTCCTACTGTCCAAAAACATGTGTCTCTGGGTTTTGGTCCTGGTCCTGTGATGGACTGGTGACCTGTGACCTGAGTGTTCCTCGCCCTGTATCAGTAGACAATATCTACTGTAATCTGTAACATTCACTGTTGTTTCTGGGTCAGTGTTGTTTGGAATATCTTTGTTGTCTCACTGCGTGCTGCACATCACGTTTCCTTCAAGATAATAATGAAGTTACATTGGGAAGAGAAATCCATTCTTATCTGAATTTCAAATATTTGTTTTGTATTTTTGTCTCAGGGGGGGTGAAAAAAAAACATTCTTGAGATCGTGTGAAATGATATGGAATCTACCTGCAACTCACTGGGGGTGAAATGTAACAGGATGTTGAATGATGAAATGAAATTTGAATTTAAAAAAAAAACCGCTCCGTGATGGATTCACGTGTACACACCCACTGACATGTATCCTCTGTGATCACGAGGAAATGATTCTCTCCGTGTCTGAAACAGTTGGAGTAAAAGTAACAGCAGTGTGAAAGTGCAAAAACATAAACACTTTCCCACTCTGGATCACTGGTTCACGAAATTAAGCCCCTTGATGTTTTATGTGTTGTGTTCTCTGCTTGGTTTATATTTCGGATGAGCACTGCGATGACGCAGTTTCCTTGTGTGAACACGAAGTGCTCACACACACACAGCTATTTACTTCTAAGGACAGTGTATCGATATCAGATAATTCCTAACCCTTAACGTTAAACTAACCACAAATTAAATCTTAACCAATGAGGTTCAGTCTCATAAGGACCAGGTTTTGATCTCAGTTAGGACAACTGGTCCGAACAAGGTTGGTCAGTCAGTGCGTTTACGTGCATGTTAAAAGACCAATTTGAGTTGGACTAAGATGTAAACAAGTTAGTCGGACTAAAGTTGAGCTCGTCTTAGTCGGATTACCATACGTGGATAATGCCATCCAGGTATGTTAGTCTCGGTTAATGTTTTCTTAATGTCATGTAAACAAGTTAGTCTGACTAAAATCGTGGATGCTGACATACCTGGATAATGCGATTCATAGTCCGATTATTCCTGCATGTAGACGCTTAGTCAGACTGGAGTTTGACTTGGAATTCTGCACATTCTACACCAACATTTCCTCCCTGGTCTTTGACCTGGAAGTAGAAGGAGACAACTTTTAAAATGCAGTACTCAGTAGTCTTTCTTCGGACAACACAGCAACCACAAGAACCATGCATAAAACTCTGGGACTGGGCAAGTTGTCTTAGTCAGACTATGGCCTTAGCTCGATTAAACTGTGAAGGAGGTAAGAAAGACACGTGCATTAACGCCTCTTTTCTCTCTCCTTGTGAAGGCTCATCCTATTTCTTCAGGGGGAGGGAGTACTGGCGAGTGCCGGGCAGCGGCATGGAGGTGGAGGCAGGATACCCCCGCCTCATCGCCAAGGACTGGCTCCTGTGCACCGAGATGCAGTCGGACTCTCCCGACGTAGAGGCCAAAAACACGGACACGAGAGTCAACGTGCACCATCACCCAGACCACGCGGAGAACGGCTACGAGGTGTGCTCCTGCACCTCTGACTCCGCGTCGCCTTTAGGCGCCCGCCCGTCGCCGTCTCCCCTGTGGCTGCTGCCGCCGCTCTGGACGCTCTCGCTGGCCCTCCGCTCTGAACTGCTATGATACCAAAGCATGGACATGGAGGCAGACGGCCAGTGGACTCACAGCCAAACCAACAACTGGAATATTTTTGTTTTTATTTTTTAACATTTGGTATCTTTTTTTTTTTTTTGCTCTTATTTATTTTACATGTCATTTGATAGGAGAGTCGCCCCCCGAGGCATCAACCTCCTCACAAGGCTTTAGAGTTTGTTGTTTTTATAATTATTATTATTCTGTGGTCAAACTGCTTCATTCCTGCAAGGAAAAACGTATTGATTATTTATCTTCACGTGGACGGCATCCTGAGTGCACTGTTGCCGACTCATGAGGCAGGATTATTTCACCAAAACTAGCACAGAGTTTAAGGTTAAAACCAGATTATGTCAATGAACTCTGGTGGTACTGAACTCAAAGGAGCACCTACAGTTTAAAACAGGTACTGCAATCTAATCAGGATTCTCCACTTCACAGTTTCCGTCTTGTATCAGATCCAAAAATTGACAACCCAGAATTCATGTATTGCAGGATTAGCACCACAGAGAATTTAGATTAATTTGTTTTTTGCTGTAAATTGAGTAACTGACCTTTCAATTAAGACGTGAACCAGCTCCAACATAAGGGATTGTGAATATCTCGACTTTCTTGGCTCTGATTCCTGCAGACAGTGTGAAAAAATCTCACTGCGAGAGCGAGACATATTCGAGGATGAGTAGGTGGATTTTTCATCAGCTAGACTCTGCGATTTCATGGTTTTTATTATTTTATTATTTTCACCTCTGGGTCAGAGGCGTCCTTCGATCAGGTTATAGGGTTTATAGAGCCTTTTTTTTGTGACTGTTGAACAATTCCCTTCCCACACACAGACAAAAAAATTCCCCTCTGCAAACCTGGATTTTATTCTTGCTGTAAAGATATATTTACCTATAGACTGATATATTTGAGTTGAAGGGTTCTGCCGTCGTTGCATAACCAGGTGAACTGTGTATATTTTAAGCTTAAGTGTTTTCTAATGTAAAATATTTTTGTAAAAAAAAAAACAATAAAAGAATCGAGACAACTTTATCAACCGAGTTGTGGTCTCATGAATTCATACTGAGACGTGTTATTTAAGTTCTCAAAGGTCAATTTTAAATCAACATGTTTATTTTTGCATCATAAATATGTTTTTTTATGTTAAAACAAATACTTCTGTATTGAAACTATTGACACAAATATTGTGATTCCAATAATTTTAAGCTCATATTGCCCCCTACTGAATATTTGCCCCCATTTGAACATTTTGAGAGTGTATAAGAACATAAACAACACTACAATAAACAATTAGGTACGAAAAAATATGGAAACCTGTCCAAAAATATAAATATATTGTGTTAAAAAGGACAAAGTTTGTGAGGTAATTCTTTAGTAATGCATAAAGGACTTCGGCACATTTTGATTCCATTACTTTTAGTGAATTTGTATAATTTTGGATCTCATTGTAAAAGCATAAAAATATGGGTGTGGTCTTTATGGATGAGGGATTAGGCTAAAATAAGCAAAACATGAATCATTAGGTCCAATTCTGTGTTCTCCATTATTACATCAAAAATCATTTATTGTAGTAACAACACTGTATTTTCTATTTAACCGTTCCATGAAGTGTTTCTAGTGTGAAACAAAGAGATGTTCTGTTGTTTCTGGTTTTTTTTTAATAAGATACACTTATTTACGCAGAAAAACAAATCTTAAACTCACATACCCGGGGTTGTGGGGGTTGGTCGCTCAAAAACGTTCAGCCAATAGGGATGTGTTGCCGAAACTCCGCCCTTGGGGGACATTTGTGATGGAACCAGGAAACTGAGGACACATCTTGATCAATGTGAATGAAAAAGAAGACATCAAAAATCATGTTAAACCAGTAAAAGACCAATGTACATTTTCCTTCTAAGATTTAGGATTTTGTGGACCATCCATGAGTTCTATGCTCACAAGTGGCAGAACAATGTTGACATTTGTATTCTCACATCCAGCTCCTCTAAACAATTTCAGGAGGATGTCTGTGTTTCAGCACAGGTCTGAGAGCAGCTTTAGATTCCTGTGTGTCTGTGTGTGGGCTCGAGTGTGTAATTATTTAGTGTCACTGAAGAGAAGTGCTGTGTTTGAAGACAAATGGATGTGATGTGACAGCTTGCAGAGACGCCAACAGGGAGATGTTCTGTGTCTCTGTGATGTTTGTTAAAAAACATTTTTGACTTTGGTGTTCACTGGGAATACAAAACACATCGTGTCAATCACAATCTACCACACTAAAGACACACACGCGTGTGTGACACAAGACATTTCCTAGCTACCTACTTATCCAACCTGACATTGGAAAGTAGCTTGGAATTATGGGAATTTTTGTCATGTTGTCAATGCATTCGTGGTTCATGGGAAGAGCTTCAATTGCAGAACATGCAGCAAACAGCTGTTATCCATCAGCAGCAAATTCACACAATAACATTTAAATACAAAATACAACACATTGGCTAACTAGCACTGAATATTTCCTTCCTCAGTCTTACGTGTCATTAAAAAACTAAAATATGAATTTTGAGATTGGGATTTAAATCAGAATTTGGAGGAAAAAAATCTGATTTTTTTTTCTGAATTTTTATTTTTTCCCATTTTGTTTCCAAAAAAAATAAATTCACATGGCACTAATCCTCTTCCATACAAAGCAGAGACAACGTGTCAACATTAAAAGACGGCCAAAATTAAACAGAAACGATGGATTTCGATGGATTTAAATAGTGTTGGGAATGTTTTAGCTAATATTGGTGCTGTATTAAACATTAGTTTTGTCATTTTTAGATGCAATTAAATTACATATTGCATCTTTAACATTTCCGTACAAAGCAGATACGGTTAAGTGTATGATGTCATTAAAAGACAAAAAACGAAAATAAGTCAGAATTCTGAGATTAAATTAAGAAATTCTGGCCTTTTTCTCAGAGTTCTGGACATTTTAGCTCATTTTTAGCTGTAATCAACAAAAATATGTTTTTAAATATTTCAATGTAGAAAGTTACATATTGTATCTTTAACCTCAACCTAACATAAATGGAAATAATTCACTAACTTACTAATAAAACTGATTCTAAAATCAAAGATAACCGGTCAAGCCTTCAAACACACGCATGGAGTTTACATATTTTTATATCACCAACAACCTCATGTCTTAAAGGGTAAAATCGAGTTTAAAAGTTACTTTTAAAAAGTCACTTACTTGCCGTTTCTGCCAACAGCAGCAGTTTCCCCTCCCCTTGACACACTCGAGCAGTAATTAATGAATTATGTAGAGTGTGGTTCTGGAGGAGAGAGCACCTGAACACACGGGCCAGTGCAGCACGGATAGGTCACTGTTGTTGCTGCGGTAAGATGTTATTAACCAGGTCGATCAGGTGACCTGAAATCAGTGACAGTGGACGTTTAGAAATAGAGGAAACACGATTCTACATATAAAAAAAACTCACCGCTGACTCGAACACAGCAGCGGCATCATCATAATCATCATCAACCACGGAGGTTCCTCTGGTGTCGACACATGGCTCCGTCACAGCGCGAGCCTCCAGATGGGCCAATGCATTAAAGAGTGGAGGGGAAACTGCTTGCAAAGTTGGGAATTTACAGCATGAGAGAGAGAGCGAGTACACAGTGCAGTAAACATGTGGACACAGAGGCAGAGCGCTTATATAAGACAGATACGACAAAGTTAGAAGAAGAAGACAGTTAGGCCAAAAGAGAGAAGAAGAGGCGACAGCCACAGAACAAAAACACCAGGATGACAAACAAAATTAAATGTCACCTCAAGAGAGACCGAGGCAAGGATAAGAAAGCAATTTAGCAGCTAGTCTTTAATCCACAGATGAGATAGGAAACAGTTTCCAGATGTAGTAACAGTTCAAAGTATCATCACACATTTCTGTTTGTTACAGACGGACATTATTTTGTTTGCCAAGCGTCTCATAAATTTCAGTTTTGTTTGTAACTCACCAAGTCGCATACAGGACATTATCAAAAGACACGATCATGTGGCCAAACTTGTCAACCGCTAACCTTTAAAATAACCAGGTCAGAGCCTCAGGACCTTCAAGAGGTCTTTAAACGCATCTTACTGTTTACTTTGTTGCTGTAAATTGATCTGCTGCAACTGATGCTGTCAATCAATCTGTCATTATCAGTCTCAAACTCAAGTGACCTGTGGGCCAGTGAGCATCTAGTCTGGACAGTAGTGAAAACAAAAAAGTCAAACTTTTTTGGGGGAAAAGCATCTGTTCAGTAAGGGTGGGCAATATAAGCTAAACTTTACATCATTGCTTTTCCATCATGATAAGGCAATGTCAACTTATTTGATGATATTTCACACACAATTTCAAAATAAAAGCATTTGTGTTGATATGGAACAATATATAGTTCTCAATAAAAATGTATTTATGATGATTCATTTTCATTTTTAATAAGACATACAAAATAACTCCATTATGACTGGATATTAAATGGTGGGCCACATGAAATAATTTGGAGGGCCTCATCTGGCCCATGGACCACGAGTTTTAAGACCTCTGCTTTAAATGCAACAGCTTTCTTTCCAAGCAATATAATATTTATGATTATTTTTACATTTTATTTGATTTCATTTGATTGAAATCATCTCAGGATCTCCACGCTTGTCTTAAGACCCCCATGAAGGTCCCAACCCATAGTTTGGGAACCACTTCAAAGTACAGCATTTAATTGAATCACTTGTCCTTATCTCAGTATGCAAGAATGCAGTGTGTCGGTCTCCACGTCTTCTTCTTCTTCTATTATTATCCTGGTCAAACCCAGGGCAGGACTGGAACAGGAGCAGTGGAGCATGTGCATGAGCACTGAGGCCAGATTTGTGGCTGACTGAAGGTCATTATGGACTCACTTCATCCAATAAGTAAATCGATTCCCAGCTAGTTCCTGTATACGAGGACAAGGAGAATACTCCAATTAAGAGGTTTGATGACGTTGGAAGACAGTGAAGAGTTATATACATATATATGTGGAATACAGGGGCATCTGGAGGTCACATGATCAAGATGGAGGATGCCTGCCAATGTGGTTGAGAACGTCAGGGCTAAGATGTTGGTGGCTAATCAACCAGACGTAGTGGTTGTCGATAAGCAGCGGGAGAGGACAGCGTGATAGATGATGTTGCCGTCCCCAGTGACAGCAACATCAAGAAGAAGGAACACGAGAAGCTTGGTCCCAGTGGTGATAGAAACACTAGGAGCTGTGACCCTCAAAAACTGTGTGAGTGACTCCAACAGATTCCAGGAACAACATCTGAGATCTCTGGAAAAACCGCAGTCCTAAGAACAGCGCAGGTTTCAAGGCCTCTGGTAGGAGGAACTGATCTTGGAGGTACGTAGTAGGTAGGAAGATGACTTTAGCCTCAGACAGCTCTGTGTAATAATGGTTCGTTTCCACGCGGACATGCCCATTTCTGGAAGAGGAGGTCATAGGAGAAAAGAGCAGCTGTTGTAGCTGTCCATTTGTCCTGTCCTCGCACACACACCTCAGACAAGGGCCTGGGGCAAAGACCCCCAGAAGCTGGCACAGGTGCAGAATACACAACACAGACTCCTCACTGCCTAATAGGATACAAACAGTTGAGCCATAGGTAGCTGTTTCTATGGGTAGCACAACAAAATCCCTTAAAAAAAAAAAAGAAAGTCTAATCATATGAAACACCAACTGCCAGACTGTAAGGGAGAAATAAAAAGGAAAACGCAAATGATGGAACATTATTTTTGCTTGGATTGAGATTTATTCCACATGCATATGAATTCTGCACTCTGAAAATGACACCCAATAGTCAAAAGTGCAGCATTCACATTATTTCCTCAGTCAGTCTGAAGTGAACTGCAAATTTAGAAAATGTAAATATTCCCCCCGCTGGAGAACCTTCCTGCAAAATTCATTATGGGCTGTGAGGTGGTTGTGCTAGGATGACTTTGTAAGGAAATGCTGTGGCTGAGCACTGACTTTTCATGCTTTTATCAGAATTTACAGCCACTAAATGACTTGCCTTATTAAAATGAAAACAGTTTTAATTGCCCACTGCAGCCAGGTTTTAAATCACTGAACTTTTATCTGTGTGCCTGTGTGGGTTTCCTTCAGAAGCCGCACTTTTTTCTCTTACACTCCAAACACAGGACACTTCATAAAGTAGCAGGAGGCTTAAAGGTTTGATTTGTCGTGATTTTTGAGTTACTGGTGCCTTTCTCTTATTTCAAACCAGTGTAGTAATTCTCCTCTGAACTCTACATTTTCTCCCAGAGAAATGCTGCTAATTTAGTTTTATTTGTATGTAAACATCCCATTAGATCAGCAGTTTCTGAAATAATGTTTGATTAAATATTTGCATGAACCGTGTACCTAATAAAGTGGCTGGTGAGTGGAAGACGTCCCAAACAACTGAAATTCACACACGTTGTATGTGTACAAGTATATGTACATTTCAATCAATAAATCAATCGACCAAATAAAAATCATAAATCTAAATTTCCTGCTGCTTCTATCCACACCTATCAGGTTGACTTCTGCTGCCCTCTGCTGGTGATTAGTAGTCACTCATCTTGCATTTGAGGTTAACTCACTAAAAACAACACATTTGAATGTAAATAGAATTGTAAGATATTAATACAAAGGCTAGAAAACGTCACTCGATAATAAATTGTTTAAAAGAACATAAGTCAAACAGATACGTAGAATAAACTGGAGTAATATAATACAATGTACATACAATTAATAAAAATATGTACAAAAAGAAATGTTGAAAAGAGCTCAGGGTTTTAGAATTAAAAAGCAGCTTCAAGCAAAAAAAAATTACGTTTGTCTCGATTTAAAAACGACAACATTACCTGGCTGTAAAATCTCCGCAACTTCGCCACCTCCTTACCGGAAGTTTACCTGCGTGGTGTTTATCAAGCGAGCGTGAGCATTCGCTACTTCCGGGGTGTTACGGCAACAGTTGTCTGATACGGAGAGTAAACTTCCGGTACGGATGTACGGAGTTCCGGCAGTATTTCACTTAAAAACTACTATTTACTTTATTATTTGTCTTATTAATAATTAGTCAGCAATTACTGAAACAGTAAATAACTGCCTTAACTTTAGTAATCGATTAGTATTATTATAATTATTATTATTATTATTATTATTGATCAATGGTTTACTTATCTGCCATAGAACTCTGTACAGTACTGTGATGACTTTTTGTCATTATTATTTGACCTTTTAAAAGGTTAAAAGCCTTCCAGCAGAGCTCTTTAAGATGAGTAAAAGCGAGAGCAGCAGCAGGCAGAAGAAACATGTGCCGCAGCCTCAGCTCTGATCTCCTCAGGGGTTTGTTCACAGGCTCTGACTAAAGTTTGTCCACCTTCCCCAGCAGGTCCACCACCGAAAAAACTTCTGACACAAACTAATCTCGTCGCACAGCTCCAAACTCTGCATGTCCTCGTTTTTATTATTTCCCTTCTTCTCAGATGAATAAAATGTCCTTTTACTCTCCGCCTACTCTCTAATCTTCTGCTGCCTCTTCCAGTCTCAAGAAGGTTCCTTCTTCTTTCCCTTGTGCAATCCCCAGAGATTTTTCTTCATAGCTTTTCCTTTTCTTTCCCCTTCTCTTTGCCTTACACTTGCCTGACAGTGGTGAAAAATAACATTACGTGCTGCTTGTTAGATCAGTAGTTGTGGTAATTGTTGGTACCTTTGCATTTTTTTTTGAAGGTTTGTCTCTGCACTCGTGCCACTGGGTCATGCACATGCATCTAACAGCTGCAGCCGAGAGAAACAAAGTCATTTAAAGTGTTAAAACCACAGTGTTTCCTGTGTGATAAGATATTTTTTTTTGCCTCAGCAGAACTGACTCAAAACAAATGATATGCAGGAGAAATGCTGCTGCTGCTGCTGGTAGTATAGCATTTGCAGTTGTATCATTGATCTGCAGTTTAGATTCAATTAATTACCTTAAACGTTGAATGTAAAAGAAAAAAAAAAAACCACTTCAGCACCGCCCACCCCCCCCCCATGATAAAACACCATGTGCAGAAGCAGGCGCGAGAGATATCGTTTTTGCTCGATCTCGACTCTGTGGCAGAGCTGCAGAGGCGACACTGCCGCAGGTGGAAACTGAATTCCATCCTCGAGCCTGCCGTTGATTTAAGCAGAGGAGAAATGTTCCAACACGCCCGCAGATCAGGAGGAAATGCCTTGTAGTGACACTCTGTACAAACCTTAAGGCCACATTATACTTCTCCGACTGCGTATGCGTTATCCGTCTGCGTCACCACGGAGACGCCTCGAGCATTTATACTTCTGCGTCGTGGTGACGGACACTCGCTGCAATTTCCCGCCCGATCAGTAGGGGTCGCTGCGCAAGGTTGTTGTGCTTCTGGCTACAGTGAGCAATGGCGTCCGAGAAAGAAAGACAGAGAAAGACTGTTGTTGTTGAAAAAGTGGCCGTTTCTCACTTTTCTGTGTCACGGAACGCAGTTTTAAGATAATTTGAGGCGAGAAATTGGCCATTTAGAGTCTAAACATGTGCTGTGTGTGTTACGATATGACGTATTTATAGTTCGGCAGCGGCGTTATCGGCGGGGATCAGCTCCGCCTCTGTCAGGACGCCCGGAGCGCACTGAGAGCCGGCACAGAGCAGCTTAGCTCAGCCTGTCCTGAGGACCAATCGCAGCTCTTGCCGTCTCCGTAGTCCCTTGACGGAGTGACGGACACTTAATAAAAATATTTCGTGCAGACGGAGACTACGCAGAGGCTCTTCGACAGTCTCTGCGTCGACGCAGAGTCTCTACGTAGCCTACGCAGAGCACTTTACGCAGAAGTATAAATTGGGCTTTAGAGAGGTTATCTGATACAGTATGTACTCTCTGTGCATCCTCACACACAACGTTCACAATATAAACACACATGCATTTTGATATCCTGTCACAGCGAGCCTTCAACACCCTTTAGCTACTATCAGTATGTACTGTATTTTTGAATTGTCAACAGTAAAATGTTATAGGGTATAACCTGGATTTTTAAAAACACATACAGAGTCATATATTATTAAGTACTGTATGTGGTGCGGCAAGGCAAACCAGAGACCAAAAGTTTCAAGGAGATTAAGGGACCAAAGTGGTGCAAAAGTTATTTTTTTTAATAGATTTCTATAGGAAATTGAGTAACTTGCACATTGTTCTTTTAAAAAATACAGATGCATTTGTGGTTAGAAATGGTCACAGGTGAGATTTGTGCTTTTAAACATTAGAAAACCAAATGTGCAGGAAGTGACGGGCTGAGGATGGATCAAACTCTGTTATCTGTGGTATTGAACTTGATTGGAAATGTGACGTTTTCAGATTTTGGTGAGGTTAGTGATACTGTATTACTGTATTACTGTAGTGAAAACATCCAACAGTGCTTGTGATTGGCTGACTCGAAGGCGTGCAGGAAGACACTTATGTGTGTGTGTGTGTGTGTGTGTGTGTGTTGTGTTCTGAGAGGCTGGCACTTGAACGAATGAATGGATTAATTAATTCATGTCAAGAATCTTCTAAGGTTAAAAAGGATGTGGTAAAATTGGTACCAAACAAAAGGTTTGGTCCAGGTATATATCTTGAAACCATATCAAAACTTTAATCAATACCCAGCCCCTGCTAAGAGAATGTATATAGTCATTACATATATGAAGAGTTACATATAAACAGATATACAAGTATATCTATATAGGTCAACTGATCAGCTTCTCCTACAGATACTATAATCCAAACAGAGGGGACAGACCTTCAATGTCCATTTTTTTTAAACTTGGTATGAGACATTAATTTGACCTGTTTTTAATGTTGTTATTGTACGACTTGTCTATATTCTCTCAAGTATTTTATTGTTTGTTTTTCTGGTCGTTTTCAGGTAGTATTTTTCTATATTTTATTTGTCTCTGTTGTACAGCAGTTTGTTTCTGCTCTTGTTTTTAAAGTGCTTTATAAATAAAGTTGGATTGGGTTGGACATACACATGAAGTACAGGTATAGAAAGTCACTCAAGGTGAGATGAATCATCCCTGCTGCCTCGAACAGCTCAAGTCACTGTATAAAGTATTTTTTTATTTTTTTTAATTAGCTTTTAGCTTTCCTTCTTTTACAGTATAAGGTTCATGCAGAATTAAACTGCCTGGGTTGTAAACATCAAATGTTGTCGCTCGGCTGGTCTTCCCATCCTCTCATCAGTCTTTCATGCAAACAGGCTGCTAACTACTATCAGAGAGCTTTTCCAACCTCCTCCCAGGGCACTTAAAGGGAGCATGGAGGGGGGGGGGGGGGTGGAGGCAGGGCCAAATGGCCTCGTAAGGATTAGAGGCACTGCTCACCATTGTCAATGCCAGACCAAACTGCAGCCACCTCTGTAATCTCTCAGCTTGTTCTCAATACACAACCTGCAGCAGCCAGGAAGGGAGGACCTGTTTGTCTGCAGCAGCTCCATCCCCAACCCCCCCAGGGGCGCTTTGAAATTCTGCTCACTGTCCTTCACCTTGGACTGCAACAGGAGATGGGGATTGAGCCTTTTATGCATTTCAGGCACTACTTAAGGCACCATGTACAGAAACACAACAGTCTGTTGCGACTGTAAAGGGTTTTGATCTTTGGCATTTGGACGTTGTCTTCTCTGTCTGACTTCCTCACCAGCAAGGTGAGCTATAGCCCTCTCCTAAAAGACAAGAGATTCATCTTTTTATTGATTCATTATTACTCAACAAAATAACTTGTAGTTAAATAATCATTGAGATCCTCACATCTACCCATGGTTCCTGATGAAAACATCAGGTAATTCCCCCCCCCACCACCACCACCTCTGTCCATTCTGACCACACCCCCCGCCCCCCTTTGGTTGCTCAGACTCCACCCTTTCTGTAATAACCAATCAAGTTCAAGGCTCGCACATTTCAAGGATAGAGACCCTCGGTGTGTTTGACCTCAACGTTAGATCTCAGAGCTGCACCTTTGTCTCAAAACCTAACAAGGATCTTCTAGGTGCTGCTCGCAGTGATGACAGAGGGACAGAGCAACATGCAACAATTCTCGGGTAAGTTCATTTTCCTCCCATTTACTGCGATGACTGACTCCCATCGCTCTTGCAGGATGCATTTGGTTGAAGAGTATTCAAATTATAGCCTTTTTTGGATTTTGCTCATCATGCATGCTTTAAAATCAACTTACACTGTTTTGAAGAGGAATGAATACATAAAACTACTAAAGACTAAGCCACCGAATGCTCAGATGTGTATTACCATTGTCTCCACAGACTCAAAATTGGATCCCAGCATGCCACGCTCTCCTCCAGCAGCTGACTCATACCAGCAGGGCTGCATCAGGATGACTCTGGAGAACTCTGCTCTCTGGAAGTCCTTTCACAGCTCTGGGACGGAGATGATTATAACAAAGCACGGAAGGTAACGTTTAGTGTCTCCTGAATTTGTGCTCTTAAATAACATTCAATGTGATATGATTTGCAAAAAAAAGGAAAAAAAAAAGGCAGTTAAAACGATCTCTGACGTGATTTTGCTTGCTTGTTCCAGGAGAATGTTTCCACACTGCAGCATCGGCCTCTCCGGTCTGCAGCCTTTCGCCAATTATGTCGTCCTGATGGACATGGTCCCTCTGGAGAGCTTCAAATACAAGGTAAATTGTGTGAAATCAAAGAGATTGAAGCATATGTTTAAAAAAAAAACAAAAAAAAACAGCAGTCTGCAGACAGACGTGGTGATGGTCCTGCCCCACTGCATATCAAAGCCTTTCATAGCTTCCTGTTTGTGCACTCTCGGCTGGAGGCCCAATCAATTAGCATCCCTCCTCATTCACAATCAGTGAGTGAGGAACAGTCGGCCATTCATACATGCGACTCATCCTGGACCATTTGGTCACAGACTGTGTTTTTTTAGCACACACGTGAAAACGACACAGTGTGAGAAGAAGAAGAAGAAGAAGAAGAAGAACATCCTTGCACTGTTTAGATAAATAAATAAATACACTTTCCTGACAATGCTGAAAAAACCAAAGCTTTGTGGTAAATGTCTGATCTATTACATCCTGAGGCCTCACACTTGATAACCAAGCATCCCCCCCCCTCCACCCCCTGTTTCTCTGTAGTGGAAAAACGAGCAGTGGGAGGTCGCAGGGAAGGCAGAGCCCCAGCCCCCGTGTCGTACATTCATGCACCCAGACTCTCCTGCCACAGGAAGTCACTGGATGAAGCAGTCGTTGTCTTTCCTCAAGGTGAAGCTCACCAACAACACGCTGGACCAGCACGGCCACGTAAGTCTCCCCGTCTTTTAGCCTCACCCATCTGTTGTTGGTTCCGATTGCATTTCACTCACTCTGTGCTTCCGTTTTTGAATCCCATCAGATCATCCTACACTCCATGCACCGATACTACCCGAGGTTCCACGTGGTACAAGCGGACAGTCCTTACACGATCCGCTGGGGCCCGTTTCAGACGTTCTGCTTTGCAGAGACGACGTTCACGGCAGTGACAGCGTACCAGAACCCAAAGGTACACAAACCTGTAATGTTTTTTTACTTCATAAATAATCTGCAATTTAAGAAGAAGCGTAGATTGAACACTGCTTTACCAAACCCTTTTTTTTTTTAAAGATTACCAAATTGAAGATTGACCACAACCCTTTTGCAAAGGGATTCAGGGAAGGAGGCACCCATTCTCACAGTAAAAGGTAAGATACACTAATTTGTTGCATCACAGTTTCCTAAACTAAATAAAAAAACATTTTTTACAGTTTTTTTTTATTGTTCCCAGGTGTCGTTCAAAAGGAAGTCCTCCTGCAAAGAGAGCCTCACCGGACACAAAGGCTCATCGTCACACTCCACCACCAGGTACGTTTTTAACCCGTACAGCTTGAATGAACTCACACAATGTGTCTTCATTGCCCTTTGATTTGCATGTGACATCCTATTAATCGCTGTATTTCCCTCTCAGACCTGCAGAGGATGCCCTCCACCTCTCAGACGCAGCAGGCCAAGAAGAAGCACCAGGCTCAGCCTGCTCAGCACTCGCCAAAGGGGATCCACCTTCCAGCCTGGGATCCAGAGCAGCAGGACCCAGCTGAGAGTTTGCACGTCGTCGAGCCCCTGGAGCTGCACGAGTACGACTACAGCTGCGAGGAGCAGATGGTGCCTGCGTCCGTCACATACCAGCCCTACAGGTCTGAACATTTAAGATGCGTGTACTTCAGATGATTTTTGTTGTAGACTGTGGCACCAGATGTGGTCTCCTCAAATCCCAGGTTTTGCGTTTAGGAGATGATCTTTCCACATTATCTCTGTCTGTGTGCTCACTCACTCATCTTCTACCTGCTTTATCCTCCACATGAGGGTAGCGGGGGTCGCTGGTGCCAATCTCAGATGACATAGGGCAATAGGTCACACCCTGGACAGGTCACCAGTCCATCACAGGGTCATTTAGAGACAAACAACCACTCACATTCACACCCTATGGTCAATTTGGAGTGTCTAATTTGCCTAATCCTCAAATCTGCATGTTTTTGGGACTGTGTGGAAACCAGAGAAGGTCCAAGTTAGACTACATCCACGTTTATCCTTATCCTTTTTTACATTCAGATCCTCAGGAGGTCCTCTTGACCACATCTAAATAGATGAAAATTAAACAATTAACTCATCTTTTCCTCCAGATCCGTGGAGTACGCCAGATTCCCATTCCCGTCCGACAACGCAGATGCGACGGCGCACTCTCTGGTCCAACCCCCGCCTCATCCACCACCCGCCACAGTGGAACACGGCACCCAGCAGCACACCTACCATCACCACCATCGCCACCACCACCATCACCACCAGCAGCAGCAGCAGCAGCAGCAGCAGCAGCAGCAGCAGCAGCACCAGCACCATGGCAACGCAGCAGACTGGAGCCAGCACCCGCTCTTTTCCTACTCCAGTTGGTGATCTCTGACCGATGGAGGAGGAAGACGCTCCAGCCTTGGAAGGAATGAAGAAATGCTGTTTTTAATGAGTAGACTTTTAAAAAACTGAGGAACTCCCAGAGAGACAGATATGCATCACACAGGAGATATTTTTTGGGCCACCAAACCAGGGTTTTTTGGAAACGTATGGAAGAGTCCTGATAAATATGCTCTTCATGTTGTAAATTGGTTTGATAGACAATCTCCTATGGTTTGTGTTTAAAGCATATATGTTTTTTATATATGTTCCAAAGCCTGATCTTTCAAAGTGGGCTGTAAAAAAAAACAAGAGTAGTCGTATGTGTTCAACAACCATATATTGTATTCTGTCCGGGGAAATAAGAGTGGAATTAAATCTAAAAAAAATACCTTTGATTAAACTGTTGCAGTGAGGTATTAAAAGTCCAGGGGTTTGGACGTCTGAAAGCAATATAATAATAAAGAAACATAAGTCGGAATGCATCAGAAATATTGTATATTCAAGGAGATGAACAGCAAAATAAATTAGGTTTGGATAAGAGCGTTCCTCGCTTACATTCAGCCATGTTTTCAGGTGTTTCCGAATCAAGGTCACACATCTAATCGGATCTAGGAGAAGCTCTGTGTGTACGTTTAAATGAAAATCGGTACATTTCAGTCACAAATCAGATGAATAACGATAAACAGACAAATGCATAGGACACTATGATGCTTTATATTTAGACCCATCAATGCTGCTTTGGGCTTAATGCAGAGTTTTCCCCTGATATTTGGCGTCGTACAAACAATGCTTTTGAGATTGATGAGAATCTCTTTGCTTGTGCAGTTATTGATCAACCAAATCATGATTTTAAACCTATTTTGATAACATTATTATCATTCATCGGACTCTAATGGTAAAGCAAGTCTGTTCAAACTCTCTTGAGACATAAAACTCAGTCATCCTCGAGCTGGGACTAAATGCTTTTGTCAAGATTTGACTGTATCGTGATTCAATTTGTATTGTCTTTCTGATTTATTGTGATTCAATAGTGTTAATAAGTGTAATAATAATAGCCTAAATTGAATGATACCTTTCTTGAGACAACATCAGAGGGGGGTCAAATTTCCAAAATCACTGCACATGGCATGTTGTTCAGACTGAGTATACTCTTAGAAATAAAAGTGCTAAGTAGAACCATATAAGGTTCTTTGGCTTGTCCTCATAGGAGAACCCCTTTTGGCTCCAGGTAAAACCTTTTTTTAACCCTTTATTCAGGAAAGGGGTTTTAAAGGGTTCTCTGGATCAAAATGGTTCTTACCGGAACCATTAGTGTTACCAAGAACCCTTGAGAAACCCTTTCTTCAGGAGCAAATGGCTCCAGGTAGAACCTTAGCCCTTGTAGAAGGAGACTTTTGGAACCCTTGTTTATAAGAGTGTAGGACAGTGGGGCATAGCATGTACAACAACAGATGTATTTAAATAAATGAGTTGGTACATAAGCAGCCACTGCTATTTATAAAATATATACAATTAGGCCAAGTAAAAAAAAGAATGATTTGATTTTCTTTTAGCTTTGACTTATCGGAATTCACTGAGCAATTGCTGTAAGAAAATAAAGTGAGTAAGAACATGCTGGACCAAAATGAATATAGAGCTTCAAGAAACAGGACACAACATTAACGTGAACTTTCAAATGATTTTCAACGAAAGTGGAAAATATCTCTTTGAAAACCTGGACTGAAGAAAACACTGATAAACCGAATACTCTTTTACTTTTAGCACATTTTTGTTCATTAAGGTTGCAGAAATATCGGAAAACACTTAGAAATGAATCCAAACAATACACGATGAGGAGGGACCACTAAAGCGTTGCTGCACTGGAATCTTCTGAGCAGATGTTACGACACAACAACAGGAGAGTCTGAGCCAAGTGATCTGATCTCATGTTTTTTTCAACTGCAGATTTACAGACGTCGCCCGAAAGCGGAATGACACCAGCTGTCGATGACACAATGTGCCGTACTTTATCGTCCGTTTCCCTCTAAGTGGGAGCATCGCTTTTTACAAAGGTGACATCGCGTTCTACTGAAAAACACCTTAAACGAACAGACCATTAACTCTTCAGGAGGACATTTACCGGTGTTTTAAATCAAGTCCAATCAAACTGAGCTGCCCCCTGGTGGCTTTTCAGTATATTCTTACTTCCAAATAAGCTTCACCTGGCGAATTGGGCGACAATATCGACGTCTTATAATATGTTCTGTTGGTCTGACCTGGTACGGCGATGACAGTCGGTGTGAGCGGAGTTACCATGAGAGTCTGGCAGAGTTTCCTCAGCAGAAGGCAGGAGCATCTGTGCTGTAAATGTTTTATGAGAGAGGGAGAGAGAGAGAAGCTTAAATCTGGGACATTTACAGAGCTGCTTCAGGGAGTAATGGAATTTCTAGAACACACCAACTGACATTTTAGATAGGTCAATACTTTTATATATATATATATATATATATATATATATATATATATATATATATATATATATATAAGTCACAAATAGAAAACATCAGACCTCGAGCAGACACGGTTTCCTCAGTTTGAAACTGCGACACATGACGGCCATTTTGATCTTCACGCGTTCCCTGTGATGCCGCGGGTCATGTCAGTAGGTCAGCTCGTCCCGGGTGGGTTCCTGCTGCTGACATATCGGCAAAAAAGTTACAAATATCGTGCATCCCTAATTGGAAAAGTTAATTCTATAATCTGCTGTTCATTCTCTTTAAACACAGTAATCTGAACAGCGGATTAATTCCTGGGGTTTACGGCTTGTTCACCAAAGATAGACTGCTGCTAACTGGGAGGTCATGTGACACATCCATGTGCCCGTTTACACTGATTTTTAACATTAAAGGTGCATTATGTCATAAATCTAAAGCAACTGGCCGTAAAATCCTCCTAATATGTCACTCAAACTGAACTGAACTCACCAACAACAGTACAGCCAAAATATTTGCATTAAAACAAAAATTTTGCAGACTGCAAATCATTGTTTCTGTTTTGAAACCATGTTTTGGCATGTGGCGCCACCTACCGTGTCTCAGCTGCCAAGCAACCACGGGTTGCCAGTTACGTCAGAAAACCGAAACCTAAAAAGACCTCGGTATTTTGAATTTGAACGTAGTAACCGTTTTTTGGCCACATTCTTACATATGGCACCTTTAATGACACCTAACATATGAAACTTTGATATAAATGTCACTGATTCCGTGACATCACTGCAGAAGTGTGAGTTTAAAGTCTGTCTGTTTGTTCTCTGCAAACTCATACTTGAAGTCCTCGTTCCCCCCTTTTTTTAAGCGTAGGATAAAAGAAGGAGTCACTGTGAGCCGTCATTGCTATAAATAGCAGATAAATTAAACCATAATTATAACTGTCTTACACAATGCGTCACATTTTACAGACACATGTATCACGTGATGTTTTTACAGATTGTATAGATTTACTGCATATATTCATATTTTAACAGCACTTAACAGACTAAACCACATTTATGTGTTCACGTTTAGGAGGTGAACTCCTTCAGTGCATTTCATCAACTACATACTGAATATAAATATATTAAATGGACATTGCTGAAAATCACAAATAATTCAGAAATACAATTTAAAACTTCTTTATGTTAATGTGTGTTGGTGATTTCTCTTCATATTGTCAAACGGCAAAGATTTACCTCCGTGGAGGCGAATGCAGAGGCAGCGTTGGTGGTCGGTGATGGACGGACTGCGGGGACATCGAACTGTTTCGCACACAGTGACTCACTCAAACACTCCGCCTGGAGGAAAAGGTCAGACTCTGCTCCGTTTGATTCATCACACATTTACTCTCACTGCAGCCGACACTGATCACAGTCCAGATTAGCATTAATAAAATATTGGAACCCGGCTCATACATAAGGGAACAAGGAAGCAGTAGCCTGAGGAGATTAATGTAGACTTTCTACGATGGTGGAACTCTTAACTACATGGCTCATTGTAGGGATAAAACTCAACCTAAAATGGAATGAGTCACGACGTGAGTCCTGATTTTTCAATATAATCAGATTCTTTGGAAAGTTTCAAGTCAATGACGTCAGGATATGCGTTGTGAAACAGATTGAAATAAAGCAGACCAGGGAGCAAAAGAAGTGATTACACGACTAACGATTCAGAGAAACAACAGGCTAATATTACAACAGGAGAAGGTTTATTATAATTGGAAAACTGTTGCTAGTGCTGTTGATGTAGTGTGATTTGTTTTTTGGGCACAATTTTAAAAATCATCTTCAGCGACACGGCTAAACGAATCAGTTACCAATTTATCTCGAAATTATTTTGAAGTTCTATTTGTAAGTGTTATCTGCAATTATGGGGTTTGAAAAAGTATTTTTTTTTTTGTCCCGTTTTGAGAAGCTCTATTAATTTAGCCATTTTACTTCATTATCTTTCAGCACGAGTTCAGTGGAAAAGCTAAAGCTAGAGGAAAAACACTTTATTTTCTACTTGGAACTGGTCGTCTTTATTTATCTGGGGCACTTTAATGTTGCAGCTCACTTCAAAATATATTGTTTTCCATGTTATTTAACACCATCCTATTCAATTTAAAGGTCAAAGTGACCATTTGACATGGATGGATTTTGGAAATGTACGCAAGTCATTGTCTCGAAGAAAAGTAGAATTATCAACATTGACGAAACATAATACTTGTATAGTAGAAATACATATTGAATTGCCACCCAAGTATCATGTTACACCCAAATCATGGCAAAAGTACATCATCCAAAAGCCTGATTTATAGGCTATGGTATATAGGCAAACATGCATCTGATCGAGTTTTTAGTAAACCATCAACCAACTGTACTGTGACAATAGTGACATTAAATGACATCACGTTTTGAATCCAAGTGTGTTCACTTCTGTACGTGGTTTGAAAAAGTGCTGAATAAACACAGACGACGACGACCGTCGGAAAAACGTCGCCCTTGAAAAGTTTTCCGCTCCTCGTCTCGAGGTCGACTGACTTTCTTTTAATAGCACTTCATTAAAATTCATTAATTGGTTCCTTTCTCCTGGGCGCAGGCTTGTGTCAAAACTGGAAACTGTCAAAAATTAGAACGGGAGCATCCGTCCTGTGCTCCACATACGCAACCTGTGACGCCAAAACCACGGCTAACTGCTGCAAACGCGTCTGCCCAACGAAAGCAAGGAGGACACCAGAGCGACTTAAAGAAGTAGACGTAAATTTTATTTACTTGTTCTGTACATAAAGGGTCGATACCAGCACAGGTGTTAACCATGGGAAATATTAACACATGTAAATGGTATTAAGAAAATAAAAAGGCACAATTTTCAATTCTTAAGTAAAGACAGGCTTTCCTAGAGTATGGAGAAAAGAGCACAGTAATACTGTTAATGCCATTACAAAACAACTCAGAAGCACGAGAAAAAGCAAGTTCACCTCAAGAAGGGAGCTAATCGGGGTGTATTGCTTAATTAGTAGATGTCATTAATGTCTGGTGAGGAAAAACCCACGCGTGGGTTCGTTTTGCCCAGACCAAGAGGGGGTTAAAAATAATATTTAATAATAAGGAAATAAATGACATTAAGCAGCATTTGGCCAGGCAGAACCATGTACCAGGCCAAGAGGTCATGCACAGAGGCAACCAGCAGGCATTTTTCCCTTTTGTAAATGTCACCTTAGGTACTTTTGTTTAATAATATCACTTATTTTTATTTAAACGCATGATTTCATAGCCTGACTAGAATCTTGACAAAATTAAAAAACCAAACTGATACAACTAAAAAGCTGCACAATATTACCCAGAAGTGAATGTGGCTGAGCGATGATTTTTAACAGAGAGCACTGGGAGGGAGGGAGGGGGGGGGGGAACACACACACGAAAAGTTATTCTTTTAAATACAGCAGAGATGAAAGGGATCAGCAATTATGTTCACAATGCTTTCACTCTCAGCCCAAACTGAATTGATTCGCAGCACAATATGAACAAAGACACTTTCCTCTACTCCAAAAAGGAGTCAGTTTGCATAAAAGAGAGCCAGAAATTGTGCACAGACCGGGATAAAGCAGTTTGCGAAGGCCTAACTGTCATCGACGGAAGGTTAGAGAGGACTGCATGCACGAAAAGATGCATTCATCGTACTTTCTCAACAAAGGCATTAATGGGATCTCATTGGCTTGCTGAGACTCTTTCTCCTTTCCCGACCTGCGCCACTGATAGTGGAGCTCCTCACCCCCACAGTAAAGCCTTTAGTCCAAGTGTCCACGCTGCGTTTTTTTTTAAGCTAGCTGTTTAAAGCTCGGCGCTCAACTGCAACAACGTTGTATATTTATCTCCCAGTGCTTGGTGCTGTTGGCACTAAAAACCTGCAAATGTCCTTTTTTAGTTCCAAATAAAACTAGAAGAAGAAAAGTAAAGGGGGGAGGGGTACCGAGTGGACATGCAACAAAAAAAAAACATCACCACCCCACAATACATCGTTTCGATGTCAGAAAATAAAAACAAAATAAAACACACACAATTATTGTTGATCACATGGCACAAATAAGAAGGAGATGGAACCACGTGTGGCTGCATTGTGTCTCATTGAACAAAAGATAAATAAGTCTTGTGAGCCAGACTTGCTCCAGGTTAGAAGTGACTGAGGGGTTTAGAATGTTACAACCATGATTTTCCAACTCCAATCGCACACACACACACCAAGGAACTGTCAAAATGAAATCCTCATGGACAAAACGGTGTGTGAATGGGTGACGTTAAAGGTACAAAAAGTGACTTGTTGATTGTTTGGAGAAATGACTCGACTGGCTGTTGGCGCCTCAGCCTCAGCGCTCTCCCATGTCAATAGGGACAAACGCAAGGTTTTCCCTACTTCGTACAAAATGTCCCCCTGTCAAACTAAACGAACGCACACCAACTCTTTCTAAAAGTCCCCAAGACTTCAAACATACCAAATAAAGAAATCAATTTAAAAAAACAGACTGATAAAATATCTATCGTGAACACAGACCTACTCACATGCACTTGTACTTAAACACACATACACATACACTCGCTCACACACACACACTGATGCCCAGTGATCTGGAAATGAAAAGGACATTAATGCAAAAAAAACACTGCCCAGCTTGGAACTAAGACCTGGGAAAGGGGGCTGTGAGAAGTGGGAGGGGGTCAGATTTTTTCTAGTCTGGATCCAACGTCCAAAAACTGTAAACAGTCTGAAAGCCTCGCAACGGTTGGAAACGAGAGGGATTTGCGGCGATCGCGGCACGGCACAGCCCCCCCCCCACACACACGACGAGCAGGCAAGCACGTAACCATGGTGACACTGGTGGGTTTTCGGCAGAGTTGGGTTTACACGTTGACACCGGGCAGAGGTTCCGGTGGAGGGTCAGTCACTCTCGTCGGGATTCTGCGGGTCTATGATTTTGACGTGCGTGAATGGGAAGAGACCCCGTCGTCCGTTCACCTCTCCCTCCCACTGACCGCTTATGTTCATCCGCGTGACCTTGACGATGTCGCCAACCTGGAGGAGGACAAGAGGACAAGAGGTGGAGTTAAAGGAGTGTTTAAAAACATACATGCTCCAAAAATGTCTTTAGCCGTATCAGAGCAGCGGTTCTGGAAGATATCATCTGTATTTGCATTTTATGGCCCAAACAATAGCACTTAATTCCAGATTACAGCCACAGAGTGGAACACAGAATCACAATTTCTTTAAAAAAGAGGAACACACTATATTTCCACCTCATATACACCAGTAAAATTGACTATGGTGAAAGAGAGTTGATTTGAGTTTAATCCACAGCATCAGACTCTCTCACTGGGAGTTTCAACATTTCAAACAGTTATATTTAAAAAAGAAATAAAAACTTCTCCATATAGGCTTCATTCATACTGCCTTTTAAACAAACGATTGAGGAACATAAGTCGCTCAGCGTGACCTCAATCTGTTCAAGCAATGTTCTTTATCGGGATTAGAGAAGGGAGAGTCTCAATCGTGAAAAAAACCCATGATTGAAAACACAAATGTCAAAGCTCTATTTGTAGCTTTAACTGAAAAAAAAGAGGTTTCAAGGACATCCAGTCCTAGACGTCATCAGTAGCTATAATCCCTAATGCTACTCTGGAATGCCAAGAATGCTGCTTAGTCATAAAAGCTTCTGTGGAATCTGTCTATCAAGGAAAAAAAATCCCCATTACAAGAATCACAAATCTTACCAAACCTCTAGGCACTGAATGGTATTATTAGTTTTCAAGGCTTCATTCAGAAAAGGTTTGTTGTTATGGGAGTAGACATGTCCACTTTGTAATATGAAGTCTTTGAAAAGGATCTGTTCCGTCATGATGCCAAAAAAAATCAGGTCAAAAAACACGTATAAAGCAAAATAATTTAAAAGTCTTCTGGCAGGAAGCTATGAAAAAGCAGACTCATAATACACCCAAAAATAAGCTAAAGTCAAGCTCTAAATCATCAAGGACATAACCCGATTTCACTTGTTGGGGACTGTGTAAATAAATAATGACTCAAAAGTTCCTACTCTTGAACCCAAGAGGCCCCAAAATAGCCACATGTTATGAATTGTCAATGCACACACAAGCAGAATTAAAAATACCACAGGAAATATTATGATTTTTGTTTAAATTTTGAGGGCTTTCAAAACCAAGTCACACTGTTACTGTATGCAGCTCGCTTTGACAGATTATTGATTTAAAGATGGGACAAGAATAAAAATAAAAATAAAAAGAGAGTATTACAGTGAAACATTCTTATTCAAATCTAGCAGGATGTTCTGAATCAGGCAGTACACATCTCCTGTTTAACTATTGCTATCAGTCAATTTACTGTGTATACAAAGGAGACAAAGCGCTAACAAGGAAAGACGCAACAGATTCTGTTACACCTAACCTTCAGCATTCACCAGGTTTGCTCTTTGTTCGCTAAGTGGATCACAATAACCGTCTGCAGAGACCCAGATGACTTCCTACAACCACTGACGCATGCTGATGTCAGGGCACAAGCAGAAGAGCCCTGGCTAAAAATAGGAACGAGTACTGAAACCCAGCGTTAAATGGACTGGCAATGAACAACATCTGTCACGAAACGTCACCATCTACAATCACACTGGCGCTAAACAGGTTCATTAACCTCTGGTGCCAATAACTGTCTGTAAAAAATCATTAGCGAGCTTTTCATTTTTGCTGGCGCTACACATCGATGCTTGGTAAAATAAATGTGTTGGTTCAGGGAGGAACACCGTGTTTCTGCAGTTTTGGGACAACATTGACAACATTTAGTATTTATAACACAAACCCCATAAACAGTAACTAGTTTACAGCTGTTTACTATAAATGTGACAAGTGCAATTGGCATGTAATTGACAATAATTAAGTATGGTATCAAGAGCCTTGGGTGTCACGATGCTAGGTTCATCACAGATGACAGTCAGCCACCTGCATTCGTTTGTCCACCGAACCAAAGTTAGCCAATGCTGGCAAGGTTCGACCCCCCCCCCCAAAAAAAACCACAAAATCCTTCCGCGTGTTAAAGCAAGAGCGAAACCATTAAGAGAAAGTCTCTCACATACAGGCAGAAAATAGCTCATCTGTCACTACCCACGGTATGTTGTGCAAGCTAGAGGCCTGAAGCCCTGAGGATGTGTTAACAACATTAACACATTGTTGTTTAAAAATTCATTGTTTCAGTTTCAGATCTCTCAGAAGAGGGACTGTGATTTCACAGCTAAGTAAGGTAAAAAATGAGAAGTCCTTTTATCTATTAAATAAATAACAAAAAAACAATATGAGGAATGTTAAAGCACCAAATCAATGAACAGTACCTGGACTACCATTAAAACCCTAATGATACTCCTCTCTTGCTATGATAGTTTTTATTTCCATCTCTCCCCCGAGGCTATCACTTCAGCTCAATGTACCATCAGAGTGGAGCTTTTAGGAGCCCCACTATAGATGGAGAGTGCACATTGAACATAAAACCACATGCTTCAACATGTTACTACAGTCCAAAGCTGAGCTGAGCCATGAATAAGCCATGGTGAACTGAGAAATGCTTGTTCTGTTGAGAAACTAGCAGGCAAACAGGAAGAATGAACCTGGGCCACTGCGCAAATTGGATACAGCCAACTGTATCCTTGATAATGATTTCCATTATCTCTTTGACTATGCAAACACATGTGTCACAGGTGTATAAAGGATGCATAGACTATGTTTGAAAAAACATAAAGGCCCTTTTCCATTATCTGCAATCATCTGCAGTCGATCGTCTTCTTGCGTCGAAGGCATTTACATTTATGTACATGGTGCAGTGATTTAACCCATGATGTAGCGCAACTTACTTTGAAGGTCCTTGAAAAGTACCTTGAATAAAAATAAGATGTAAATATTATATGACAAACGAAGCGCAAGATCATTAACACAACCAGTATTTCTGTTCTTAGTAAAATTGAGCCCTGCATCAATGAAATATATGACTACATTTTTGGCAGAGGCATAACTCTGGACAGAACCCAGTGTTAATGTGGTCTCCCAGAGCAGGAAAGAAGAGATAAAGAGAATGGACAAATGACAAAATTTAGATTAAATAGAGGGCATGAACTCAAAATCCATTTTACATTACCTCTAGAGCAAGAGCAGTTTTATCATAGGCACACGGCACTCGTCTCTGAATGGCCTTTGCCATGACCGGGCCGTTCAGCGTGGACGGCAGAGGAGTGGTAACGGCTCCAGGTGTACCAGGGGGCAATGGTGAAGGCGTCTGGGGCTGAGCATAGGCGTGGACGAGGGCGTGCGAAGGCTCTGGGATTCCATAGCTGTTGGAATTGCGAGACCCGTGAGAAGGCTGACCAGAGTGAGGTGAAGGTCGTACCACTTTCTCCACATAGGGGACGGGGATCATCCCGACACGCCCTTCTTTACTCTTGGCACTCCACCACTGCTCCTCTGGCTTCTCCAGGATGATGAGAATCTCCCCCTTCTTGAAGGGCAGGTCCTCTGCATCACTGCCTGTGAAGTCGTATAGAGTCCGCACATACTCCACGTTCTCCTCTGGGCCACCCATGGGCTGGATGGGACCAATCCCTGTGCTTGGGTACCTTGGGAGATGACAAAAATGGGGCAGAAAAGAAGGGAAATAATGTGGTTACCAAAAAAAGGCTTCCATCAGGTTATGTAATCACATTCGGAGCAAGACGTTACATATTGTGGCAGGGGCAGTGAAGATAAGCAGACAACGTCTGAATGAAATTGTTAATACAAGCTAACGTTGCCAACAGGACACAAACTAATAAACCATTTTCTCAAGTTCTTAATGAAAACAGTACATTACAGCCGCAAATGTTGGTGTCACCATCAGTATGAAATCTGTCAAAATTAATACTTGAAGCAGGCACGACAGGGCAGGGCCTGCAACACTTATGGGGCTAGTATTATTGACTATGCTAGGGATGCACAATATTATCAGTACAGTATCAATATTGGCGTAAAAATGGATTTTCATATATCGGCGAACCCACCGATATGTGTTGATATGACTAATGGTCACAGCAGTAGGCTAAATGTGCTGCTAATTTCTTGACTTATATTAAACATCGGCATGTTGGCAAAAACTCCAATATCGTGCATCTCTAGGCTATGCAACTGATGAGTTGGAAGATTACATAGGTTGAATATTTGTTGTACTCGGGTAGTTGCAATATGCAACTTCACCCCTGGATGCCACGAAATCCTACACATTGGTCCTTTAAACATACACTATGAATAATTGTAGCTTTCGAATTAACTTTTCATGTGTACTTCTTGCTTTATGGAGGCTACTATTTCTTCTATGGCTGCACAAACTGGCAAACCAACCTGCGAAATTCGCAATTCCTCAACATGCGTAGAATCATAGTCTCACCATTAGATGTCACTAAAAACAACACACTGAACCTGGAATGCTTTGATAGTGTATGGTTGTCATGCTCGATCATGTTTTTAATCAATCACACTGTTCTTGTTACACAGGGTCAATTTCAAAAAGTATATTGCAAAACACTGTCAATCAGAAAAACTGACTATTCAAATAAAAACAATCTGGTTCACTTAGATCAGAATTGTTAATGCTAATGGAATTTGTGTGTTTTTGTGTGTACTCTGTATGACATGGTGGTTTTAGACAAGGGCATTGGGTGACTCCCTTACCTGGGTGCTGGCTCTATTAGAGTCGTGGTGTCCAGGTAATGGATTTTGTAGAACTCCAGCAGAGCTGCGAGGTGTTCAAACTCCTGGTCGCCTATCTTGAACCTCTTGGTGGGTAAGGAGTTGATTATATAATGAGACACTTTGGAGTTTTCAGACACTGACAGCACGTAGTCGCCTATACAGGTCGACGAGTCCCGAACCAGGAACATACCATGCCTCTGTCCTTGTAACCTATTCTGTGCCTCCACTCGTGACACTGGTCCAAAATACCAGGCGGATCGATCAGACGAATCGAACCGAGCAGACATTTTCTGATCAAAAATAAGTTAATATCAGTCCAATAAAAAGAAGAAAAAAAAACTACGACAAAGCAGACGAGACAATAATTTAAAAACGTGAATGCGTGCTGGGATTGGCCAATCACAGCAAATATAGCGAGGTTTGGAAGATGCAGGGCAGGGCGTTTGTCGCCCTGTTGAGGATTTGAACTGTTTTCTTACACAAACGACGCAGGCACCGGGAGGAGGGAAGCCAGCCAACCAACAAACAAACAACAACAAAACAACAACCTGACGTGTTCAGAGACAGGCTGCGACTGGCTGGAGCCAACTTTGGAGCATTATGTGGTTCCTGTGATCAGCAGGCAATGGGCTGAAGCGACCAAAACAGAACAGAAGAAACAAACAAACAATAATAATAATAATAATAAAACAAAAACTTGCACAGACTTCTACGGAGGCCGAAGAAACAAATGATCAAGGAAGCTTCCCCTTTTCGTTCCGCCTTCCGAGAAAACACCAGGCTCCTCTTCTAATAAATGTATCTCCACCACTCACTGTGTGTGTGTGTCAGTTATGAGAACGGAAAAGGTGGCCTCAGTGTTTCACCTCACATCCCACCCGTGTCTGCCAAACGTAGCCAGTAGCTGCGGGGTCGACGATGCTCACTCGCGGTCTTCCTATGTCTCGCGGGTGAGGGACAGACGCTTTTTGAATCCCTTTCTTGCGCGAGAGCAGACTTTGGAGGCAGCGGCAGCAGCGAAAAAAAATGGCGGCCCGCAACACGTCTTCACACAAAAAATGGTCTCGCGGCAACGGCTCGGGTCCGGCGCGTGCATCTCTTTGAGGCCAGAACGCTGCGCGGCGGCTCCGGCGTGCGTTCCCGGCTGCTCGCGAGGGTTCCCCTCCGCGACGACACGATATTTTAATGCGTTGCCCGGTTTGTGCTCGTCCCTCCCTCAGCAGGAGCCACCAGAAGTGCGAGTTCGAGACCGAAAAATGGCGACGGGAGGGCAGGTCCCGCTCTCTGTCTGCGCGTCACTGACGAGTGTAAGGGGAGGGGGCGGGGCGAGGTGGTGGTGGGGTGTATGGGCGGAGGAAGGCGGCGGTGGGCGGGCGGTGACGAGGGCACGGACAGCCCCCTCCCCCACGAGGCACCCACCCACCTCTGTGTGGAGAGGTGTCACTCATGTTTCCATGACATTTGACAGAAATGTGGATTTTTCTTTTAAAAAGGTAACACCCCCCCCAGAGCCTTTCACTTAAAGGTCAATTGCGTAAGAATTAGTCACATCAAACAGTGAGACTGACGATATAACATAACAAATGGACTAGACTTGTCACTATGATGGGTTTAAAGGTTTCCTTTAACTAAAGCGCTTTAATGGTCACTCCTGGCGTCTCTTGTTACTAAGCAACCAAAACGTGGGAGGTGACCAGCCTCATTGAATGAATTAAGACATTGGTTCTCAAAGTGCGGCCCGGGGGCCAATGTCGGCCCGCAGAAACATTTCTGGCGGCCCGCAATGAATTACAGTTGATAGTTTTAATCCAGGAGCTACTAAGCTTGTTAAATGTTTATTGGACATTACTGGATACAGATCAATAAGTGTAAACAAAATACTGGGTATTTACCTGGTTTCTATAAGGTGAATTATAGTGTATTATTGGGTTATAAACTGGTAATAAGTAGGTAGCTAGTAAATATATGGTAACAGAAATGTGTTACTTGGTATTAACCTGTAATTAGAAGGTAAGAACAATGGCCAAAATACTGGGTAATTACCCAGTAAATTATAAAGCGTTATTGTATTAATGCTTAAATTACATTATATTAACGCTTATATTACTTAACGCTAAACTGTAGAACTGCAATCTGGTCATTACAATTATTACAAATGGGATTTCTTTCTGTTTTTTTTCCTTTGACGGCCCTCAGTCCAATGTTGGGTTCCTGTGGTTGGGGATTATATCTATATAACTATACATATAACCCTTTTTTTTAAATGATTATGAAAATAGCAGGTGATTAACTTGCATAGTAGCTCTGTAATTTGCCATTTTTATCTTATAAACCACATAATTCCCATTATAACAGAGATCAATGATAAATCCTGACCAGAATATGTGATTCAGATCCACTGTTTAATGGAATATTCTCAATTATTCTAAAAGCTAAAAACAAACAAGCTGTCCATTTCCATTTAAACTAGGTTCAGTAAATTCAACAGCAGGAATTGCTTTATTTTGTAAATTAAGACCATTGTTTGTAATCTAAATTGAATAACATACTGTGTAGGTGCCATCATGAGAATCTCTGCTATATGATTAATGAGTGAGTCAGACATGAACTAAGTATATGTTCCATCCGTCATGAGTATAAAAAAGAGAAAGAAGAAAACGTTTTACATATTTCCCTATTTTTTTTTTTTTTAATTTCCTGTCACTCTCCTGTCAACTTCCCCCTGTATTCAGTCTCATAGTGAGTATTATCCGGCACGCAACCATGACACATCATTTTTGGAGCTATTCTCGACCTACGGCACAATACGCTGACGGGTTTCGAGAGTGAATTTAAATGTGGCGGACGTCGATGTTCCAAAGATGCTTATTATGAAGAGTGAAAAAAAAACAGAAGTGAAAAAAGACGCCCATCAACACCCGGTGAGGCGAGACAACATCTGCTTATTGATGACACTAGAATATATATCTATGCAGTATTTAAAAAAAAAAAAGGATGTTTCGCTCTGGTTGCTGTCATTTAGTCAGTGTTGTGGTTGTTAGCGACACAGTCTCACGAGCCTCATGCAGCTGCCACAGAGCTGCCCTCATCTCTGCAACACTGGCTGAATTTTAATAGATCTGAACCCTCCGGGGTCTCACTGGCTCAACTCCTGCCAATTCCCACATTTTCCACAAAGAGACACGGTGATGCAACAAATTGGGATGGAAATAAACATTGCTGCCTCATAACAACGCGAATAACAATTATAATAAAATTACATTAATGAAGACTTAATTGTTTGGAATTTTGACAGTTTAATCATGTAAGCTTTTCTGGTTTAATAAATGTCATGTGTTCATTAAGGCAGTTTTTCTGCGGGTTGTATTGACTTTCGAGACATCTCCATCTAGTGGGCGCATCTGAGACTCTCCTTCTTTCTTTCTTTTCATTTTAAAGTGGACAATTCAACTTCAAACTGGAGGATTAAGGTTATACTGCATATGTAATACTTTTCTTACCATTTTCCCATATTCATGTACAACATTCAGTGCAGAATTCTCTTTTAAGTTAACATACTTTCACAGGGTTAACATGCACATTAGTAGTAAATGTAAAAGATTATGGGATGTACGTGTCCACAGATGTGCCATCTCAAACTCAAACGACCTGGGGGCCAATGAGTGTCTCGTCACATTATATCACAACAGTAACAATATTCATGAAGATATTTAGCAGGATTTCAAAATAAAAGTGTTTGTTTTGATATGCAACAATATATAGTTTGTGATATATTTACAGATTCATTTTACACGATAAATATACTTTTTTATATATATATATAAATATATATATGTATATGTATATACATATATGTATATACATATACATATATATATATATATATATATATATATACACATATACATATATATACACATACATACATATATGTATGTATGTATATATATGTGTATATATATTATATATACACATACATACATACATACATACATATACATATATATATATATATATATATATATATATATAAAAAAGTATATTTATCGTGTAAAATGAATCTGTAAAGATGAAAGATATTAAAAAGATATTTTAACTTGGGCCACATGGAATCTAATCATTTTGATCTTCTATGTTTTCAACTGCGTGGATTTATCTCAGCGTTTGTCTTTCTGGTAGCAACTTCCTGTGAGGTAGGGTCAGTAATGTTCTCATGAAATGTTTGGTAAGAATCTACCGCTGATGACGTCACAAAAAAAATGATCAAATTCTTAAGAAATCTGAATAAAACTCTGTTTGCAGGATCAGACATTTCATCTGTACTGTTCATCATCAGAGACTATATAAAAATGTCATCCAGATCTGATCCAGATTATGGATTTGGTGGCAATTTAACCCTATGACGCCAAACGTAATCGTATGTGATACATGAGTTTTTGAGCCCTCCACATGAGCAGTGTGACAATCTTTTCCCTGGAAAAACCTGATGTATAAAATTATGGGAAACCCGACAGAGAAGAATTTGACTCATGTAATGATTTGGGCTTTACAGGGTTAACTTTAACATGGGAAGTCCCACACCTGTTCAGATATGTATATCTCAACGATCAGATGAACAGAATTTTGTCATGATTATGTAAGATGGTAAAGTTCTATACAAATCCAGAAAGCCATCTAAGAATGTAAACATGTGAAAAAACACAGATAACGGTGCTCTGTTAACCAATATTGGTAACAGCAAGAGATATTGCAAAAAAACCAAACAGCACAAATAAGTGATCAGTAGGTGCATTTCAGGACTTTTTTTGCATGAAGGGACGTCAGTATTTAGCAGAGCCCACATACACAAGCAGAGATGGAGACAATCGATAACTGCATCATCATTCCATCGCGGTGCCTATAATGTTCTTCTGAAATTCTCCAGAGGTGGACGAATGCTTCATTCCAGGAAAGGTGGGGCCCCGCCTGGTTGCGTGCAGTTCTTAACCTGCTCGACGCTCTTGCACAACTGCACACGAGCTGCAGTTTGCGTTTGACTCATGTTACGAAATCAGGCCAAGTGCTTTTGAATTTGTTTACTCTCACGTGACTGTGCAGCATCACGCTGATCGACGTTTTATCACAACACAGAGGAGTGGATTATGTATTTCTTCATTTATGCGTTTATTATTATCTTTTTAAAGATTGTGTTACAAAGCACTATGTTATCTTATTTTAACCCCACTGTCATTATATCTTAATGACATGATATTTAAAGATCTAAAGACTTCTGAAACTTTTTATATTAACATTATATTAACATTTAAAGAGGGGATCAAAGCAGGAAGGGACATTTTTTTTTTCAGTCCTTCCTTACTCTCTCACTATTATATTTAACCCACTTCCTTAAAGTTTTTGGTTCAAGTCAAATTAATTACTGAATATATTATGATGTCCCATGTCCATGCATATAGACATTCCAAGAAATTGTATTTAGGTCACTTATTTTCATATGGCTATAGTTCTGAAATCCCTGCAGGGTAACTGCTCATTTTGTGTCTTATCCTGTGCAAACACTTTTCTTTGAATTAAATTAAACATAAAGGGGGGGATAAAACAGTGCTGTTTGGTCTCAAGACAATTTATTAGTAATAACAAACTGACATTTGTTTTAGAGAGTTTAGATGTTTCTGTTTACCAGTATAAAAACACTAAATGCCTGGAAAAATGAGCCTTTATCGTGTGTCATTTATGACAAATGCTTTTACTTTGGCTGTTTCCACTGAAAAGTGTTTAATACCTGTTTTTAAAGTGGCAGAAATACAACACACTGTATGTGCAGTGAACGTCAGTGTTCACCGTCCAGGTGAAAATTAGTTAAAATTTCAAAATGGTTAAGTCATTTAAAAATCACTACAAACTCAAGTTTCCATTGAAAATAAATGAATACATAAATACGGAGCCTTTCCTCCAGTTTTTGCACTGAAAATCCATGGACCTTCACTTTGTTTTTCCTTTACTTTACGAGTACAAATATATCAAATTGATGAGCTAGAATACCTGTATTGTATACTGATTTATGATAATTACCAAGTAGATTCACTTCGTGTGACTTCTTGAGGTTTTGAGTTTTGATCTGGTCAGTGCACAGTCCTTTTTAAACGGTCTCTCTGCACGGCACGAGTCCTCCTCTGTCTCTCTGCGATGGTCGGACTGAGGCTCTGCTTCAGGACTGGGAGGACAACGCCAGACTGAGACGGCCCAGACCTCGGGAAGGAAATAAAATATTTTTTACAGTTTACTGAGCGTTAATTTAACGCAGAGGGCCGAGAATTAACGACGAGACGAAGGGGATTACCTTTTTTCCGGGTATGTTTGAAGACCAAGTTTTGGAAATTTCTTCTCTTCAGAAGATTTGCTACAAGATCCAAGACATAAAATAAACTCTTAATCACAGTGGGGCTGTTTTTCCTTTTTGAAATTATTTTTAAGGTAACGATGCTCACTTTACCTGCTACCATTAACAAGGTAGGTGTTGCTCAGACTGTAGTTTTCTGGGTTGATCTTCTTGCTCAGAACAACGTCTTTCAGCTTCGACTTCACGCGTATAAGCTGCACGTGAGACACAGAAGTCGTCAAGCTTGTGATTGCACGCTGCGTTTGTAGTTTGTGCGGTGACAGGTACTCACTTCCTGAGACTGAAAACTGTTTGCGCTGTAGAGCTGCCGGATGATGACCTCGCACTCCTGCAGCGTGGGAGCGCGCGGTGGATGGGAGAGGTCGCGGTGAATACGCAGGGGCTTCAGTGACGTGATGAGGCTGCCCGTTTCCTCTGCACCGCGGTCCTGCCTGGTGGATCCCAGAACGTCACTGCTCTCTCCAACTCTGCTGAGCAGTACACTGAGACAATTCACAACGTTTACAAACTCCAAAATCACACCGTTTCTGTATTGAAATAAATGTTAAAGCGGACCTAGAGTGGTCCTGTTGCACATATATGTTAGTTATGGAGGTCTACTTACATACATTAACTTGTTTTTATGGTCAAAAACCTCCTAGTTGCTGTAAACGAGCCGATAGAAATCTTCTTTTCTGACGCTGTTCCCGAGTCGCGATATTTCAGAGTGAACTCTCACCCCCAGAAGACAGAGTCTTGTGATTGGCCATTACTATTCAGCACATCCGCTCTCAGAAGCGCAGCTCCCCCCTCTGGAATGGTGGATGCACTGCTTCTCATTATCAAAACATTGTTTTAAGAATGCTTAAAAATAGCTTCTTCACGACTCCCCGTCGCAGTCCCTTTTATGACTTTGACCCAGTCAGAAGACACTGTCGCTCGTGAAACACCTCCACAACGGACGTTATTCTTCTTCTGCGGTTCAATGTACGCAACCGGATGTGCCCGGGACTAGTGCCCGGAGAAGGATGATCTGCTGTTCAGGAGAACCGCTGTTTTTTGAACCGGACTGGGTTTTTTCAGAGATCTCGCTGAGCCCGAGATTACAATAAAACACAGCGTTCTCAGCAGTGGCTGAACTGTTTGTTTAGAACCTTCAGGGATTCTTAAACAAGGTAATGACGCAGATACACACTAAAAAACAGCGTTAATTTGAACTTCCGGTCTAGGTCCGCTTTAATGAAGAAGGACTCATATGTACCTTAGGGCCTGGTCCTGTGAGGGTGTCATGTCCTGCAGTGGCTCCTCTAGGTAAAGTCCTGTGTGAGTTTCCCTTCCATGAGTGGGTGGTCTAACGCCTCGTCGACTTTGTATTGGTCCTAGCAAAAAAATAAAAAATAAATAAAGACAACTAGGGGGTCAGAAGTGCGGCTAACATCAATCAAAAGGACAGATACACCAAGACAGACATCACAAAATAACTTTTCAAGTTTTGTGGTCAAATTGGATTGAAGGATGAACCAAAAGCAGAATCAATATGACTTATACATTACATAACCCACTATATCCACTCCGACACACTTCAGCAAGAACATGTCGGGGGTTAATCTTACCTTTCCTACTCGACTTGGGAGGCTCCATTATGGATTTGTAGTGCAGTTCTGCAACATTTAAAAAGAGTCACATATGTCACACACACAACACAACACAAGAGGCACAGACTTTTAACTCCTGTAAGCGGTGCATGTATGGTGAGATGATGTGATATGGAACAGCATGTGGTCTGGTCCAATAACGAGACACAGGATCCGTGTTCACCTCCCACTGAGAAATCTCTCAAAAGAGCAGAGTTGCCGCGTGACGACCGCATCTATTGAGTGTCTGTCAGCACTATATCAGAGTAGAGTCAGGCGGTGTGGATGCCACAGGTTACTGGGTGCATTCCTTGTAAGCGTGGAATATAATAAAATGTGACGTCGACAGACACATTTCCAGCAACTTTTACCTATACTCCATCACTACGTATTTATATAGAGCTTTTCTAGTCTTGAGGAGCTGCTTTGCCATTCACACCCTTAAGTGTCTTCCTCAAGGACACATATAGACTAGCAGAGCCAGGAAGTGAACCCACTCATGCTACCACTGAGCTTTTTATATTTAAGTACAGTAATTGTCATATACTTTAAGACTTTTACTTAAAGGTGCATTATGTAATAAATCTAAAGCAACTGGCCGTGAAATCCTTCTAATATGTGCATTGCAGTCAGTAGAGTCTCAGCTGCCGAGCACCCACGGGTTGCCAGTTACGTCTGAACTACAATGGCGGAGAAAACGAAACCTAAAAGACCTCGGTATGAATGTCAAAAACGCCAAGATAAAGTTTGCCCGGGAACCTGTATACGTGAGTGTTTCTCAGCATAACAACATAACACAGTGACTGATCAACATTTAGTATCACCTAGAGAGTTTGTTTCGTAGATCTCTCTCTGTAATCGCAATAATTAAATGATTACTTAGCAAACAAACAATGAATTTACAGCGTAGGATTTTGAATTTGAGTGTAGTAACCGTTTTTGGTCACATTCTTGCATATGGCGCTTTTAAGTATTATTATCACTACTACTACTACTATTATTATTATTATTATGATAATATTTAAAGTGACTTCAACTTCTACCAAAGTCATTTTCTACTTTTACTGAAGTATCACTTTTAGGTACTTTATAGAAGACTGGGGGGTTTCAGCTGTTAGGGCCCCATAAAGACTTGGGCCGGCCCTGGACTACAGTGAAGGCAGCCAGGGGAACCACTGTTTTCTTCACCTTTATTCTCCCGTCTCAGATACTCTATCTCCGCATGCAGCCTCTCCAGAGTGTCCTTGTGTTGCTGCTGCAGAAAGTGGATGTTCCTCTGCAGTGAGGCGACGCGGTGCTCAGTGTCGCTGCTGCGGTGACGGTGACGGTGCAGCTCCGCGGCTCTGTCCTCGCCTCTGTCCGCTGACAGCACTGCAGGCAGCGGCTGCAGCTGCTGCTTCGCCGGTAAATGTCGCGGTGGAGACAGAGGCTTCTTGAAGCGCCCCACGCGGGTCCAGCGCGGTAAATGGCTCACCGGTGGGAGGCTCGTGTTACTAGTCATGGCGATAATTATTACTAGTTTCCAGCCTGAACAAACAAACAAACACTGCGTTAGCATCCAAACTAGCAACACCTGCTAACTGTGTTTCCCAATACAAACACACTGCAGTGACGTCATGTTAGCTTACACTCACTTCTAACAACGTCCAGCTAACTAGTTAACTAAAGTTCGTTGCTTATAATCAACTCAAAAGTGCTGAATTACACTGATAATTGACACGCGCTTCGCTCGCTAATACGTTACCCTGGCAACCGTAAGTAAACTACTCGTCGAACCTGCGCAGCTGCGGTGAACAGGGTTGCCAGGTCAGGTGCATTATGGCCAACCGTTTTAACATTAAAATCCCAAAGTTTGACTGTCTGAAACCGTTACACATAGCTGTGACGTCATTCTGACCAATTCCATTGTGACTAGTATGAATTGACGTCATTCTTACTCGTCAAAACTAGAGTTTCAGATCATGTACTTTATGTAGTTTTACTCGCCAGAATGACGTCACAGATATCCGTAATTCAGTTGCTTTTTCTGTCAGATTTTCTCTAATGACCTCAATCTTTTTTTTTTATAAAACTGAAAGAAACTAAAACTAAAGTTAAGAATAGTTTTATTTTATAATGAAGGAAATCTGTGGTAAAAAACAAAAAAAACAAACAATACACAGTTTCATACCATGTCAGCAAATACGTCTATGAATCAGAAACCCAATCTAAAAAATCTTCCTAGGCCTATTTCCAATCATTCCTGGACACATTTAAATACCTGCACAGACCCTAAAGCTGTGAAAACCAGAGCACTTTGTGATAAATTCTACCTCTCACCCTCTTTATCTTAAGAAATCTTCAGCAATCAAGTAATTAAGATATCTTTATCTAACTGAACACTGGAATTAAGAGATATCTATAATGATCATTGGTGTTTTCATGTACTGTACAGGTTTGTCCTGAAAAAACCCCCCAAACAATTCCATATTTATCTTTCATTAATCTTAAAAAGCTATGCAACATTCCACTGACACAAACATAAAAGGGAAGCTATCATTTATTTCAAATCAAAACACTGCATTTTTTCTAATGAAGCAAATGATTTTCTTCTGCAAAATGCACCATATGTAAGTATATATGATACATAAAGTCCAGTTGGTGATATTTCTGTGTCGTCAAGCTCATGTTCTTTCCACACCAGTCGTTGCACAGGTCATTCGTGCACTCTGACGCTGAGGAAGGTCAGTGGAACTTAGCCATGTGATTATTTACACCTGTGCCCTGTTGAGTTTGCAGCATTTCAAACAGCAGCAGACGGTGACGCGGCTCTTCCATTGTAACCAATGGGAACAATAGAAAATGAGCACATGTCAGCTTTTGACCAACCACATTCAGAAACTCTTTTTGCACCTGGTATAAAAAAAAACAACCCAACGACTGGATGAGTAGTTATTCTCACACAGGACCTTAAAATCTACTCTGTGAGAGTAATTCTTCAAGCTCTACCAAACATCGGGGAACATGGTAAGAATAAAAAAATATGGGTTTCCACCTCACTTGGGTGTTAATTTTAGCTAAGAATAAAATATCTAGAGTTTTTTTTTTTTAACTATAGTTGAGTGTTAACTGCACAGGACTCAGACCAAGTCAAGTGGAGCCCATTGAAACATTTCAAGAGCAAATGTGCTTTGATTTTTGAGTCATTCCTTAGTTTTAGATGGAGTATGAGAAATAAACAACAGGACAACAGGCAGGCAAAAAAAAAAGTGCACTTAAGAGTTGATTATTTTTGGGTTTGTTTAGCCACACAAAGGAGTTTGGCTTTGAACCACAAGCTTTTTCTTAATCTTTTATATTGTCACAGCTGTGTTGGCTCAAACAAGTAATGGAGAACAGACTTGCTTCCACTTGCTTGCTTCTTTAGAATGGTTTATGGGCATTTGTGCACAATTGTTTGTTGTAGCTTAGCTGTATTTTAGAGAAGGGCTTTGCTTTATGGAGGCCACAGATTTATGTTTGCAAATGCTTATGTCAAAGGGATTTTATCTTTAGATTGTCTTCAAGAATTTTCATTAAAACATACCTTACCTTACCTTCCACAGCGCGAGTGCCTCTCCATACACGTCGGTCAGGCTGGTGTCCAGATCGGAAATGCATGCTGGGAGCTTTACTGCCTGGAACATGGGATCCAGCCAGACGGTCAAATGCCCGGCAACAAGACTCCTGGAGCACGAGGCGACGACGCCTTCAACACCTTCTTCAGTGAGACTGGAGCTGGGAAGCACGTCCCCAGAGCTGTGTTCGTTGACCTGGAGCCCACGGTCATCGGTAAGCAAACAACTTTTTGTTTGAATAGTAATCTGAATTACAATACTTGGCCGTTTTATACCTTCATGTACCGGTTTTTCCCCTCAGATGAGGTGCGCTCTGGGATCTACCGCCAGCTCTTCCACCCTGAGCAGCTGATCACTGGGAAGGAGGACGCTGCCAACAACTACGCCCGTGGACACTACACTGTAGGCAAAGAGCACATTGACCTGGTGCTGGAGAAGATCCGCAAACTGGTGAGCATCTAATATAAGGATTGACTCTTCCCAATATTATTCAAATGTCTAAATGATTGTATTTATTCAACCACTGTCCTTAGGCTGACCAGTGCACTGGTCTGCAGGGTTTCCTGGTTTTCCACAGCTTTGGAGGAGGCACCGGCTCTGGCTTCACCTCCCTTCTGATGGAGCGTCTGTCCGTCGACTACGGCAAGAAGTCCAAGCTGGAGTTCTCCATCTACCCAGCCCCCCAGGTGTCCACTGCTGTGGTGGAGCCCTACAACTCCATCCTGACCACCCACACCACACTGGAGCACTCCGACTGCGCCTTCATGGTGGATAACGAAGCCATCTACGACATCTGCCGCAGGAACCTGGACATCGACCGTCCCAGCTACACCAACCTGAACAGGCTGATCAGTCAGATCGTGTCCTCCATCACAGCCTCCCTCCGTTTCGACGGCGCCCTAAACGTCGACCTGACGGAGTTCCAGACCAACCTGGTGCCATATCCTCGCATCCACTTCCCCCTGGCCACCTACGCCCCCGTCATCTCTCGCGAGAAGGCGTGCCACGAGCAGCTCTCGGTGGGCGAGATCACCAACTCCTGCTTCGAGCCGGCCAATCAGCTGGTGAAGTGCGACCCCCGCCACGGCAAGTACATGGCCTGCTGCCTGCTGTACCGCGGCGACGTGGTGCCCAAAGACGTCAACGCTGCCATCGCCAACATCAAGAGTAAGCGCTCCATCCAGTTTGTGGACTGGTGCCCCACTGGCTTCAAGGTGGGCATCAACTACCAGCCGCCCACCGTGGTTCCTAGTGGAGACCTGGCCAAGGTCCAGAGGGCCGTGTGCATGCTGAGCAACACCACCGCCATCGCCGAGGCCTTCGCTCGGCTCGATCACAAGTTTGACCTGATGTACGCCAAGCGCGCCTTCGTTCACTGGTACGTGGGTGAGGGGATGGAGGAGGGGGAGTTTTCTGAGGCCAGAGAGGACATGGCGGCGCTCGAGAAGGATTACGAGGAGGTGGGATTGGACAATGTGGAGGACGATGAGGAAGGAGAGGAGTATTAAGCAGGCGGTGCATTTCATTCAGTCCCCTTTATTATTATTCACCGACTGCTGTGTTTACGTGTCTTGTCTGTTCCTGACTGCAAATAAAAAAGTTTAGTGCACTATGGTTTTTTTTTCTTCTTCTTGTGGCTCCCCAACAGCTGAACACAGTAGTTTGACGGCACTGGACGTAAGAAATATTCAAAATGAAGACGTGTGGTGTACAGTTTTTTAGTGTAGCGAGGCAATAGTAAAACAAACAGTTGTGTGGAGCTGATGGGCTTAATCGGCACCATGTGGACTAATTTGACAATAGTTTGTAAGACATTTCTTATGTTTAAAGGGTGTGTATTCCAGCTGTACACAATAAAAGCACATTAATCTGATAATTTTGCACACTTTCCAAACCTATTGTGCATAATGTAAAAATATAATTGAGGAAAATAAGCACATAAATAGCAGTAGTTGAATTATAATGCATGATGGATTTAAACTGTAGTTTAAGATCCTGTAACAAAGACGGTTTGAATTATAAGCATTTCTTTAACACAGAAGGATGTGAAACATGGAGTGAAAAAAGAAAACCTGACGTGATTTTAACAGACCTGTTCTTTCACTTTATTCATTTTGCAGCTGGCAGACAGTAAAGGTTACATCGCACACAGAGGAGACGCTGAGACAGTGTCTGTCACGGATTTGATAGGATTTAACTGCTTCTGTGATGGTTAAGAGACGATAATGGAAGATCAGCAGAGGGAGCGTACTCTTTGGGAATGTGCAGGTGCTATGGTTTCGGCTCTCTCTCTCTCTATATGCCTGCAGCGTCATATGTACAACAGCAATAACTTAATTTACAATATGTACAGGTTACAACAATTAGTGAAAGTGGGGAAACAGGAAAATGAAAACATTCAGGCATGTTCTCGGTACACAAAAAGTCATACGGATCGGCAAAGTAGAGTGTGGGGATTGCACGTAGCAAAAGGCTAAATAAATCTTCATTATTTCTTTTAATTTTAACCTTAAGTGTGTGATTATCTCAAGGATGGCTGATAGCAGTGATTGTAGGAAACGTGATTATAAAAAGTGACACATGCATCAGTTTCAGATACGCCGAGAGGTCATCGCTCGCCGTCACAGTGCCCTGACCTGAACCAGAACAGCACGTGTAGTAAGAGTCTGCGCGTGAGCTGATATAAGGAATGTACACACACGGAAACGACGTAAATAATAAAGTTCTCTGGCTAAAGTAAAAAAAAAAAAAAAAAGGCCACAAATTTAATTACACATCACGTGTATTTAAAGCCATCTTCGCTCCATTCTCTTCAGCTGACAGAGTTGCTATTCTTTGCTCCGTGATCTCGGCATCAACTACCTTCAGTCCTGACCACACGTATTAAGATTAATAATCAGAATCTTTGCTTAAAAAACAAAGGGGGAAAAAAATACCCAGGGGGCCTGAACCTTTGCTTATCCACTGGACAAATCCCACTTAAATACTTCAAGCAACACCACATCACACACTCACGCAAACCAAAGTAGAAGTTCCCCATTGGCCCATAATCTAGAGGAGTTTGGGGGGAGGTTCAAGGTCAATATCAACACTGCACAAATATTCAAGGTAAAATACACACTTATAACCAGCAATCCAAATAATAAACACAAATAAAACAAAAAAAAAAAACAAAAAAAAAAACAATCATTATCCACTGAGACTGAAATAAAACACATAATTGATTTTGAAAGAAAACTTCCTAAGGTTTCATAGCTTATACCATCTTTTTGTCAACATTCCCACATCTAACACACACACACACAAAAGCAACTAAACTATAACCTGTACTACATACAGCACGGGGGAGAAGAAAAACCTCTCTAAATCTGTCCCACAAATCGAGATCGTTCTCTACAGTACTCAAAACAGTGCAAAAACATTTCACACCCCCCCCTCTCCGTCGGTTTAAATGTAAGCAATCTAGCATTTGGATCATATTTTATCCGTCTCTCGCTCTGTCAGCTCTACATTCAAAGTTGCTACACTCGTCACCGTTATTGGCAAATAAAAAATATACAAAAAAAAGACAAGAATATGGAAAAATGCTGCTCGACAAAACGCTCGGTGACTGAAATAAATGAATACAATGAAAATACTCTTACTGCGCGCGTCGATTGTGTTCAGAGAAGCCGACGTTCGCTCACGAATTTAAAAGCCATCTATATCTCGCGCGTAAAAACGAAGTCAAACGTCAACTATTTTAAAACATGAAATCCTGACACGTTTCATTAAGGGGAATTATAAAAGGGCTGGGTCACACTTTCCCCCCGTAATGTAAATCATTTTCATCATCATTGATATGCTGTATATATGCGGCGATGTGTGCCTGGTCCAGTCCAGACTCGTTTTTGGTCAAAAGAAGGTGGTAACCGTGGAAACTCGCTTGCAGATATACAAGGAGGTCTGCAAGTACCCACACATGTAAAAATAAGCACGGAAATATAAATAAGGGTGAAAGGGCATAATGTGCTAAATCTGACCCAGCCCCTTTAAAAAAAAAAAAAAGAAAAAAAAATTATTCTTACATAGTTACTCTCAGGAAAAAAACAACACTTTTTTTTGTTAAAGGATTTTGTAATAGTGCCTGCACTCGCTTCTGTCCATAAAGTGTAACACTTCCATATATACAGTACATCCCCCCCCAGCAAGCGAGTAACAATTAAAAAAAACAACATAAAACATACAAATCAAGGGTATAAGACAACCCTGTAGATGTGACGAGCATGATTCACCGCCGTGTCAGGACAGGTGAACAGCAGATACGCGACTGGTTCTTTCCTCCAGTTTTTTTTTAACCCGAGTAAAACGACATTCTGTCCATAGATTTGTCTCTTGCGGTTTGTCTAGCGTGTTAAGTGTTTATTTGGCCATCGTGTGTTTACATTTATTAAGTACTGCACTGTGTGTGTGTGTGTGTGTGTGTGTGTGTGTGTGAGACTACTTGGCAACACCTCGTGAGGGATCTTGGCATTATTCTCAGTGCTTCAGGTCCTTTAGTGTAAAGAGCACAATCTGTGTTGGGGGGGGGGTTGAGCGAAATGTAAAAAAAAATCTTATGGTATTTCTTGTGAAATCTTAAGTGGAAAACAGGGCGATGTGGACCAAGTAAAAACCCCTGTCGAGCAGCGTGGGACTCACACACAGAGTCCTGACTGCAGAGCCGTGAGGCGGCGTTCAATGCACTCCTTACCTGCACACACAACAAGTAAAGGGGGAAACAGAAGTCAGTTTGCGGTTCATCACAAGTGCATGGAAGCATCCAGGTTAACCGTATGTGGTAGTAGATATAGGCTTTAAAGCTGCAGTGTGTAGCTTTTGGTGTTTGTTGTTATTATTTTGACCCCCGTTTGGTCTTTGTGAACAGAAATGATGCGACATTACAGACTTTATCTGAAATCAGCAAAATCTATCAGACTGAGGGAGCGCTTATGAGTATACAACAGCAGCACGGGGGCGAGCGAGCGGGCCGTCTCACTTTACTTGCGCAATTTAGCTGTTGCTTCCATCCGTCTCGACATTAATACACACTTCCTGTGTGGAGTCTTGTGGCATATACAATAATGTTGAATATTGCGATGATGATATTACTTGCAATAACTGAACAAATAAAAGCATTAATTTTGAGAAAAACATAAAAGACAGAAAGTATTATAAATACAACAAAAAGTAAACTACATTAAATTTTTGTAAATGTAGTCTGTACATGTGCATGTATAAGTGTAAATGGTAAATATATAACATGATTAAATGTAATTTAATGTATTTTATTCTGAAATATCATTCTGTATTAGTGCCAGTTGATAACAAACATAATATAATTACCATTATTATATTTAAACGTTAGGCACTGTAAGAAAGCAGAATTTTGAATGGAACAAAGTTGAAAAGGGCAAATTATTTTTAACATGCAATTATAGAAAATAAAATACACAGAGGGCATGAATATTGAAGGACATGTCTTGGTTTTGACTTGAAAGGACAGATCGAGTGGAGAGACACACTTACATTTGCTGACAATGAGGATGTCCTTCTGTTCGGTGAGCAGCAGAGACAAACCCTCCATCAGCAGCAGAGCTTTGTGGTAGCGCAGGATGGACGCCTCCCCCTGGTGGAACATCTCGTCCAACGCGGCAGCCTGAACCTGAGGCCACAGCACGAGGTTCGAGTAAATGACACTCTAAATTTATTATTTTAAACCTGATTTAAAATATCAGAGAAAGGGTCTTGGGGCATGAGACGAGCTTCAAATCTACAGGTAATGCTGTCATCTATCACATTTTATTTTTCCCTGCTGTGTGAGTAGCTTTTCCATGAGTCCTTACAAGTATAAAAACATATAAGGTTGTAATTTCAGTGTGTGAGGAGTAATTTCACTTTAGCTCCTGTTACCGTCTGCCTGCCTGAATGATTCCTACCATCTGATTTTTTTTTCTCTATCCTCAGGCTTACCATCTGCACAGTGTGGCTGAACAGCAGCCGCTCTGCGGTGATGGAGGTGATTTGGTCCATCAGACGGTGCTTACTGGAAAAGAAGCACTCCAGACGAGTGTTGAGAGCGCGACAGGACGCCACGCTCATTTTGTACAGCTCGTTCATCCTCTTCACCACTGCATGTGGGCAGAAAAAAAAAGATTATACAGACATTTTAACGTGACACCAAGGCAAACTCACTCTCGGACAGTGCTTTGTCTTAAAAATATATTTTTTTAAATGGCTCGTACCTTGTTTGACTGTGGTCGATGGGTAGAGTTTGCCCTGTTTTACTCGCTCCATGGTTGTGTGTAAGGCAGTGGACAGGAGTTCTGCAGTCTTAAGGTAGAGGACCAGCTGTTCTGCATGACTGAGGACACACACACAAACTTGTTTTTATATCATATATATGTATACATTTTAACCATAAAGGGGCCAGAAAATGTTCTGTAACTAAGTGCTTTTAACCAATTTTTTCCAGAATAACTTTCAATATCTGGCAGTTATTTACAATTTACTGTTGGAGTGTAATGTTAAAATAGTGTGTTAACAATTTTAAATGAAGATAAACAAAAAAACGTATTTAGAAAAAAACTTTTGCATGTTAAATTTGAAATTTGAACCATTTAAAACATATTTACAATTACATTTTTGGAGTATTTTGTCTCTCAATGTGCAAAAACAGCCTAACCCTTAAACCAGATCTTAAAAAAGTCATTTAAAGTTGATAAAACGTCCCCACATTAATAGGTTTGTACTTTTTTTTTTGGACCTCATAAAAATATAGACAAAAACGTTATTTTATGAAGTGGAAATGTCGGAGTGTGTGAAGGTTATTTAAATTAAATCATCGTCTGACATTGAAGCCGTTGCGTTTCTGTTTCTTTGGGTGCACTTTGGGTCCAAGCAAACCTCAGCAAATGGACATTTTGACATATTTCAGTCAATACTTCTGAGCAGGACAAGATCCACTACTCTGTGGATTCTTTTCTTAAGTAATCCACTAGTTTGGTGTTGAAAAAAAGTTTGTTTCATATGCAATTAACACTATTATTTAGCACAATTCTTCGCCATACGTCACTCCGCTCCACAATCGCCATACGACCATCGTAACAGACAAAAAGATTAGTCTTTTAGTCTAGACTTGATACAGCCTTACCTCCACTCTTGGCTCAGAGAGCTTATCTGATCCGCTACCAGGCTCTGCTGCTGAAGAAGGGAGGGGTGAATGAAGTCCTCCTGCTCCCCCAGCACCACAACACCGCGGGCTCCAGCCACCTCCATCAGACAACGGGCAAAATCCAATGTGAAGCGCAGGCTTTGCACAGCATCTGTATGCTCCTGCTGTTCTCCGACAGAGCCGGAGAGAGAGTCAGACCGAGACAGAAGGAGAGGGAGACACTTTCATGTTAGAAGTTGAAGGCACCAGAGTGTGCTATGTATCATTCAGTCCACATTAGGGCGTTGCCAGGACACAGGCTGTACATTTTCATTATTCCACCTCAGTCCACTGTGTGAGAATTAAAATAAGTCACAATCTCTATCTCTATCACTGCTTCCCACAGCCGTGTGCGTGACGAAACCAGCGACTCACCTCCATCAGCGTCTCTTCCGGCAGCTCAGGGGCCTCAAAGGTTACAGGGCCTCCGATGTTGGCTGTGATAGGATCAGTGAAACTGTATCGGGGACTAGAAGGAGCCTCAAAGCCATCCAGATATGTGCCTGTCTGGGGGTACCGGCTGTTAAAAGAGCCCGCAGGGCTGACTGATACAAAGGAGCCTGCAGGAGTTGGACAAAATATTGTGTGAATATATTGTATATACTGTATTATTTCTTCCCCTTAAAAGCCATTAAATTGCTTATTTCTGGGTATTAGCCCGGGTGGGAACTGTGTGCCCAGGCCAATTTGATTCCCACTCTGGTGCAACTGCATGTACGGCATGCAGTGGTAGCTTAACTTTATCAAAATTCGATTTAGGGCTACCATGTTTACATGTGTTTTAAAAGCCAGACTTGCACAATAATTCCCATTTTTGTACTACGATGTACTATTCACTTACACACCCACATTAATAAATATAAAGCACAGGTTGGAAAATCCCAGAATTCTCCTGAGATGCAACTAAATATCTGCACAATGTTATTTCACTCTCAGCCTCTATTGTGTTCCTTTATTCCCACATCATTGAAACTAAAACAGCAGCTTCCTGGCGCTCTGTGTGGCAGACAAATAAACTTAGTGCTCGACTGTGTCAAGAGTGTGAATGTGTAACCTGAGTATTTCCTCTGTCTACAGGTATGAGGTGGGGTGCTGCCGCTGGGAGGAGAGCCCACAGTGAAAACCACTCGTGCAGGGCTGCTGGATCCAGGTGCAACACCGGGGGGCACTAGAGGGCAAGGGAGAGTGAGGATTATCAACCATTATCGGTTTATCGTGTTTTTTTCTGAAAAATATACACCCGCTGACAACTTCTTGAGGTATAATGTGAACCCAATTAAGTGGTTTTCAAAGTGGTTTTCTACTGTTGTAGCCCGTCTGCGTCAAAGAAATGGTACTGTATGTATATCCAGGTACATAAGCAGTTTCTGAAATACTCAGACCAGCCTAGCCTATCCAGGCAATTTAATTACCTTTCTTCTGCATTCTGATACTGTATTATAAATTCAGTAGGTGATTTTAACAGTGTCTACATGTCTGAATAAACTGAGTTGCTGCCATGTAAATGACTGATTAGATATTTGCATTATTGAGTTGCTAAAAAAAAGTGTACTGAAGGTAGTGTCAAACTGATTCAAGCACTCTAACATTCAGACTGAGACACTCACAAACCTCAGTAAATCTCCATCCACAGACTTACTTACCTGTCATTTCTATGGCTTTTTCAGAGGTTAGGTTCTCTGTGCTGCCTCGCTCAGCCACAGGTCCACCTGGTCCAAACGCGGCCATTAGCAGCATGTCAGACAAACCGCCGGCACTCTGAGACCTGTACCGCAGAGAAGAGGGATCGGAGACACAGAGCAGAAAAGAACAGGACTGAACTCAACTGGAAATTCACAAATGTCACCTGAAAGCAGTCCCTTAAAGAACATTTCTAGCTGTTAATCACACCGGTGTCCACTCATGTGTGTCTATTTTTTCCCAAATCTATAAATTGACATCATGTGCTATTGAAGACAGCTTGAAAAAAAGAAGCCATTGAGACAATTGACTCCTAAAAACACTATGGTATGTGTGTTCAACTGCAATTTTGCTTTTTCCCTTTATTTTCCTTGACAGCCCACCTTCTCTTTAGGTTCCTAATCCCTGTTTTCCCTTCTACAAACATGAAGATAATGCAAAAAAACAGGCAATTCAGTTGGTACAAATCTCCAGATACTACAAGTCACTATGATATATGCATGTTTCCAATATTTGAAAAGTCAAAATCAAGCAAAGTGTGATTAAATAAAGAAGATGACATGACAATAAAACACAAGCTATCTCATGCGTAGCTTGTACAAGCAAGTAAACAATTCCTGTTTGATATACAGCATCAGCAGGGTGAAGGTGACACATAGAAAAATAAAATAAAAACAGTGATCCAACCTTCCAAATCTCCTGCTATCATCAGTCTGGTTCAGTCTGTGGGCGAACTGTGTGGGTGCATGTTGTCCTGCATCTCTGGGCTCTGTTCTGCTGCAGGGGGAGCCAATGACCAAACCCTGCTGTGTGAGGAAGGTCACAAGGTTTGGAGAGCTAGGGGGCTTTGGGAATTCAAAAGGAGGGATTGCCTGAGGAGAGAGTTGGAATACAACCAATGGTTAGTTTGAACTACGTGACAGTCTAGTGTGTACGTCTAAAGGAAACTGACTGACCCTGGAGGGGGAGCCCAGGATGGTGGGAAGAGGGCTGCGCTGCATCAGCTCACTGAGTCTGGGGGAGGAGTGTAAGGGGCGGAGAGTCATCAGGCCCGCTGAGGGGCTGCCCACCGGGTCCGAGTGCTGCTTCTTGATCTTGTGCCTGCTGCCACCACTGACACACTCTAACAGACAGGGGGCACTGTGGAGCCGTGTGCCCAGGCCTGCCGTCTTTGGGTGTTGCTGAGATGTTGGCCGGGGCTCGGTGTGCTGAGGAGCTGCAAAGGAAAATAGGAAATAGGAGGTCAGGATTTCTATTTTTTTTTTTTCTAGATGAAAGGTTGGAAAACATGAATACCAAACAGGGATGGACTAGTCTTGCCTGAATCTTCCACTGTCTCAGGAACCAGTGCCAGTATGACACAAAGATGAGAGCAAGTGTTGGTCAGAGGAGTCTGTCTGTATGTATGTGGGTGGCTGGTGGTAAATCTTCCCAACCAGAAACATTCCAAAATACAGAGCAAAATTGTGTCTTTGATTTGCCCATTTTCGTTCAACCAACACCACTTTAAAACCTGAAGATCTTCCTCCTATAGACTCCTAATAATCATTTTGATGACATATCTAAGATTGAATGAAATATGCTCTCCTCATCTACAATGACTGGCACAAAAAACCCCAGACACAATTAAGTAGGAATTTTGGACAAAACGTTTGACATGGATCAGTGAAAGTGAGGATTGGCCTGTGAGATACCTTGTGGTGGGAACGGGAAAGTTCTGCCACCTCCCAGGGAGAACCTGCGGGTGGTGGTGACTGGTGACTGTCCGTAATGTGGTAAAGGTCCGGTCCGGACAAATCCCATCGAGCTTCCACTGCTGCAACGACGCACCGGTGTCGACAGCCTAACAATGACGATTTCATGAGTCACCGCAGTCCATTTTAAGACGCAAGACAACATATTTGTATTTTTAACAGTGGGATTAAGGTGGATACAGACCGAGGGGAGCCATCCTGTTTGGCAGAATGGAGATTCTGCTCCATGCGCTGGTAGTTCTGGACCTGAGTGGGGACTGGGATAGGCGATGACTGACCGCGGTTTCCATAGCTACTGCCTAAGTTACTTCCCGAGAACTCACTGGGCCTGTGAGACAGTGAGAAGAACAGACAGTGTGGAAACAGTTAGACAACAAAAGCAGAGGGAGTGTGAATAAACTTTCAGATTACACAACACGAGTTTATGTATATAATAAACCCTTAGAACCTGAATAATGTGAAACTAAGACATATAATTATTACTTGTGGATAGAAACCCTGCTTTTGTACAATATAGTCTCTCAAAAACCGATTATCTGGCTGGAATCATTTGTTCCATAGTTGTCCAACCCAAACCAAAGCCCAAGATTCTACCAAGCTGTACAGTTTGGTTCAGTTTAGTAGGTCATGTAATTAATAGAACTTCCATTGTCAAATACTGAGTAGGGTCCCAAAATAACCGATGGTCCTTGCCTAATGTTACAAAGGTTGAGTCAACTCAATTCTTTACTCAATTGACTCGATTTTACAATAAATCATTACCACATCTGACGGTGTCCGTGTTGCAGCCTCAGAGCTACACAGCACCACATGCTCGGCCTTGGGCAAACTGTCAGCTTTGCGTCTCCAGCCGTGTTTACATCGAGCGGAGCGGTTCGGTTTGGTACAGCAAAGGTACGTATTTATGTATGCATTATGTCATTACCTGACTGGACTTGGAGAGCCACTGAGGGACAGTGACTGTGATGGTGTTTTGGCTTGGCTACACAGACCAGAAGACACCAGAAGAGAGCTGATTGAGGACAGAAATGAAACATGATCAATAAATGTAAAGGTAATTACAGAGAGTCAACCACTGTCCTAATTCTACTGTACTCTGTGACATTGTCAACACAAATCACGTCTTACCCGCTGTTCATCAGGCTGTCCTGCAGCACTTTACTCTCACTTGTCTGCTCACCAACTGGAAAACAAGAAAACTAAAATCAGCAAAATCAAATACTCGTGAAAATTTTCTATAAAATACATTACAAACTTCTTTACACTGGGAGGCGTAATGTTGCCCTCCACAGTTCAACAGTTCAAAGCTCTTTATCACAGTCATTCTCCATTAGAAACAATGTCTAAGATGTAAAGTCCAGACAGGAAGGAGCTCAGGTACAATAACAACAATAACAATAACAATAATGATAATGAAGCAACCGGACAATAAAAAACAAGAATATGTCACACAATGCAAACCAGAAAAAAGTAGGAAGGAATACAGTAGCAAGTCTGTATGAAAGGGTTTTAAGAAGTGACTTTTTATGTGTAGGTTTTCTAATTCCAGAAAATGGCAGTAATGCAACATCATGGATGCAAGCTGGCGTTAAAACCCCTATAGAAGAAGAAAAAGAAATCCACTGAATCTGCGAGCCTTACCTCCACGTGTAGGTTGTTCCAAAGTAAGAGAAAACACAGAGATTCCCACACAAGGATCTAAAGCTGTGAGCTGGCTTTTCTGCTATGTAAACTAGGCACGACTAAAATCTAAAAATGCACAGGGAGCCAGTGGAGGGAAGCCAGAATTGGAGTGATGTGATCTAAGCTAAGTCTATATACACTGCAGCATTAGCCACATTTAAAGACGTTTTTTCTTACTGGTGATGTGAGCAGGCACCATGACAAAGTCATCCGTGTCGCAGGACGAGGAGTTCTTGCTGCTGCCGCCCCCTCCAGACGAGTCCTTGAGGAGAAAACCAGTGGCCTCCTGGGTTGGGGAGGTCAGAGCTTTGGCACGCAAATGCTGAACCTCAGCAAGAGACTGCTGCAGAGATGCAGAGAGAGAGGAGGTGTCATATGAACAAAGATGAGATGCACAAAAATAAGGAAAACAAGAAGAAACACCGAGGGCAAACAAATATCGACTTGGGCAGTGCAGCCTCCTCACTCAGACTCAGACAGACAGAGAAATAAAAAGAAACAATACAAAATGAAACAAGACAAAAATAGACTCAAACCGGTGGTGAGGCCAGATGAGACGTGGAGGAGCTGCTACAAGAGCTGGCTGACGCAGAGCTTGGGAAGCAGGTCATGGTCACAGTCGGAGTTGCTGTAAACGATATAAAAACACAATTTATTAAAGAAAAGTAGATTCTGCGAGAGAGAAAAAAATCAATGTAACACAATTTTTGTTTACAGGTTACAAGTAAAATGGCACCAAACGTGTCATAATGTCACTATTTTCACAGCTATGGCAACTCCTATAATGGAATTAACCTGATGACATGGATAAGAGCTGTTCTAAGAAACTGTGATATGGTTTAAGAAGATGAGTGGCACTTATTAATTTAGGTTTTATGGACTTGTGGTACGTACACTGAATGAGTGCGAAACATGAATCACATTCATAGATGAATAACTGCTCAAAAAGGTGCACAGACACAGTCTGACACTGTAATAAACAAAGAAAAACATGCTCTGCTATACGATGTGGGTCATTTATTGTCACTTACACTTTTTCATTGATGAACTTGCCTCCAGGAAAGGGTGACAAAAGAACTCATCTACCAACAACACAAAAACAAATGTAATCAGTTTTAAAAAAGCACATCACATAATGCAAATAGAATAAGTTATTGTGCAGACAGTACACCATGGGAGTTAGAAAGAAACACTTCCTTATTGAAAGGAAACACCACATTCACAGGAAGATGTTGTCACGTCTGTAGCCTTGGTAATAAAAATAGATAAACATAAACAAATAAGCTTGGGAAAAGGCAGCCTATGGCCAAGGAAAATGAATTGGCCTTGTAACTGGAGGGTTTGCCGCTTCAAATCCCAGGACGGGTGCCCCTGAGCCCCACTAATTGGAGTGTGTGTGCAAAAAAAGTTGTGTCAGTCGGGAGAATGATCATGGTAAGTCTACAGCTACACTTCCTAACTAAGCAATTTTATTCACGTCATGTCCACCGACCGTAGTCCATGCGGTCCTTGTGGTTGCGCTGCAGCAGACCCTGCAGCAGGTGCCTCAGGTGGCTGGAAGTCTCTCTGGGGATGCTGCAAAACAAAATAATCCCACAGTTACCGTCTGATGATGAAAAATAACACGTCTGAAAACTAGGTCACATAATACAGACAGAAACCTGGCACTATAGAAAAATCTATATTTTCAGAAGCTAAAAAAACCAAATGAATGATAGTCTTCTAATATCTCAACTGATTTGCTAATATGTATATATTAAAACGTACGTCGAAAACGGCACGTCTGAGGGTTGGGCTCCTGTCGCATCTGTTGTTACTAAGCAACCGAAACCCAAGAGCTGCTGATATGACTGACATCCTCACTGAATTAATTAACACATTAAACTAATAAGAAATAGTAAAAACAAAGACTATTGTAGATTATTAGCACCACATCTCCCTCCCTAGATGCATGTGAGAAGAAAAAAACATAAATCTTTGGCCCAAGTATGAAAAGATGCGCTCCAAAGACGGCCCAAAAGACACTGCATATGAACCGCCCTTAAAGCTTTGCAGAGAGAATGGCCTGCTGTAAAAGAGTGGGTTGTTGGGTGATTTGTTGTGGGCCTGTCGTCTCTCATCACTGTTGTAAACCGACGGCTGTTCAGCTGTTGTAACAGCCCAGCTGGTGTGGTTATATGACTGGCAGCAACTCTGTGGTGAGACTCTCGTGGTGAGATTTACAAACGTCACTTTGAAAGAGACTGCGCTAAGAAGACGTCTCATATGCTGGCTACGTCCACACGACCGTGTTTTCATTTGAAAATGGTGTATTTCATCTTCCTCCCAGAAGCCAACCCAGATGTAGCAATCGATTGAAAAGGGGCGAGTCTGAAGGTTGCAAAAGGGACTCACTTTGAATAGAAATCAAACATCAGACATTCTACTGAGTAATAAATAGTCTGAATTGCTAGTTTAATGTCTTCTTCAAAGGAAAATAGATGATTACAGCTCTGAATCCAAATTAAACTGCATCCATTTGAACATGCCCATAAATATTTATCAAGTGAGCATTCAGGTATACTGGACAAACTCATGCCGGTGCAAACAGGAAGCTGAATTTCTCCTCCTGGATGCAGTTGTTTGCTTAGTTTCAGAAAGTACTACAAACTAAACACTGATGGTGAAATAGTGCGAACCGAGCTTTTGCCTTTCCAGACGTACACACACAGCCCCTGGAGTTTTTAACCTGAAACAGAGACAGCAGCCTCTCTCTCATACTACTATTTTTGGGGCTATAAAACTCGAGGGTAGTGTGGATGGCATCCGGAGCAGCAGTTTGAATATACAGTATAAGCCTCTAACTCAAGTGTGGATCCTTACTTGGGGCTGAGATTCTTGTTTTTTTCATAGAACAGCCGTAGATCCTGAGGACTGCTGGCCTAAAGGTGACAAAAAGGTAACATATCAAGAATAAGGAGCTTCACGTGTATAGAACTGACAGCAGCATACTATCAAACTATAATCGCAATGTAATTCTGCTATCACACAGGTGCCAAATTCTTTCTGTAAATGACGCAACAAACAAAGCGGACAAACAAATAAGCAGGAGGCTGCTAAAACGCTGCTGAGCTGGTTTCTGATGACATAAGATGGCAAAAAGTTATGAGTCTCATCTTTTTTTTTAGATCCTGCTCAACTCTCACATGATCTCTCATCACAAGAACCGGTTTGTTTACATTTATACAACTTGCAGAATCTGCATTCATGCTCTGACAATGTGTTGTGTGTTCATCCGTCAGTGACCTGGAGATAGAAGACCGTCTGTTTGTTTTATCAAAGTGGTAAAAAATGCATTCATAACAAGGGAAAATAACAACAAAGAACCAATGAAGTGGTCTTTTTTTTTTTTTTTTTTTACCTGGAAAGGAGCCTTTCCAGTCAGGCACTGAAACACAATGGTCCCTAGACTCCACAAGTCGGCCTTAGCATCATAGGTTTGGGACATAATGACCTCAGGAGCCTGATAAAGGAGGGGAAAAAAGGAGATAATTTGTGTCAGTTATAGATCACAATGTCACTGTGTTCCTGTTTTAGAGACCAGGTTCAACTGCCACAGTAAAATCAGAAGAACTGCAGCTCTGCTGCTAATCCTGCTGATAAGAACGATTCTCAGAAATTAAATAACAGCTTTATTTTAAAGCTGAAAATTAAAGTTTTATGACCCATAATAAACCACATCAACCTTCAGCACAAGTGAGTACACACGAACTACTATTAAATCTGAATTTGCTTGTGTTGATCGCCCAGCTGAAACACTGGTAATTACTTTTTTTTTTTTGATGATTACAAAAATAACCTATAAAATGTGCTTACCATGTACATGGGGGAGCCACAGAGCGTTGCTGCCATCATGTCGTTCTGAAGGTACCTGGCGAAACCAAAGTCCGCTGCGGATGGAAGTGGAAGGAAGGAAGTGGAGGATAAAGAAGAGATAAAAAGCAAAAATATGGGTGAATTAACATTTGAAAGAGTAATAGAGCCGTGTCTTTACACAGATACAGGTTCAGAACCTGAGGACAATTTCAAAATGATGAAATAAATAGCTTTGCTGTGATCACCAGGACGATGAAAAAGCGGCATTTATAACACTCTTACAAATCAGTAAAACACCCAGACTCTGTGACAGAGCAATCAGATGATGAACTATTTGGCCGGGTATTGTATATTTATATTAGTCAAGAATCACACACTCAACCTGGCAGATTTTTGTGCACGTAAGCACAAAAGTACTGAATTCAACATTGTAATTTTTCTAATTAACTGCTGTATCGTCACTAAATGTGCGTGCGTTTCTTTGTGTGTCTGTGTCAGCATCTATGTGGGCACAATGCGTGTGTCTATTGTTAGTGTGGGGTCATGGGGATTATAACAAGTCTGCTGCAACAGGGACTGACACAAGCCTCAGACTTTGCTCCTGCTGGGCAACAAATTCTCTCCAGAGGGGGGTGAAAGAAAAAAAGAGAATTAACAGGCTTAAGGATTAGCAGAATTTTCAAACAGCTGAACAACACACACACACACACACACACCCAAACACACACTCGCTCACTGTACTTTCCACACATACAGTACATCATGTATATTACGTGAGGTATTGCTTTTCCAGCGGTGTCTGGAATCGGAGAAAGACTGTGCATACTGTAGTGCTGAGGGAAAATGTAAAAATCTCTCTACATAATCAAATAAATATGCTCTAACAAGATTAGTCTCAAAATCTTCGAGGAGTCAATGACGTTGGGGAAATCATTATTACGTCCTGTTGCAGTAAAACTGCTGTTAACAGCTTTATTGTTCTGCAGGGATTTCCATACGGAGCTTCGCGAGATTCAATTAGTTTTTCGTTCCTGTAGGGTTTCGGACGTTTTCCTATTAAATCCCAACGTACAGGCAGAAACTGCGATCTCGCATTTACTTTGTCCTCTCCACTCTCTTCATACACACTGGTGCAGCACCTGCGTCTTGGGCTTCAACTCACTCTGCATCACGTGCCCTGACCTTGTATCCTCTCTATTTGCACAACTCACCTCCACAAGCTTGTTTAGTCTGAACAGGTCACCTGACAGGGTTCAAACTTGTCAGGTGACTGACTGAGGGCACCAGTGTGCGCAGTGACGACTTTGACCTCGTTTGGATAAACATTGCAAGTAGAAAAGTAGTAGAATACATTTGCTTCTGTAGAAAGCCAACAGTTCCAATAACCTTCATCACACCTACCAATCTTGATGCAGGTGTTGTTGGAGTGTGACTTGCGTCCTGCTGGGTAGGAGAGCAGAATGTTCTGGGGCTTCAGGTCCCTGTGGATTATGCCTTTGGACTGCAGGACCTTCATGGCCCCCGCAATTTGCTGCAGGAACACCCGAATGGTGTCCTCACTCAGCGTGCCCTTGGCTGCAAGGAGCAAGAGGAAACTTACATTATTATACTCAGTGTGTTGTAAAGGTGCGGTACAAGTCAGAGTTCGTAAATATAGGATGATGTTAAGAGGCTCCTGCATTTCTTTGCACTAGAAAAATAGCAGCAGTACGGATGACGAAAAAAAAGACAAAATGTGATTAGCAGCAACGCTTTGTTCAAATCACACACTTTTTGATCTTTTTTGGCTGCTTTTCCCAGAACACAACATTCACTTGATGACAGTAGATTGGGGGTAAAAATGTACAAATGTGCATTTTCATTTACCAAAATGTGGTTAAAATGTGAAATGAAACCCAGATAAAGATCTTCTAATGATGTCCGGCAACCGATCTAATCCTATTTTGCCTCTGTCGACATATTTCTTTCTCGATATCACCCCACTGTCACCTCCTGCTCCTCGTCTCTTTTCTCCGCCAATCAACTTCCTCATCTCACACACAGTTTTAAAGCCAGAGAGAGTTGGCTTAACTCAGGCCAGGAAAAAAAAAAGTTCTACTTCAATGACCACAGTGGGAAGTAAATCCAAAACACCACTTTTGGTATCTGTGAAAGTCATCATCATGTCAGCGATCCAGGAATGTGGGGACCACTTATTTAGAGTGTCAAAGACAAAGTTAGCAGCTACACACAAACATTTACCTCAGAGGAGAGGAGTGTGCTGACGATTCAGTAACCTGCTATTAACTAAACGTTGGCAAACCTGAAGAGAACTGTAGGTCATAAATGACTCTCCCAGGCTGTCACCATAGTGTTGACTGAAGGGCAAATTTATGAGAGGTTATGCCTCAGACACTTATGCAAAGTTTCAATCGTAGTATGGCTCAGTATGGTACAGTACGGTACGGTTTGGAATGGTAAAGACATCAGTCAGGCTTGTGTTTCGACTGAGAACAAGTACTTTCAGTTGGGGCAGGGTGTAGTACCTAGAGCTGTAACTAACGATTATTTTCACAAATGAAAATGATTAACTTTTAATGATTTCTTTGTTATATGGCGTAACATGAAGCTGGAGCAATCAGATATCTTGTTTTAATCATGAAAAAAAGCTTCAAACCCATTAATCGATTATCAAAATAGCTGGCAAGTAATTTAATAATCCATTAATAATCCATTAATCGAGTAATTGTTTCAGCTCCAGTAGTACCGTATGTTTACTTTGGTACCCAAAGGAAAGGGTGCCAAAAAATTTAATGGTAGTGGCTGGTTATTTTCTGTACTATTGTTAATGGAAACACATAAAAATATGCACCGCACTGTGCCAAACCAAACCGTTCAACTCAATGGAAACATGGCCATTAAAGGTGCATTATGTTCATATAACAAACTGAACTCACCAACGACAACAGTACAACCAAAATATTCGCATTAAAAAAAAGTTTTGCGGACTGCAAATCATGATTATGTTTTGAAATCATGTTTTGGCATGATGTGGCGCCACCTACCGCCGTCTACCAATCATTGCAGTCAGTCATTAGAGTCTCAGCTGCAGAGCAACCACGGGTGGCAGAGAAAACAAAACCTAAAAGACCTGTATTTTGAATTTGAGTGTAGTAATCATTTTTAGCCACATTCTTACATATGGTGCCTTTAAGTTCCTGTAAGGCTACTGATCTGTGTCTTTCTCTAAACGGCTGATTTGCAGCATATGCTTTGCTTCCTAAATGCTCTTTAAACTATTGAATTTAAAGGTTTTTTAAATTTTTAAGATCAAATTTCTAAATATTGCAGCTTCCCTTAAGAATATCAACATAAAGATGCAAGAAACTGTCAACTAACTGAGACGCACCCTTCTCTGGTCTAAATGTCATAATAAAGTGTACTGTTGTGTCAATTTCTAGTGTAAATAAACAAAGAACAACATGTAATATTCATCTTGTTTTCATTTCTCTATTAATCTTTGTAGATGATGTTCCTCGGTCCTCGACACAAAGACGAACATTTCAGTATCAATGTTTATCTGTGAAGCATCATGTGTAGTGGCACTCACAGTGTAAGTAGTCGGCAAGGTCACCACCGTTGCAGTACTGAGAATAGAAAAAGAGGAGAAGGAGATGAAAAAGGGGAAAAAACAACATTATGGAAACACAGGTAACACACACCTGAGTGTTTGACATCCACCAGACTCTAATGTGACTGGAAACTGGAGAGAGTGATGTGCAATCTGTGTTCGTCAAATTTATAACCTCAATCCCTGGCATTAATATGAATGAACCAGGAGAGAAGATGGATCGTGTTTTGACAGGCTTGGGTTCACAAACACTGCCTCATGAGTCATTTTCTCTCTCTTTTTTTTGTTGTTGAAGACACAGCGATAACCACAAAACAATGGGCGATAACGATTAGACGGGGCGAGTTCAAGAAATGCATCTGCTGTTCCTTTCAAATTTTTATTCATATGCGCGTTGGCCTTGTGTAATATTTATCACCGGCTCAGCGGCTATCGTTTGTATTAGATGTAAATTTCTGGATGACATTTATAGCACTTAAGAGGACGCAAATAAAAAAAATGAATTCTTCTCTGGCTTTAAAAAAAAACAAAAAAAAACACATTTTCACATTTCCCTGTAGTTCTTTGTACTAAATTATGAATGTAAACACTGCACTGTGAGGCCTTTTGCCGTAGACACATTTATTTCTGTAAGCCAACAAAAGTGTCTTTTCTGCTCAGCTGACATATGTTGCAACAAAAGTGTACAGTATGCTCGATATTTTTTACAACACTCATTACCAGAGCAACAAGGATGGGAATGGTTTTGTAAAAAAAAAAAACACCCATAATTCATAATTTGAAAAGAGAAAGGGGTAAATATTGTTTTCTTCTGGGAAATTGAAACCCACAGCATTTGGATGCTGACTGATGGTCGTATATAACCCCCCCTTGATAACTGAGGATGCAGCTAATTATAGCCCAGGCCATTTCAGAGCTGCCTGCAAAAAGCAAGACAATAGTGCTTCGCAAACAAAGCCAAAAACATCACAGCGAAGCTTACCTCCATTACCAGGTACACTGAGCTGGCAGTTTCCTAAAGGGGGGGGAGAAGATAAGAGACGGAGCATGAACAAACAGATGCCACTGACAGACAATGGAAGGAACAGAAGGTACTTGCACTTACTGATCATGTCAAAGCAAACTAAAGCTGTGGTGATTTGGATTTGGAGAAATAAACAACAACGGTCTTAAGTGTTGCAGGGGGAAAAAAAACTGAAGAGTGAGGATCAGAGACAGAGGAAAAGGGAAAAGAAAGAAAGTTAAAAGGCAGATATGCAAGCTAGTGTGTAATACTCTTAGTTAGATTAATGGTGTGATGGATTTCAAATGTAATAAATTAATGAAGCCATCAAAATACCAAATATTCCATATTGTAATGGAATACTTGAAGTTGAAGGTGTCACATTTCCCACATTCCATCGACTGGCGATTTGCTACATGTTTTTAAATTGTGGTTTCACTTGATGAGTCATAATCTAGACCAGAGCCAAAATGTCTCCTGTCCTTGGCTCTTTGTATGCACAAGCAATAGCATGAGCGCAAAAGGAACAAGTAAAAACACAACTACTGAGCCAACACACAACTAGGGAACCAGAGCAGTTAGTTGTTTAAATCAGAGAGAGAGCACAGGTGGAAGCACTCAACTGTCAAAAAAAACTGAATTCACATTTACAGCAATAAACTAATTAGACAGCGTGTCAGTGTGTGCAGATGTCAGGTATCAGTAAGTTTGTTGTTTACTTTTCCGTCTAGTAACTCCCGTCTGATACACACGTGTTTGGAAAATTGACAAAGTGCAGCCCCAGTGGCCTCCCCCTCTTATCACATGGCAACAGATGACTGCGGTGGCAGCGCTACGGCATCACCTCAGTATCTTGTTACAGCTGCCAGACAGAAGCCAGAGTGTCGTCAATGGTTCTGCTGAGTCAGGCAGAGGCTGTCGCTTTTGTGTGTTTTTTTTTTTGTTTACTAAAGATGGACAGCGACCAGGCAGGCGGCCAGCCAGTCAGCCAGAAAGACAACCATCTGGTTTCCACCGGCCAACACTGCTGCACAGTGACAATAAAACAAACAAAAAAACCCAGTGCCAAGAGAGAGGGAGTGGCACACGTGCACATTTAAATCCATCCAACAGTTACAGTTTGCTTAGAGGGCGTGCACCATTTCACTTTGGAGGTATTCATTTAAGGGTTGGAAATAAAGAGTTTGTGGAAGAAACATCTCCATGGAAAATAAATTGTTTAACAGCAGCTCTTTCTCCATTTTTCTTTAAACTGTTTCCCAGTCTACAAGATAAACCGTCCTGCACACTTTGAAATGTGTTTCTTCACGAAACATCTCTGCTGCGTCTACCATTCGCTGTTGCTTGAAACAGGAACTTGCTGGATTGCTTTAATCCTCTGGTGCCAATGAGTCAACTCGTGAAGTAACCTTGAGTCACTTTGTGCAGACAAAAGTTTTTTTTTTAAAAAGTAAAAGGCATTTCCTTGGTGTCAAGTGTTAAGCTTGGTTTCAGGTTCCCTCCTGTGACCTAGTTAGATAGCTGGGTGGTAGGAAACCCTGCTGTGCAAAAGCAAACCTGTAATCTTAGATTACCCAGGTCTGTCCGTCATCGATGGTCACAGAGAGGTCACTGAGGACAGCGTAAAGGTGAACTGATGCAGAGACTTCTTGGGCAGTTAAATCTCTTTATTTGCTACCAATAGAACAATGTGTAATAATGATTTGTCCACTTCTTCGCATGATGACTAAAGGTTTCTGAGAATAAAGATAAAGGGTAGATGATGAAACCATGACAATCAATAACTACTCCAAACCAGACTTAAAAATCGGGTAGGCAAGTTTTTTTTAGTGCACTACGGATCAATAAATTCTACAATATTTCAACATAATGTAAAGCAGGTGACCTATTCTAGTTCTACTAAGCAGCTGCACATACAGTACGTGCACCTTTAGTGAAAAGGTCACTATGGCAGCACTGAAAACTACTACCTATATACTGCAAACCAACTTAATAAAAAAGAGCCTGATAAGAAATGTAATATAATGTGTGTCAACATCTGTGTCGAGGTTGCCTCAGGTTATCTGTTGCACATGGAACCTTTGTGTCTGTCCCAAAATAGCTTAGTATTTAATGACCCGAGACTGACAAACATGAACTCCTGTATTTCTCTAGTGATTCTGCCAACAACAGCTTTATCTTACAGGTTTTAAATACGTTGACAGTTAGTGCGAGTTAGAATAAATAAAGATTTCCTGACTGAAGGTTCTCATATGTGTTTTTTTCAGTTGACTCAAATCAGATTTTTTTTTTCCCAGGCTGTGTGGACACTGAAATCTGATCGCCAATTCTGATTTTCAAATCAGACCTATGTGACTCCGGTTTCCATCATGGTACAGTATGGTTTGAAATGGTAAAGCCCTGGGGTCAGGCATAGTTTTGACTACAGTAGCTTTACATGGCAAAACATTTAGCCAGACGTTATTTCCCGCTCAGTTTGTGGCAGTTTGTCTTTATGAGAATACATGGCGTCTAAGAAACACCGGTTGCTAGTTAGTGACGCTTTTCTGTCGCCCATTCAGCTGACCATACCCCAAAGGAAGGGTAACAAAAATGGAACGGTTGGGGCCAGTTATTCTGGTATTATTCCTAATGTAAACGCAAACAAATATGCACTGAACTGAACCGCTCCACTTGGTGGAAACACGGCCTATGTGATCCTAGTTTCTAAATCCCCCCTATAGGGGATGATCAATAAACATAAAACTTATCTTACCTCGTCTCAAAACCAAGTGGTCTCACAAATAGGATGTTTTCTATTAGTGAAAATGGTAGCTGAAGTAAGGATGATAGGAATTGTAACGCAGTGGGAAGGTGTCTGTATTGCTCCTACATGTTATAAGAATGAGAAAACAGATCTCTCTGAAAGCAGAACACCCTGTGTAGAACTACTGTCATTTTACAACACTGTTGTCTTCTTAGACCTGACATTGAGCACAACCTGTGCACTACATGTTAGCGATGAGAATGTGAAAAAGCTATTCCCACATGCACAAAGAGTTATGTAAATATTTATTCAAATTATCACACGAGCCATCTCCATAGTGTGATACTGAGCAACAGCATGCGCTATGTATGTCAATCCTCACTCACATTAGGCTTTACAGAACACCCCGTCTGCAACTTGCACCTGACTTGCCGTATATGAGCGTGAACAAACACCTGAGCAGAAACGCCTGAGGCAAACGCACAACACGTAGACACTATCAAAATAATCAATAGAGTCAGTCAGAAAAGGGACTGCAGACAGAATGTAAACAAGGGAAGTGATGACAGAGTTCAACAGGACACAGAGCCTTCCAAGCATTTGTTGTACGTGCAAAAACAGAGCGGAGAAATAACATGTGTTTGAGCTGCATGAAACAGTAACAGAGCCTCAGTTCACATTAGCAGGGAGGGGGAAAAAACAACTGCTTTAGCTTCATGAGACAGAAGTGGGTCATGTGCAACAGACACATCCATCTGCTCTACTGTGTGAGTACAAAATAGGGCAATTAAAAAGGTGTGATGGTCAAAAATATAAACAGACAGTATGTTCCCAACATTACCTCGGTGTGTGTGTGTTATTAGCATACCTGAAAGTCCAGTAAGGCAACGATGTTTTCATGTTTCAGTTCCTGCAGAAACAGTAAAGATAATTACTGTCTTGTGCCAAAGTATTTATTACCTTTGTTGTACGTGGGAAACATAAACTTCACAAAGGATGTTCAAGGAGAGACATGTTGAAATAATCACTGTATGTAATAAATACTGAAACTCACTGCTCGATGACACACAATAGCTATACTATTCTGTGCATAATTGCATAATTATGTGATCCTATGTGCCTTGCATTATTTGAACCTAGGATTGTATAACATTGCATGCAGCAGCTATATATGTTGTATGCAGAGCAATGGCACTTTTTTTTTTGACTCACCTTGAGTATTTTGATCTCTTTCCCCAGCAGGGTCTGGGACTTGGCCAGGTTCTTCTTGTTTATGCATTTTACCGCCACCTCCCAGTCATGTTTCTAGAAGCACAAGTTACAATACAACGAGTCGTTTTAGTGGGATGACAATGAACAATGAGCAAAACAATTTGCACCGTATGTTTTTGACAATCACCCGTCCTTGTACTAGTACACACAGCAATGCCAAAGTGTGACAACATGTACACCATGTCGATTATACAAAATGTAGAGTTTGACAATGTATTATGTAATGTATTTTGGTAAACTCTGATCAGCCAGGATTTCAGGAGGACTAGTTACTAAAACATTTTACATTTTATTTAAAGGGTGCATTGTGTTAATGTGGTGAACTGCTGCTTCAAATTGTGAAATTCAAGCTCTGTTTGTCTGTTCAGGGCGGCTGCAGAAAAAACGTTAAGGTGCCAAAATGCAGGCAAGGCCTTAAGTACATATACAATGTTTATTCTAAACAGTTTTAGTAGTATTAGTATATTTATATAAGTGTTAGGGCTGCACCAAAAATGCCATCTCAGTACAAATGTTAATATCAGTTGATATTGATATTTATCACAATAAGTGTCTGACAAATACAGACTGAATTGTGCAGCTGAGTGAAAGTTACAGCAGTTACATAGTTTTTACACTTCTTTTTGGACAGAAACACACACTTGACAGAGGCATTTTCAAATATTCACAAACAAAAATAGCAATTAAGAGTGCATAAACATAAGATTATTTAGATAAATATAAAACCTTTCATGAAAAATAGATGTCACCAGTCTCGTTAGCTTTTGCCTCCACTGAGCAGATACATTTGATGGGCTTTTATTACAATTAAAGGACATGTTTGAACATGTTTACTGTGGAACCTGCCAATGGAAACAGCCCATGTCTGCTGGCCTTTATTTAAATGTAACATGGATGTGCATGCTGAAAAACCAGAATCAACAAACTGGCAATTGTGCATTTAGGGAAAAGAATGCCAAGTACTTTTTGGTACCTTTGTCCATTAGCTTGTCTTGTTATTTTGAGGTACATCCTGTATGTACTCGCCCAGGCCTCTTAAGGTCGTACAATGAAAACAAATACACCGGATGGTGAATACAAGGCGATTAACCACCTTTAATGTTGCCTGTGGTTACATAAGTATGTATAATATAGGGAAATAAAGTGATATTATTTAATATAAAAAAAATGTACTGACCTCTCGATGTCTGCCTTTGAAGACGACAGCAAATGCACCATGTCCTATCAAGTCCTTGCGATTGAACTCAAATTTGCCCACCGTCTCCATTTTATCCTCCCCAAAAAGTCCGATTTTATTCCACTAAGGCCTGCACAGATGAGCAGGAGGCCTGGGGCCAACCTTCGGGATTACAAATGCTCCTTCCTCCTCTGTGAAGCAGGGACAGAAGCAGCAGGAGCAGGGACCTTCACCCCCTCTTTGACTTGCCAGGGGCTGCCTTCCTGACAACACGCTGCAATCCTCTCCTTCTTCTCTCATGTTCGCACCTATGAAGTTTTCGGGGAGTTTAACTCCTAACGAAGCGACACGTTTTCATCTCTGCCCCGCGACGCCGACACGAAGTTTGACACCAAAACAGCAACAACAACAAGGGTATAATCAGCTGTGTCGTCGCAGCTGCTGTCTCTGACGTGCCACCTTAAAAAAAAAAAGAGCAAGCTAGCTGCGTTTTGTTTATATACACTAGCTTCTCGCTTTGCGACAAAACGAGCGCCGTATGTTAACTTAAAAACACGCTAACAACGTCCACTTGTCACCATAGAGCCCGGAGAAGGTTTGTCATCGATGACAAAGTGCAGGGCAATCGCCGAGGGTGGGGGAAAAAAAAGTCAAAGCATCGATGGTCCCGACACAACACAGACGGCGTCAAGCCACCGCAACACTGCGCATGCGCGGGGGACAGTCAGCTACAGCTGTGGGCGTGACGTCAGAGGAGCGAGTGTGTCGGAAGAAAATCCCGTTTCAGTGCTTGAGTTTGTTCGTTCAACTAACTAAACTAAAAACGACGAATTAAAAACTAAAAACGTTGTTTTTAGTTATTTACAACAGCTGTCCGTTGCAGTGTTGCACTACTGCCTTTTCCGTTCCTTCTAATTCCGTCACCTCTTCCTTTGTTTGTTATTTCTTGCTGCTTTACGGTAGCTGGCGTTCGCACCTTTGCCCCCGGGAATCCTTCCTCGAATGACATGTGAGTATGTTTAATTTTTTTTTTACGCCCATGCCTTTGATCCGCACACAGAGAACAAAGGCAGGTTTCTAACTCCAGAAGATGGCAGTGATGCACAGTTGCGTGCACAGGGGGGGAGGGAATCGCGCCTCCTGGTGGCCAAATCGATGTATGAAGTGCCCTACCGGCTGCCATTCATATGGCCTCAAAGTAAAAATATAAATTAAACTACATGCCAGTCAGCGTGATTACATGCATGTTAGTCGGACTAAGACACCAATTCGGTTTTCTCAATGTCATTAGTCCAACTAACCAAGTAATCCAACCAATCAGGCTATAGTCGGACTCGCATACATGGATAATATGATTCATAGTCTGATTACACCTGCATGTATAGCTTAGTCAGACTTGGCGTTTTGTGCATGCACCAACATTTCCTCCCCAGTCTTTGACCCGGAAGTGGAAGGAGACAATTGTTTGTTTGTTTTTCTGTGGCGTAAAGGTCAATGTATTCAAAAAAAATAAAAATTCATTTTCCAAAATTCTGTTTACAAGCATAGATGTCCTTCAAGAGCTATATTAAACTAAACTACATGAATCATAATAAAATGGTCACAAATTATTTCCTAGACCAGTGGTCCAACACTGCCCTGCCAGCATTAATATCCAGCTCAGCAGGTGAAGTAAAAATGATTTTTAAATAATTGTTTGTGTTTTTATTCACAAAAACAACAAAGTCATCACTTAAAGTTTTTGTGCAATATGAAATAGTTTAGATTAGAAGAAAGAAAGAAAAACGTTAGTACTAAATTCTTTCAATAAAGTTGAAGAAGGAATGGGGAATTTTGGGGGAATGTGATGGCAGAGTTCAATCACACTTGTTGTATATCAAACTACCAGCAGAGGGCGGCAGAGCACCGCAAAAGAGACCACTGTTTTCAGACACTGGTCATTCCATCATCATTTCATTTGTGTTATGTCGTCCTTTGGAGGCCATTTTTTAAAAATTATTTTTAACATGCAATAATAACAGTATCAAGGAATAAATTATACCAGGAAGTCTAACTTTCAGTGCACTCTCAGTCCAAGTGGCAATCATAACAAACTGGCTGCTGCTGCACCGAAGCAGATAGAAAGTTCGATGACAGCCAGTTATTTTACAGCATAGTATACACTCCGGCAGTACTGTCAGTCACACAAGTTTTCCTGAGCATGTGCTCCTCGCATACAGAAAATAGTGATGCGGTGTTTAAAAGTGTGTTGGGAAGTTTGACTAAACAGGACAGTTGGCATATTTTGCTGTGAGCTGCCCACCAGCCACTGCTGCAGGTGTCCACTCTGCAGGGGTTTGAGTTCGCTGTGAATATTTTAGCCGCTCAGTGGCTCCTGCAGAATGATTGATTGGTTCCTTCTGCCACACATAGAGCTTCTGCTGCCGGTGCCAGTTGGTGCAGAGGCCTCGAGGTAATGAACTCCGGTTAGAGAGGGGACTCCAGTCATGAGCACTGTTGTATAAAATGCATGTAAATACTACACAGCACGGACGAGGAAGTCACTAGCTCCAGTATGCCGACAAATTAAACGCCGACAAACACTTCAACGACAAATTTGACTGAACAGAACATATATATGAGTGGAGTGTCAACAAAAACAAAGAATAAAAAGATTCCGGACACCCAAAGCTAAGTAATAAATTGCGCGACAAATGAGAGCAAGCTCACACCTGAAGCTAGCGTGGCTTCATTTCACGTTTGGTTTCACAGTCACATTATGGGGACGTGTCTTCTTTATGGGGACAAAAAGCAAAACCCCATCAGTGTACGTCTCCAGTATATAAATGTAAGTCACTGCAATGTCCTCTGAGGTCACGGAAACCAGGTTATGTGCATGTATGTACTCGTATTCGTTACCTTTTTGAGGACCATAACCTTGACAGGTCCTCATGGAGACCAAAACCTGGTTCTACTGAGGAACTGGTTCAGTATATGACTAAGATTGAATTGCTCCTAGGCTGAAGTAAGGGTTATGCAATAAGTGGTTATAGTTAAGGTTAAGGATAATGCTTTGCTTAGGCTGTGCAGATGAATGGAAGTCAGTGCAGAGCATATGTTGCTGTACAAAATTCACGTATCTGTACTTTACTTTTTTACCTATATTTCTAGCAACTTTTACTCCACTACATTTCCTCTAACTATCTTTGTTACTCGTTACTACCAAATTAAATCAGAAAAAGAAGAGTTGGTAATGGTCTGTATTTATAGAGAGCTTTTGATGAGCTGCTTCACACTACTACATTCACACGCTTACGTGTCAGAGCCAGGAATTGAACCCACAACCTCACAAACTCACCCTACCACTGAGCAACTATTGCGCAAGCCTAACTCCTCATCCAAAACCTAAGTACATTTTATATCAGAAAATCACTTTTGCTACTTAAAGGTGCATTATGTAATAAATCTAAAGCAACTGGCCATAAAATCCTCCTAATATGTCAGAGACAGAGACTCAGGAATAATGTTCCTATAACAAACTGAACTCACCAACAACAACAGTGCAGACAAAATATTTGCATTAAATTTTTTTTTTTGCAGACTGCAAATCATGATTTGGCATGTGGCGCCACCTACCGCCGTCTACCAATCATTGCAGTCAGTAGAGTCTCAGCTGCCGAGCAACCACGGGTTGCCAGTTACGCCAGAAAACGAAACCTAAAAGACCTCGGTATTTTGAATTTGAATGTAGTAACCGTTTTTGGCCACATTCTTACATATGGCACCTTTAAATACAGTAAATGTCAAATACTTCAACTTTAGTAATATTATCCAAAGGGACTTCGACTTCTACCAAAGTCATTTTCTTGTAAAATACCTATAAGAGTGTGTTTGACTATATAATCTTGTCTTTTCACTTTAGGTCATCTGTCAAACATTTTTTACCTTTACCTTACTATACATTTGTAAGCTTCTTTATCACTGTATAAATGTCCTTCTCCTCACTGTACACCGATCTTGTGCTTTATAAATTGCGTTTAATATGAGGGAGGCAAAAGTTCACCTATGGCTAAATCACGATGGAGGCATTGTGCCCTGGCCTGCATGTCTTAAAGCCGAACACTGAGGCCTAACACTTTTCACCCACACGGTGAAAACACTGCCCTGCTGAATGGCAGCCAACTTTTTTTTTCTCTCAGATCGCTACAGAATCTGGCCCGTGAAGGTCACCGCTTCTTCAAATCCGTCTCTGCCGCCGACACAAACCTTTGAGACTCGATCAGCATAATAAGTTTTGTCTGCATGCTCGCTGTATCGCTACGTTACCCGGCGTGTGATACCTGCCAATAGGTCATGCCAGATAATTAAACAGAGAAGCAAAGGGAAATTCAATAGACCCTATTACAGCGTTGGGGAGCCTTGGACTCAGGGGAGACCTTCGTATTCATAGATGTAATCTATGGATGTAAGTAGGCTATCAAGTAGCTCCAAGTCCCTCGGGGGGAGCAGAAACACATTAAGTGTATCAGCGCTGACTTCAGTTGTCTTACATAACAGATAAGTAAAACAGTTGCCGCTTTAGGGGGAGAAACCTCGATAAATGCTCTTAAAACCATAAATCACTTTGCCGGACACTTGACTGTCTGTATCCTCAGTGACCTCACAAGTTACTCTTTTTTTTTTTTCTTTCTTGAAACAGTCTCAATACCCGTCTTTAGATGGGGTTAAGGATGCGGTCATGTTCAACACAACTATTTTCCTTGTCATAAACTTCACTTTTGCAGAATTTTTAAAATCAACTTTTAAGTTAAGATTTATGTGTATATGTTTTAAAATAACATGTTTTTAAAGTTTGAATTCACTCACCAAACATCTCTTAGAACAGGAGTCTCAAACTTAATATCATGTTATAATGAAAACATGGCCCACGACCTCACCATCTTTTAAACACAGTGTGTACCTGAGGCTGTTTATTATAACAGTAATAATAAGACATTTGGTCATAATTATCCCATTATTAAATATATCATATTATTATTATTATTATTATTATAATACAACATTCAATTACATACAGTATATAAATACACTTGTTAGAGCCCGAGCCATGAATGGCAGTGGCCGAAACGGCTCCTGGTAAGAATTTTAATGACAGTTGTCCACACTATTATTTATGTAAATTTAACATAAATGTCTGTTTTTGTTATTAATACATTAATTTTACATCATAAATAGTATTATTATACGTGTTGTATCATGAGGCAATATTGTGAACAGTTGTCCCCCCCTCCCACTTTTTGTTCTCTAGGCCGGCCCCCTCATGACCCCTCTTGACCCCTCTTGACCTCTAAATCAGGCGTTTGAGACCCCTGTTTTAGAGAATGATTTGTCCACCAATTCCAAAAAAAAAAACGTTATTCTGCTACTGTATTTATCCATATACTCTCATATTTTTAACCCTGTTGTATATTTTGATATACTTTTATATTCTAAAGCCGTATATCGTATATACTTTGTACATAATTTAACACTTTACCCCTGCTATGCTGCTAATTTTGTTATAATTTTGTATATAATATAATTAATAATAATAATAATAATAATAATAATAATAATAATAATAATAAAATTCTGGTTGACTCTACACATAAAAAGACAAAATCCCCCCGCATTTTTGTGTCTTATATTGTTTTTTTCAGCACAACCTAGGCTATCTGATGAAATTAAAAAAAAAATATATATATATATAAATCACCTGCATAAACACCTGAGCAAAAGGTACTCCAAATAATTAAAATCAGATTGAATTTGTGAAACTTGGCTCATTTTTTATGAACAAAAATAAAATAAAAAGCAGTCTATTATGTGACTTCTGCACAATTATCGCTACTTTACATCACTACTAAAAAGAATATATATAAAATTAATCATAACTTTGACTCAACAGCACATTAGAAAAAACAACAAAACACATTTTTTAAAGCCTGACTATGTGACCTATAAACACACACCCAGGATGTCCATATAAGGAGTTGTGTGTGTTATTCCCACCCGTGCACCTGTGAGCACTAAGGGTTAATAACAGTCTATGAAGTGTTTAACAGAGTTAAAATCTCTATGCGTGTGTTTACTCAATGCCTTGTTTGATTTGAGTACATTATTACCTGTTGGATAGTAAATGAGAACATTGTTTCCCAGAGGAAAGAAATAGACTGATAAGGAATAAGGAAGTGTCTTTTTTCCATCCTCTCATCCACTGCCTGTTTGTCATAATAAAATTCTCTCCCTCTCTCTCTCTCTCATCAGTGTTACTGTGACAGAATATTGAGTCCGAAAAATGAAACTTGAAACTTCAAAGACACTTTGGCTTCATCCACTGCTTGTACCATGTGTCACGCACGCACGCACGCACGCACGCACGCACGCACGCGCACACACACACACGAGTGCACCATCATCCTGAAGCCTCTCGTGTCCTGCACTGTCACTTTGTCACACAATTTCTTTCCGAGTGGAGACGACTCTGCTTCCACTGGAGAGAAATGAGCCAGCACACTTTTTCCTTTCCTTTCCCTACAGTATCCCCACAGTCTTGTGTGGGCAAGAGTTGAATTCAAAATTACCCCCCCTTTTTTTTTTTTTTTTTTCTTGAGGGTAAACGTGACGGCAGAGAGCTGCCAGAGATCCGTCTGCCAAATGATCCTCTCAACGCCCGAGCTTTGAAACGGCAGCTTTCTGCTGACTCTCACCGCAAACTGCAAACTGCGATGCATCAAATGAAAGCCGTACACTTTTCCCGTGTTTTGCAGCGGGAACAGTTGCACTTGGGCGTGCAGACACACACGATTAAATACACAAACTGTCTAACAGAGGACTCCATGGATCAGTTCCTTTGCACAGGCTATTGACGTTTCATCATCACACTGTGATGGTTGAAGTGTGTGTGAGTTTGGCATCTGTCAGCCCAGGGGCTTTCACAAGTAAAACCCGCAGAGGATCCTAATTTAGAAAAATCAACCGGCAATTTACTTTCTGCAGATGTTAGAAAATGTCTTTACATCTGTTTGTCTTTTCTATTTAAGTTGTTATTATGACATCTGCACGCTTCTTTGCTGAAACCCAAACTTCTAAATGTCCATCCTTAAAGGTGCCATATGTAAGAATGTGGCCAAAAACAGTTACTACATTCAAATTCAAAAATACCGAGGTCTTCTAGGTTTCGTTTTCTGACGTAACTGGCAACCCGTGGTTGCTCGGCAGCTGAGACTCTACTGACTGCAATGATTGGTAGACGGCGGTAGGTGGCGCCACATGTCAAAACATGATTTCAAAACATAAACATGATTTGCAGTCTGTCTGCAAAACATTTTTTTAATGCGAATATTTTGTCCGTACTGTTGTTGGTGGTGAGTTCAGTTTGTTATATGAACATTATTCCTGAGTCTCTGTGACATATTAGGAGGATTTTATGGCCAGTTGTTTTATATTTATTACATAATGCACCTTTAACAAATTTATTAGACCAACTGTCAAACAAAATGAGAAAACATTCATTTATTTGGCAAATAACAAACCGAATTGACCTTTTTTATACCCAAATTCGAGTCGGCTCACTGGGTTTCTTGTCTGAGAAGTCATAAATTAATCAAACATAACATTCACCCACTCAAAACTCATTATTCTGTCCAGGAAGGCAAGTAAATAACTATAATTTGACATCTTAATCAAGATATAATAATGTGCTTAACTTTTTTTTTTTCTGTTCTGAAAATACAGGCATATTAATTAATATTAATTAATTATATTTTAGCATTAAAAAGCATTTTGGTTCAAGAACTTCTACACACTAAACCATTACAGAAACATAAAAAAAATGATTTTGATAATTACCAATGCTGTTAATTTAGGGCAGCCAAAACCACAGGTTGTGACTTAAAGGTGAAGAAATGTGACATCTAGTGGTGAGACTGCAGATTGCAACAAACACCTACCATTCCCAAGCACATCAGGGAACCAACAGACAGGGCCGGCCCGAGGCATAAGCGAACTAAGGGCCCCCGCTGCTTAGGGCCCCGTGACCACTAGAGGGTCCCCAAGAGCAATTAACTCAAACAAAAAGAAGAAAAGTAGATGAGAAATCACGTTTTGGCATGTGGCGCCACCTACCGCCGTCTACCAATCATTGCAGTCAGTAGAGTCTCAGCTGCCGAGCGACCACGGGTTGCCAGTGACAGTAAGTCTGAGCTTCAATGGCGGAGAAAACAAATCCTAAAAGACCTCGGTATTTTGAATTTGCGTGTAGTAACTGCTTTTGGCCACATTCTTACATATGGCACCTTTAATGCACACATTTTCTCAAATAACTACACTATATCCATTTGTTTGGGTCTAAAAAACTGGGCTCAAACAGGGTCAGTCTGACAAAGTGTAGCCGTCCGTCTTGCTGCTGCTGCATCTCCCCCCTGGGAGCAGGTGGTCTCTCCGGCGATGGCTGTCAGACCACACTAGTTAATTAACACCACTCAAGTGTGTCAAGAGGAGCGAAGAAAAATGGCCACAGCCCCGACCTGCACCGCACTCTGTGAGACAAAGACGAGAATAAGAATGAACATGTTTCACACTACAAAGAAAAGAAAAAAAAAGATTATTACAAAAGAATTCGAGGGGGAAATGTGCGTGAAAGAACAAGCTATTAGCACAACGGTGGTTATGTTTGTGTGCGTGTAATCTCGGGAACACGATTCACTCGCGGAATGTAAAAACGCTCTTGTAAATAGAATACAAAGCGGCGAAGTAGGAGGCTCATTACGACGGCGCTCGTGATGTTATTAACTGGGTAACGTGGTGTTCAGTGCAGAATTCTTCCGTGTGCACAAAGTGCACGATTCAGAGCGTCGGCAGGATCTTAACGCTGTGGGAGAGAATGAGCAAACTGTGCCTCAGCCCTGCTGCTGCTCACATTTACTACAACAGCGAGGAGTAATGTTACGGCATTATTATGTGTAAATGATTATAGCTCGCCCAAATGTGTCTGCTGTAGTTATGTTTTTTTAGCTGTAGTTATGTTCTTTTAGCTAACTTTAAGCTAATTACGCCGATAGCTAAGCAGATAGATAGATAGATGACAGTTAGCTGGGTGTTTAGCATAGCTAGATAGATAGTTAGCTGGCTATTTAGCATAGATAGATAGATAGATAGATAGATAGATAGATAGATAGATAGATAGATAGATAGATAGATAGATAGACGAATAGATAGATGATAGTTAGCTGGCTATTTAGCATAGATAGATAGATGGCATATAGATGATAGTTAGCTGGCTAGTTAGATAGATGATAGTTAGCTGGCTATTTAGCATAGATAGATAGATAGATAGATAGATAGATAGATAGATAGATAGATAGATAGATAGATAGATAGATAGATAGATAGATAGATAGATAGATGGCTAGTTAGATATTTAGCATAGATAGATGATAGTTAGCTGGCTATTTAGCATAGATAGATAGATGGCTATTTAGCATAGATAGATAGATAGATAGATAGATAGATAGATAGATAGATAGATAGATAGATAACAGCTGGCTAGTTAGATATTTAGCATAGATAGATGATAGTTAGCTGGCTATTTAGAATAGATATATAGATAGATAGATAGATCTGGAGGAGCTTGAGAGATTTGCCAAAGAAAGAATGGGCTGGGGATTCCTCAGGAGACGTGTCAGAGACTTGTTGAAAACAGAAAAATGCCAGACTTGGGATATTTACTCCTTTTTTCCCCCCAGAACATTCTCTGTAAACCCAAGCGATTGTTGTGTGCGGAAAATCCCAGAGGATCAACTGTTTTTTTGTTTTTTTTTCTCTGAAATACAGAACATCAGATATATATCATTCAAAGTCACTTAAAATCACCTATCGTCCATATTCTGATGCTCAGTTTGAATGTAGGGAACACAGAGAGAACATTAAAGTTATAAGGTTACAGTATAAATGAGTATTGGGATATTATATGTATACCCGTTCCTGATTTTCTTACCTGGAAGTAGGTAACTCTACTAACTTAGGGTACAAAATGTTGTTTCCAAGTGGGAAATCCGACTTCCTAACCTCGGAAAGTCCAAGTGTAATGGACGTTGTTTGCCGCCATGTGATTGGCTGATTAGACATCAATGTAACAAGCTGAAGGACAAGTGTACCTAATAAAATGGCGAGAGTGAGAGCAGAACTCATTAAGGGTGATAATTGACGTGACGTGGTTTCGCATTCCCGACGAAACCAGCGACCATTACAAGAGGAAACATGCTCGAGAACATCAGAGACATTGGAGTACATCTCCCAGCTGGTGTCTGCAAGCTGTCATGTTACCTTCATCTGTCTTCAAGCCCGGGCTCCTTTTTCAATGATGCTACATAATTACACACTCTGCCCACGCAGCCACACACACACTCCATTATAATAATAACAACGTGTCGTGACACAAACTCATGTGACCACAATTACCGACAAGTCATCCAGATTCTTTTATTTTTCTACAAAAATATTTTACATTAAAAAAACCACGGCTCGAAATATGCACAGTCCACTTGGGTTTTTTTTTGCGGTAAACCACGGAACAGCTCAACTCAAATATATCTGTGTCTATATTTAAACTGTAGGTAAATATATTTGCAAGAATACTGTAAATCTGGTCGCGCTCCCCCGTGACGCCTGTGAACGTCACGTCAGGAGGAAGCGGGGATTGATGAAGAAAATGCTATAATCTGATAGTTATTACAATAAAAATGACAACAAACCAACCCTGCTTTCTACGACGGAAATATGCACCACGGAACAGCTCAACTCATTAGAGCCAAAATGAAGAGAGAATTTTTTTTTCAGAATAAAGTCGTAATATTAAAAAAGTCAGAATATTACGAGAAAAAATTATAATTTTACGAGAAAAAATTATAATTTTACGAGAAAAAAGTCGGAATTTAACAAGAATCGCAAGAGTCGCAATATTAAAAAAGTCATAATTTTACAAGAATAAAGTCGTAACTTTACGAGAATAAAGTCATAATATTAAAAAAGTCATAATATTACGAGAATAAAGTCGTAACTTTACGAGAATAAAGTCGTAACTTTACGAGAATAAAGTCGTAATATTAAAAAAGTCATAATATTACGAGAATAAAGTCGGAACTCTACGAGAATAAAGTCGCAAATATCAAAAAAGTCATAATTTTACGAGAATAAAGTAGCAATATTAAAAAAGTCACGAAATTACGAGAATAAAGTCCGAACTTTACGAGAATAAAGTCGTAATATTAAAATAGTCATTATATTAGGAGAATAAAGTTGCAATATTAAAAAGGTCATAAATTACGAGAATAAAGTAGGAATTTCCACGTTCCTCATCTTGACGCCGGTCGCAGCTGATCATCTGAGATTTTACTTTATTACGACTTTATTCTCATAAGATCGCGACTTTCTTCTTGAAAGATTAAAAAAAAAAGTTTCATAAATTTGGCCCTACATACTCCGTCGTAGCTTTCTGATAATCACATCAAATGTTTGTGTACCGGGGGGGGAAACTCAAGAAGGTCCTGGAAAAAAAAAAAGCAGGAGAAAGAATTAGGATTAAAGCGAGGATAATAACACTGAGCAGCATTAAGAAAGTCTGGGAACCTGCGCTGACCAGGGGGATCATTCATTTGTCTCACTTCCCAGCATGCCCCTCTTCTCCTCCGTGTAGCCGTAACTGGATGGTATTTGCCTGTCCATCTGTTTGCAGCTGCAGTTGCCATTCATCTACCTGTCGACGTCCCAGCAAGACGTTCATACGTCTTCGTCTTCACACCCTATGGGGGCCCATTCATCTGCTAACCCAAATATCTATATAGGCTTCACTGCTTCCCAGGGTGCTTTTCACCTGTCTGCCTTGATACATGCCCGGGTGTCAATAACCTGTCCGACTACAGTAGCTATAGTTCGGAATATCACTCTTTGCCCTGGTTTGAGTCTTACAGGCAGCTCTTTCCTGTCAGACTGGTTTCTGACTGATGGACCCAAACCCCAAACCACAGTCCTACCCTTGTTCTGTAACCAGTGATACTGCTGAATGCTGGGAGGCAGTGAGTTACTGAGCAGACAGTCCCTGCTTGCCAGGTGCTATTTAAAGCAATAGTGCGACATGGTAAGAAATAAGCTTATCGACATTCTTGCTGAAAGTTATATGAAATAAGTCCAGGAGCTGGTTGGCTTTGCTACACATTGAGGGCCAGGTCATACTTTCCTTGTTTTCATCATTTCCCTAAGCACTAGGGCATTAACAGAAAAGAAGATTTGTCGATTTGTTGCACAAGTCGACAAGTCGTGTGAGGGGGGTCTGCGTCAGTATCGTGCCAAATTCCATTGCCAACAAGTGATTTCTTACCAGGAGTCGACCCCCATTTGTATGTTTTTGGATTGTTGAGTTGTACATGTGTGGAAACCGGAGGACGTCCTCAATGACTTTGACCAAAAATCAAGGGACAACGAAGAGGACGGGGACTGGAAAGTGATGAGTTACAGTGCGCAAACACGGCAAACCAAAAAGTCACCGTGGAATCATATTGGGATTTGGGTGTTGTTGATGGTCGAAAGTGCAGATTCAGAAAGTATGACCCGGGGCCTAAAACTACATCCATATATTAAATGTGTGTTTTCAAACAAAAACAAAAAGTGATTATAATGTACTCTGTTCCCGTACCACCACACCTGCACAAACGGGACCATTCAGGAACACTCAGCATTGTTTACACCTGCCCGTGTGCACAGGAAGCAGAGAATTCACTCGTCTGCACTTTGCTTAGTTTCAGAAAGTACAATGTTGGAAAGTTGGGGGGGGGGGGGGGGAAGAAGAGGTGTTTAAAGCTGTTATTAAGCCAATGACAAAGCAAAACTGAGAATGAAAACAAGTGTTAATGGAGGTAACTGCGTCACAATCTGCAAAGACTAAAACTCTGCCTAGTAGTGTAGATATGGCCAACCAGCTCCTGGTTGTTGCTTTGATTCATCAAACTACCCAACAAGACATCCCTCATACTATACCTTTAAAATACAAAATATACATTTTTACCAATGTCTATCTGCTTACATCCCACAATGCCATTTGTTGTACATGAAAAAAAAAAAAAGAACACTGTTGTATTGAAAGTGCACATTAACTTTTTCTTTTCCTTTCACTTTCCTGTCATTCAAGAGGCTAAAGAGTCCCACTTTCCACTCCATCCATGTATTAAAGGTCCAGTGTGCAAGAATTAGGAGGAGAGTTTCTTGGCAGAAATGTAATATGTATGTTGTATAAGTGTATGATTCAATTAAAATAAAAAATAATTTTGTTTTTGGAGCTGTAGAAAAAAAGCCTTCTATACGTACTTTAGGCAAGGGCCACATCCTTTCTGGTATGCGAAGGCCACCGTAGTTTCCCTGACGTGCCTGTGAAAGGGAGGCGTTAGATGTCGCTAATTCTTACATATTGGACCTTTAATGTCGTCCACCAGGGATACCCGAGTAAATAACATGATGTACTGAACTGTATGCACTACCCCCCACACACTGCAAGGTGCTTTTTCGATGACGTGTGAAATAAATAACAGCAAATAAAAACATACCAACTGATATTTATATGAACAGAATTTCAAAGTTTGTATTAAAGTAACCACTGGCCACTCCGCGTGAGATCTTCCGTCCCGTGCTTTGGTATCATAGCAGTCCGGAGCGGAGGGCCAGCGAGAGCGTCCAGAGCGGCGGCAGCAGCAGCCACAGGGGAGACGGCGACGGGCGGGCGCCCAGCGGAGAGGCGGAGTCAGAGGTGCAGGAGCACACCTCGAAGCCGTTCTCCGCGTGGTCCGGGCGATGGTGCACGTTGACTCTCGTGTCCGTGTTTTTGGCCTCCGCGTCGGGAGAGTCCGACTGCATCTCGGCGCACAGGAGCCAGTCCTTGGCGATGAGGCGGGGGTATCCCGCCTCCACCTCCATGCCGCTGCCCGGCACTTGCCAGTACTCCTTCCCCTTGAAGAAATAGGACGAGCCTTCACACGGAGAGAGAAAAGAGAGGGGTAAAAAAATGTGATGTGAAGCAGAAACAAACCTCACACGAGGCAGAAAGTTGTCTCTACCATTGAGATGGATAGAGAGAAGCAGCAACACTGACGCGAAATTAAGTATTTAGAAAATACAGCAACACAGAAAGGTTATTGTTGATGCTGTACGGCGTCTCCCTCAAACCTATTTTTTGCTCTCCCTCAGCACTCTTCTTCTTATCATGCCAATTCTCTGCCCTCATCATCATTCATATCCATCTCTAAAACCTGTGACTTCTCTGGGGCTTGTGCTGTATCTGTCCTCAACACTCACGCTCACTCTTCTCACTCATTGTTCACCACGGGTTGACACCTCATCTTCTCTACTTCCCTCTCTCTCTCTCTCTCTCTCTCTCTCTCTCTCTCTCTCTCTCTCTGCCTGTATTTCACTGTGTTCTCTCCTTTCTTCGGCAGCCGGAAGGCAGATAAAAGCTTCGGTGTGGCTCCATTTCCCTGAGCAAAAGCTGCGCACGTCTGAAAACTCAGAGCTGTTGTTCAAATATGCAGTGTATGCAGGCGTGTGTTTTTTTTTTTTTTTGTCTTTGAGTTTGGGTCTGGACAGTGTCTTTTGTGTTTGGCTTGTTCCCAGCTTTCTCTTTTTCTTACACACACTCTGGTTTCCATGACTTCAGAGGATATTACATTGACTTATATTAATTTCCTGGAGACTTAATCAAACCTTAACCCTAACCCCATCCTGGCTATACACAGCATGTCCTCACCTTAAAATGTAATAATTTACAGTGTGAGGACTTTCTTTTTTTGTCCCCATATGTAAGTCCTCATAATCTAAACCTCACTCTTAGAAACAAGAGTTCCAAAAGGGTCCTTCTACAAGGGCTGAGGTTCTACCTGGAACCATTTGCTTCTGAAAAAAACTCTCCCCAAAGAAAGGGTTTTAAAAGGGTTCTTGGTGGAACATGAGGAACCATTAAAAAAAGGTTCTACCTGGAGCCAAAAAGGGTTCTCCTATGAGGACGTATGAGGAAGCCGGAGAACCTTATATGGTTCTACTTAGCACTTTTATTTCTAAGAGTGCAGGGCTCTAAAAACTCAAATGACCTTTTTTGGGAAAAAGCAACGGTTCAGAAGTGGTGGGTTTTTGCAGCATTTCAAAATAAAAGTTTCTGTATTGATATGGAGTGATATATAGTTTACAAAAATGTACTCATGATGCAAAATGAATATATTACAAAAAAAATCCACACAGAAATAAGTCATTCTAACTTGATATAGTTATGGTCGAAACGGATTTAGGTCCCAACATGATTAATACCTTGGATTATGAACGCACGCACGCACGCACGCACGCACGCACGCGCGCGCGCACGCACGCAGGCACACACACACACGATGATGCATTCGCGAGACTCTTACCTTTACATTAACCATCAAAACTAAATGCTTAACTTTAACCTAACCCTATCCTAAACCCACTTCTAATCCTAAAACCAGGTCTTAATCCTGAAAGTCCATCCATTTTAAGGCGTGAAAGAACATGAGGACCTGAGAAAAATGAGTGTCAGTGCAAATCAGTGCAGGTTTTTTGGTCCTCACACACGTTTGCACTTCATCCATACCTTACTCCAAACTTAACCATCACAACTAACTGCCTAACCCTAACCCTAACTCTAACCCTAACCCTAGTCCAACCCTTTAACCAGGTCTTAACCCCCAAAAAGCCCTTTAAAAATTGAGGACCAAATGTCCTCACTGTTCTCAGTTCTGACACACAAACTCATACACACAGTTGTGAGGATAATTGTTGTCACACTATATCACCTAACATCTTAACCTTAACGATCACAGTTAAAAGCCTAACCTTTACCCCGACACAAACTTAATTATATAACACACACACACGAGAAGCTCAGACACAACAGGGAAATGAGATACGTCAGGAGTCGCAGCAGGTGAGAAGAGGTGACGTCGCTTCACTCCCACTGAGAATGACCTGAAATTAGCAAGCGCCTCCTGCAAATTGGCTGTTTTTGTTCCATTTTTTCGACGTCTAGAACAAGGGCTTCATCAAAGCTCATTCTGGACAAGTGGTGGTGGGAGCTTCCCTTGGAGACGCTTTGGCTCAGTAAAGTGCTGGCAAAACAATGCAAGGTAAAGTAAACATTATTTATCTTAATTGGGGGGTAAAACGTGTCCTCAGCATTTCACCTGCTGTAATTGCTTAAAAACTGCCATCTCCCGAGGCTCTGATCTATGCATAGGGAATGACTGAAAACATGCTTGTATAATCATTTTCCCACACAATTATCACAACATATAGAGTATGATATTATCATTAATAGTTCCGTTTATTTTTACGAAAATAAGCGGCATTTTCTGTTGTCTTCGTGAAGTCAAACCACATTTATTACCTTTTAGATTCAACTTTTTAACTCTATATATTACTTAGCACCATAACAATAACAGTTTAATGAAATGTCAACAACCTCTCCTCTTATTGAGGACAATAAAAACACCATTACCTCAGTGTTTAGAACAACGTATGAGGGGGTTACAACCAAAGCATGATTGTTTATCTTTTACTTTTAAAGGAGCTATAGGTGATTTATTATCTCAAGTCATAAAATGACCACGGTAGCGTTTGTCATTATGGATTCGGGAGAAATTATAATACTGGCATCACTGATAACAGCAGGCCATAAACGCTGTCTACGGTCTAGTTTTGTGTTCTGGTCTTTTGCGCCACCTACTGCCACACACCAAATAATGCAGCTCGAGTTAACCCCTCTTGTGACCAGGGGGACTGGATTTATTTAGATTTTTTTGGCTGTAGAATTGTCAAAAAAATATGTTCTATGACTGAGTGCTTTTGCCCCCCCCCCCCCTTTTTTTTTTTTTACCAAGATAACTTCAACTTTCAATATCTGGCAGTTATTCAACCGTTTAGGAAGTACGGTGACGTGTGACGCTCTGCTGAATCTTACTCTTTTTTGAATTCTTCTAGATATCACAAACGGTCTAGGAGTTATGGTAATGAAAAGTATGCGTGCGGAAGGGTTAAATCATAAACGAGAAAGCCATACTATTCCTATTTTTTGATTATTATACACATATTATTCAAACATATTTGAACAGTTGAGCACGTATGAGCATAAAAGCCGGTGTATATATGGTGCACGTGCTGTAAATAGCGTATGATAAACATATCGATAGCTGAGATTACACCGCGAGGATTCTCTACGTGAGATTTCCTGCCTCGGCTGCTATTCCGAGTGCTCAGCTGTTCCAACGACAAACCTCATTTCCTCGTAACGCAACGGAGTTGTATAAGAAGACGGATCTGCAGGAGCCAGATCGGGATCGACGGCGAGGCATCGATTTCACCGAGGTCAATGCGAGAGGAACATCTTGTCTCGGAAAACCTCCTTAATTAGATTAGCGGTCATGTCATGCCATCTTAGTGTTCTTCTAATGGCGCGCTCCCCGCGAATCTGACCGACTGCGCCGAGCTCGCAGGGGCAGCATGGATTAATAAGACGAGACTTGCTTGTAGGATTTATAACAGCCGGCACAGCTCGCTGCTGTGTTCGCAGAGTAAAGGTCAAGGCTTTTGTTGGCAACCAGAGATGCAAGTCTTACAAGCGCTTTCCGGTACACTGACTTATTGTCTGTAATCTAAAAAAAAAAAAAAGTTTGTTGTCCGGAAACTTGAGCAGCTTTCGGCCCCTGAAGGCAAATTTCCCATAACTCACTTTTGTGTATGCGTGCACCCACACTGACTACAGCAGGAGCCTGTTTATCTGTACCTGCGAGTTTCTGTGAGGAAGTACAGTAAGTGTACGGCGCACGATAAACGCCCTTAATTGGCGTTTGTCATTTCTTAAACACAACACAATGCAAAGTGTTTCTCTAATAAAAGTTAATATCACCTGAGTGATGACAATTTTTGCTGACATTTAACAGTTTTCCGTCAGAGCCACGCAAGACTTTATGAATTCACGTTTTTTATTTCTTCTCCATTGATGTGGAACTTTCTGCTTATTACTGTATTAAAGTTTTACAGTCCCCTCAATAGTTGGAGATAATAAAGACTCAAGCTGTAGTGTGTTATTTTTGAATAAAAATATCTGCCCTATCAGCTCCACATGACTCACTGTGTGTGTGTGTGTGTCTCTGTTCTTCTCCTGCTTTACAGTGATTTATTGTGCTCAATCCCAAAGTGCAGTCGTGAAGTCAAATACAAAAAGTCAATGTGCAAAAATAACAGGAAAACCATAGTCCGGCATCAACCATTCACTTTTCTCCCAACAAAGCTGTTTACGCAACTAACTTCCAACTGACACCCGCACACCTCCAGTAGGAGGTAGACCCTCTTTATATGGGCCCCATTCCCACTCCCATTCACATTCAAAAATCGAAAGAAAATATCCATAAACCACCATAAATCATCATAAAAGACGTGTCTTCCTCACAACGGTGTTTGGGGTCACTTAGAAATGTCCTTATTTTTTTGAAGGAAAAGCACTTTTTTTCAATGAATATAACATTGAATTAATCAGAAATACACTCTATACCAGGGGTCACCAACCTTTTTGAGATGAGAGCTACCTTAAGGGTAAAAAATAATATGGAGGGCTACCACATTAACACTTTTTTTTTGTTTACCATTTAAATTATTAATATTATGCATTAAACTGCATACACATTCATTCCAGTGCTTACTCCTAACGATTACCAGTTTTTATAAACAATATCAAAGATATTACGGATACATGCAAGTGAGGTGAAGTGAAGTGAGCCCGCGGGCACCGTATTGGCTGCCTGCGGGCTACCAGGTGCCCGCGGGCACCACGTTGGTGACCCCTGCTCTATACATTGTTAAGGTAGTAAACAGCTATTCTAGCTGCAAATTAATGGAATATGTACATAGGTGTATAGAGGCCCATTTCCAGCAACCATCTCTCCAGTGTTGTAATGCTACATTGTGTTTGCTAATCGTGTTAGCCTCACCATCCATTCGGCTCGCACACACACACATCCACCAGAAACCTATGAAAGCTTATCGTACTATTGTACCGAGACAAACAATGTAGGGCTGGCGTTCTGACATTTTGATACGATAACCGTCTCTCTTGTGTCCGAAATCTGCTAATTTTTACGAATAAAATTGAGTATACGACTTCACTAGCGTCTCGGGGAAAAATCGCAACGACAACACGACCTACCAGAAGCAGCCCAGCGTACCGGAAGCCACGGTTGCTAGGCGGACGTTCCATTGTACACGTAGCCTATTGTACCCTGGCTAGGTCGCCAGTCCAACGCAGGGCTGTCCGATCAACCCAGAGAAAATACACGAACATGCAAACAAATTCTGCAGAAACGCCCCCAAACTGGGATAACTCACCATCTGACCACCTCATGGCGTCGTCCAGCTTAGGTGGCAGCCCTTTCCAAAGCGAGCTGTCCTTAGGGTAGCCCAGGTCCATGTGTCGCAGGTGGTCGTCGTAGCGCCAGTAGCTGTTGTCCTTGAAGAAGTAGGTTTTGTCGTTGTGCAGCCAAACGAAAGCTGCGTCTATGTCTTCCAAGGGCAGACCAAAGTCACTGATAGGACGGGGGTAACCTTCTTCCACGATGTTGTCTTTAAAAACCCAGTACTTGAGACCTGAGGAGAGGGTCGGAAATGGAAAAAAATCATGCCTATATTCATCCAATTAAAAAAAAGCAAACTAAATAAAACACAACAAGTGATGTGTACCTTTAAAAAACACGATCTTGTGGTCCCCTGGTCGCTCGTACACGGCGTCCACACTGTCCAGATTGGGTGGAAGGCCTCTCCAGAAGCGATGGATCTGAGCCGGACGAAGAGAAACCAAATGCTTCTCTCGAGTGAGTCGCCAAAAGTACTTCCCTGTGACAGAAAGGGAAAGTGTTCACAGTATTATTAATTATAGAAATACTTCAGGTTACAAGCCGTGCCCCTTTGAACGTCAACCGGGATAAAAGTTGAAATTCATGTTGAACGGTAACAACAGTATCTATCTTTAAGCGCGCACATTTGGCAATAAGCCTGGGGTTTGAGGCGAGCCAAAAAAATCTTTACAAAGAAAAAAAAAAAAACTTAACTGATTTATAAATTATTTATCAGTTAGATATTTTTCCAAACACAGCGTGGCTGGTGCACGAAGATGCTTAGCTTAACAAATATAATTACCATTCTCACCACTGAGCCAAAACAAAGCAAATCATATCAAACTCAGCAGATATTATGCATAGAGGCCATTAACGGGGCATTTTGTGTAGACAGACATTTTCTATAGGCAGAATATACTGTGTGATGGTGTGGTATGAGCCCATATTGATCGCCATCCTGTGTCCAGCCACTGTCCCTTAGTCTTTCGCTTTATCTCTCCTCCAATCACCTCTTTTTCCTCCTGCCATTTAGTCCGTCTGTCCCTCTTGTTCATTTCCTCCTATTAGGGTTAACCCTTAGAACACAGAGCATTTCGGCTGCTTTTTTCCATTACTGCGTTAAAACGGCTATACTATAGAGTTTCATATACACTCTTAGAAATAAGGGTTCCAAAAGGGTCCTTCTACTAGGGCTGAGGTTCTACCTGGAACCATTTGCTTCTGAAAAACCCTTTTCTGAAGAAAGGGTTTAAAAAGGGTTCTTGGTAACACTAATGGTTCCAGTAAGAACCATTTTGATCCAGAGAACCCTTTAAAACCCCTTTCCTGGATAAAGGGTTTTAAAGGGGTTCTTGGTGGAACCCTCCAAAAGGGTTTCAGGTGGAACCTTTATAAAAAGGTTCTAACTGGACTCTACCTCTACTTAGCACTTTTATTTATATAGTGTAAGCAACCTATAGGCAATCTGATGATATTTTTCCTTCCATTTTCACCAACTATATAAACACACCTGAGCAAAAAGTACTCAACTTTATAAAAATTCACTTGGTTCTTTTTTATGAACATAAATAAGATGTATCTTGTGACTACTGCACATATTCCCTTACAGTAAAAACAAGAAAATACTGCAATACAAAATTAATCATAACTTTAACTCAACAACACATAAGAAGACAAAAAAACTCCCCCCTGCATTTTATAAAGCCTAAAGATGTGATCTACAAACACACCCCCACTAGGATGTCCTTATAAGGAACTGTGGTTTATTCCCACTTCAATTTACCAAGGGGGGTGCACCTGTGGCACAGATCCATGCAGCGTGAGCACCAAGCGTTAAATACCTTTGAAAAAGAACGCCTCGCCTCGTATTTGTGCCACGGCATCAAAGTGACTGGTGCATCTGTCTGGCGCATCTTGTGCCAACCTGCGAGAGGAAAAAGTTGGACGGACGAAGGAGGAGAGAAGCAGAGAAGGGGGGGGAAAAAGATGAATGTGTGGTTAAAGCATACAAAAAAGGGAGCGTCTTTAAATGTGGATGAGCGTCAGGGAGCGTCTTTAAGTGGGGATGCATGTGCATGTGTTTGCGTCAATTATATAGGTTAAACATTAGGCGAATAGCTATCAACTTGACACAGTGAGGGTGCCCCAGTGCATTTATCTCGGAGCCTAATAAGTGATTTAAAGCACGGACGTGGCCGGCCTGCCAATGCCGGAGCCATTAGCACCACAGGGCGACCACTGTGAGCGTGAGCCCGCCAGCCCATGTATTATCAACAAAGATCTCCATTCACAGCTCTATTAACACAACACCGCTGCCTAGTGGGCAGAATTTATTTGTGACGTTTGCGAGGCATAATCTGGCTTTTTTTTCCCCCTTGCATCATGCCCTCGACGGAGGTGGTGGAAAACGCGTAATGAGGGCGATGAGACGCCCATATTAGTAGGGTAAGCTGGATTAATATGCCTGTTTGATTTGGGAGCTGCTGCATAGATTTTGCGTGTTCATGTGAGTGCATCCGTGGGGGTCGGCAAGCAATAGGTGGGTTGTTGTTGTTGTTGTTTGAAGTTGGTGTAATTTGAAGCACAGTTTGATCCCTGATATTATAAAAACAAGAAATACATTACATCTTTTTCAACAGACACGGGGTGATGGGAGTCAAACGGCACAAACAAAGAGCATCGATTGCTCCCTTTGTGGACTTCCAAGTCGCCTTCGTGATTGTCGTAGGAAAAAGAAATGACAGTCTGAAAAAGGTTCAGACACAGACGAGGCGGAACTATAAAGATGTCATTCGGCGGCATGGGGTCCTGCTGCGACGAATCATGTGAAACGGCAGATTAAAGACTCCTGAATTCAGGTCGTCTTTCAAAAATTCACTCTCAGGCTCGTGTGCTCTGAAGCCCGAGTGACTTCCACGCTTGCTCTCCTGGATTGTTCCAGATGTTTGGTGCAGAGCGAGATATCTTTGCAACAGGGGAACAGGGAGTATAGTCCTCAGCTGATGAGCCCTGATGATTATAATGTCTATAATCTTTCCTCGGGATGCAAATACTCCCATAGACCCCATTTTGAGTGTTTCAAAAGTGAGGAAAATGTTATCAAAATAAAATGTTCAGATTTTTCAGCTTCTTAAATGTGAATAGTGTGTGGTTTCGTTGCTCCATATAACAATATAAATAATTAAAACTGAATCATTTTGGTTTGTGGACAAAACAAGACGTTTGAGAACAACAGCATTTCCAGGTTTCCAGGCATTTTTCAACATTTTCGGAATTTTTTAACGGTACCAAACAATTACTCAATTAATCAAAAAAATTTACTAATTAAGAAAAGAATGGCGTAGTCAATAACATAAGTCACGTGCACTGTGATTTTCATCACACCAGCACAGTAGGTGGCTGCTGTGGAGCTACAGCGTTCGTGCTTGTTGTTGCTAAATGAAACACTGAGCTGGTTTTGTAGTGAATCAAACATAACTGTGTCACTTATAGCAGTGTATGATGTAGCAGTTGTTGTTGTTGTTTTTTTCCAGAATTACACCTAACGCTCTGCAAAAACAACAAATAATCCACTGCATGGTAGTGGTGAAAAATAGCAAGGCGTTATAATCAGATTACTGTGAAACCGTGGATTCTCCTCCCCATAAAAATTGCAAAACCTCTAATAGCTGCATCCTTAGTTGTGCCAAATTGACAATAGGACTGTTTTTTTTTTATTGGTCCACAGAGGACGAACCCTGCAGGGATCCTGCCTTAATCTCGTCTCTGCAGCCAAACTATCCATCTATACATATCCACTCCACTCCCTGGACTATTTGTGATCATTTTGACTATTGCATTATCTCCGGCGATGTCTACCCGAGGCTGAATGATAAGTTCATATCCAGATGGTCATGAAATTTTTAGGTGGCCAGGAGATACAGTAAAAACCTAGTTATTGTGTTGATCCATTTGCTCTAAGCACCAGCACACTGCCATGACAGAGCACAGTCATGCTCCCGAGGCGAACAGGCTTTTAAATCAAATTTTTATTAGATATTTTATATCATATTCTTTTGTTTTCTCCACAGCGGTGACTCCCGACTGCAGGGACGCGCGGCACAGAGGTTGTTTCTGCGAGTGCCATGAGGAAAAACTGTTAATTATCTCAACGAATAAACATAAAGATGAACATAGACAATTACTGTGCAAGTAATGTAACACCAACTGTTAAATCTACTCTAATTATTGGTTACATACACATCTATCTATAAACCAAGTTGCGTCTGTCTGTCTGTGTGTCTGTCTGTGACAGGCATATCTCGCTGACCGTTAGTCCGATCGCCCTAAGACTTTGGATATGGGTTGAGCATGGCCCGATGGTGTGCATCCTTTTTGGAGGAATTTAAATTTTCACTGATTTATCATGCTGCACTTTCGCTGATCTATCACGCTACGCCAGGCAGGCAGAAGCTCATCAGCAGCAGCTGCGCTGTCTGGAGCGGGGAGGTGGGAGTGAAGCGGCTGTCCTCACGGTGGGTGAGACATTTTCACACGGTTCACCGCAGAACATGGTGTTATACTGAAACGACCATTCCAAAAACCATTCACCAATACGCAAGCACATATTTATTTTGCATTAGCATGCTACTACTTTGCGGCTAACTTGGCGAACCTGTTTCCAAAGGTACGCTAGCGAGGCAAGGATTAGCATTATCGTAGGGCTAACATAATACAAACACTGTGCAACCCCATTAGGCACAACGCAAATGTTTTCATTTTTTCAATTAGCATTAGCATTAGCGTAGCTAGCTTTTGTGATTGTCACGCAAGCCAGTGCTAATGCTACTCGAAAAAACATTTGCGTTGTGCCTAATGAGGTTGTACATTGTTTGTATTATGTTAGCCTTCATGTTCCTTATCATGCATTACCATAATTGAAAAATCTTCTTCAGCTCCCATTATGGGAATACATACTTCATACGGGCACTACACTAGTGTTGTAGAATTTGACATATAAACAACAAAGCAGTAGTGCATGCGTCACCAGGCAACCGAGCAGGTGCACCTAAGTAGAGGAAAGACACATCTGTGAGGGGCTTGGCAAAGAATAAAAGCAAAGGCATCCCTGTGTTTGAAAGCAGATCCAACTTCATTGACAAAGAGTCTGAAGTGGATCAATTCAAGTGCTTTACCAAGAAGAAGCTGTACAAAAAAACCCACACACACACACACACACACACACACAAAACGAAACCCTGTCACATTTACTCACATGAGAGTCGATCTGTTTTCAGGAAGGTCCAGCAGGACCGGAGGCTCGGCGGTCTGCGACGGGTTAACCGGTCGATTGGTGTGCGACACTGAGTCTCTGACACCTGTAAGGAGGGTAGGATAAGTGGTTATAGATCAAATGAGCGTTTAAAGACAGAAGACAATTGATTGCATAAATCATTCATCAAGAAAGCGCGGCGTCCCGCGACTGTAGCTTCTCGGATGTAAAGATTTTACTGCTTTTCTCCACGGAATCTTGGGACAAAAACCCGGGCCTTTTTTCCACGTTCTCATTGTTAAAATCAAACAAGCTATTAATCAGACGTTCTGCTGATTTAGTTTTTTTTTTTTTTTTTTGGCTCGGGGCATGAATCAAGCAGTTATAAATCTCATTTGGTCTCTAAACACATCTGGATCCACTAGCAACAGTTCAAAGGTAGCTGGGGACACGGATATCTGGAGTACCTGGACTCCACATCCATATCCTTGGATCACTGAAGAGGTCTCAGTTCTCTTCCAAGAGGCTTGTAAATGGTGGGGAAAATCCAGGTGTTTAGCCTCGGAAGGCTGGAAAACCTGTCTAGAGAGTCGCTGAATTAAACAATGCGAAGACGTGTTCCAACTTTTTGGACTTTTTGACCCTCGGAATCAAGGTTGTGTATCTTAAAGATAGTCTGCTATTGTGTGAGTCTCGCACAGAAAGATGGAGTTTTTCCACCCAGTTTTACGGCCCTCACTTTTTATCCAATCTATCTGTTTAAACTTGGGGGAGAGAGTTCACACGCAAAACTTTTACCCGTTTGCTGAAGTGTTGGCATGGTTGCAGCAGCTATTTGGATACTGTTCCTCAGCTGATGGGATGAGTAAAACATTTATAACTGTGTTTATAAACTACATACTAATGAGTATTCATGAGTTACAAATGATGATTTCAATATTTATTAATGCTTAACCAATGCTAATGTTGTGTACTTATTATAAAGTGTTACCAAAGTGGGACATAAACAGCCTAGAAGTGCATCAGACCATCTGGAGGAATGGTTTGGTTTCAGCACTGTAGACTAACGTGCAAATGTGTGGATTCGCCTGTTAAACACAAGCGAGCGGATAAATAAACAACGTCATCATATTTGTGTTTAGACGAGAATCCATTAACTCAAACGCAGGTCGGCGTCCCCTCGTACCGTAGAGCTGCCACACGCGGACCTTGTCCTCATAGGGCAGGTCGTATTTCAGAGGGTCTCCTACCGGACCCTGGTAGTACGGTCTCATGATGGACTCCATAGCCGAAGTGTGGACCAGGCCGATGGCGTGACCGAACTCGTGCACTGCCACCGCAAACAGGTCCATCCCATGGGAGTCTGAAGGAGAGAGAGAGAGAAAGAAAGAAAGAGGAAAAAGCCATGAAGTGACCAAACTTAAAGGGGACAACCAGGGTATGGGACGAGTTAAAAGGACAGAATCAGGGATTTACAGTTAGGTTATGTTTTTTCTGTTATTTTGTGAACAAACACTTTGAACAACTCAAAAAGTCAAGGACACATTTGGATGACATTTTCTGGGGACGGAGGTAGATTTTTTTCTTCTTGGCTGAGGACTGTGCTCTCCAGGTTCTTTCTCAAGACCACTTCAAGGAAATAATGTGTAGAAACACGATGTGAATATTTCTCTTCTTGTTCAGCTTTATACTCTAGGTAAATACGTATGCAGATGTCAGTGACACCCGAATATCAGCTGTGCACCAATTTCTGTATACTAAGGTTTTGTATACACGCGTTCATAAATAAGATATGAGCTTGAAATCTGGAAAAAAAAAATATCCTCGAAAGAGCTCATCTTTTCCCCCTAACTCTTCACTTTCAACCAAAAATAAACTCCAATCCTTTTAGTAAACAACAAGTTTTTCAATTTCTGAAACATGACACGACATTATCCCTTTTCATATTTACGAGCAAACGCTGTCAGTTTACCCGCTAAGCTCTCTCAGCGCCGACGACAGACAGATCACCTTCGCCCGCTTAACGTTTCGTGCGACTCGTGTCAAACGTGCGCGACCCGCATTTACATGTTTATCCTTTCTTATATGAGTGAACTCTGTAAGTTGCAAGTTAAGAGACATGGCAGACGGCTCCGGTGGCTTCGAGTGCTGTTAGGCATGTGCTGTGGTGAGATAACTACGGTAATGCTGCCTGAGTCCTTGGGCTGCCAATCACAACCTGAGCGCAGAGGGGAAAAGGAAAAAAAAACAAAAAAACACCTTAAGAGGCTGCAGGCTATTAAAGCACATTCCCCCCTCGATGTTTCGGCTAAGAAAGAAAAGGAAAAGCCTCCAAAAACTCCTTGTCTGGCGCTGTGAAGCAAAACAAAACCCAGGGCTTGGAGATTTGGATTTGCAAAAAAAAAAAAAAAAAAAAAATAGGAGTGCTGGTGTGTCAAGCCAAGCTGGCTTAGAGTTCCTGGGTGGCTAGGCTCAAGACTGCCTTCTGTTAACCTCACGTTAGCCCGGACTCTGGAACATCTCAGCATTGTGCGCCGCGGAAAAAAAGACAAAGGGACAATCTGAGACGCGCACTTGTGCTCACAAACTCCTGGGACACTCGCAAAGTCAAGTGCCAACTCTAATCTGCCGGAGCACACGGCGGTGGAGAGGAAGGGTGGATCAAAGGGATGAGGGATCGAGGGGTGAGAGAAACGAGGATTCGGAAAACAGAGTAGGCACCGTGTCGTTGTATTTACAGTCCGCGTGAGGGTTGACCTAAAAAAAAAAAAAAAAAACGCCAGCGGACGGAGTCGGAGCTGAGCGATTAGGGTCGAAGGATGAGGCGATCGACTGAGACACCTATGGTAGAAAGAGACTGACGCAGAAATAATAAGGTGTAAAATAGCATATTCCGTACAGAATATGGCTGCATTCTGTTTTTTAGGTGGTCATAGTGTATATGGGTTGGATTCCCAGGTCAATGAGTGTAAAATGACACAACTGTGGAATAGTTTGCGTAAAATGTCGGAACAAGATTTTCCTTTGGAATAAAGTATACAATTCTCATTGGACAAATAAGATTGAAGCCTTTTTCATAAGGTTATTTTTTTCAGTAAATTTGCATTCTTTTGCAGTACATTCACTAAATATTACATTGACCCTTTAAAAACAGAGCATTTTGGCTGCTTTTTCCCATTATTATGTTTAAACATAGACAGAGGTTATAAGAATGTGCAATATAGAGCGTCTTATAGCCTTCTCTTCAGTACAACCAAGACAATCTGGCAATCATTTTCACCAACTATTTAAACACAGCTGAGCAAAAAGTGGGAAATACATCACAGTTCAATGTTCTCTTGTTTTAGGAACAAAGAGCAGAGAAAAACAGTCTAATTTTGTGACTTCTGCACAATTATCGCTACTTCAGGTCGCTGCTGAAAAACACGATAAAAAAGGAATCATAACTTTGACTCAACAACAAGACGAAAAAAAAACAATTTTCTTTAAAGCCTGAATATGTGACGTGCAAACACACACCACAGGATGTCCATATAAGGAGTTGTGTATTATTCCCACAGCAATTTACTATGGGTGTGCCTGCAGCACTAAAGCCCAATTTATTCTCCTGCGTAAAGTGCTCTACGTCAGTTACGGAGAGCCCTCTACGCCACCGGAGAGCCTCAACGGGCATGCATTGGGTGCCCTGATGATTAATATGAGGTAGTACACGGCGCAGAAGTTCATCCAATTTGCTAGCCGACATTCGGAAGTACTTGAAGTGGGTTTCTTCGTCCAAGTCGCTAGTCGGTCTAATAAGACTGTTAAATTCGCCTGCCATCAGTCTCGGGTTAGACATTTAGTGGACGTACACGTCTCCTTAGTATTTCACATCTACATTTTTGTATCAAAAGTATTTGTGTTTTAAGGTTATTCAGCTGCAACAACAACAGTTGTTGCCTTGCTCACTGTGGCCTGAAGCACAACAACCTTGCGTAGCGACCCCTACTGATGATGCGGGAAATTGCAGTGCGTATCCGACACCACGACGGAGAACTTTGAGGGCTCGAGGGGTCTTCGTAGTTACGCAGTTGGATAACGCATTACACAGTCGTAGAAGTATAATGTGGCCTTAAGGCAACTTATTTAGAAGTCAGAGGTCTTAATTTGCTCAGCTAAGAACAGGAATCCAAAGCTGACACAATTATTGTCTGGATTATGTGAAATTGAGAACAATGCGTGCCTTCTTTTCTGTGAACTAAGTAGACCTTGACTGAATGCCATGGCGCACCGATGCGGACAGCAGGAAATACAGTAGTTGTTTGAGATTTGGCTGAAAGTTTTACGACCTGTGAGTCTAAAAGCCTGGAGGAAAATGTCAGAAAGGTTTATTTGTTTAATATTATTTGCAATTTATGTTCTTCTCTGCTTTGCCGCTCTGCGTCTCTGAATAACCGCGTCTTGTTAGACTGACCGCGTAGCGCAATGATCAAAAAATAATAATGAACCATTTGACATTACTGCAGTGCAGAGGGCGTGATCAGTGACATATACGACGACTAAACTGTGTTAAAAAATAAAAGCTGTTATTCTGAAGCACAGAAAACTAACAGCTCCTCTTTTTTTTTTTTTTTTTTTTTTTTTAAACATGATGAATCCAGATTGCTACAAACACTGCCTATAGCGTTTGGTTAAAAGTTTAATAAGGACAGTGTTGATGAAAAGAAGCGGGAGCACTTCTCGCCGAGGGCCACGCTTCTCGTTTGATGTGTCCCTGTAGTGCCGTGACTCTCGACTCTATATTTCTATTCTAATATTTGAGGTTAATGATTGTTTTTATTTTAAAAGCAGGTGATACCAAGGCCTGGGATGGAAACATTTCATCTCATTTGTCCATGAGCAATGCAAGGTGATATGAAAAGCGCTTGCTTGTTTATATCATGATTTTTTTTTAATTTCATGGATTTCATTAATCAGGAGGATGATGAGCCATTAAAATATATACTTTCTGCCGCACTACTCAACAAGACATTAGTGTTTTAATGCGGCCACTGAGGCTACGTCGACGTGGGTGAATTTAATTTGAGATGTCTCTGTCCAGACAAACTCTTTAAAGGTGCATTATGTAATAAATCTAAAGCAACTGGCCATAAAATATGTCACGGAGACTCAGGAATAATGTTCATATAACAAACTGAACTCACCAACAACAACAGTACAGACAAAATATTTGCATTAAAAAAATATATTTTGCAGACTGCAAATCATGTTTATGTTTTGAAATCATGTTTTGGCATGTGGCGCCACCTACCGCCGTCTACCAATCATTGCAGTAGAGTCAGTCAGAGTCAGAGTCTCAGCTGCCGAGCAACCACGGGTTGCCAGTTACGTCAGAAAACAATACCCAAAAGACCTCTGTATTTTGAATTTGAATGTAGTAACCGTTTTTGGCCACATTTTTTACATGTGGCACCTTTAATGAAGGTTATTATTATTACAGGAGCTTTTATGTGAATGTCCACTGAACATGTTTTGAGTAACAGCTCGCTGCCTCTGTGTCTTTTGTGTTTTTGTCGACAAAGTAATGCGACGTGTGACGAAATTACAGCGAAACGGGGACCAGGAAAGCCTTTTTTCCCCAAAAAGTCTCTATCGCAGAATGCGGGGCTGTCAGGTGTAAACACAACAGATGGATAACCGCTCTTAACTGTGGACTATCTGTCCTGCAGTTTATTGATCTTAATCTCTTTGGCCAATAAATAAATAAATAAATAAATAAATAAATAAATAAATAAATAAATAAAAGCCTCCGTGCCAAAGCTGCTGGTTGAATTAGACGTAAATGTCCCCTTTCTTTCTTTGACCTCCGTCTGCCAAATGTATACAAGTGCATACAAAAAGCTATTAAATCATGTTATGAATGACTTTAAATGTGAATATACACAGAAGTGTGTGTTAAATGTTATATTAAAGTTTGAAGCTATGGAAAACAGGAAATGATAGAAGGATATTGTCCAAAATTACTGATTGAAAAGCAGGCACATCTGTCTGAAAACCACAGGAACAAGAAAAAAAACCCACAACTTGTTGTTTTTCTTGTTTAACACAGTCTGGAAAAATGTGTTCTGATAAAAAAAAATAGACCTTGCAGCAAATATACAATTAAGATTAAAATAATCAGGTTCTTGATAAAGCATTCTTGCTTGCTTGTGGTGAATTAAGCCAATAAAAAGTGTCGTAGCTTTATCAGGATCAGATTCAAGTCAAATTAGGAGTATAAATACTGAGAAATAAATAAAACTGCAAGTATGATATCTCGTGTTTTAGACAAAAGAGAGTTGAAATGCCACAGTTAGTAAAATAGCGTTTGGGAAAAGAGTTGCGTTCCAAATTGCTAGCGACGGTCAGAAACAGCAAGAGCGTTAGAAAGATTGCAAATCAAAACACCGGTAAACAGTGTGGGCTTGTTTTTATTGACACTGATTGGCCGTGGGGGGAAACAGAAGGGAGTTATTTAGGCACAGCCAAAGAGCAAAAGTCAGATGTGTTTTATGTGGTATACATCTCAACGTTCCAAGACAGAAGCCTTGGAAGCAGAAACATCTAACGAGGAGGGGGGGGGAGAGGATTCACAGCCAGCAACCTTTCACTCTCAGTCAAAGTGCTGTGTTTTAACCCTATGGCTGTCTGCCACCGCAACTGCTGAAGAATTTATGAGGAGAATCAGGTTTTCTTTGTTCTATTTCTCGGCTCAAATCAACTTTCGTCTGTGTTAGCGTTTGTTCAAAAGACTAGAACTAGACTGGCGTCGATAAATAAAGCAAGAAAAAAACGCCTCCGACTCCTCCCCGACTCCCTCCTCTTCCCTGCTCCCGTTCATCAAACACCCATCTGTGCCGTTAATGCAGTGAACGAGTGCAGTATTAAGGCATCACGTCCTCACACTGGACCGTGGAGAGGTCTCTTCGTGGTCGACAGTGATAACAGGGCACCGAACGTACGTCCAAACTTCATCACGGCACACTCTGCCGCTACAAGCTTTTACTGAAGAGGGAAGGAGGACGCCATCATTTCACCTTTCATAATCAACAGCATTAAATCTGCAGGTTTGTGATCTCAGGTTTCTTCATTCAGAAATGAAGTGGAACACATGTATATTTTCAAGATATAGTAGACTTATGCCTGTTCCACACTGGAGGATAATCGTCCAGATTTCGGTCAAAATCTGGACCGTCCCATAATCGTGGGTGGCTTCCAATTTTAGGCTGTTTTGAACAAATTATCTCGGCGCTGTTTCAAACCGAAATCTCACCCCCAGAAGACAGACTGTGTTGTGATTGGCCGGCCAACGAAAGCTTTCCCAACTGTCTTTGTGATTGGCCAGGAACCTGGAAGTGACGTAATTAGCACGTCAGCTCTCAGAAGCGCAGCTCCCCCCTCTGGAACGATGGATGCACTGCTACTCATTATCAAAACATTGTTAAATGGCTTTGTGACGACCGGGAGTTGGACCCAGCGTCAGAAGACGCAGTGAAACACCTCCACAACAGATCTTCTTCTTCTGCAATTCAATGTACGCAACCGGATGTGCCCGGACTAGTGCCCAGACTAGTGCCCGGAGCAGGAGGATCCGCTGTTCAGGAGACGGGATCCTTACGTCACGATTCAAGCCAGAGAATACAATAAAACCCAGCGTTCTCAGCAGTGGCTGAACTGTTTGTTTTCGAACCCCTTTAGGGCTTCATAAACGAGGTAATGGCGCAGATACACACCGAAAAAACTGCGTTAATTGGAACCTCTTGTCAGTGGGAGCTTTCAATCACGCAACTTCCTGCGAGATCCCAAATCCCTGGACTATCCTCCCTGAAAGTGTGTGGTCTTGCCTCTCGTCAGGATCGTCTACTCTGTGCTTTCTCAGGATTAAAAACATTGAAAATCAATTACAAAGTCCGTTGTATCTGTGGTCTCCCGCCTTATTTGTTAAATGGCTAAAATTCAGTTTGTACTCCTGTCCCTGCCGGCAGCGACGTTATCAGCGATAACAATGATCGAACTGGGGTTCAATCTAAGGGCCTTCGTGTTGTGAACTCCCAGCGCTATCCGTCTTATCGCCGTGCCAAAAGCACTAACTTCATTCATTCCGAGCCATATGACATTTTAGGAGACTTGCATTGCGTACAGGATTTCAACGTGCTAACTGCTGCTGCCAAGAAATAAAGACAACGTAGAGAAATATGTCTCTGTAAATGCGGCGAAAGTAGTTCAAAATGGAAACGACCAGAGTACATTAAAACCTCACTTGCTTGACGAGGCGACTTCCCACCTCCTCTTCGCTGGACAGACTGCTATTTCCGCACAAAACAGTGAGTGCCCACAACTGTGTGAATCTCATCACCGTGTCATTGTGTCCAAATCACTCTTCTATCGATTGCCATAGGAGCAGCTGTTAGCTGACCTCACGGATTAGTGTTGCTTTGAGCTCTTGAAAGAGACATATTACTCTCAGTCATACATTGCCATGAATCAAAGAAGAGACATTCTGCTGTCAGGTAAGAATTCCTCGTAATTGTCATGCTTTTTTTTCCCTCTCTCTCTCTCTCTCTCTCTCTCTCTCATTCTATTCTATCTGTTCAGAAACATTAAGAGACTAATTGTGAAATGAAAATGTCTCCATCAGGTGGGTTTCTTTCATTAATCGCTAGAAGAAAGAAGATAACAGAACTGATTGTTTGCTGAGAGGAAAAAGAAACGACAAACTTTTATGCCTCCTTAATTACCACTGCTTTATTCCCCACTGAGTCCTGTACCTGAAGCCATGTTATATTGATTGTTCTAACGCATTCATTATTAATCACTGAATCTGGAGCATGAATAAAAAGGTAGAGAGAAGCGCCGCGTGCCCCCCCCACCCCAAAAAAAAAGCAGTCAGCGTTCTAGTTTTCAGATGCAAAAACCTTGGCAAGCGCAAGGGGTTCAAACTGTGTGGAGGCGCCCTTTCATTTGTTTGACAGTGATGGTTTAAATCTCCGGCTTTCACAGCGTTGTAGCTTCTTAGAGCACGGAGAGATTCGAAGAAACGTTTGGAGACGAGCTTCCCAGAATATCTCTCCGCATCCACGCTTCTAACTTCTCCCACTGATTAATACAATACATGCGCATTCAAGCGCATTGTGCGTTCACCTGGCGATCTGAAGGTCCACGCCTCGTCGTCATCGAAGTGCGTATCCCCGGCTGTGAACCGCTCTCCGGGAAAGAACGCGTGCGCCACGGTGCCGCCGGGACCGTCGAAGGGGTATCCGTCGTTGTGGTCGGCCTTGGTGAAGTCGATCTGAATGTCCGCGTCGGTGCCGGCCACCTCGTGGAAGTTGAGGGGCGCGATGTCGCTCCAGACCTTCAAGGCGTAGTACATCAGGGCCCGGACGGTGTCCCGGCCCAGTAAGGCTGAATCCTTAGGGAAGGTTCTCACTCTGAAGGAACACAGAGAAAAGAGATGGATTTAAATTGTCCTCTGTACCTACAAATCTCATGAAAGTCCAGTATGAGAGAGGTCTATGGAATTAGCATTAACGAAGAAAACAGCACTTTTTCAGAAGCAAATAAAATATGGGTTTAATCATTCATCGCTGTCAGCGACTCCAAGCCCGTGACGACTTCCGGTCCATTGAGCTGCTGCTCCAAAACTCAGTAGCCAATCAGCAAGGCCCGCTTCCTAAGGCCCGCCCACTAACAAAAAACGGACAAAGGACAAATCACGGAGCGGAGGGCAAAGGACAAATCACGGAGCGGAGGGCAAAGAACAAATCACGGAGCGGAGCGCAAAGAACAAATCACGGAGTGGAGGGCAAATAACAAATCACGGAGCGGAGGGCAAAGAGCAAATCACGGAGCGCAAAGAACAAATCACGGAGTGGAGGGCAAATAACAAATCACGGAGTGGAGGGCAAAGGATAAATCACGAAGTGGAGGGCAAAGAGCAAATCACGGAGCTCAAAGAACAAATCACGGAGTGCAGGGCAAATAACAAATCACAGAGTCGAGGGCAAATAAATCACTGAGTGGAGGGCAAATAACAAATCACGGAGTGGAGTGCAAAGGACAAATCACGGAGCGGAGGGCAAAGAGCAAATCACGGAGCGGAGGGCAAAGAGCAAATCACGGAGCGGAGGGCAAAGAGCAAATCACGGAGCGCAACGAACAAATCACGGAGTGGAGGGCAAATAACAAATCACGGGGCACAAAGAGGTGTATTCTCAAACAACAAACTTTCTTTCTTGTGTACACTCACACACTCGCAGCTCTGTTTGTCGAGCGTTCCACTCGCATTCCAATCTAGCAGCCAGGAGTTTGTGTTCTTTTATGTACCATTGTAGTCTGTGAACACTAAGTCGTACATTTGTGGAATCCAGCAGACCTCCTGACATAATGTGTCTATCCATGGTTACCGTCTTCTACATTGACCAAAAATAACAAAAAAAACATGGCACCAACTGGACTGAGCAGTGTTGTTCTCCACTGTACAGTGTAGGTGTACACGTGTTCGTCCACACAGGGGACACGTGGACCCCTGCAGAAATGGTCGGATGAACAAGCAGTGGAATTGGAAAGTATGACGCGGACCTGAGAATAAGCTTTTATATGTAATTTGGACCGTAGAAGCAGAGTCTGATCATTAGATGTAATTAATTCTTCCGCACTGGGCATTTAAATTGCCTCCTTTTTTTCTGGAAAAGTCAAATAAATTTCACCGTCTTCATACTTGACCTCAAACACTGATTTGCGAGCGAAGAGAAGACCTTTCAGATCACGCTCGTAAATGGAGCCTTTGACTGCATAAAAATCGTTTTTTTTTTTATTTAGTAAGAATAATTGTTTAATTCACTGGAGTGAGTGTTAAATAATGAACACAATAGACGTTCAGAGGTTAAAGCATGTTTGATGGAATTTCTCTGACCATGAAAATGGCTGTGAAGGTTTTTTTTTTTTTTTTTTTTTACTATTTGCACAAATTAAAGTTATGAGGTTACTTTTATTACACGTTTATTTGACGGATTTGTGCGTGAAGGACAAAACGAGCTAATTTTCATCATCGCTCCCTGAACAGTTTAAACTGTTGTCTATGATTTATCATAGCCTTTGAGGCTGTGTGATTGAAATGAGAAATTAGATAATATCGACAATAATACACATTATTAAGTGATGAAACATCTCCTTCATGTGTCAGGTCTGCAGACAGTCGACCTGCAGCTGAGCTTCACGTACAAAAGATAACAAAAATAATCCAGTTTCCTCAACAAGACGAGTCAAACAGAGGACTCCAGGTTCAAAGCCAGGTTTAACCTCACATGACCTGCTCATGTTTATATTTTCAGGAGGAGAAAAAAAAAAAAAAAAAAAGATGAAAGAGCTGTACCGAGTAACTTCTCGAGTCACAACTTTTGCCACCAGCTACATTTCAGGCCTTTCATCCCCACATGAGCCGGAGCAGCAGCTGTTTTTCGACGACTCAGCTCGTAGCTGAGGGTGACCGGACCTTTACTGTCAGACTTCTGAGCACCTGCCAGAGGAGCTCACACCAGCAAGATCTCTTTAATCTTTAAAATCGCTTCTCACAAGGAAACACTTGTACTGCCGCCGCTGTCTTTGCCCCGTCCCCTGTATCACATGTGCTCCCAATTAGCCATTTCACCATAATATTTGGTCATTTTATATGTGTTATTTTTTTACCTGTTTTGTTTGATTTGGTCATAAACCTCATACCTTTAACTGCTTTTTTTCCCCCCACATCTCTTAAATACAACAGTGTATTATGGCCGAATAAAAACATAAGAGTCATAGGCCTAGGGGAAGTATAAACATTATAATGGAGATTTTGTGAGGAGAGAAAAAAAATGAAGCAAATTTACCAAGCCCACCACCTCCGCAGGGTTTACATTTATTAGATTTTATGCATCAGAAACTTCAACTGAATGGACAAATACAAGCGTATTGCGCATTAAAGGCAATTAATAGGCAATTCAAATGGTATTTTCTTCTATCTGCTCTAAATATACACCATTGGTTCTCAAAGTGCGGCCCGGGGGCCAATGGCGGCCCGCAGAAATGTTTGAATTAATGAATGAATAACAGTTGATAGTTTTAATCTAAAAGGTACTAAGCTTGTTACATGTTTATTGGACATTACTGGATACAGACCAATAAGTGTAAACAAAAATACTGGGTATATACCTGGTTTCTATATGGTGCATTTTAGTGTATTATTGGGTTATATGCTGGTAATAAGCAGGTAGCTACAGCCCCCAATTACTAGCTATTTACCCAATAAATATATGGTAACAGAAATGTGTTACTTGTAGGTAACAGGTATATACAGGTATTAACCTGTAATTAGAAGGTAAGAACAATGGCCAAAATACTGGGTTATTACCCAGTAAATTATAAAGCGTTATTATATTAATGAATGTATGAATGAATGAATGAATGAACTCATTCTCTCGCCTGCTGGTTAGTCACACAACTCCTCTCTTTGGCTCCGTCCCGCAAAAAACCCACCATTACCTCTTTGCCCTCAGCCTTTGTCTGCCCGAACACTCATCATCCCAATAAATCTTCATTTTTATTACAGCTACCTGTGCTCTGCAATAAAGTTCACCCACTCAAATGTAACCGATACCAGGGCAGTATTTTCCTCTCTGCTAAATCCGACTGCAACGCTTTTATTTTTTTATTTTTTGAAAGCTTTCCTGTTCTCCTTTTTTAAAACCACGTCTACCTTAAAGATGGAGGGTTCCCCAACAACCTTGTTATTTTGTCATGCACTCAGTTTTCAGACACGGACTCCAAGACCATGTCTGGAGCGTTGGGTTCGGACATCCTCAGGTGTGTTTCGCAGCATCGTAGCGAGAGGTGGCTTGATCTTTTTCCAAGAGATATGACTCGGCAGCTGGCAGGAGTGACTCTGGAGAAGGTCCAGAGTGACTCTTGCAGACATTATGTGGCGTCACATTCAGCCCCATTTCTGATAATATCTGGAACATGTCCAAACTTGAGTCCATGGCAGCTGGAAGCAGCTATAGACATGGGTCTATGAGGACACCATTAAATGAACATAATCACTTTTAACCAAAGATGGACGAAAAATGGACGTTGTTTTCTGTTTTGAAAAGCGAAGCCCAAGTTAACCACCAGAGGGCGACTCTTGCTGGTTGTTAAAAGGAAGGTATGTGGGAAGTGTATAGGAAAATGTGCAGATTTCTCACTTGATTTATAACATCGTCAACGATACACAATACATGGCCCACGATACCAATAATATCACGATACAACGATTCTCTGATTGTCAAGACAATCTTATAGTCATACATCACGATATCTGTCTTAAAGGTGCATTATGTAATAAATCTAAAGCAACTGGCCATCAAATCCTGCTAATATGTCACAGAGACTCAGGAATAATGTTCATATAACAAACTGAACTCACCAACAACAACAGTACAGCCACAATATTCGCATTAAAAAAAACATTTTGCAGACTGCAAATCATGTTTATGTTTTGAAATCATTGTTTTGGCATGTGGCGCCACCTACCGCCGTCTACCAACCATTGCAGTCAGTAGAGTCTCAGCTGCCGAGCAACCACGGGTTGCCAGTTATGTCAGAAAACCAAACCTAAAAGGTATTTTGAATTTGAATGTAGTAACCGTTCTTTGGCCACATTCTTACATATGGCACCTTTAAATGATTTATTCACAACATAGAGAACATAATGTGTGAACAAGTGCATAAAGTATCTTAATGTAGCTTAAATGCCCTCTGCTTCGGCCAGGTAACTTCTGCCCAGGCTTACCACATTCATTTGAGCAGCGCCCCGTGAGGAGATATGAAGTAGCGACGCAATGCTGTCGATATTTGCCCAACGATCATCGTATCATAAGTACGACGATATAGCACCAAATCGATATTTTGACCCACCCCTAATCAGTTTTCCTGGTCTCAATCATTAGTTTTAGTACTTTAAGCACTGTAGCACATCATGTCAATTTTGTAAATGATGTTCCAATGAGTGGACACCAGTTTGATTGACGGCTGATATCGTTCAATCAATACACACACTGCTATCGGCTAGATGGGTTTCTGGCTGCAGAAACTGACGTTAACCGAAGATTTCAACATCTTAATACAATCAAAATCTGAGTGGCGTACTGTGCTGCAGTTACCATAATTGTTCTGGACGCTCCCAGTGATTAAAATGAGTCGATTAGTGCGGCAAATGGCCAAACAACTCTATATCAACATCAAACTGTCACAAAGTGTCAGTGGCAGCAAGCGTGAGGCAGCGGTTTTTTAAAAAAAAATTCTGAAAGAAAATTTATGCCACAGGTCACACAATCTGATCAGATCACCTATCCTAAAGGTAAAGTATGAATTTTTCATGCTTTGAATTGTTCACTAAAATGTGGCTACACTGTCAATTTATTCACACCGACTGAATGCACGACCCTCACTGCGATTCCACTGTTAGCCAAGGTCACTGCAAATAGCTCAACCGCTTATTAGTCCTAATTCAGAGGAACGAGGGAGGGCGACGGTGTATATCTGTGTAGCGGTGCGCGTATGTGTGAGAATGTTGATGAGCGGGAGACGGAGAGGCGGAGAGCACTGTTTTGTCATCGTGTAGCTCTGTGTCTGCATCCAAATGAGTGCGTGTTGGTTCAGAATTGTCATCCACCAAGGTCGGAGAATTGGATTGGTGCCCTCCCTCTTATGTAAAGTGAGGAGTTCCAGGGAAGTGCAGAAGTGTTAAGTGCACAGAATAGAAGATTTGACGGTGGAGGCTAATTAGGAAGTAAGAATATACTGGATAGCCACTAGGGGGTGACTCTTCTGGTTGCAAAACTAAGTCAGCTTGAATGGACGCCTATGGGGAATTGAGCCTAATATATGAAAGTTACAAGATTTTCCTGAGGCTTTTAATGTTCTCAATCTCAATTTTAGATCTTCTTCAATAGAACATGGTGTACATTTTGTAAATAATGTTATTTAGAGTAAAACAAATGAAGACCCCAAAATGTATAACGACCTGTAATTCGGTTGAATATATGAGATTCTCTGATAGAAACAAACGTTTGTCAACTTGATGGGGATCGAGTGTGGCTCTCTTTTATTTACATTATTACCCATGTGTTCGCACACAGGTATTTATGAGACAGCTCACCGCTGGATGCTGCGACTCGTCTCTCCACGGATGCGGCGGGCACGGTAAATCTGCAGAGAGAGGAGACAGTCGAGTCTCCCTCATGTACAGTAGGGTTGATTGTATGTTGTCCTCGCTGCTGCACACCAGAGCTGACACTGTCATTTGATATGGTAGGAAGCACACCCCCCCCCCCCCTCTTTCCCCTGTAGAATATAAATTAGAATTTTGGACATGGGTGTGATTGACAGCTGGTATCATCCAATCTGTGTCTGGTAGCAGGTTGACGTCCGTAAACGTCTTGCTTGCATAACCTCGACATGTCATCGACCCAATCGCAAATCCCAAGACCCTTTACAGGTGACGCCACCACGGCCAGTTGCCACTTGGTCATTCCTCAACGGTTGCCTCCTCTCCATCTGAATGACATTACACCTCGTAGCAGCGATTCTGTCAAGTTTTCAACAACCTCATTGCTAATGTTTTAATCAAGCGTCCAACTGCGGTCGGAGCTCATGTTTATTAAAAAGCTAGTCCGCATCAAGTCCTCACTGGTGTTTTTTCCTCCCCTTTTAATCTATACATATACATTATAAGTCATGTACCTCATATTATGTTCCTGTCAACCATTTGATGAATAGCCGATCTTTCCAATCAATCAAATTCAAAGTCTGAAACTGAATCTCACCCAGATGGATAGATGGCTAGTTAGCTATTTAGCATAGACAGAGAGATGATAGTTTGCTGGCTAGTTAGCTATTTAGCATAGACAGAGAGATGATAGTTTGCTCGCTAGTTAGCTATTTAGCATAGACAGATAGATGATAGTTAGCTGGCTAGTTAGCTATTTAGAATAGACAGATAGATGGTAGTTTGCTGGCTAGTTAGCTATTTAGCATAGACAGATAGAAGGATAGTTTGCTGGCTAGTTAGCTATTTAGCATAGACAGATAGATGATAGTTTGCGGGCTAGTTAGCTATTTGGCATAGATAGATGTTAGTTAGCTATTTAACATAGACAGATATATGATAGTTACCTGGCTATTTAGCACAGACAGATGATAGTTAGCTATTTAACATAGACAGATATATGATAGTTAGCTGGCTATTTAGCATAGATAGATGATAGTTAGCTATTCAGGATAGATAGATAGATAGATAGATAGATAGATAGATAGATAGATAGATAGATAGATAGATAGATAGATAGATAGATAGATAGATAGATAGATAGATAGATAGATAGACTCTTAGAAATAAAAGTGCTAAGTTGAACCAAAATAAGGTTCTTCGGCTTGTCCTCATAGGAGAACCCTTTTTTGGCTCCAGGTAGAACCTTTTTCTAAACATTCCACCTGGAACCCTTTTAAATTCCTTTATTCGGGAAAGGGGTTTTATTGTGTTCTCTGGATCAAAATGGTTCTTACTGGAACTATTAGTGTTACCAAGAACCCTTGAAAAACCGTTTCTTCGGGAAAGGGTTTTTCAGAAGCAAATATTTATCTTATTTCTAAGAGTGTAGATAGATAGATAGATAGATAGATAGATAGATAGATAGATAGATAGATAGATAGATAGATAGATAGATAGATAGATAGATAGATAGATAGATAGATAGATAGATAGATAGATAGATAGATAGATAGATAGATAGATAGATAGATAGATAGAAGGAAAAAAGAATAGGAGGAAAATTAATAACACCAATGTCAAAAGTTGTGGTCAGGATTTCATGTGAAACCCTGCAGGAGATGATTTCATTGTGTAGTTTTCTCAGCTCAACGTGGAAACAATAAACTTGAAGCTGATCAGGCTGATGGCCTGTGTGATCACAGCGTGAAATGTTTATTTTCCACGACGTTCGCGGCTGTGACTGATGAGCGGTTAGAGAGCGATAATCACACGAGCCAGCAGAGTTTGGAGGTTAACAAAAAAAAAAAAAAAAGTGCAGATGTAAGTGTTTTTAGCTGCGGCGTGCAGCAGGAGCCATCAGTGGCTGAGGGGCTGTTAAGCAAGCGACACAGTGTGCATCAGTGACTCACAAATAAATATCCGAGAACAGAGTGTACTGTCAGACGTTTCCACATCAATCAAATATAATACCTACATAAAGAACCGCTTACATCAAAGAACCCCTGTGACACTACTGAGCAGGCAGTCATGGACGGCGTGTAAATCTTGCTCTGTGCTGTACTGACAAGCTGGAGGATGGAAGATGAGAAAACAGCAAGGCTGAGAAAAAGAGGAGAGGGAAAAGGGTTTTGTTTGGAGCTGATGGGAGCTGCATGAAGGTGGAATCAGAGAGAGAGTTCTCCTTAAAGAAAGATAAAATATGGCCTTAAAATTGGAAACACTTAACAATATGGGAATAATGTGGTGGCAATAGGTACGTAATAGTATAGTGCTAACATCTTATTACTATTAATAATCACCACGTATGATAATGTAATAATAGCTTGGAAATATCACCTGGAAAAAAATAAGGGTTATAACGCACAACTGCTTTAAAAAGTACATCATTATTGATGACTTAAGACAGATTTGTGCGCCTTTACACCACTATAAATCAAATTCTCAATTCTGTAATTGGCAGAAAATAACAAACAGTCACAAAACATGAATCATTTCACTCAAATCCATCGCAGACTCATTATATCACAAATATTATTGTATTGCCAAGAACTTACTTATATACAACATTTCCGTGAAATTCAAACTAGATGTTTTCCCACAGTCAATAACTGACGGAAATAATTTCCCACAGTCTTGCTCTATCGGATTTGTTTAAATCGGATCAATTAATGATTTTGTGGGATATTTTCCTTTTAATGTGTTTCCTTAAGTAGAAGCTCACACATGAACAGGTTTTGTAACTGCAGTGACACAGTAGTTGTATTAGTCTGGGTTCAGCAACACACAAGTGTAAAATTGACTTTTTTCCACATAAAAAACAAAAACAAATGTATTTGCCAGATCACTTTCCCTTTTCACAAATACTATGCCAACAGTGGTAATATGAAAGTTGGTGTTCCTGCTCTTATTTTTTATATATTTTTTTATTTTAGGTATATTTTCCCCCGTCTTCCCTCTGTGTAATTAATTATTTGTGCAATTCACCCAACTGCCCATCAGGAAAAATAAAACTAACATGTGCATGTTTAATTGAAATTCTCAAGAGTCCAGATAATGACTGGAAAAATAATTGCATTTATACCCAGTTATTTTAACAGTGCTTCTACTTATCATTATTCCTGTGGCTGTGACGAGTTGGGGTGTGTTTTTTTTTTTGAAAGAAATAAAACTTGCACTTGAGACTTTACTCTTATTCTCCCTGAAAACTCAATTTTGTTAGCATAATGCAATAAAAAGGGGGGGGGGACTTTTTGCCATTACAGACGACAAGACGCAATAAGTTACAACATGCTTTTTTTTAATATATATATATATATATATATATATATATATTATTGGGATACTGCATCACCACGAGAGGGAAAAAATAAAAAAAGCTCAAATGTTGATGGAGGTGTGTTGCATGTCAAAGTAAAAGTATCTGTGCTTCTGTTGCAGAAGAATATGAATGTACTCTGCGGGGCATCGGCGATACAGGAACCTTGAAGGGCAAAGAAAAGCAAAGCAGACAATACAAGAAGTAGTTGAAAGAGTGTGTGTGATTCCAAGACGTAACCATACAGTTCACCTATTAAACAAAGAAACAAAAAAAATATCCTTTGAGCTGCTTTGGTTTAGATTACACTCAAACAGCAGGTACTGTATAGAATATCAATGCTTTAAGACAGACCATACCACACGGAGACCTCGCAAAGTGTAACCGAATATGAAATCAATCAGAAAGTCATGCACACGTGTTTATAATAAAAAAAAAGCACAGTAAATGCACCACCTGCTTCCATGGCAGGAGTTCCCAGCTGAGAGAAGACGCAAAAGACCTCAATGTTCATTTTTTTTTTTTTCTCTTTCTCTCCATTGGATCTTGGACTCCTTGAGCCGCTTGTGTACAAATGTGAGAGCTGTGAATAGAAAGGTGGCTCGCTGGCCCTGAAAAGACAGGGGCTGCCTTTATTTTTTTTGCAAAGCTGAGAGTGGGGGCCAAGCTCAGTGCAGTGGAAGGCGTTATAATTGGCAGCAGCAGCAGTAGGGTTGGCAGTCGTAGAACAGATAGAGGTAAAGAGAGCCAGTAATGGAAAAAAAAAAAAAAAAAACCTGCAACGTTTCCAGTCATAAAACAGCAGGTCCTGGTCCCCTCAAGCAGATGTGGACTCCATACAACGTTTTTTTTCTGTGCAGTGTAATCCTGGATTGGATCCACCTGCTATTCCAGGTCAGACAACACCTATGAGGCCTCTGACTGAAAGCTCGCAATGGGTTGGATGTGGGAGATTATTTCGTCAAGGCGTGCATTTAAAAGGCAAAATGCAGCAGGTAATTTTGTTATCAATATGCCAGGACCATTCTGCCCCCGGTGACAAGTCATCCATCCCCCTTTTGAATTCCCCTCACAGCCCCGAGTTGTCTGTCTCCTCAGACAGTGCAAACCAGTCTGAGGCAGTAGAATCTCTCTTTGATGAAGAAATCCCTGGGATTTACATTTATATTTGGTAAAAAAAAAAAAAAAATCTATCTGCACATTAAGATTTGTGTTAAATGATATCATGAAGTGCTGGTGGAGGGAGGAGAAATGCAGCCAGGAGACAAGTTAAGATGTAAAGGCCAAGATGTTCTAGTTCCAGCTGTCTAACCTGAACTCTATCTCAAAGACAAAAATGTTTTCCTAAAATCAAAGCAAAACTAAAGCTGTATCATCGTTGATATGTTTAGCGGGATTTGGATTCTTTCCAACTCTGACTTTCACGATTCAATTCAATGTCAAACGCAAACCTGATCAGAATCTGATCTTCCAGGCCAACTTAAATGCAGGTGAACAAATCCAATCTGCGCGTGTCCACATTGACATTGTCTCGTCTTTCACATGGGTTTCTATGGTTACAGGCCACGCCCCCAGAAAAACAAGAAGTACAAAAAAAAATCAGAAATCTGTCCCTAATGACTTTGTGGAGTTGCGGCACAAGAAAGTTTTTTACTTCCGCGTTTATTTCCTGGTTATGGGGCCCATAGAGCGTGCGCAGTAGTGTCACTAAAATATAAAGATCTATAAAAGCCCTTGTCCATGTCTCCAGGCGTCCTGTGGTCACTTTTACTATTGCGGTCAATGGGAAAATTGCATTTGGCAATTGTCTTCAAGGCAGAGGGGGCGGAGCTCTATCCAGTTCATATTATACATCCATGGGAGACTTGTATGGGGGGGGGGGGTTGGGGAAAAGACACTTTGAAATCTGAGCGATGTGAATCTCCGTATGTGGTTTGAATCAGCTGGAAAAAATGGATCTCATGTTTTTTATTTTTAGCTGTCCAGACTCCAAGAAAAATCAATCTGGATATGCTTAACAATTCTGATTTGTGCTGCAGTCTGAACGGGGTCAAAAAATGAATTCATAAAAAGAACGGGCTACATTCCACACTTCTGTGTGCCTGCTACAATGTAGGTGAGCTTCACTCATTCATAAAAACATTCTTACACTTATGACACGACGGAACCCAAGACACTTCTTATCAACAAACAGCAGCTCAGACCAGGAACTGTCAGGGGATCCTCCTGAGGAGAGCACTCCTTTCTGTGCACAAAAGTTAATGGCAATCAATGTAATACTTGAGTCTAGACTGTGTGTCTCTTGCTCAATCTCAGCCCGAGCTCTACTTTATTATCCGCTCCTGCTTCTGCTTTACTGCAGCCCTCCCACTCTGCCTCGCTCCTGCAGCCTCCTCATCAGCTCAGAGTTCCTACTTATTGACCTGTTTTTCCTTCAATTCTCCAGTGTCCTGATGCTCTGCTTTTTCCCCCTGGCATCTCGCTTCATTTTACTTTCATTCTGTCCTACCGTAGCTCTAACCATTTTGCCTCCTCGGGTCATCATTCTTGTTACTTCAGACCTCCGCGTCCCTTCCCCCCCCCCCCCCTCAAGTCTGTCCGACCAAAATAAATGTTTGTTTTTTTTCCCGGTGCATTAATGCTTGAATTTCAAGTGAGGCTGAACAATTAATTGCTTTTCAAATGAAAATTCAAACTTGTGTAGGAACAGAATCACTCATGCTGCCAGAACAATAGTAGTTACTCTTCGATGGAGACGATGGATTACACAGTGAATATCGAATTGAATGCACTTTGCATTAGTGTAAGTAATTGCGACGGTTTGTGCTATCGGACAAATTCCAGCTGTTTCTGAAAGCTGAGAAGTTGCGCGTCAAAGCCAACGTGAGCTTATTACGGTATTTTCACTTTGGCTGTTGCAGGAAGCCGGCGAATCAGCGCATTTGTGGGTTAGGGGTTATTTTTTGGCAAAAAACTCGATCAAATGTTATTTAAAATTGTGTTTTATACTGTTTCAAAATTTCAAATTTAACACAAAACGTGTGTTCAACAACAGTGTTTTTTCACAATAAAACCTTTTGTTTTTCTTCATTTTAAATAAATAACTAAAAAATAACATAATAGGGCTGGGCGATATGGCCTAAAAATAAAATCCCCAATTTTATTTATAAAAAAATCTATTTTTTTTAATTGTCTAAAGACAAAATAATGTGTAATGGGTAAATGCCTGACGTTTTACACAAACATACACAGTGTTTCAGTGTCAGTTAATTAAACTATTTTAAATACATCCTCCGTGAAACTTCCAAATCACTGATACTAGTCCTTCTTGGTAACAAAATTCTCGCAAGCTCCCAAGGGCAAAAGGTACGCCGTAGTGAGAGGAGAAAATAATCGATCGGAACAAAAAACTTGAATTAATCGATAAAATCGATATAAAGCCCAGGCCTACTGCCAGATATGGAAAGTTATTCTGGAAAAACAGCACAAAAACAGCAATTTTCTGGCCGTTTCATGGTTAAAATAAGCAAAAAAAAGTAATTTTGATGCTTAGGTGTTACAAGGGTTAAGTAGTGTCCATGTTCAGTAGATCACAGTGCCACAATCTTTTTTTTCTTTCCCTCTGCTCTAAGTTTCTATTATTTTCTCGACAAACATTATCGACTATATCCATGATTGTTTTCACAGCCCAAACCTGTCTGTTGCCTAGTTCTCCCGCTGCTAAGTTTGACTGAGGCTCGCGGAGCGACAGCCTGCTTCACTGTGACTCCGCACACACACACACACACACACACACTGACCTGTCAGCTGTAAACAGCCTGTTTGTTCCTCCGCTGAACCGAAGCAATTTAACCACTTAGGCCGCGTGAAAAGTGTTGCTCCGGTGTGTAGAAAATAACAATTAGACTAAATCAGAAAAAAGTGAGTATTCTGCTGTGCGGAGAGAGAGCAAAGTCAAAACAACGCTGCGTCATCTCTACCTTTACCGTCTTTTATTCCTTTTTTTTTTGTCATTAGATGCATGAACACAGTGTGTGTACACACAAACCACTTTGTAGTGGTGAATATAGGGCAGCATACATACACAAAATAAACAGACTTGATGGCAGACTTTATTCAAACTACTGCATTGAATTTTTCAAGGAGATCCAGACTGCAAGAAAGACCGTTGGCTGATCTGTGAATGTAAAATGCTCGATAAAATCGCGGTATTTTTGGGTCACTTTTTGCCGAGCCCCAGCCCAGATAAAGGAGGAGGGTTGGATTTTTCATGACATTACAATCACATTAGGTGATGATGACTTCGAGCTACTTTTAGGACCGCCAATAGCTACTTCCCTTTTACTGAGGAGTTGACAACACTGGGCGCACAAGTGAAAACTGATGAACGCACACGCACGCACACACAGTCAAAAGCAGCGATAGTGCTATTTCAGACGTTAATCGCGGCCGAGCTGGCGAAAAAAGAAGCATAGAAAACTTTTGTCGGAGGTAGCAAAGAAGAGGAAACAACCGTATCGACCGAGCTAGGCCACACATGAGAACTTGAAGGGATGACAGAAGCACGCAAAATGGACGGCGAGCTGACGTTTTTTGTTTTTTCCGCTGTTGCACTTGTCAGTATCTTTGGTATCTATCCATGGCTCCGCTGCTTTTTACAACAGTGAGGATAAAGCAGTAGATACAAAGGGGGGGGGGAGTGCTGTACAAAGGTCAAATAAAACAACGACCAGCCTCACTGACTGTTACCATTTCTTGCTCTAACTGTGAACTGTACAGCTCTGTTATCAAACACGAGTATATCAAATAGGGATTTTGGTATCAGCAGTAAAAGGATTGGATCAGGATCGGGGACCAAAAACCTCATCGGGAGATTCCTGCAAAATATACTTGGGACAAATGGAAGTTAAATATTTTCAGCATGTGAAAATGTCGAGTAAAATAGGTGATTTAAGTCATGGCATTGGGGAAAAAAAACCAAAAAACAATCTAATTGAGGACTGACTCATCTCATCTACAGCTATACAAATGAATGGAATTTGAAAGAGGTCAGTGTTCATGAATAAGGGAGAGAAGTGTGAAGGTGAGGGCTGACGTGACGCTGAACTTTGAGAATTGATATGTGCATAGACTATTTTGGCTTCCGACGCAGCTGCTGTGAACGCAGAGGTTTGTGCAAAGCAGCCAGTGCAGCAGCAGCAGCAGCAGCAGCAGCAGCAGCAGCAGCAGCAGCAGCAGCAGCAGCAGCAGCAGCAGCAGCAGCAGCAGCAGCAACATCAGCAGCAGCATCAGCAGCAGCATATAATATACAGTATAATCCTGCTGAATCACCACTGATTGCGTGTGTGAATCAGCACAGACAAAGCATATGTTTCACTGCCTCCTCCTCCTCTGCCGTCTATACCACTAAGCTGTATCCCTGACAGATGGTCCAGCTGCAACATGGGCACATTTTCCATGTACTAAACTGCATAATGGCTCTCTGATGAAGCATTTTGCTCTTCAGTTTTTCATTCACATGTTCAGTCAGTGTACAGATGCCAGTAGACGTGTGACACAGAGAGAGAAGAATTGGTCCCACTGTCCAGACGTTAACACAAAGCTCTTCCTCTGAGCCAGAAATTGATCCAGAAACTAGACCGTGACAAGTCACCTCATGCAATCTATGAAATGTGTCAGTTTATGTCGTTCACAGCGGTAATCTACGACGCGCTGAGCAGAATATCCTTTTCGATAACTTTGCCGTCATTAGACTGAAACTGAATTATGACACAAAAGGCAACGACAAAACTGCGATAGGTATTTTTTTTAAAGATAATATGTTTTCTTTGCTGATGGAGTTGGAGACAGCAGTGGCACACGGCTCATATCTCGCATTCAAATAGGATCTCAGAAATTTCCGAGACGCATTTGAGGGAACAGTATGTGACCAAGTCAGCGCTGCTATCTTACAGACAGATTTTTTATCACAACAACAACATTTAAAAATACACATATTGAGTGTAAATGTACGGCAAGTAAAGTAAACACTGTCACATTTGCTCAAGAAGTTATGATTCGGCTGCAACCGTCTGTCTGTTTGTGAGCAGGTATATGGATTCGGGATTTCTTCTTCATTCTTTTCTCCCCCAAATAACCTTGCGCTCTGCTGTGAGCGCTGTTCTTTTTTTTTAATAGAATTAAATCCTAATGCGGAGGATAAAGTGGTAGAAAATAAATTAATGAATAAATACATGTGAATAAAGTGTCGAAAAAGGGGAGACAGAAAATATCATAATAATAAATGTGCTTAAATAATTAGATATGGATACACATGGATGAATAACGGTGATTACAAATACTCTGTAATACTGTTCGATTGCGCGTCATAAATTATCATTTAGTTTGTTGATGAGATTTTTTTATTAATAAACAAAGCGAGATAATTACTAACGTTTAAAATCAATGTAGTGCAAAATAAAGTCAGAATATTGCCACGGAATTACTGCGTAATAGTACACGTCTGCATAGATATGCTGACAAAGTGCTGTTTTTACTGTGTTTTTATTAGCATATTACTCACTTATATGAGGCCTTCAGTATTCCAGCGTTAGCGCGGACATAAATAGTGAAAGAGTTAGACGGCGACTGTGGATAATCTGATCTTTTTTTTTTGATGCTTTTTGAAATGTAACCTCAAACTTAAGTTCTTCCCTACCTCCAGGACAGATGCCTCTTGTTCCACTTGTTCTGAGCGCTCGCGCTGCGTTTCCTGCGGCCCACTGGCACCTCAGCCTCAGACACATCTGGCAAGGAACATCTGGGTGTTTGCATTAGTCCCAGCGTTGCTTTGTCTAAAGAGGAGAGGGGGGGAGAGAACAAAGGGATAAAAACACTGCGATGTTAATAATATCTGGCTGCGTCAGTAGCTGTTATGCGCTCGTAAGTCATACACGCTTTCTTAGATACGGCTCTTATGCCCACAATCTCATTCTCAAACACTACTATTCAGGTTTTAAATTATACTTGCTTGCACTGCAGTATTTCCTTAAAATCAATCACACGTTCTATCCTCTCTGTACTGCATGTAAGATGGAGCGGTGACACAGGATGACAGGGTTTGAGGAGGACGACTGTGGCGTATGTACGCGGCAAGGCCGAGTTGTGAGTAACGATGTGTGCAGTATATGGGTAGAAAGAAGGTCTAAAAGGTATATGAATCAATAAACTATTGTGCAGAACTATAGATAGATAGCAGACACGCGGCGTGACAGCGAGCATGATTTATGTATACGACACGTGTCCCGTGGTGTGAACACACCTTTGCAATTCAGTCCAATCCAACAGAGAGTCAGTTAATTGAATGTGTTCTCATGTGCAGTGGTTGCGTCAGGATGATATTGATTGACCTCAGTGGCAGAGTTTGCGTTGCTCTGGATTGTATGATATTATGGCATCTCAAAGGGCCTTGCACGAAGAGGTTTCAAAATATAATTCAATTCAAGATGGCGGCCTTCCTGTTGGTTTTGGATCACGGTCATAATGTAATTTTTCTTTCATCCTAACCTTCTAGACATGCGTGCCGATTTCCGTGCATGTACGATAATGCTGCTGTTCAGGGGGTATTTGAACAGGTGGGCGGCGCACTTATTGGCCCCTCCCACATTCCCAAATTCTGATGCCGAACCACTTCCAGACGTAAATGTTTACCAGTCTGATGCGGTGACGCACAAATTTGTGTTTTGGGGTATGTTCAGGCCTCAAAAGGGCTAAAAAATAGATTAATTTGGCAAAATAATAAGAATAAAAAATTATTATTTCAGTTTCAATTGGGTCCTACGCACCCTAATAAACAATGAAGCTATGTGTTAGATCAGCGGTCTCAAACTCAAATGACCTGGGGGCCAATGTGCATCTATTGTGGTCAAGAGGGGGAGCGGCCAAGTCTCAATGTATTTTCATTTGCTACAATAAATGGCTTAATTATGACGAGAGTGTTCTTGACCCGAAAATGAACTCCTCTTTGTGTGCATTTACATTTGAAACACGAGTCATCCCAAACAAAACATCGTCCACAACTGAGACCAAACCGAAAGGAATAAAAAGATCCATCCATCAGGCAGCGATGCATGCAGTGGTGGACGCTGAGCTGTGACAGGAAACCTCACTGACAAGTTTCCTTTTGCTGTGACAATTTCACAATAAAGGTGTTTCACGAGTTGAATGCTTTTATTGTGAGGGTGGAAAAACGGACACGACCAAAACATTTGTTTAGTCTTTCGTCCTTACTGTCATCACGGCTAAAGTCGTGCGCTGAACAAGAGCTAACTTGAGACCTTATTTAAAATGGAAACAGCGCCCTCTGTTGGAATCAAGCTGACGAGCAAATTATCTCTGTCCCTTGCCCTCAAACGACGCTGCCTTTGACATTTCCTATTTCCAGCGAGGATGACACAGCCGGAGAAAACTAGGCTGTATGTTGCCTGTGTAAGCTATCGTATAGGATATGTCATGTATTTCCCAGGGACACATTAAATCAAAATATGGCTCATTCTCTCCCACATAGTGCAGTGACACAGTAAACAAACACATAGATCAAGCCAACTCCCCCACAAGATCCAACAAACAAACAAACAAACAACCTACCTAAAACTCCAGTCTCCTTCAGGCCTCCAAACTTCTGCATGGCTTTGATGGCCTTGGTCAGGGCCTCCTTGGTCTGGAGCTGACCAGTGACTTGGTCGGGGGGTGGGAGGTAGCCAAACCTGCTCAGCCAGTCCTGAAGGGAGGGGGGGAGGGGAACAGAAGATGGAGGAGTTCAAGAGTCATCGCAGGCATTTCAAAGACTCCGAATATTCCTAAAGCTGCTCAGAAGGTCTGACACCTGTTTGTGTTTACTGGTAGATTTTGTGTCTGCACACACGCTCAGGATTCATGCACAGATGTCTAAAATGAGAATAAGGACAATCTAGTATGCCACAATTTAACAACTTAAAGGGAGGAACTTTTTAGAGGTTGACAAAAAAAAATGGGGTTTTCGATAGCTACACTCTTAGAAATAAGGGTTCCAAAAGGGTCCTTCTACAAGGGCTGAGGTTCTACCTGGAACTATTTGCTTCTGAAAGAAAGGGTTTTTCAAGGGTTCTTGGTTACACTAATGGTTCCAGTAAGAACCATTGTGATCCATTTTAAAACCCCTTTCCTGAATAAAGGGTTTTAAAAGGGTTCTTGGTGGAACCTTAACCTTATATGGTTCTACTTAGCACTTTAATATCTAAGAGTGTATTGACAATCTTTTGGCCCCATTTGTTTTTTACCCCTCGTACATCTGATAATATACGACAGGTTTATAACACAATTGCTTGACATTTACTGTATAACACGTCTCTGCTACCTGCACTGAGTCCTCAGTGCACAGCAACAATGTATTTGAAACATCAATAAAGCATACACTAAATATTTAAAATGCATTAAATGTAGTAATTTAAAAGATGTAAAACCAATGTTTTAGGCTGATATCGGTGTCAGACATGGCCCGGTGCAAGATGGCTGCCTCCGTTCAGTAAGGCCCTTGCCTACAGTACTCATAGAAGTCTTATTCTAAGGCTAGGGAAAGCAAACTAGTTTTATGTCAGAGTGATTAAACACTCATACAAATATACTTATAGGCGGTATATTCAATTTAAACCAATAAACCCAGTTAAATGTGACACACTCTGACTGGTCTGCCCATTCAGGTTCATGTACAAACAAAACATTTAATCACATAATATGTTTGCTTGAAATGTCACCTACACACATGTATACAACCTAATCACATCAAAAAGTTCCTTTTTTTTTTTTGCAATATTTCAATTGGATTATCGAGGTTGCTGCGTCCTTGTATCCACTTTGAGAATTCTGATGACTCACCCTGTACTCGGGAGAGTGTATTAAGTCGCATCCGGTGATTCTTTTGAAACCCAATGTTCCGTTCAGACGCATCAACTACATCACCGGGATGAGCCTGTGTTTCTGCGGGCTCTCGCTCCTCAGCAGCTCCCCCCCCCCCCCATCATCACTTATCAGCTAACACAAATATGGCCTCACTCTAGAAAATGTCCTTCTCATCGTCCCTCATCACTCTCACAGCCTCCTGATCGGGGGTTAACTGCGTCGCCTCCTGTGTCGTAGCTGTAATTCAGTGCTACACTGTAAACGGCAAACAAGACTCTCACCCATAGCTTCTTTGAAGCTGGAATACGTAAATATGCAGAAGTGACTCGGCACGGCGTCATTCCCCCTCAGTTTTGTGTAATCATGGTGGTAGGATGTCAATATTACGGGTGGTAATCTCGTGGTACGATATACCAATCATATCATGATATTCCCTGATAATCAATGTATTGCAAGGCAATCGTATTGGGATACATCGCGATATCTGTCTAAGTGAAGGAAACAAAACGTTAATGTTAAAAGTTAAAAGTGGATTGTGCATAAAGTCTAGGTATTGAACGTGGATCACTTAACGTAGCTTCCTCCACCATTATTCTGCTGTAAACGCTCTCTTCTTCGGCCAGGTAACTTCCACCCATACCCAAAAGCAGACGTTAGAGGCACGAGGGGGTGGAGCCCGGGCCGGATTCACATCTGGATCAAGCCTGGTCTGAGCCTTTTTTGACCTATCACTAGTCAATATCATTATCAAAAGATCTTTTCTCTATTTTTGCTAGGAACTGGGGGGTCAGTATGATATTAGGCTTCATTCATTATACTTTTGTTTAAAGGTGCATTAAACAATGCACCTTCATACGTAATAAAATCCTCCTAATATGTCACAGAGACTCAGTAATAATATCCATATAACTATATATATATATACTGCACTCACCAACAACAGTACAGCCAAAATATTTGCATTAAAAAAATATTTTGCAGACTGCAAATCATGATTATGTTTTGAAATCATGTTTTGGCATGTGGCGCCACCTACCGCCGTCTACCAGTCATTGCAGTCAGTAGAGTCTCTGCTGCCGAGCAACCACGGGTTGCCAGTTACGTCAGAAAACCAAACCTAAAAGACCTCAGTATTTTGAATTTGAATGTAGTAACCGTTTCTGGCCACATTCTTACATATGGCACCTTTAACAACACTTTAAAATAGGCTAAGAATTGATTTAACTTCATGACTGAGACTTGACGCACAGGTGCAGTTATAGACATCCGACCTTATCTTGGGCGCCTTTAATTGTTTAAGTAGGAATATTTCATTTCCTTGACAAAATTAAGTGTATCAAGAAAAACAAGTTTGAAGCCCGTTTTTGGGGTTGTTCAATTGATTATACTGTGTTTTGACGCAAATGCAGCAACAGGTCGGCACGTCGTCAAGGCTCGAAATGAGTTTAAACGTGAGTCCAGTAATTTTACCGACAGCCCGAGGGCCCCTCAGGCTCCGGTTAACACGGGCATCCAAATTAAAAACATGACGGGACTCAGCAGTGATGTACGTGCGACATGTCCGGTGTGAACCAGCCCTTAGGACTGAAAACTGGTCGGTAATAATTAATCTGTGTGAGTCTGTGTGTGTGTGCTTACGTCTGGGTAAATGTGTGCAAATCTACGAGAACTGAATGATACTTCTGATGTGTACGGACTAACACTTTCCCCCGTGTGTATAAACACACTGCCTTATATTTTAACGTCCTGATAAATGTCAGGGACATGGGCCACTTTTTTTACTCACTAATAAAACTGAAGTAACTGTCTATGGGATGATGTGCTTTTAGTATCTGCGCCGCTGCCAGGTGGCTGAAACCTGGCGCAGATATAAAAAAGGCAGATGAGGGCAGGTTTTTTTACGACTGAGACGTTCTGTAAATATATTGCCACATATCTGACGGTTAAACGGTTAGAAGCTGAGTGCGGAAGAAAATTGAGAAAATTAATGACGGGAAGAAAAAAAAAGTGTAGCAGTTGTAGGTAAACTGGAAAGATAAAAAAAAGAAAAAAGAAAAAGAGAGAGACAGATGATTGAAACTTCTAAATAGCATGAAAGGTTCAGTGTGGCAGAGTTGACGTGTTGTTTTTCCGCTGCGTGTGGTCTGGGTCAAACGCAGAGGGATTCTGGGGCAGGGGTTTGCTGATCTGGAGGCTCCAGCTAAGCACTTTCCGAGTTCAAAGATTCAAAAGCCACTGTCGCAGTTTTCAGCGACTGAAAGATATGTCAGCTCTGGCAGAATGTGCAGGAAAAAAAAAAAGTAACAATGCTGTATTCATGTGGCAAAGTTGTTTCCTGTCGTCACTTTTTTTCCATCTACGCAGCAGGGTGTCAGAAGGCCGGGATTGGACAATATACAATATTATTTTGATTGGGATGACTTTTCATTATTGGGATGAATGTGATGTGGGTGAAGGTTGTTAACATCAGAAACACTAAAATACAGCCATAGTGATTTATTCTGAGGTGTCACAAGATTTTTTTCACTTTAAAGTATTAACCCTTTAAGGTGCTACTCAACCATTTGGTCGACCACACTTTAAGTCACTATATGTCATTGAAAAATGCATCACGCTGAACTCACTGACACTTAATGGCACTTGTTCTGAATGTTGTACTTTATGATTTTTGCAAACCAGGTTTATTATGAACAGACGTCTCAACCGTTTGGTAGAGGCCTGTATCTGAAATACTGTAGGGTCTAATTAAAAAAAAAAAAAATATATATATATATATATATATATTTATATATTGATTGTTATCAATATATATTGATTGTTAAGTACATAAAAAAAAAAAAAAAAATGCAAAGAAAAACATTGCTTTTTTCTTGGTGCGTACCTTAAAGGGTTAAACTGAAAAGAATTAACCCATAGTACGTTATTATTATCACTATTACTTGTTGTTTTTGTAACATTGTACCATTCGTCAAAGAAAGTTTGTTTTATTTTGTTGTTTTATGATATTTCTCTAAAATTACACAATTTTGAAACACCAAGTTGAAAGAAACTATGTTTTTCCATGGATGTGTACGTCGTCGTATCAGCTTATACCAGGGTCATGCAAATCAAACGGGCTGTCTCTGCGTGTCACACAAATGAAAAGAGGCAGAAAAAAGCAATTGTGTGAATAACCACACCAGACGTGTGCGTGCGCGTGCATTGTGGACCTTTTGAGTATTATTAAGCCATTTCAGCACAGTGTCAAGAGCAATAATAGAGCATCAATCCCAAAGTTGTTGGGCAGTACACACGAAAGTCCAACAGCATTCCAATGCTGTTGGACTTGATGTAACAAAAATCAAGGTGATAATTAGAGCAATTTTAATGTGCTTTACATGTGCATGTGAAAGTATTAGTGCAATTACACATTATAGCATAGAGGGAATTATTCCATATATTAGATCTCAGCACATACGACAGGCTAATGGGTGTTATTTCAGGTGATCTGCAGCTGAATGTTGAATTAGGTTTTATAATCTCCACTGAAAGGCACTTTTTGTAATGTTAATGTGTGTATCATTACATTATATCGCAGCACTACAATGTGTGTTTGTCATCGGGCCCAGCTCATCCTCAAAGGACAATGTTGAGTTGTAAAACAACGTGTTCGCTTCAGGTCACATTTGATTTTTACACTACAATCACAAAGAACAAGTTAAAAGGATTCAAAAAAAAATAATTAAAAAAATAACAGGTAGTGTGAGAGGAAAGCAAACATCCACTTCTAACGAGGAGACAGACAAGAAGAAAAGTAATGACGCCGTCCTTGTGAGTTTATCTGTTATTAACTGCAGCAGGAAGAGACTGACACAGATGGCCGAGACTCTTCGGTGTTCTTTAATCATCCATAATAAGACAAACGCACGCAAAACGATGTCGAAGCTTCCGGTGGTCCCATATTCTCGTATCATGAATGAGAGGCGTGTTCTGAAAACACACCTAACCCCCGCTGAACCAGCTACAGTGTCTCGCCAGTCTAATCTGTATTTGTGGTGCGTTGCCATGTTCGGTAGCTGAGGTCCGCTGAAACGCGTCAAGTCTTCTCACTTGTTGTAACGTGAGGTCCAACGCAGAGCTAAAGAACGACTGAGCTTAGATAAGAGAGTAGTCGACGCCAAGGAAAGTCATACGAGGCTCGACCTGTAGACCCTCGAACTAGACTCCCCTGCCCCGACAGGCCTTTTAGCTGATGACCCACTACAGGACCTGTAGTACTGTTCTATTCTTCTTTGGTAGGAATGCGTCCAATTACCTGCATCCAGACTTGTATCTCCGCCCCAATGGTGAAATCAGGTTCTACAGGAGCCTTATGTGCGAGTATACCAGTGTCCCCGATAGGTGACGCGTTTATGCAATAGGGATGTGAATCTTTGGGTGGCTCACGATTCGACTCGATTCCGATTCTCAGGGTCACGATTCGATTCAAAATCGATTCTCGATTCAACCGATTCCATTCATATGATTCTCGATTCAAAAACTGATACAATGCATAGTGAGTTAAGGCAAATTATGGCATCAAAACAATACAGTTTGTATAAGATAATCACAAAAAGGCAAACTTAAGACAAAAGTTAACATGTATTCATTCAAAACAAATAAAAACTTACTTACTGTGCAAAAAATAACTTGAATAAATAAAAGCTTAGGCTAGCTGCCGTTTTCTCCCAGAAGAATTGAACTGTTAAAACGTTGCTGCTGACTGACCACGGGGCAGGTGTAGCCAACACCCCCGAAAGAAGACTGCAAACAAACATTTGTGGTCTGACTGATACTTGACGAGTTGGGCTGAGAGAAGAGGACAACAAATCGGACCATCAATCTCTCAAGGAGAACTTGACGTAACCTCAACGCGCACCTCTGTCACTCCATTACATTGCACTTTTGTACATGCAGAGTTGCTTGTGCTCTCATTCGTCAACATCGGTGATGTGATGGAACACATACAGTAGTAGAGGGTGGATGAAAAAAAGACTTTCTGTTTGGAGGTCGAGGTAATTTACTATGACACACAACACTGTACAAAACAAATTATTTTTTGTGGGGGGGGGGGGGGGGGGCTGATGGATCTCAACAACCTTCCAACAACCGTGTGTTGGATCAGGCTCCAATCGCACTTAGGTCTGACCTCGCCATCACAAAATAATTATTTTTTAGTTTAGTTTATTATTTAGTAATTGTCAGTTTTACTGTTTTTCCAACCCATCGTCAGTGTAGCAGACATTAATTTTGTTGCAGATAAATCTCAATCCAAATACCAGAGAGAAAGAGGTTTAACTCTTCAATTGAGCCAAGTGCTTTAATGAATAGTTTACAATTGGTAAACTTCCAGTTTTGGTTCCAGTTAATAACTCCCGTGTGACCTACAGTATATTTTTTTTTATCAGCAGTCCAGTTGCCCAATAAATAAGTTTAACCATTCAAACATCATTTTCACTTCCTGCCACAGGCAAAGCAAGAACCCGCGTGGCCTTTGTTAAACATGAGACATACAGTATACAGAGTGTAGTCCAGCACTAGAGACTCTTTTTACAGACTCTGTCAATATCAATACTCCGTTTGGCCCGTTTATTTGAAAGCCGCGTGTCATTGTGTTGTGTATTTGTAAGAAACAAGGTCGTTTCTACCCAACCTGAAACTCTTGTCATCTATCGTCCTGTCTGGAGTGCCTGCTGTTCAGAGAGTGACTGTGACTATCAGCTTCATGTACAATAATCCAAAGAGATATCCCTGAAGAATGGACTAAGCAGGGGAAAGAGAGGGAACGCTACAGAGAGCACACGACAGAGTAAGACAGTCGGATGTATACGGTTGTATCTTTGTAGATTAACCTAATGAAGTGCTGTCTACCTCCACTACTCTAGGTGGCGCTACGTCCCTGTTTCACAGTTAGTATTAGGTGGACAACACCTGAAAACTAGTAATGTCTTTCTACCATCAATTAACTTTGAAATAGCTTAATTCTTTAAGCTGACAGAGCATAAATTCGGCCTGACCACTGCGTGAGGCGGTCAAAGACGCACTGTGACTACCAAAGTGTAAACACAACAAGTCTCCGATGCTTCTCCGCTCCATCCAGAACAACTACGTGAAAGCGGAAGTACTGTACGTTGGTGTTTCCAGTCTCTCCAGTTCATTGATTTTTGGCTTGTCAAAGACAATCGTTTTCCCCCTGATTCCATACAATGGCATGACTTCACATGCGGCTAATGTTGTCGTTGATGATGTTGCAGCACACAGAGCGGACAGTGGCGTAAGGGGGGGATAATCATACAGCAATCAGATCTTGATGTGGACAAAGGAGAAGTGTAAAGGGGGCTTTTGTCTTTCAGAAAACGCTATGCTATGTTTGTCTCGCTGTTATCTTTGTTTTCGGTGTACTGCCTTATTCTTTTATGCCCTGGTCAAAGCCCAGGGATGGGATCTGTGCCCCGACAGCATCCAGATGTGGGCACTTCTAGCAATGACGCTTCACTGCTGGCTTCAATCTGGCCCGCACAAGTGAGAAATGTGGCAAAATGTGACCCGAATATCCTCTAAGGATATCTAGGCCTATTTTGGCAAATTATGCGGTGCTCTTTCTTGGTAACGTGTAATCTGGAAGTCACCCCAAAGTGGGCCATCTCAGAAATATTAGATATGGGCCACCTTCGGAAAAGATGTGGCACAATCACTGACACGAGGCAATGCAGTGGCCCAGATCTAGCAAAGCCCATGTGCCACGAGTCCACGCAGTATGCGGACCCAAAAATCTGGGCCCAGGCTGGCTCGAGTTCAACTGCATCGGCAGTAATTCAACTCACGACTCAGTCGAGCTGCCATGTTAGCACGTGCTTTCAAAGACCAGCTTTACTTCTGAACAAAATAATTCATTTCTTCTTCTCACATCATGTAAACTTAAACCAACTGAGGCAGATATAGAGGGAGAGTCTCTCCGGAGCCTTCAGCTGCACAGCCTTGTACACATCAAACAAAACCACTGGCTATAATTTCACACTGACGGGCAGATAAATGTGAGTCTGCATGAGCTGCACGGACGACATTGACCGAGACAATATAATGAAAGAAAGGCACGAGTAAAGAAAGAGAAACAGATGCACACACAAACACACACAAGCAACACCCCTGTGTTTCTTTTTGTCCTTATTCCAGCTGACCTTCCTTAAAGTGGATTTATGTCTCTGTCAGAACAAGGTGAGCAAAGTGTTCAGTCAAAGACGGGCAGTATTCTCCTCATGTGCATTTTGAAACCACCTGTGAGTGTTTACTCCACATAAAGGGTCTGTTTTTAGTCTCTATTGCCAAACTGGCTTTTATATGTTCCTGTGGATATTTTACTGTTTTGTCCCATTGTAAAGCTCACATTGTTTTTTTTTTAAGCAAAGCACAAGCGCAGTTTTCTATCCAGGACAAAACACCCCCACCACCATTTTCCCAGCCCCACATTTCAAGCTAAATAACTGATAATGATTTGTGCTGAGGAGGCAGTTTCAAGGTTTTTTTTATAAAGTAAATTCACAATATTGTTATTGTATATAGACCAATGGGGAGTGTATTAAGGAGAAATAGCGGAAAACTAAACTGACAAAGCATTTTGATTTTTAAAAAGGGGGATTTTAATGGCTCATTCTGGAGTTTGATAAACACAGTCATTTGTTTCAATGTTGGAGCTGAAAAGTCCTGGAAGAACAGAAGAATAGGCGTTTACCACTGATTGTGCCTGCACCAACAAAAAACGTCTTTACAAGGAAATAAATGAGTCCAGAGTAGTTGGAGGTGGAAGGATTTGGGGTTTTTCCACGGCCAATGCTGATGTTTTAAAAAATGTATGTCGCCAATGGCCGAGATATGAGGCTGATTTGATCTGATAGAATATTAGAGTTTAGTCATAACAAGATTTCTTAATTTAAAAAAAAGACATTTATTGAAAAGCACTTATGGTCTCCTTCTCCTATCTGGGTTTCGTGTCTGCACTGCAATGCATTCATACATCATTCATTCATTCAAGGCGGTATACACCTTGGACAGGTTGTCAGTCCATTGCAGGGCCACATATGGCGCGTTTCCACTAGCTCGACTCGCCGTGGCACGGCGCGGCACAGTTTAGTTGTGATTCCACTACAAATAAAGTACCTACGCAACGTGGGCGGGGTCATCAACACACAGCTACAACTGCCGCAACGTCTTATAAGCGAGACGCACACAACAAACACAAACACACAAACAATGGAGGACATGGACGTGGTTCTGTACTTGCTGCCCGGTCTATGGTCCAAGGAACGCTTTTTTACGGACAGTTGCCATGACTCGCTCGCTGCTATATTAAAAAAAAACAAAAAAAACACAAAAAAAAAAACACAGGATGCAGACTCCTGCATCCTGTGTCGCGCTCATGACACACCCAGTGACGACACTTCTGGCCAATCAGTGGCCGGCAAGTTTTGACCAATCAGTGCATAGGACCTGCGCAGCTCACTTGGAACCTCGCCAGAGCAGGTACTTAAAAATAGTACCTGGTACCACGTACTACGCTAGTGGAAACACTCGCTAAACCGTGCTGTGTCGCGCCGTGCCGAGGCGAGGCGAGCCGGGAAACGCGCCAATAGAGACACTTCATTGATATATTTTAAATAGAAATTATGTGTTACTAAAGTTTTTTTTGAGGGGCCCATGGTTGGTGTAGTGGTTAGCACTCTTGCCTTTGCAGCAAGAAGACCTGGGTTCGGATCAAGGGCCTTTCTGCAAGGAGTTTGCATGTTCTCCCCGTGTGTGCGTGGGTTTTCTCCGGGTTCTCCGGCTTCCTCCCGTAGTCCAAAAACATGAGATATGGGGATTAGGTGAATTGGTCACTCTAAATTGAGCGTAGGTGTGAGTGTGTGAGTGAATGGTTGTTTGTCTCTATGTGTGGCCCTGTGATGGACTGGAGAACTGTCCAGGGTGTACCCCGCCTATCGCCCAATGCCAGCTGAGATAGGCACAGCACCCCCCCGCGACCCTCTGGTGGAGGATAAAGCGGTAGATAATGGATGGAATGGATGGATAAAATTGTTTGTGTTTTTTTTATGTGTAAACTTAGATATGCTGAAAGCTGACTGTGTAAAAGCAGATTGAACGTGTGTGTGGGAAATGTATCGTACGATGAATCCATCAATATGAGGTGGGTTCATTTCATTTTAGCCGTCATATGATTGCAGTAATAATAGCACATTATGGTATTATAAATCTTGGCGGTGTTATGGCTGTATACCCTAAGTCTAATTAACACCTGTGTGAGATTGCCAATTTGGCACAACAGCCTCATTTAGTCTTCATTACGACTTCACACACACACACACACGAAGAAACACATGATGGCGGTCTCGGTCGGTTATGAGCTGAGGTACAGAAGGCACAAAAATAAACAAACTAAGCAAAAACTAAAAAGCTAATTCCAACATTCTTTGTTCGCTGACATGCTATTATTATGAAATCACCATGAATTTATGACCTCATTACGGTGTTTACTCTTTCACATATGATTAAGTAAGATGAGTAGGGCAAGTCAAATCAAAATTAAGCTACCGCTGAAGAAATAGAACTTGCTAAGCAAGTACTTTTTAAGTTTGCCGACCATTTTTCAGGGGCACTGTGTTTTGGTGTCACTTTTCCTCCTCCTTACTTTTGCTGTGAATTAGGAAAAGACCAAATCATTACAATTGACTAAGTCAAACACAATCAGCTGTCTCACTTCTCCCCCCCCCGGGCGTCCTGAGTCTTATCTCCTGCACACCGTGACATAAAGTCAGTCAGTGAACACGGTGTGTGTGTGTGTGTGTGTGTGTGTGTGTGTGTGAATCCATCTCCCACAAAACGGGAGAAAGAGGAAATAAATAGAGTGGAAAAAAAACGGGTGTATTAAAGGAGGGAGCACGAGCGGTTGAGAGACAGGAACCTGGAGCTGGTTTTGTCAGCTGCTCCTCCTTATCGCTCACAGGTCAAAGAGCCAGATGGACAAAGAAAAAAGGGAGACAAGAACAAAAACAGCGAGGGGGTGTCGAGACAGACGGAGGTGATAGCGCTGCATGTGATATAACACGGGGAGATACTGAGCTGTACAGAAAAAGTACCTGGACAGTAAAAGGTACATGTGTAGAATTTAAGATTTTCTTCTTTTTTTTTTTTACCCCACTCTGAATTCAATGTGCAAGGTGTTTTGAACTGTGTTCGACACATTGGTGCTATTTGTTAAATTTGTATTTGCCTCAGTGACACAGTTTGATCTCCAGCAGATTTAATTCAAGAAACTGAGCCTTGGAGGATTTTTCTGTGTGAAAAGGTTTGATTTTTTTTTTAACTTAATCTAAAACTTACCCTGAGGTAAGCGCCACAGGTGGCGCTATGCCCTTGACTCAGTTTCCATGTGCTGATAATTTCTGGACGGGTCTCTCGTGTTACATATCTTTAGCCTAATAGCATAAAAATGACTTAGGCAATTATTGCCTTATTGCATTTTTTGGTAATTGTGATATCTGCTTCACTTTACCAATGTGCTTGCTAAAAAAATTTTTTTTCTTGTTTTCCGAAAATGTTCAAATATGACTTAGGCAACTATGCTATTAGGCTAACGATATAAACTTTTGAGCCGGCACTTTTCACAGGGAACTTTTCGTTAGAGTTTCGTTTCACCAAAATGACGACGGTTGCCGTGGCCACGCCCTTTTAAATCTGCAAGACCGTTTGTATTTGATGTGTGATTGTTTTAATGTTATCCCGATTATTCGAGTAAAGGAGTTTGTTCATTTGCGGAACGGCAAGATGGATGCGAAATTCAAAATGGCTGGCTTCCTGTTCAGTTGAGGCCATGGTCTTAATGGACTTTTTGGTTCGCCTTGGACTCTGACACATTTCCACCAAGTTTTGTGAAATTTGGTGCAACTTAGTTTCAGGTTTGTCCTACCGGGTTTCACCTTTGGGGGCACAACTGAGCCATTTTGCACCACTTTTATGTATTCCTTTATTGTTTCCGCCAGTTCTGATTTTTACGGGCCAATTTTCACCAATGTTTAAAGGCGCCATATGTAAGAATGTGGCCAAAAACGGTTACTACACACTCGAATTCAAAGTACCGATGTTTATTGGGATTCGTTTTCTCCGCCGTTGTAGCTTATGACGTAACTGGCAACCCGTGGTGGCAGCTGAGACTCTACTGACTGCAATGATTGGTAGACGGCGGTAGGTGGCGCCACATGCCAAACCATGATTTCAAAACATAAACATGATTTGCGGTCTGCAAAATATTTTTTTATGCAAATATTTTGTCTGTATTGTTATTGTACTGTTGTTGATTCCTGAGTCTCTGTGACATATTAGGAGGATTTTATGGCCAGCTGCTTTAGATTTATTACTATCATTTGACATCCTTTAAAACAAGATATATTTCTGTGTCATTATATATGTCCTTTTATGTCTCTTCATATCTATCAAAATGTCCTTTTTGCAGGGATTTGGAAGTTTTTGTCTGAAACACATCAAAGTACTTTTTCCTCCGATTGGTAAAAAACTGTTACGTAATCACAGAGAACTCAAAAGGATGAGCAAAAAAGAAAAAAAAAAGGCATTGATTGCAAACAGCTTGTGTGAATCTTTTTGAGCAAAGTCATCAATTATAATGACAGCAATTATGTAAAGTCACTTTATTTCCCCATTTCTGGGCATGCAGCACACTGCCTCCAAAAGAGTGGCTGTAAAACACTGCACTGCTACAATAGTGAAGGAGAGCTGCAGAAAGAAGCCTATACAGTGTGTTGTACAGCAGAGGCGGGGAACCTCTTTTTTTTTTTTTTCCATGAAGGGCCATTTAAATTTTTATAACATCCTCCGAGGGCCATGCTAAATTATTGAACATATATATCACACTAACTTATCCAATACGAAGGCGAGAACTGCCCGTGGACCTGCTTTGTTGAGATATCTGATGTCTGGTGTCATATCGTGTTATTGATGATACCGCTACCAAGTGGTTTTTCCAGGTTTTGGGTCAATCGTTCTCTCAGTTCACGCCTCCTGAGAATGAGCAAGTGCTTAAAACAAAAAAAAAGACTTAGGTTTTAGAAAAAAAATGTTCTGGAACTCTCTCTGTGTGTGTCCAGTACAAAAGCTTTGCAATATTGACAAAAAGGAAACAAAAAAAATCATCATGTTATGATTATTTTGACAGTTGCTATAACTGATAATGAGTTTTGCAGTCCATTAACAAGCGGGACATATTTTCTCTTTCTGAAGAGTACAGAAACATATTCTATTTACATCTTTTATAAAACATAGGAAGCTCTAGGGCCACATATATATACTGTAGTAGGTGTTAGTTGTAGTTGGCGTTATCACTTTCTAGAAGATGGATGGACAGCAGGCTCTAAATTAACGAGATACTTAGAAAGCTTGGTTTAATGGAAGCGTCTGTGTGTGTCTGGCTTGTTCCAGCTTAATCCAGTTACACTTAGTTTTTGGTAATTACTTAAGTTAAAAAAATATACAGCACTTGTATGCTAATCAAATAATTGCAATGCCATTCAATGAGTTCATAATGCAATTTTGATTATATAGCAATTAATTGTGCCGCCCTATTCTGAACTTTCCGTGTCACAATTACTCGTTTCACCCTTGAAAGAAACAATTGTCACAGCAAGTGAGAAGCTGCTTGGTAGCAGCAGAGAGTAGCTAAAAGCACCCAGATGAAGGTGACTCTTAAGTTTTACATCATAAAAAAAGCTCTTCTCCTCCTGGACTCATGAGTATAGAATAAACACCAGGTCATGAAAGATATATCGCAGTTTAAGCCAAAACAAACCAGGATATGACTCTTTTGTCCATATCACCCCAGCCCTGCAAGACACAAAATCATTGTCACAGTAACATCAGTCTCACACATTTAAAGCTCCCATAGAGTGGTACTATCGCACATATATTTGAGTTATGGAGGTCTACTTACATATTAGACACATTAACTTGTTTTCATGGTCAAAAACCTCCTAATTGCTGGAAACAAGCCGATAGAAATCTCTCCTCACTGAAGCTCTCATCAGTCGCGCTGTTTCAGACTGAAATCTCACCCCAGAAGACAGAACTGTGTTGTGATTGGCCAGCCAACTACAGCTTTCCCCAACTGTCTTGTGATTGGCCAATACCTGGAAGTGATGTAATCAGCACACCAGCTCTCAGAAGCGCAGCTCCCCCCTCTGGAACGGTAGATGCACTGCTACTCATTATTTAAAAATGGCTCCATCACGACACTTTCGCAAGCGAAACACCTCCATAACGGACGATCTTCTTCTTCTTCTTCTGCGGTACAATGTACGCAACTGGATGTGCCCGGAGCAGGAGGATCAGTTTTTCCAGGAGAAATGCTATTTACGTAAGCGGACCGGGTTTTTTTCAGAAATCTCGCTGAGCTCGAGATTACAATACAACACAGCGTTCTCAGCAATGGTTGAACTGCTTGTTTCGAAACTTCAGGGCTTCATAAACCAGGTAATCGTGCAGATACACACCAAAAAAACAGCGTTAATTTGAACTTCCGTTCTAGGTCTGCTTTTTTCCTGGAAAATGCAGAGCAACAAATAAGCCACTTGAGTATATACAGTACTATACAACACCATTCGCCCAATCTACTCCGCCGTTTGATATTTATATCTTATTTATATAATAAAAGGAGCTGAAAGTCGATCACTTTGCTTTGATCTAATTGCACATACACGTGCGCGCGTTTTCTAAGCCTCTCTGCTCTTCCTCGCACTCATTTGAATTATCCGTGCTATTAAAGTGAGTATTAAAGTCACTGGAGGTTTTGTTTGTTCTATTTCATGCTACATTATCTGTGAAATGAAATTTGTTTGCTGTGAAAATGCCATAATCCTATTATATTTGTGTAAAAAAAAAAACTGAGCTGATGAACGGCTGCAGTCGTGCTTTCCTTTTCACTTTTCATTCCTCATCGTTAACTCGCACCCTTGTATTAGTATTTTAAACGCTCCGCGTACGAAGACAAAGAGAAAAGGAATCGTACTTGCTCGCGGTGTTTTGTATTCAACTCGACCTCATTCCTTCATCCTCAGTCAATACTAAAGTATTCATCATCATACTGATGAGACTGATACTGTCCTTCAATTTCCAGAGAGGTGGGAGTTCACCCTGGCCTCCGCGTGAGGCTTCACATGCACCGCTCCTCCATCTTAACGACGAAGCCTCCCTTCCGTTTTACTCCCGACAAAAGTGCCGCTCGCTCCCTTCCGCCTCCGCTTCGATGACAAGAAACGAGTCAACGCGACGCGTTTAACCCCCCGCGACCTCACTGTCACTCTCAAAGTCCGAGGAAGTAGCAGAGACCACATCACGGTTTACATTGTTCTGTAATGCCTCAGGGGGGGGAGAGCAAACCTTTACTCTCCTGTCTCCTACAAGGTCAGAGACTGACGATACAGTCAAGTGCTATAAAGCAGAGAAGAGGGGGAAGAAAAGAAGGAATTCTTTTTCGAGTAGCGCTCAACAGAAGAATACTTTATCGAGCTTTCATCTTCAACACGGCTCTTTTATTCATTCTATCAGGTGACCTGGCGTGAAATATTAACGAAGGCTTGTGTGTAAATGAAAGTCTGAGAGTACTGTTTAGTTGTGGATTAGTTAAAAAAAAAAAACTTAAACCAGTGTTCAACTTCTATAATCTAAACTAGGACCGCTCATAGGACTCCGATGACTGAGTTCTGTTTACGATAAAGCTTTCAAGTGGAATTTTTAACGTCAAATTCGTCAGAGCGCTGAGGCCACACCTTTTGGCGTAGAAAAACATTATTTGACAACTTTTAATCATTGAGTTGTCTAGAACATATGGACCAAGTTTGACGCGGCTAGCTCGAACATGCTAGGACAAGTTTCTTCAAATGCGTAGATTAGCCATTTTTGTTTTTTCCAAAATGGCTGACTTCTGTGTGTGGGCGGAGCTAATGGAAGTATATTAGAAATTTGTTTGGAAACATGAAAGGGTACCAAGGTTGGTTAAAATTGGAACAGTTATGGGCGACTTAGACACCAACTTAGCATTTAACGCAATTTTGGCCACTTTTGTCTGTCCATGACCTGACTTCTGGGGGCGCTATAGAGCCCTGGGTTTACGAACGGGTTTGTGTACTATGCCACGATCGCATTTTTCACTGACCTGACCTTCATGCCAAATTTCAATAATTTTTATGCACGTTAACCCCCACAAAAATTAGCGTAGTGTCAAAGAAAAATAATAATCTCAACAGGAACAATAGGTCCCTAAATATCCAAAAATCTGAACATAAGCATATTCTTTCTCACAGCACTATGGATGTTACATAGTGCTGCTTTTTGGGGTTCAGTTTATTTGTTTGATATAATTTACTTACCAATATTGTTTTGTGTGTTGTTTTTATCCGGCAATATGTGCGGCTCTGTGCCACATGTTTCTATGGAGTCCAAGATAAACACAGCTGCGTTTAGTTTTTCATGCACCAGTTCCCCCAGAATGATGCATCTCTGAATTACAACTGAAAACCCCTCACAACATCCTGAGATATCCAAAGTGTCACATGTTAGAAGACCGAAACATTTTCTCCTTCAAAAAATATATCTCCCAGTCCACTGCTGTGTGTATCAACACAGAATCTCAGCTCTCAGCTGAGCCAGTTTCTCTAAACAGTTTTTTTCGACATAACACCCCAGGAGTGTATGCAATAACTGCGGCGATGCTATCATTCTCCCGAAGCAGATGGAGTGGCTTTCCATTTTATATGACCGGCTTATCCTGAGAAATCGTTTACTCAAAGCATTACACCGAGATGATATACCAGGCAACCAATGCCATCTTGTGCGTTTGACAAAGGAGCTCATAAAAACGTGACCGATCGCAGATTGTTAAAGGGAATGACTTTTCCTGAAGAAATAAAATGTTTTTTGTTTTTTTTCGTTTCACCAGTGCAAACATACGTAGTGAAAGATATTTGGTATGAGAAATGGTGGCGGCGGTGGGGGTGTCGTGAAAGGAAAGGCTGCACTTGGTCTCAGAAAGAGTCTGGATCACATCGTATTAGGAAGTGAGAATTTAGCTCATCTAAGATATAATCTCCTCTCTGTGATCCAATTCCCACACACGCCATCTCACATTATTTGACTAAAGAGACGATCTGAAGACGCATTTGACTTTTTGCCAACACGAGAGCTGAACTAGGTCATGCCTGAGATTTAAAGTTCATCTCCTGAATGGCACTAATTTTCCATTAAAAAATCCCCTTGTGGCATTTCAAATGGCTTAGATGTAACTCCACACCTTTGTCTCTTATAGTATTCCCCCTTTGCAAATTACAGCTACCTCTTATTCTCCCACCCACCTGTCAACACAATCTCTTTTTCCAGCGCCGAGAAAACTTCAGAGAGCATCGCCGATTGCAAACAGAGAGTCGTCCAATGTTTTAAGCAACAGGCAGCGAAAAATGAGCACTTGCAGTCTTACCTAGTCTGAAAGTGCCAAGTGAATATGCAAAAAAAAAAAAGCCTCAATAAATTAACCATTTTGAGAATGTGGAATAACTTGGTATGTGGCTTTTTTTTCCCGGGTTTTTTAATGTGGTACGTTTTTGAAGGGAATTGAATATGCGAGCGCCGTATTTCAAGGAGGAATTGGATCAAATTCAGATCAAAACGTCAAGTCTTGAGGGATTCGCTCAACAGAGGGAATGCGCTTCTTTTTTTCTTTTTCCTCCCCCTCAGAGCACAAATATAAATGTAGATGCCTCTTCATCCTGACACGCCATTAGATGTGGTTGAAAAAGTTGGAAGATGACAAGGACAAGTGTTCATAACCTAATCCCGTTCACACTGTTTGCAAATAAAAGTTTTTCAGAAACTGATAACGCATCACGCAGCGAGACTTAGTAATACAGGTTCCCACAGTGACTGTCTCTCCAACTCTCAAATAGCTCCTACGCCGTAATCGGAGTCGAGGTCACAGCTTTTAGTTTATCCCACAGGCGGCCGCGGCAAATCAGAAGGATCGCGGAGACGCGAGCCACCGCTAGTCCACTCGCGACTCGTCATTTCTCTTTACTCTCGTTTCTGGGCCGAGGATGGAGATGGAGGTCATTTCATTTTAACGGCCAGATGCAGTCTGGGGGGGGGAAAAAAAGTAAAAGGTCAACAAATGCACAGATAGGCTATAAGTGTATGACGGAGGCAAAGGTAATGTTTTTATTAATTACAGCACTTCGCTCGTATCTTAAGTGATAATCTTTAAGGTCATTTATTCCCACAGTAGTCTACCTTGTGCACGTTCCTGCAGAAATATCTTCACTTTACCTCCCAAATAAATAAAAACTACTATATATGGTTAAAACCCTTGAAGCCCTATGTGTAAGCTGGTGTGTGATGAGAAACACCAGAGCTGTATGTGCACTGCACCAACAGCATATGTTGACCCACGAGGGTCAAGCTTAATCCGCGATGTTCCTACATTATGTTCCTGTGCGTGCACACGTGTGACATTCGCAAGCTTGATAACGGCTCAAAGGGACATGTTACATGGAAACACACGGATAATTTCTCCTCACCGTCCAAGGGTTTTGTTTGCTTGAGAAGATAGAAGAAGCCTTGTACAAAGAGAATCGGTGAGGGTGGCTGGAGGGACCGCACTGCTCTGTTCACGTCTTCACAAACATCATTAGGCCACCGGGTATTGATTTTGAAATTTTATTCTATTTCTCACCAGTTTATTTCTTGAGAGCTCACATTTTTAAGCTCCGGTAATCAATATAGTTATGTTTTCGCACTGGATCAAATGCCATTTTAGCTCCAAAAAATTACAAACAAACTCAACGACACAAGCAACTATAGCCAGTAATGAAAGCGAGCCAGAGTAGAAAGTAAGATAAAGTGGCAGATTAGTTTCTGAGGACTTGGTGGTGCCAGTGAAGGAATATTGAGCAGAAAGAGCACATATCTGATTTACATTCATCATGTTGCCAGCACTGTGACTCCAAATGAATGCTAATGTAGGTCTTTGTCTGCTGAATGTGTGAATGGGAATTAGTTTGACTCTTTTCACTGTAACTTTATAAAGTGACATATATTGTGCGACGTGTTTAGAGGTTGCTGTGCCTCAAAGGGGTCAAAAGAAAAACCAATTACTGCAATTTCAACTACTATTTACAGTCTGCTTTTCCTGTTACTCTTAATTTGTTTTCATTTTGCCTGCGTTGTCATTTTCTGATTATTCCCACTAGGCCTCTCTCTGTCACTTTCTACTCAGACTACGTCCCAACTGATAAGTTTGTGCTTTCCAATGGCGTTTTTTAAATTATTTTAAATGGAAATGAACTCTGAATAAACAAGCCAATTCAGGTATGCAAAGAGCAACACACCTGAAATTGCATAGCACGTGACTATCAATGCCCACAGGAAGCAATTTGTTTATTTGCATATGGTTTCACAGTTACAGAAAATACCAAAAAAAAAATAAGAAACAGCTATGGGGGTGAAAATAAAGAGTAAGATTTATTAGTTCAGACGTTGAGGTGGAACTGTTACTTAAGGTTATGCAAATCAAATGATCTGAGAGAAAACTAGACGCCACGCCGCGCCTCCTCTGAGCTCCGTTTCCCAACCTTGGGGAAATCTGACCTCGAATGGGAGCCTTTGGCCAATCAATACAGAGATTGCCTGGGTTCATCCGTCACATATAAAACATGATGAGAGAGTCCCAGAGCAGAAAGCCTCAATCTGAAAACCTTAATATTTTAATGACCTGGGGATGTGTGTCCACAATCAACAATGTCTCTACCAATGGTTAGAGAACACGATAGCCTGGCTAATGCCATCTCGATCTCATTTGCTGTGCCCAACAGACATAGATGAAAACGCCTCTGTGCGCAAATACAACTTATCAGACCAATGACACGTGACAAACGCAGAGCAACGGAAAAAAGGTTGCTTCTCCGTCTTCAACCCTAACCCACCTCTAGCGCATCAGGTGTTTGTATCTGGTTACCTCTTGAAGTTGGTCAAAAAGCTATGTCTGCAGAGAAACCAGGCTAAAAACACTAGCATTCATCACTAAAACTGTATGTAAAAATGGACATGGTCTTCTAATGCTGCGTTCCAGAGCCCATCCAAACCAGTTGGACAGTGGGACTTATCCTACCTCCAACTAGAAAAAAGTGCACTGGAATACCTGTCGAAGTGGGACCTCCTACTCGCGAAGTCGTTACATATCGATATGTATCGCTTTTACATATACGGCTCGCTTGTGTATGTAAGTAGACTGAATTGCTGACAGTCAAAATGCCTCTTCAAACATAAATCTAAAGTGCCGCGATCGTCCATGTTTTCTAAAACATTCGACTTCAATTGCTGGAAAGCTTTCAAGTAGGAGCTAGTACAATCCAAGTAGGATAAGTCCCACATGACATTTGTTTGGATGGGCTCTGGAACGCAGCATAATTTCAAAACTGAATCCCGGGAAGTAGGATGGTAACATCAGTTAGCCACCAGGTGGCAGCTTCACTGGTTGCAAAAGGTCTATAGGTCTACTTTTCACTTGATTTCTAACATTGGTAAGAATTACTGGTCTCAATCGTCTTATTCAGTTGCACATGATTTTGTAAACTATGTCCCCATTTAGTGGAAAACAAACAATAAAGCATTGCACATTTGAGTGGACACCAATGTCATTGACAGATGCAATGGTCCAATAGAAGCCTCGGTTGCAGGTGATGTCCGGTTGTTTCCTACCCAAAAGACTACTTAGATTTTTGCATAGTGTTCAAGTGGCTGAGTCAAGACGTGGTAAGGAAGACTCTTCAGATTAAAACTCCATCGCAGAGTTTTCCAAAATCTCTTTGGCGGATAATGAGATGGAAGAAGACATGGAATGTGAAGGTGAAAGGAAGTGAAAATTTTTTTTTTAAAACCACTTTCATCGATTGTTTCGGGTGATATACATAAGGTTAAGAAAGATAGCAAGCAAGATGGATGAGCTCTCTGGATCTGGGGATAAAACACTGTGCAAATATTAGCAATGCGGTCGTGTCCGTTTCAGAGAGAAGCCTCCGGGAGGATACCGCACACTCCACTACTACTACACTGGCAGTGGCTGGATGAAAGAGTCAAGACTGTATTTTAATCAAACTTCAAAATCCCAAACAAAACAGCCTTCAAAAGCGAACAATGAAGTGTGTTTTTATGTGGATCCATAGAAAAAAAACATTTGATGATGTTCAAAGACTCTTCATATCTGCCAGATGTGCAAAAAGCTCCGTAAAGAAATTTGCATTTGGCACAATCACACACTAAATATTGGTTTACCAAACTTTTTTCTTTCTTATTTTTGCTCTCAAGTAGAGTTTAATCAAAAGACCCTGCAAGGGGATGTAAGAAATTTGCATGGTTCCTCAATTTTCATGCATACACCAGGTGCAGGGAATGAAAATGGACAACTTAAATCTAAGTGTAGAGTCATTGGAAATCTATGGTGAACTCAATACCTTGCGAATATAAAAGGTCTGGTGAGAAACAGAACAGAAAAGGGGAACAAATAAAGTACGAATAAGTTTGAAGGAAAAAAAATATATATAAAAAATGGAGGTTGAATCACTCATAACTCTGAAAGGGACAAACATAATGGAGGAATTATGGGTAATGGACTGAAATGCCAGGCATTCATTCAGATGAAGATTTGAGTGCTGACCTGATTTCTGACATTTTAATTTCTCATACCACACAGTCCACTTGTCATGGCAGAGATGATAATAATCACACATGGAGAACTTTTCCAGTTTCAGTCTTAATACAGGACTGGAAGGCTGCAATTTCATTTTCAATTTCTTTTTGCAAGTTATATGCCAATTTTAAAAAAAAACAACAACATGCATGTTGGAAACTATTCATGTCTTTAACTTGTCATATTTCAAATGTGCTACTCAGTGGATATTGAACTGAAGGGGAAAAAAAATGATATCACAAATCAAATCGCAAGTCTGTCATAAAAGAAATAGAATTGCAAATACACGGTTTCCCAAAAATTGATGAGCCCTGTAATAATGAGCCGAGGTCCGGTAAGTTTTATGAAAGAGACATTGAGCATCCACACTATCACAATGATTGTTCCCAGGACACATTAAAGCAGCCATTCTCAACCTTGGGGTCCCGACCCCAATTGGGGTCGCGAGATGATTTCGCGGACAGCCTTGCATGTTAAATTTGGGGTCGCGACTCAAAAAGGTTGCGAACCACTGCATTAAAGGATCATTGTGACTTATAGGTCCAGCAATAATTCTGCATTGTGCACCATGTATGATATGTTTTACCTGGTCATTATCTGGAAAGCTCATCTCCTTTCAAAGCAAGCACAGGAGCACCAAACTCATTTCAGTGAGCTAAATTTGGCTCAGAGGTTTTTTGCTCGTTACCAACTTTTTCAACTTTTTACAACTTTTAACTATCACTTTGGAGCCCACTTGCTTTCTCCCTCTGGATTGGGATGAGTTCAAATCCAAGACGGGTGTGATTCATTCCGACCCCACCACTGCAACCTCTTCAAAACTCATATCATCACCACATCTCACCCATGTCTAACGTGCCAACCTTCCCTCGTCCTCTCTTGGCATCGGGACAAACAAGATAGAATTTCAAATAACATCCATTTCTTTATATCAGTGTGAGAATTTCACACCACTGGTTTAAAGAGATTTGAGTTTTATTTTATCATCCCAAAAACCTACGGTTATAAGATCACCCAACTTTGATTTATTTTTCCTATGAATAAGTCAGCCTGCTCGAGTTGACTACTGTTGACGTGATAGAATAAAACAGTTGAAAGTGCACATTTCTGCATGATTTTTTATAGAGATGACGAGATCTGTTATTTCTGCCCCTGTTTACCATGCGCACGAAGAACAAACTCTGCAAAGTGAGTCAAAAAAATAATAAAACATCCCCCACGTAGGCTGATTGCAACACTGTCAAGCCAATACTTTATGAATTAAAATAGAGAGGAAAAGGAAACTGTGATAATGTGCTCGTGTAGTGCAGCAACGAAACAAGTGGGAGTATTGGAACGACAGTCCCACTGTGTTAACCTACACGAAGCGAACATTACGCTGGGACAAATGTGCAGAGCAAACTGAGGACTCATAGTCTCTCACGTACACTTATAGGCTTGCAGTGGCGGTTTCACAGTCCAAATCTGATATACCGCGGCCATTATCTAATAAAACATAGGCATCAGAGATGATACATATAAGCTCTTATGTGCCTGTAGAAGTGGACACCAGAGAGCACAAATAATCCCTGACACTGCAGCAGCAATGTGTGGCTTCCAGTTAATGGAAAACAGAGGAGGGGTTTTCCATGAGTGTATAATAAGAATTGAAATTTTCGATGTTTTCTTTGAGGAAAACATCAAAAATATCAGGCTTTCTCGGAATCCAGTCCAGAATTGAAATTGCTTATGTTGACAGACATAGATGATAAAAACTCTACTAATGTCTGTGTAGATTCTCATCCATGCAGGTCATCGTTCTCCAAATGTCACTGATTCAGTAGCTGCTAGGTATATAGAAGACTTTCGCAAGTGATACACCTCCACAACGGACTATTTCTTCTTCTGTGGTTCAATGTACCGCAGAAGTGCCCGGACTAGTGCAGGAGGATCCGCTGTTCAGGAGACGGGATCCTTACGCAACGATTCCAGGCTTTTTCAGACCGTTTGCAGAGCATGAGAATATCATAAAACCCAACGTTCTCAGCAGTGGCTGAACTGTTTGTTTTCGAAACCGTAGAGATTCATAAACAAGGTTATGGCGCAGATACACACCAAAAAAAACAGCGTTAATTGGAACTTCCGGTCTATGGGAGCTTTAAACGTCTCTTACATTGGGTAAAACATCTTAAAAAATCTCGACTTTTGGTGCTATAACACAGACTGAACCGCTCAATCCTCAGATTGAAGAAGCTGAAGCCGGCAGACGTCTAGACTATTGTAGGCGGTGTAACTGCACCTCACCACTGTACACTGTGAAGTGGACCTTTGTGGCAAAGGGAGCCAAGGAGTGACACATAATTGCAGTCATCTGTTGGATTCTAAGCCACAATGCTGCAAGCAGATGGCACACACCCCAGCCTGCTGAAGTACTCAATCACCTCATTAGACAAGTACTTCCACCTAATGTGCTTATAATGGAACACATGGCTGATTTGTTCTAAGGATATGTTCTGCTGGATATGGCCTGCTTCAACACCCCGGTTTCCACTAACAGCCAAAAAGTCAATGTATAATTGCATATATCTAACTCTCGGACATAATTCAAATATAATTCAATTTAGTTGGCTCGTGTGAATCAACAAATCGTGTGTGTGTGTGAGGGAGAGAGAGAGAGAGAGAGAGAGAGAGAGAGAGAGAGAGAGAGAGAGAGAAAAGCGAGAGTGTGACAGCAAGGATTAAAGTGTGGCTGATAAGTGAATCATTTAATCCCTGGCTCGGAGACAGCTGCTTCTGCAGAGAGCTGAGACACAACTTCTGTCTGCTCAGGAGAGAGGGACAGAGAGAGCGAGAGAGAGGGGGGAGAGACAAAAGGAGAGATTCCGAACTGGTAGCTCTCTCTCTCTCTCTCTCTCTCTCTCTCTCTCTCTCTCTCTCTCTCTCTCTCTCTCTCTCTCTCTCTCTCTCTCTCTCTCTCTCTCTCTCTCTCTCTCTCTCTCTCTCTCTCTCTCTCTCTCTCTCTCTCTCTCTCTCTCCTTGGTCTTCAACACTAAGTGACCTAGACATGATTGGGTAATGGAGGCTACCATTCGTTCAGTCCTGTTAAATAAGGAGCAGGGAAGGAATAGGATTGAGAGATTGAGGGACAGCTGGTAAACTGGACGGAAAAGGCAGCAGGAGCAGCTGGACGTGAGCGGCGGAGACACCAACACAGCAGGATTTAATGTAAAGACTCTGTAGAAGAAGCTGTACACACGGTGCAAAGTGACGTCATGAGAGATTTGTACTACACCACAGAAATTGCATCGCCTAAGTTATCAAACGTGTGTCATAGATGTCTTGTGGAGGAGGGCTCGTTTCTGCGTTGCATCTGAAGCTCAATGTGACATCGTGACAAAAACGCACATGTTTTAATTTCCCATTGGAATCAACAAATTTGCCTCTTGGGGGATTTTACAACCACTGGCATGCATTTAAAGAGCTTCCAGAAAAGGTTTCTAGAAATAGCTTTGGGCATCGCCAGGAAATGCATAGCGGTGACCTGAAAGTCTGATTCCCATCTCCTCATACAGTAGCTCGATGTTGGGTTTTTTTGTTTTTTTTTAAATGAACAGCTGCATCCCACTGTGAAAAAAAATCACATTCAATCTAAGAAAGGAATATGACGTATTTCTGGCAGCCATACTTGACATGTGACACCTTTTGACAGATTTTGTATAACAAGTGTTAATGGATTGATGCACCATTGGCCGCTGAATAAGCCCGGGATTATTTACATTGCCTCTCGCCCAAGCACGAAAAGCAGGGGCCGAAACAGCGATGAACCTATTGTTATCCGTCAGATTAGTATTATTATATCCATGGCTTTCCAGTCATTTTTGAGGGGGTTAACATGCATAAAACTGCATGGAGGTCAGGTCTGGCGAAAATGCGATATTGGCATAGTTCCCGGGCCTGTGTGTTGATCGAGGGAAACCTGGATGGAACACGCCAAGATTAAGTTGCACCAAATTCCAGGAAACTTGGTGGGAACATGTAGTAGCCCAAGACAAACAAAAAAGTTAATTTGGACCAAGGCATCAACTAAAAAGTAAGTTGGCCGTTTTGAATTTGGCTCTCTTGGTTTGCATGTATGGGACAGGGGAGTGATCTGGGGCCATGTTTGTGCATTTTCTGTGCTGTGTATGTCTCGTTAAAGATGGAAAACTAAAATATTCCTAAGTGACGTCATACATGGTGACACAGATCATAATGATCAGATAATGTTTACAAAGAGGATTCAAAGGCGAAAAAAACACATTAACTTAACTCCACTACGCATTTGGTTCTTCTGGTAGTTATTTCTAAATTATTTCTCATTCATAACACTTTAATAATGACATTTTAGGGATTTATTATGGTGTTGAATTTCTGTATCAGTATAGACACTGGGTCCCAAAAAACCCACCATTTCTCAGTCTGAGCTGTCATTTTTCTTCAGAGGGCAATTAAAATGTGGAACAAAGAAGGAAACAGAAGCACAGTCAGGCCACACTGTGCGGAGAGCGCTATCAACATTTCCCAACCAATCCATGGAAAACATTAAATGTGTTGTTTCCAGGTGTAAATGCCCACTAACATAAACGACAACTTGTTAAACTAGCCATAAAGTCATTCCGCGCTGTACGCCAACGATCATAACATGTTTCCATGAGGCAGAGGTTTAAGTGTTTTATTAGAAAAACCTGAGGTCTTTTGTGTTCCCTCTTTCACAATTCCCCATCCGTTAAAAAAGTTCCTACCATTGAGAATTTTACTTTTAATGCTTTAATTAAATATTTAGCAGTAGATATGATTTCCTGTTAGGTTATGTGAAAATAACCAAGTAAGAATAACTGTGTTTTATTTTTATGATAAAATAAAGCGGGGGAAATAATGGGTTCCAAACATTACAGAGCAAAATAAACTTAACACTGTATCTTATTTACACCAGTTTCTTCTAAACTCAACATCTTATAATGGGTAATTCTTTTAATTTCTTGAAGTTTCATTCAGCTTATAATTGTAAATAGAGGATGTTTTATATTTAAAAGTAATAGGAATGTAGATGTTTCATCTAATGTAGGACACGTTGAAAGTCTTTACATTTAAGTAGTTGACTTATAAAGACGTTCCATCCCATTCAGGAAATGAAGATATGTGACCCATCCAACCATCCATCCATCTTCTACTGCTTTATCCTCCACAGGACTCTCAAATTCACACCTACGGTCAATTTAGAGTGACCAATTCACCTCATTCCCCATATCGCATGTTTTTGGACTGTGGGAGGAAGCTGGAGAACCCGATGAAAACCCATGCACACAAGGGGGAGAACATGCAAACTCCATAGAGAAAGACTCTTGTTCTTGCTTCCGCACAACACCAACACAGCAAAGGTGTCAGTCTAAGCACAGTTGTAAAGAGTGCAGTGGACTTCTGAAGATTATTGGACAAAACTATGCACAAAAATCACACACTATGTGTAAGTTCGAGAGAGAGTGCACATAGTGAGGGGGAGAAAAAAAAAAAAACAAGTCATCTCCAGTTCAAAGAAAAACAAAGTGATGGCTTTTGGAACCAATTAGGACTTGTCCCTGTAACTAGAATTTATTTTATAACAGGCAGAAGATTCAGTGGCCGCACTCAGCGGGAAAGAAACAAAAAAAAAAAAAAGAAGAAGAAGCCCCCTTTGAAGTTCCCCACTCTGTGTGGGGGGGGGGGGGTAATGTGGCATGGCGCTCAGCCAAAACCCACAAACACGAGGATTGAATAACGCCTGCCCACTGTCCCCGCTGTGGCATTCACCCCCATACGCCACAGTAAAGAAGAAATATGCACAGTCTTACACACACACACACACATGTAACGATCGTGCGCGCACACACAAACACACCGATCCGTTTCAGCCGTCGCAAGCAAAAAGTTTGAATAAACAACAAACTTTTGAGTTTGTGTCCGAGAGGGTGAACGTGTGATTGGATTGGAGGCGTCACAGTCCAAACAAATCCACTAAACTAAGACAAATGTCTTTCTTTCTCCATTTAGTTTTGCTTAAAGCTTCACGAGCTCACATTGCATTACGGCGAAGTTATGAGAGATGGTGTCTCTGCCGGCTTCAACTTCAGAAGAAGTTGAAAGGAATATATATATATAAATATATATATATATATATATGCAGTATTTATGGACCTTGTATGTAATTTATAGGCCCAAGGGTTTAGCTCTGAGGCCAGAGTATGACAACACACTGAGCACTCGTGGCAACTGGTCAGAAACCAGAACCACAGACGCACAACCCAGGTTTTCTACCATGGTTGTGTGAGAACCACAAATGCCAAAAAGTCATTTACCTGGATTGTACCAATTCCACTCATGGCATATGTTTTTATTTGAATTTATTTGACTTTTTTTTTCCTTCAATTCTTCAATTACAACTGTGCCTTTTTCCATAAATCAAGTCAGAACAAATAGTATTTGACGGCAAGGCTCAATATTTTGGTCCCGAGTTGTGCATTGAAACTTTATTGACAGATAACAACAACGAAGGGAATCACTTTGTTATATAGTGAATAGGGATAGAACCTAGTGAGCCAATACTAAAATATGACGTCAACAGACTGCCGGCCACCGATTGGTCAGACACTGTGTCGTCACTGCAAGAGTCCTGAGCGCGATGTCCAACAAAGGAATCAAACTGAACAGTAGCAAACTGTAGATCAGTTAAAAAGACGTGAAGAATACTGAAAGCGTGCGTTAACCTCCAACATTTAGCAAAGGAAATTTCTAAAATCTCAACATTTAGGAGTCTGCTGCTGAATGCCGTTTCAGCAACAAACCGTATTTTAGTTCAGTGACTGTGCATTAACACACGACACCATCAAAACGGTTACTACTCTAATGCAACATTTACAAAATGTTGCATTAGAAAAACCCTAACTTCTGCTGCTGTGAGAAGAGAAGTCAAACTCCTCCGTGTAAACTTCTTATCCCTGCGCGACTTCAAACTTTGGTGTATTTTCACCCACGAGAAGTTTCACCTTGCAGCCTGCAAAAAGAACACAACAACCTTCCATCGTCTGGTACAGTGTAGAGCCACCGAACACAAAAGATAAATCAAACAAAGTGCACAAACGCATACATACACGGCTCTCAGCTTTGAAAACTACAACACCTACCTGGTGGTGAGCAGTTATTGTGAAAAATAAAGACTAATCAGAGAGGTTACAGAAGAGAAAAAGAAGCGATTGGTGTATTTGTGCGTGTGTCTGTGCAGCACCTTGCAGAAAGCAGACACAAGCCCACTTGATGTGTGCCGTTTCATTAGGGAGAAAGAAGCCGAGAGAGTGTGTACTGGACCCACAGCAATAAAAGCGCTCGGTGCAGAGAAATGACAGCACCCGCTGTGGATCAGCTGATTCCTCCACAGCCACAGACACCGAAATCTGCAGCAGGGACTTCACACAGCAGGAGAGTCTGACTTCACAGGGCGCAATTGAGCAAAAATGAGGTGTAGACGGAGCCTGCTCGGTTTTTGCAATTTGACACGAACCGCAGACCTGGAAATTGGGTCAAAGTTCAGACCGTAGCAAATACTTCATGCTGTGCTCCACACGGAGACAGTAAGCTTGTTGAATTAATTCATTTTATGGCCTCGTTATTACCGAGTGCTTTAGGAAGTCTTTCTTCCTCAAGCGCACATTTTTTTCCCTCATGCTGGAGGCTGATGAAACCACATGTGTGTGTGTGTGTGTACAAACACTGACTTTGTCAGGACCAGTAGTCCTCATGGAGACCAAAGCCTGGTCTGAATGCAGCAGAACCTTGTGTGTGTGCGTGTGTGTGTGTGTGTGTTTTCAACTCATCTCCAGTAGACAACGCCATGATGCTATATGGTAATAAGATGCTTTACAGGGTCTGCACAGCCCAGCTGCCTGGCTCAGTGTGAAACTGTATATCATGACAGTTCTGGCCAGCAGTGGGAGAGAAATATGAGTCGAGCTCGTCTTACACTTAAGACCGTGAGGCGGTCGGGTCAAAGAAAAATGACTTTAAGGTTAAGGACTGTTGATGTACATAGAGGGTAAAGCAACATGTGCACAGCTGAAGTCATGTATTTACATTTACGGTCTTGTTATGTCGACACAGGACAGAGACACTGGTACCCAGTTAAGTTCTGGCAAAAAAAAATTGTAATCATTCAAATTGTAAAATTGGCACAAGAGAACTTTTGGCCTGAAATATCACTGATAATGATCGCCCAGTAATCGCTCGCTCATCAACAACAGTAATGCCAATGTCAAAATGACACAAATCATTATGCAAACTCTACTGGAACTTCGATTAGGTTGTAGGAACTGCTTTACACTGCAGTTTTGCCATTCACCCAAACTTTTCATACAGTGCATCTATGTGCAGCACATTTTTTATACTGTATGAATTGTGTTCCTATATCTGCTACAGAGGCTGAGAAATCAATCATTTGGTAGGCATTGAACCTCAGGTTTTAGAGGTCCTTTCTGGAGTCACCCATAGGTTTGACGGGCATTTTTTCCAGGCATTTCAGGCCTTACTGGGTTAAACGCATTAACCTGCCCAGCACTAAAAACAATGAAAGACTGGGTCTTATTTCCAATATCCATAGGTGTCCAAAGGTCCACGATGGTCCATCCATCCATCCATGTAAATGTGTCCAAATCTGGGTTGGTCAGGGCAAGCACTCCCGTCTCATTTGGTGTCATTTATTGTCATTATGCATTATCATTACGGTGAGGTTATACGAGGAAGTCTACTGGTGCTTGTGCACGACGTACAAGGCCACGCTCAAAGAATACAAGGACATACACATAAAGCACACGCTAGACCTTTGTTTTAGTAGAACATCAACTGAGTACGTGTACAGTACATGCATGTGGGAATACAGAAGCGGCTCTCTGCAGACGCGGAACTCGGTAGGTTTGACGTGGCCTTAAACAAAAATACAGTATAATCCAATGCGTGCTGCCATCTTGTGGTGGGGGGGAGTAATTTGGGCGGCACAACTGTGAGCCAGTGTCAGCTGTCGTTTCACGACGTTTCGCTCCCCTCATTTGTGTCCACTAAACCACAATGAATGCACAGCATCAGCAAATAAGTAAGTATGAACAGACAAACAAAAAGATCCTCACAAATCGGCTCGCTGTTGTAACCTTAGGCAGGAATTCATTATCTAAACAAATCTGCTTGAGAGAAGAGCAGAGGACGAACAAAAGTAAAGACTCACGCTGAGCCCGTGTTCATGGGACACTGACAGAGAGAGCCAGATTAAGCAGAGAGAGAGCGAAAACCCTATGCACTACACTCCGGGAATATAATGAATATGTTTTTTTATCATGCAGCCACAATCTGATAGAAGAACTCGGCGAGCGTGGGGAGAAACCGTGGAAGTCTAAGTCGTATAATTAAGTGTATAGAGGGCTTGTGTTTACTTCAGTGGTGCTTCAGACTAAGAGTATGTGGCTGCTTCTGCAGTACAGCGTGATACGTAAGTGTACCTTCAATCAAACGATATATATATATATATCCATAAACAATACATTTAAAGTTGCAATGCAATTCAGAAAGCACACTTTCATACAGACTGAAGCTATATACAGAAATACTTGGTGCATGTGTTACCTTTGAAATGATGCGTAGATAAAGCAGATATTTTTTTTTTCCCTGAGATAATATTTATTGACCATTAACCATATTTTAGGTGATTTATCACGGAAAACGCCTACAGAATCTGTTGATCTCATTGCCTCGCTGCACTGCACTCTTGAGTCTTAGTTCAATTCTGTGCCTACGTCGATGCAGTGACTAAGCAACCATGGATTACACACAAACTGATCTGATTAGTTTTGCATCTACGAGCGGGGGGGGGGGGGGGGGGGGATGGAAGCGTCTAAAATACAATCGATAGACGATCGAAAGGCCTTGTTAAATATTCAGGCATTTTTTGGAAATGTATGTGAAGATACGGTGAAAAGATACCGATTAAAAAGCACTTTGTCTTTTACGGACAGACTCATACGCAACTTGGTATCTCTCAATCAAAAACAATTACCAAAGACAGAGTTCGATGACAGGGAGGGAGGAAGGAAGGAAGCAGCGTGGCATCATGGGAATTGTCGCCTTGTTTGTTTTCCCTGTGTATTTCCACTTTGCAGCTTCACTTATGATGATATACTAGTGAACCAATCACACAGTACAACGACTGTACAACGACAACACGTTGGCTAATGGCTGAAAATTCGGGTTTCTATGGATTTAGAGAGAGTTGGAAATGTCACAGTGAATGTAAGTACACTACATTTCGTCGTTCTTAGATATTTACACAGTGTCACTTCAAACGTTGAAGGTTTTTATGTGAGAAATGCAACAGTGTGGCTATTTAATAAGACTAAGTGTATCAGACATTTAACCCTTTAACACTTTGCATTGCCGTAAATACGCAACAGTTTGTGCTATTGGAAAAATGCCAACATTCTCTGAAACCTACCAAACTGTAGTTATTACGGTAATTTCACTCACGCTGTTCCAAGAAGCCGGCGAAGGGGTTGCACGTCATCAGCGACTCCTCCAGCTCCAGGTTATGAATTGTATTGCTGATGTATTTTTACCTTTCAATTACAGAGTTTTCAAAATGTATGAGTCAGATCCGACTCCTTTCCCTCCGTTTAATCTGTAAATGGGTCCATTAGGATAGGTGAGAATGAAGAAATATAAGAATCAAGTTCACTCGAGTCTATGATTTGGATCCAAGTACAAGTCTATAAAATGAAATTTAAAAAAAAAGAATAATAAAGTAATTTATCCATGAAGATATGACTAAGATGACTCAGACCACACTCATAGTACCTTCACGATACAGAATGAAGTGGGAGCACTTCTCGAGATAAGTTCATTAAATTTGATTAACCTAAATCAGATAATGCGGCAGAATACCTGCGCTGTATTAAAAAACGACGTTCAGTGCACTTATTCAACAACTTATCCTGCGATATCATCGCGCTATATCATTGTCATAATTTGACAACAGTTTAGTGACTGTTTAGGAGCTCAGCGTTCAATCAAAACACAATTACACAAAAGAGTCTTTATGTATTTTCCCCCACTGCTAAAAATAGATGCCGACAGGAAAGTAATCAAACTAGAATCGTTGAGATATCAGTATCAAAAACAGTTTTATGGATGCAAGTAGCCACTAGGGGGCGACTGTGCTGGTTGCAAACGCCGTTTGAATGGAAGTCTATGGGCCAACTTCTTACTTGATTTATTGTGTCAGTAAACATTTTCCTGAGGAGTAAATGCACACAATATTAATATTGTAGTTCATGTTCCCATTTAGATGAAAAATGGAGGATAAAGCTTGGCACGCATGTATGATTGACAGCTCGTATTATGCTGCTTTTGGTGCCATAAATTTGAGTTGTAATTTTTATTTTTCTGGTAAAAACTCTGTCTGGGTGGCCAACAGAATTATAATAATAATAATGATAATAATAATAGTGAAAGCAAGGCGTATGGGGGATCAGTTCTGAAGTGGATATTGTCAATATTATGATGACAGGTTGACGACAAAAAGCTGTTAATAGATGTCACTGAGTGTGAGGCCTGAGAGAAAATGTACTCTGCAACACCGTCGGGTACCTCGTATTCCCGCTAAAATCATGAATTAACTGGTAACTGATCAACATTGAAGGAAGTTCGACGAAAATGATGAGAAATATGACCAAAAGAGGTGATCACAATAAAAAATGTCAAAGTGGTCAACACTGATTATCCTAAAAAATATCACATATTTCAGGAAATGTTTGCCACTAAGCACATGTTTAGCCAAATATTGAACCTTATATAATGATTCTGATCCTAGTCCAACCTGTTCCTGAACGTTCAATGAAGATTTTCAGCCGTGACGTCATCCCTTATTTAATCGAGTCGACTTTTACCGTGTTATCGCTAAATTGCCTGATCTTTTGTGGAGGATATGTAATTAGTTTAATTGTCACTTGGGGAGAAACAAACTAAGAAATTGCAGTCGTAGCCCACAAACTAGAGAGTGGGAGAAAAACAGCAGATACCTAATTAGCTAATGAATAATAACTGAGCTAATGGGCACCTTCAGATACAATCGTGAAGGTAATGTCATTCTACAAATTAACGCGACGGCGGGACGAAATAATTCAGCTCTCGGTAGCCAAGTCTGATTGTTATGCCTTAATGCTTATTACAGCCAAGCTTTTCTAATAAAATAATCACACAACTGACAAAACAGTGACCAGTTTGTCCTTCTGTGTCCTCGTCCATACAGACAAATGAATGCTGTCGAATAAAATAGCACAATAGCACAAACTCTCTCTCAGACTGATGTAAAATAAGCCAAAAGCCTCTATTCCTGTGCCGATATCCAAGATGAAAATAAGCTCCAGAGATGGCGGCAGCCCTTTTTTCTTTACCCCCGCACACAAACACACGCATACATGCTGCATTTATTACTATTCTGCTAGTTTCAGAAGGGGAAAGAAAAAAAACTTCAGAGGAGCTACGCTGTTGCTTTGGGGTTTCCTTCAGTTCACTTGGCAAGCTTCTGGATTATTTTAACTTTAAACATGCGAGCAGCACAGCTCCAGAAACCGCCATAATTACAAGATCTGGTCAGTCCTTTGAATAGCAATTGGCAACCGAATCCTTGCTCTGGTCTATGACTAGAGGGGGGACAAGATGCCTCGGTTAAAATAGAATGGCCACATGGAGTTGATTTGGGGTTTTAAAAGCGGGGGAGCCTGCTTTTGCTTTTGACCCACAGTTCCAGTCAAGCCATGAAACCAATAACAGCCTAAGGGCGATGGGGATCGGACCATGTGCTGCTGGGAAGCATACTTCAAAACTTGTCACCTACTATGATACTTGATTGTGCCAGGACTCTGTGGACAAAAGTCGGAAAATCTGTTTTATTTTTGTCAGATTTATATCACTGCATATGAATGGTAATGATTTGGGCACATTTGCACACAGGCCTGAATTCTCCTCCCACAGTTAGCCATAGATGAATGTACATGCCTACAAGTAATGCATACAGAGTTCGCCCAAGTGCTCATTTTGGTCTCTAAATGAAGTGCAATTTAGCACATTTGCATTGGCAAACTATTCAACCAGCACCAGAGTGCCAGTCTTTATAAGGGAAGTGAATGACACCCGCAAGGTGCTAATTTCCTGATGGCGCGATGATTAGCACAAGCTGCCCTACCAAATGTTTTCGTATTTTCTAGACCCATTTGCGTTACCCATTTGATTGCCAAGTACGACTCTTTTGAGGTGATTATTTAAACGATTAGTGAGCTAATCGAATGATGACAATTCCGTCAACACTGAGCTAGTACGACTGTTTATCTGAAATGTGATCTGTTTAAGGGCTGTGCAACTGCAGCATGATCAAAATGCCATACCCTTATAGGCATAATTAAAAATCCAAATGATTAATATATACTATGACGTGTTACCTTATGCCTTTCCTTGAAGTCATGTCTTTGAAGACATACGCTGCAACATCAAGGTTGCAATTACTTATGGAGCGTTCTTTTAATGAGTTTTGCAGCACGAGAGCAAACAGAACCTGTGCAACACAATATCTGGATTATATACTGGCTAAATATCATCATCAGCCACTAACAAATCTACACGAGTTTCTTGTCGCCAGCTGCTTTTCTTTAAAAACCTGCCCCTTCAGTTTCATTAAAGCCCTGCAGCCACCTGAACAGAGCGGGACAGGTATGTTGCCATTACACACACATGCATTTACTTTGATAAAGTCACATTCAGACGACACCAGGCAGCGCACACACACGCACACAAACACACACACCACTTTCAACTCTGTAATCTACCTGTTTATGTTCAAGATGCATGGATTACCAGAACCGGTCAATTCTGTACTCATCAATTGTTGAAATATGGACTGTTGTGTCAATAGAACATGGTTGTTTGTCTGTATAAGTGGCTCTGTGATGGACTGGCGATATGTGCAGTGTGCACCCCGCCTTTCGCCCTATGTCAGCGTCCCCCGCGACCCTCATTTGGAGGATGAATTGGTAGATGAATAGAATAGAAAATATTAAACCATCAATATTATATCTCAGTTGATACCTTCCAAATCACAATACACTTTCCACGATGGTGCAAAATGGTTCTTTCGAGTTTCTACCCCCCGCAAGTCTGCTGAGGGCCATGGATGTCATCACACACCCACGTCTGCGACAGCATGTGCTCGGGTCCACATTTAGCCTATAATTTGTGACAACATGGTCTATGCATGCTCCAAGTAGGACAACCTACTGGAATGGAATACAGTGTGGGATCGAGTATGTGTGCAGCAAACCCAGACTGACCCTGATCCTGATTTTTAGTATACTGTAAATGAGGTCCACAGACAAATTTGTTTGACCGGAACGTGTGCGCCTACTGTGTACCATAAAATATACAGTGACAGCATGCAAAAGTCTTCTTAAAAATGTACTGTTCTATTGTGTTCCATTCTATTTGCGAGACAAGACGAGGATCGTCTACAGTCTGGATTCACGACGTCTAGGTTTATCCGGAAAGAATCGACGATGTTGAATCATTGTGATTCAGAAGTCTTACAGCTGCCACACGTCAGTCCCACATCGCCATGCTACAGTGCCACACAATGAGGTGTCAGAGCTCTGCGGGCCATTGTTGAATCGCTTTTCTGACGAAGTCATAATCTCCACAGCAATTCTGACAGGCTTCTCTGAAACTTGCTCGTCTCCAGAGAACTTTTAGGCTTAACAAGGCTGAGGTGACAGATTGGATGGGAGTGCATTGAGGTTTCCACCCCCCCCCCCCCCCTCCCTCTTCCCATGAAGCGGAGGATGTGCTGTACAGTATATTACATCGGCTCTCTGTCAGTCTTTATGGAGAAATGCACTACCCTGCGACATGCGCGTTCTCTCGCATTATTCCTGAAATAATCTTGTCCCGAACAAGACGCCCCGTGATCCATTTCTAGAGGCAGAGAGGTCAAAATGCTTAATGGAAGCGGGACAGCAGCTCTAAAAAGTCTGTGAAGGATTCTGGCTGAGAGTGAAACTAATTTACACGGGAAGCAGCTGGTGTGGTGAAACATCCCTGCATGCCTCATCACCCACTTAACTATTGCTAACAACCAACTGATGAAGCAAAAGGTACGAATCGCCTCGTTTGGCTCACAGTTCCCCGAGAAGTCGAAAGAAATGCTTGCGATTTCCAGAACTCTCTTCATTTAGCATACGCCTCTTTTGCTTTCCTTTCCTTTCCCCCTCGACTGTCGCCACTTCTGTTTCTCTCTCTTTGAGCTCCCGCTCTGTCCTTGGCCCTCAGGGCGTAATCAGAAGAAACCCGTGATGTGTGGTAGAAAGCCTGCGACGTTAAAGTGCAGTAAGGAAATGGAAGGAGACTAAGAGAATGAGGGGGCTGAACACAAAGCGTGGTGGAAATGACACCACTTTCAGGGCAAACACTGCACTAATGAGTGCCGTGATAAAGTTGCTCGGCAGACTTAATGAGAAATGAGACTTAGAAAATGAAATGATCGCACTATTATGTTTCAGATAAAACTGAATTATTTAAATGAACATTTTCCAAAATTGCAATCCCCAAAGTTCTTGAACTACAGTGAGGTGGAGTATTTACGGAGGATAGTAAGAAAACGTTGGATTTCAATCATCATCTCTAGAGTTTTTCCTTTCCACCTAATGAGAAAAAAAGATTTTATTTTGGTACCGAATGCTATTTGAACTAAATCTCCTTGACCTAACTAGTGAACATTATATGGTAAATAATGAGCCTTCTCCACATTCTCCTTTTAGCTATGTTATTTTTAACCATGCAAAATAACAAAACAGGATCACAAACTCCAGAAATGATCAGAAAACTTTTTTTAAATTTTTTAATGATCATTAAAATGGTCTTTGCACCAGACTTCTAGACTTGACCCACTCATTTTTTGTTCTCTGTTTCACGTGTTGGTTGTCAGAACCTAATTTCAGAACCTGATTAGGACTCATCACTTTTGATTTCCAGCAGCAGGGAGGGCAGCGAGTGGTGGAGGCGAAGAAGAGGAGCGCCGACCACTCCAGAGGAATTGATGCCAGATGGTGTTTCCACTGAAGAAATTAAACGGGAAAGTGGAAGTGAGAAGGGGACTGCTGGGGTGTAGAGTTGTCCTTCTGGGCACACACACACACACACTCGCACACACTCTTAGGGGTTTAGGATCATTACTCAAATGTGTAATGGTTGTGTTTCTTTCTCCACAGGTGGCTGAATATACAATCATTTCGCTAATTTATCAGCTGCTAATCTGGGTCGAGCTTACTCTCTCTAATCAAAATAAGGAAAGCCCCGACTGCACAGGTAAGCAGCTCCTTTGGGGAAGTTAGCGGGGTCGTGTTCGAGCAAAGAAACGAATCCTCGTGAGAAATAAAATATGATGAGCAGAAAAACACACACGGCTGAGGCTGATTTCCATTCTAAATGTAATGACTCCAAGTTTCCCTGGAGTGCTTCTATGTGTGCGGCGCATCAAGACAGAGAGCAGCAAAGCGGTAAAAAAAAAGGCGGCTTCTGACGTGTGCTTGAGTGAGTGGTTCAGATATGAAAAGGTCCCAGGTGTGAGAATTAGTAACATCTAATTGTCAAGCTCCAGATTGTTAGAAAAGGAGGACTCCTCCACTTACCCAGGCTCTTTCCCACAGGCATCGGGGGAAATGGGGTGTTCTGTCACACTACTCAACAAGGACATGTGTTCATTCTGTCACGTTCTTGACAAACAATTTACTCTTGTACATTTTTGGACTGCGGTTCCTAATTTGTTCTGCAGCTGCTTTAGTCCATCCATCTCGTCTTCTACCACTTTATCTTCCACATGAGGGTCACGGGGAGGAGCTGCGGCAATCTCAGCTGACATAGGGCGATAGGCGTGGTCACACCCAGGACAGTATGCCAGTCCATCACAGGGCTTAAAGGTGAAGTAAGTAGTTTATAGTGACATCTAGAGGAGAGGCCCTTTCCTGAGCGATACGGTATCCTCAGCCGGTCAAATGACGTCCTCGTCGTCTTTCTCCGTGTCAGCAGATGAAGTTCTAGTATTTATTCAGACAACGAGAGGGAGGGGGAGAGGGCGAGGACGAGGGACAGCTCTCCGTGGCCGCAGCAGACGAAGCGGAGAGAGTGGAGGCGGGATTTCTGCTACAAGTAAATCGACGCTTGATTTGTTCTCTCGCGTTTGTCCTTACAGGCTCCCGTAGAAACATGGCGTCTTGCTGCTAACAGTGGCTATGCAACAGCGGCTCGTGACCATGTTAATTTTCATGACTTTTTGAAACACTACGAAAATTAAACAAAAACTATTATACAGTGACTATACAATGCAGGAGCACATAATATGTATATAAAAAAAATGGATTTTGGGTCATATAAACTCATAAATACTACGCAGTGTCCGTTTAATCCCCATATTCCATGTTTTTGAACTATGGAAGGAACCCACGCAAACAGGGGAGAACGTGCAAACTCCACGCAGAAAGGGCCTTGTTTCGACCAGGTCACAAACCCAAAGGTCTTCTTTCTGCAAAGGCATGAGTGCTAACCATTACACCAAACCTGTGGCCCCTGCCAGTGCTTCAGTACCCCACCAAAAGAAAAAATGACACACTCAATGCATCCACTGTGGAGGAAAAGAAAGATGTATAAAATCAAATGATACTATCAGTACTTCACAGCTCCCAAAGTGGCACAGAATGATGCTCTGCGTGTGTCCTCTGGCTCCCCGGTCACTGGCCAACTAATCATCACTGGAACCATCTGCACAGATACTCCTATCCCCTTCACTTTCTCTCATAGTGTAGCTGTAGTTAGGAAACACGGACTAAATAAACCCCTCATCTGTATCAGCGTCAAACTAAATAGTTTATGCAATGAACTTGAAGCAGGCAAACATTTACCAAGGCTGCAGAGTATTTCCAACAGTGACGGATCCCCCACAAAAATCCATCAATATCCTCCCTAGGCCATGTCCTATGTTTGCACACAATTCCATCAAAATCCATTTTTACCTCTTTTTGTAATCATGCTGCTCAAAAATCAAACAGTCAAACGCTGGCAAAAAGACAACAGGTAATAAAGGAAAGGAAATTTTCATCACTGAAGAACAGTACAACAAGTTATGGCTCCTTCATTCTGGGCTACGGCCTTTGAACACGGCTGTTCAGCATTTGATAAAACGAGTTATTTCAGAAACTAATACTTATACATATGTACTTCACTTATGCAACCCCGTCCTGCAAAATCCCCAGAAACAGTGAGTGACATGCGGCTTCTGAGGCGAAGGCAGGAGCTAACGCCATCCCTGGAGCTTTAGGACTTTCCACATCAAGATCTTATTTCTGTGCCTTCTAGTGAGGAAAAGAAGAAAGACTATTTTTTTTTTTTGTCACCCCCCCCAAAAAAATGTAAAGCCTGTCCTCGACTGGCAGGCACAGCACAAAGATCATTCCACACGGCTTGTGGACGAGCTGGGTGACTGGTACAAAATGATAATCTTGAAAGGCACTTTCATGTCTTTGTGGGTTTTCAGGCACAGTCAGTTCCCGCATTTTATCTTTAAGGGCGGACTTAAAGAGTACAGCAAGTTACTTTTCAGATTCTTTAGCTTTCGAAGTGTGCCGCCACAGAGGGAGAGGGAGAGGAAGTATTTTATCTAGACAACCTGATCATCAATGACCACCACATTACGCCTAATGGTCCGTGTTGCATCCTCGGAGGACATTCGAAAGAAGCGAGATTATAAAGCCACGTTCTGGTGAAATGCTGAGTGTTGGGGAGCATTCAGAAAAATACTAAAAGAGAGCAGACAAGTGGAACATGAAATGTTTTGACTCAGTTTCTATTTGCCCCAACGGTAGAAACTCATCACTCAAGCTGCTCTTCTCCAGAGAGAACTACAAACACGTACACACAAGCCTGCAGGTTCTGAGCGTTTGACATTTAAAGTCAGGGGGATTCGGCAAAAAAAAAAAAAAAGCTTATCACGATCAAAAGTTTGAAATCAGTCTATACACAATTACTGTGAAGAAAGCGAGATACTTTAACAGACTTTTGCTCCCCAGTCATAGTTTTTTCGGCTAACTTTCTATCTGCTGCTGTTGTTAAGTAAGTGACAAGCGGCTAAATCTTATAACCAGAGAGGGCCACCTTTTTATTGAGTTCTGGCTCCTGATTGGATAAAAGTGTTGAGCAAACACTTTAGATCAGTTATAGTAGTTAAACTTCCCATAGAGTAGTCCTATCGCACATATGGAGGTCTACTTACATGAAATAACTTGTTTTTATGGTCAAAAACCTCCTAGTTTCTGTAAACGAGCCGATGTAAATCTCTCCTCACTGAAGCTCTCATCAGCCACGCCGTTTCAGACCGAAATCTCACCCCCAGAAGACAGAACTGTGTTGTGATTGGCCAGACAACGAGGGCTTTCCCAACAGTCTTTGTGATTGGCCAGGTACCTGGGCGACTTAAATAGCACATCAGCTCTCAGAAGTGCAGCTCCCCCCCACTGGAACGGTGGATGCACTGCAACTCATTATCAAAACATTGTTTTAACACTGTTTCAAAATGGCTTTGTCGCGACTCCCCGCCGCAGTCCATTTTACGACTATGACCCAGAGTCAGAAGACACTGTCGCAAGTGAAACACCTCCACAACGGACGTTCTTCTTCTTCTGCGGTTCAATGTACGCAACCGGATGTGGCCGGACAAGGATCTGCTGATTAGGAGTCGGGATCCTTACGTCACGATTCCAGACTTTTTCAGACCGCTGACAGAGCCCGAGAATACAAAACCCAGCTTTCTCAGCAGTGGCTGAACTGTTTGTTTACGAAAATTTAGGGCTTCATAAACGAGGTAATGGCACAGATACACACCAAAAAAGAGCATTAATTGGAACTTCCGGTGTATGGGAGCTTCAACATATATTTATGTTTCACTTTCCATATCTGGCAGTTTTGCAAATGTTTAGGAATGACGGTGCCTAGAAGCTGACAAACATGTGACACGCTGGTGAATCTTGTCTGCGATTGAACAGTCCTGAGCTTCTGCCGTAATGATATGGGCGAAAGGCAGGATACATTCTGGACAGTCACCGGTCCATTTTATTTTTTTTTATTCTTTTTTCTAGATATCACAAACGGTCTAGGAGATGTAGGAGTTATGGTAATGAGAAGTGTGCATGCCAAACAGAAGGGTTAATTGTGTCCACTTATCTTCTTATATGTTGCTATTAAAGAAGAATTATATTGGGATCAGGTAATGATTGTTATTTTTTTATTGCCTAGCATTAACTTAGTGTATGGCAATTGTAATCTTATTTTAAAGCTCCAGTGCATAACTTCTGCAGCCTCCCTGTGGAATTCTGATTAAAACACCTAAGCACTGCCAGAAAACACTGACATAAAACAAATCAGTAAGTACAAAACACCTCACAGTTAAGCATTACAACTTTTGACACTGAGGGACCACTGAATTAAATGTTATTTTCCTTCGTATACTGGTACATGGTTCTTATATTAAGAAAGAAAAGAAGATAACTGGTCTTGTCAGGGGGAAATTATTGCTTTCCTTGTGTTGAAAAGTGAAGATGGCAAATATGTGACCTGCATCAATGGATATACAGCAGTTACTGGAAGTCAGTGGAACAAATAAGGGCATCCTCCAGGTGTGTATCCAACACTGCGCTGCCAGTGTTGCTTCACATTTACCGGCACATGAATTCAGGTGAGGCATCACAACAAGAGTAATGGCCCTCTGACTGCACACTGCACAGAGGCTGCAGCACCACTTTGGCCTGTGTGTGTCACACAGCTCTATCTGAAAATACAGGAAAGGTTCCACCTCGAGTGTTGTTTTCTCTGCCGTGGTAAATGGAAGAAAACCACTGCTCTCACTGCAGCTTTTCATGCGGTAATAGTGTCATAGTTCACTCAGATCTCGGTGGGAAAATGAAATGTTTGCACAGGAGTTAATCCACAAAAGTATCAGCAGTAGTCACTGATGTTTACGCAGGAGGCATGTCAGCATGTACTTCCATAACAAGACACTTTGATAATGAGACTATCTTGGTATCATAGAGGAAAATGCATTATTTTGTTGAAAAGACATAATAATGAACTTCACTTATTGACTTTTCAACCCGGCTCAATCGGTCTGACATGTAATTCCACGTGTGCAGCCAAGAGAAGCAAACGCATAACCTGGCAAATCCGCAGAAGCGCAGAAATAGCTCAGTTTGGCGACGAGAAACGACCCGGTTGTTTTGCGAGCCCAAAGTAACAAGGCAATGCAGAATTGTGACAAAAAAAAAAAAAACACACGCTGCCGAATGAAACTGACCTTTTGCGAAAACTGGAACAGATTGATTCAGAGCTAAGGTGCAGCAGACCGTGGACTTGTGTCAGGATTGTTGGCATCTACTTCGGCACATGAGCGTCCGTGCATTTCACACCGACAGAAAACATGAATAAGTGCGTGTGCCGTTTTGTTTCAAAACCAATTTCTGAGACTAACAAAGTCATGTATAAATGTTGGCAGCCTGCATACAAACATTTCCCTTAATTTATGCCTCATGCAATCTCACAATTAAAGTGTCCAGTGTGGAAAAAACGTCAGAACAGCAGGTTAATATAGAAGATATGATACAATACATGATACATGGTCCACAATACAACGATACTTGCAATATATTTGCAAGACAATCATGTCGTGATACATCACGATATCTGTCTAATTGAAGATTGAAGTTAAAAGGGCAGGATTTCTCTATTTATTAACACCACAAAGAACAAAGTGTATAAAATCTATGTATTGTGGATGGAGAATGTCTTGATTTAGCTTTGTCCACCATTATCCCGCTGTAAACTCCCTCTTTTCAACCAGCTATCTTCCACCTAAGTTTCCCTCATTCATTTGAGTAACGGCGCCATTAGGAGACATGAAGTACACTCTTAGAAATAAGGGTTCCAAAAGGGTCCTTCTACAGGGGCTGAGGTTCTACCTGGAACCATTTGCTCCCGAAGAAAGGGTTATTCAAGGGTTCTTGGTAACACTAATGGTTCCAGTAAGAACCATTTTGATCCAGAGAACCCTATAAAACCTCTTTCCTGAATAAAGGGTTTTAAAAAGGGTTCTTCAATGAGGACAAGCCGAAGAACCTTTCTGGTTCTACTTAGCACTTTCCTTTCTAAGAGTGTAGTGACACCAGGCGAGTGAAACTGGCAGGGACTGTTTAATTTAGAGCCTTAATTTGTTGGTTAAAATATCGATGTTGGCCCTGGTATCGTTTCTAGTATCGTACAAGGAAAGACAACGAGAGAGACATATGAGCAATTAGGTTTCAGAGAAGGAGCTGTGGAACAGGAAGAAATCAAGAAACAGAAGCCAAGATGAGCAACAACAAGACATGATGTTGCTCTGACATGACGATAAAGAACTCTCACAGTCCAAAAGATGTTTAACTTTTGCAGAGAAGATCATTATTATGTACAAAATGCTCAATGTCGTATCCATCTGACAGCCTGCGCTGCGTACTGAGGGCATGTAATGAACTTCAGAGTTGAAACAGGCTTCATTCATTACTCGTGATGCTTGGTGGTGATCTCTGATATACACTTTGCAATCATTTCACTCAGGCAAAAAAGAAAAAAAGTGCTACCACCACCGCTGCAGAACAATAATACTCAGAACGACAAGACAGCAACACGCAGCCTACGGAGGACATTCTGTACGATACACAGAATATAAATGACACAGAATAAAAACCCACGAGACAGGGACTGAGAGCAAAAACACTGCAGAAACAAGACGTTTAAACCCGTCAACACAATAAAGCGCCGGACTAACGTGACAGAGCTTATCGAGAAGCATGTCAGACTCAACGTGGTCCGATAAGGACTTTATCAATAAGGATTTTGTTTGACATAAGTCGTCACACTTCAAAATTGACTCAGCTGGTGAAGTTAACACATTCCTCATGAACTGAGCCCACGTCATCATCCTTATTATTTATAATTTCTCAACACAATAAGATTCAATGTGTGGAGATTTCATTTTTCTTTGTGCGTGTAGCTGCACTTGCCGTGTCTCCATAGACATGCAGAATGGTGTCAAGAGAAGACGACGCTCGCTCTTTCCTGCAACGATCGGGAACAGACTTAAAGTGGGGCAGGAGAGGGGAGAAAACCCTGCTGCCACCCCAGCGCTCCCGCAGCACATGAACCCCAGCCATGGACATGCACAAACTGACCCCAGGTGGCGCTCAAGCACCTGCTCTTTTACGACGGGCCCCCTTCTTACAAACATTTATCTGACTTTCTTTTGTCACAGTGTAGAAACTTGATAACTAGATCATTTACTTGAGCTCCTGGCCCTGAAATGTCTGCGTACGCCACTGACATCAGCCTACATTCTATGGCTGGAACAAATACACTTTTATCACGATACTTGGGTGCCGAGTTGGTCTATATTGCAATTCTCCTAGTATCGCAATTGAGACAATAAATCTATATTATTTATAGTTACATAATCACTGCACATCACATGCCAGTCATTGAGTTAGAATTGAACTGAATTAAACTTAGCCTCAGGCCACAACCTGGCATATTTATTCTTAATATGCATTGTCCCTTTCCTTAATGGTTTGGCACCATCGTTATCTCCCTTAACTTCTTCTTCTTCACGCTCCATCCCGAACTCCGAGGTCTAAGGTGTTGCCAAAACCCCAGACTAAAAACAAAAGGCGATGTAGCTGAAGCTGCCCCTAAACTTTGGAACCATTTACCCATGGAAATTAAATATTGCCCCCCCCCCCCACCCCACCCCACAAATTGAGCATTTTAAATCCCTTTTATAGACCCATCTCTTCTCCTTGGCCTTCAGCTCTGGATAAGAATAGTCAACGCAGACACTTCTATTTACATTTTATCATTGTACTATTTCATTATGTTACTGTATTACTTGTATGTTTTTTTATTGATTTTATGATGTATACCTTTTATGCATTGTAAGGCGCTTGGGTCAACCCTGATTATAAGTATATTAGTATAGTATACATAGTTGTTTTGTAGTTTTTCCCCCAATCACTTCCTATTCTTCCTATGCAAACTATAGCACCTGCTACTACTGCCTGTTTCACTTCATCGAACTCCAGCAGAAATATCGCGGTTTTTTAAGCATAATGATATATATATCGAGTTTATACCTCTCTATTACAGTCAGTGTGTAAAAAAAAAAAACTTACCACTCCTGTGTCCAGCTGCTCTGTCGTCTGAGGAGAAGGAGCCGCTCCAGTCACAGGTAAAAACCACAGTATCTGCAGCAGCAGCAGCATCTCCACTGAAACGGTCCTCATCCACTTGAGCAGAGCCGGATAAAACACCATGATGCTGCCCCTATGACAGGCTGATCCTGCGGGGCTCACACACCGACCCCGACACCCGCATCCACGGGACCCACACTCCGACACTCCGGTGGAAACCAAAAAAAAAAAAAAATATATAAATAAAATTAAATAAAAAAAGAGCCTGAATACAAGTCTACCTGACTGTTGAGCGCAAACACATAAAACACATTAAACCCGGCGCCGGTACAAACAAACAAACACAGATAATTCAGAGCAGTTTGTCTGCGCGTCTAACTTCTAACCTAAGTGTCGTCATCCGCAAACAAAAGCGGTGACTTCCGTGTTTGTAAATAATGACAAAAAAGATGATTATCAATAAAGTCCGGCAGAGACACCGAGGAGCGGGAGGTGTCCTCGCGGCGGCTGCGTCTCGAGCACACTGACTGTGGAGGGATGACAGCAGCTGTGTGTGTGTGTGTGTCGCGAGGACACACAAAGTCAACCACAATGCACCGCGGTAGACTTCCGGTGGGACCTGCCAAAATAAAAGAAACTACATCTGGAACGTGGAAAAAAATAAAAAAAAAGGAATGAAGCTTGTAAACTGACTGACTGCCTCAGTTTGGTCCTAATTAACAGAAACAATGCAACATAATGTAAATGCTGCACCTTTCAGTTGAAAACAATATTATCAGTTCTGACTGAGGGAGTGTTTGTGTGTATACACCAGCAGTGCAGGGGTGGGTGGAGAAAAAAAATAAGAAGAAGAAGCATTTATCCCTTCAAATTGCTGAGTTATTTTTTTTTTTAGCAATCAAAATTCTGTGTCTGCTATCTATCTATCTATCTATCTATCTATCTATCTATCTATCTATCTATCTATCTATCTATCTATCTATCTAGCCACTCAAATATCTCTCAAATATCTGAAAATCTTTACACCTAAATTAGATCTATCTATCTATCTAAACAATAAATGGAAATGGTACGGTTGTGTCACCTATATTACGCAAAATGTTATGAGTGCAGTGAGTCAACACATTTGACTTTCTTTTATGTTACATTCTCTCTCCCACACACGATGTATGCTTAAAACCCTTTTTTTTCTCCTTACATATATTTTTATACAAATAAAATGAATAATACAGCATAACGAGAGGGGGAAACAAAAACAAACATTTGTCTTACAAGACCATGCCCGGAGGCCCCTATAATGTATTATAAGATTCCCATGATGCCACATCAATTATTCAGTGCGTTTTTTCCCACGGTTTTGCTGCCAACAGCACATGCTTTTATTTTGAAGTTTGATTTTCAAACCTCCAGTATTTCTGCTGCAATAGTTGTATTTTTTCTGACTTCATTCAAAGAGCTGTGGGAAAAATTCAACCTTATAAGCTTCAAGCAAAAGAATAGATCATTGAAAACGATTATGTGGCTACTGTAGTGATTTAAAGCTGTAGTTTGTAACTTTTAAATAATCCACTGTCACATTCGAAAACCACTGCCATATTAGTTCATACACTGCTGTTTCTCAGTGTAACTGCACACAGTGTTATACATTTTATGTTGCCTGAGCAGACAAGCCAGAAGAAGCACACCGTGTGAGTAAAGCACTATGACTGAAAACAACACAAAAGCATCCATGAAAAGTAGTGGAAGAAGTGGATTCTACAGCTAAGAATAAACCTGGATATTCAGTACGACTTCACAAACGTATATTCATCATATTTATGCTTTTAGCTTCTCGTGAATGTGATCTTTTTAGATTGAAAATGTGTCCTCTGCTAACCTCAACCAAGTGCTCTGGTAAAAAACTGATATACATAATATTCAGTGTTATGTAGAAAAAAGTTGAGCGGACCAAATGTCAAGCAAACTTATCTCCCTATCACAACTTTAACAGGCTTTTTTAAAGATTAAGGTCTGGTTTTAGGATTAGAATATAAGAATATAATACTATAAGAATGTGTAATATAGAGTGTCTTATATCCTTTTTTTCAGCCCAACCTATAGACAATCTGATAAAAAAAAAAAAGATGTTGCATTTCATTTTCACCAAAGTGAGTTAAAAATGCACATTTTTTTGGGCTCATTTTTATGCACAAAAATAAAAGAACTGTCAGTATTTTGTGACTTCTGCACAAGGAGTTGTGTATTATTCCTGCAGCAATTTATCAAGGGCGCAACTGTGCGTGAGCACTAAGGGTTAAACTTAGGGTTGAGGCCCTGGTACACACTTCCGCGCAACCCAACATGCACTGTGTGAATTCCGTCATAAACGCGTAACAGTTAGGGTTAGGTAATCCGCAGGCTGCAGCCCAGATTGGTGCGCGTGGACAGTATATGCTTCTTCTCCAGACAGTTTAATCGACATCAGGCAAACTATTCTGTCATCGAGAAGGAGACCTTAGCACTCATCTTGGCCCTAGAACATTTCAAAGGTATATGTTGGAGGAACGGCACCCCTGGTGGTTTATACAGACCACAACCCTCTGACGTTCTTGGGATTCTTTAGATCTCCAAAGCAGAGATGGTCGTTGTTTTTACAGAGTTATGATCTTGACATTCGTCATATTAAAGGAAAAAAAGACAATGTCCTGGCAGATGCCTTGTCTCGGGCACCTCTGCCTTAAAATAACTCAACCAGGATCTTGAGTCAGTTGATCACATTTTTTTTGTTTGTTATTGTGACCCTTTTTCCTGCATTTTTTCTCCTGCTCAGTCAATGCTTCGGTCTCTTAAACATGCTTCCCGGTACCAGGTTGCGGAGTACTGGGACAACTGGGTGAGTTCAGGATGGGATCCGCAGGAAAAGGGAGGTAATTAGGGGATAGTTCGGAATTTTGAACATAAGACCTATTTTCCAACTCAGCCGGTGTGATGGAGACGTTTTTTAAAGAAATTTCATTCAGTTCTTCTAGTTGCCGAGTTCGCTGATGCTATGGCTAGCGCAAGTCAATGATACAAGCTGTGCCATTAAAGCTCTGCAGCCCTGCTCTCTCTCTCTCTCACCATTTCCAGCCTGGCACTCTGCAGCTCGTACCTTTTTGTCTTAGTTTCGCATACACCACACACACACACGCACACACGCACGCACGCACGCACGCACGCACGCATCCATGCACCCACACTTACAGCTGATTCCACTGATTACAGACATAGGATATATTTTGTTAAAGATTTTTGTTTGAGGTTAAAATAAATATCAATTTAACACCACTTCTCTCTCGAACACGATTGTTATTGTCAAGTCATCTAAGCCAGTCTTGACCGTATGCATGAACTGAATTTCTGCCCCACGACCTGATGGCGAGGTGGGATACTACAGGACCCTGATGTGTGAGTATACCAGGACTATTCAACAAACATTTCCAGTGGGCCAGCTTTTCAGAAGGCTGTCCAGCCAATGGGCCAGTCAACCCCCTGTACTACTATTTATATTTAATTTTGCATGTAAAAGTACACGAATACAAATAGATACAAAATGTTATACATTATTTAGCACTTATTTATTGAAATGGCTGCTAGTTTTGTGAAAAAAAAAGGTAAGTAACAAAACCACCAACATTCAGGTACAATACAATTTGCGTATAATGCATAAAGGTTACATGTAAACAAGGTGATAATCTCATCTCTTAAATCACAGACCCTTTGCAGTGAGTTGACCTCACTAAAAGAATGTCAGCGAGTAGTCGACTGATGTATGAGGCAGTGAAGGGACTGCATTTTTCGGTGCAATAGCCGACATTTGTGAACACGGTCCTTTCATCCTCCGCGTCATCGCAATGGACCCTTAAGTTGGACAGCCTTGGAGTATACCACGGTCCACGACGTGCACTTTGGCGGCATGTGTGTGTGCAAGTATACTAAGGGCTTTAGGCATTTAGCTGTGATGGGGGTCAGTGAATGCATTACGTCCGTGAGTGTCCTCACAAAGAATGCAAAACCAGTGTGCCTGCGTGTGTGACTGGGGAGGAACAGGGGAGAAAGATGAGGTAAAATCAGCACCCCAGTGTTGTTTTGAAAAATAAATTACTTTTTTTTTTCCTCGACCCATGCAGTTGATTGACAAAACACAAAATATGCAATCTTTCCCACATATATATATATATATATACATTTCATGATGATCTCATTCCTTTGAAGGACAAAACACAGCCTGGGATACATTATCACTTACCAAGAACAATGACTTCTTTGTAATATGATTGTTTGTGTGGCGTCGACAAACAAACTCTCCCTCTCAGCAGCTTCGAGTAAATTGACGACAGATCCGTGATTAATAGCGGCTGTTAAAGCGCTGACAAATTTAAATAGTCTTCATGAGTGAAGGGAGTACAAATGTTCCACCCAGAACAGTTTTTACTCTTTGGAGTTTTGCTCAAGTGGAAGTGACTCAGTCACCGCCATCACGCCTAAGGTTAAACAATCAGCCCACAGCCCTCGTTTAAAATAGATGAAGTCAAATGAAGCCGTTGCGTTAATTGGAAGTCTAAAGTTAGAAGTACCTGAGCATCGAGCAATTCCGTTTTATTTTCTCAGTTTGAAACACGGGACGACGCCGCCACCGCCCACCGCATCTTAATGACAAACGCGATTCTTCGACTGCAGGCGCCAAGTTCAAGACTTCCATATGGAAATCACCCGTCTTCGTGAAATGCCCTCCGTCAGACTGTGAAACCTTATTAGCTGGAGCAGCTCTGACCCGAGGATGACTCTACACCACTGCACGCAGACCTCCCTGCGGGCAGAGGCTGTGCGTACAAAAAACACAAAAGAACATCTGAATTTTTGGATGACATTCTATACCATGACGTTTTGACCATTTTTGGACGACATACTATAGTATGACTTTTTTGACCATTTTTGGACGACATACTATACTATGATGTTTTTGACCATTTTTGGACGACAAACTATACTATGATGTTTTTGATAATTTTTGACATGCTACAGTATGACTTTTTTGACCATTTTTGGACGACATACTATACTATGATGTTTTTGACCATTTTTTGACGACATACTACAGTATGACGTTTTTGACCATTTTTGGACAACATACTGTGAAGTTGTGAGTTCAAACCTGATGGTCAACTGTTGTGTGAGTGCAATGTTCAAAGTTAACAGTCAAAAGTAGTGACACTTAGCAAGAGGTTAGGTTTAGTTCCACTCAACAACCATCGAGTGCTGGAACCGATCTTACCACCTTGGTGACACAACTTTCTGGGGAACTTCATGGGAACATAGCCTCCGCGCCACCAATGCCGCCTTCGTTTGTCTCATCTTAATCTTCACTTTGGATGATGACCTTTAAAAGGCTCCTGACAAGAACTGAACCTATAACCTCACCGCCGCAGAGTAGCGTTCTTGTCCACTGCGCTATCTGCAACTTGTCTTTTTCAGGTTCTCTTCAAGCTTTTGACTGTTTACTTTGAACATTGCACTCAAACAGTTGACCATAAGGTTTGAACTCACAACCTCAGAGATGCTTGTGAACTTCCCAACAGCTGTTTTACCCACTGAGCTAGCTGCTCCCACAATTCTACAGGTTCTCTTACACCTTTTGACTGTTTACTTTGAACATTGCACGCAAACAGTTGACCATAAGATTTGAACTCACAACCTCAGACATACAAGTATTTCTTCTTCCAGCACGAGCTATTCTAACTGCATTGCAAAACACCACTTTGCTGGTATTTAAATTCTTTTGGTCAGAAGTTCTAAGAACTTCGGATGATTGTAGGATTTAAACTACCAACCTCAGAGATGCTTGTCAATTTCCCAGCAGCTGTTTTACCCACTGAGCTAGCTGCTCTCACAGATCTTGAGGATCTCTGAGAGCTTTTGACGGTGTACTTTGAGTCTGGGCTCCCTCTAGTGGATGAGTTGTGTTCCATACAAGTATTTAACGTGAACCTTTTAATCATTATTTAATTAACTCACTCTTTAATTAACTCACTCTTACAACATGGGGCCCACAGTTGGTGTAGTGGTTAGCACTCTTGCCTTTGCAGCAAGAAGACCCGGGTTCCTGGGTTCGAGCCCCGTTTGGAACAACTTCGGAACAAGGGCCTTTCTGCAAGGAGTTCGCATGTTCTCCCCGTGTTTTCTCCGGGTTCTCCGGCTTCCTCCCACAGTCCAACAACATGCGATATGGGGATTAGGTGAATTGGTCACTCTAAATTGACCGTAGGTGTGAGAGTGTGTGAGTGAATGGTTGTTTGTCTCTATATGTGGCCCTGTGATGGACTGGCGAACTGTCCAGGGTGTACCCCGCCTATCGCCCAATGTCTGCTGAGATAGGTAGGTGGATGAATTTTAAACAGTGAAAACATTACTGAGAACCAGAGTTATCTGTCTCCACAACATCAGGCTGAATTATCTATTTAAATCTTGAATCATGATGCAGATTCACTCACACCCACACACACACACACACAGAGAGAACTCAGCGCCTGCCCATGTCTTAACTACCCTGTGTCTGCTTTGATGGACAGACTTCGTAACCTCACTGCACTGCCATTAATGATTCACAACGCTCGGTCATTATTATACCACAGCCTCATGACTCGACTGCAAAGACATGCATAATGAGTCCACGCGGGCACGAGTTATCCACATATACACAAATAAAGCTCATCCAGGTGTTGGTGAACACGATTGTGGTTGTTTGTGACGTCAAGGTCCGGATGCCGCAGGATGTGCACGACAGCCAGTGTGAAGAATGTACACGTTTTGTCTGGACTGCAGAGATTCTGTAGCTCCTTTAACCACTATATTTATCCACCCATACATCCATTTTCTACCACTTTATCCTCCACATGAGGGTCACGGAGGGTGCTGTGTGTCAATCTCAGCTGACATGGGGCGATAGGCGAGGTCACAGACAGATCGCCAGTCCATCGCTAGGTCAATTTAGAGTGTCCAATTGACCTAATCCCCATATTGCATGTTTTTGGACTGTGGGGAAAAAAAAATCCAGGGTCTTCTTGCTGCAAAGGCAACGAGTGCTAACCCCACGTTATTTATATTCAAGGAAATATAATTAAAAGAACAGCTGATCAATCAGTCCCTGCATAAAAAAAAAGATAGACTTAAATACTTCCCAAGCGTATCCCATTATTTACTCTGATCCATTACAGCAGTCATTCATCACGAATCCGGAGGAGAAAGAAAAATGTCTCTCTGTGTGTGTGTGTGTGCTTGTATAAACACTGACCTTGTCAGGACCAGTCGTCCCCATGGAGACCAAAACCTGGTCCTAATGAGGCAGAACCTCATTTCTGGGGAACTGAGGCATTAAGTGGTTATGGTTATGTTTAGGTATAAGGCTTTGTTTATACGGTGCCCATCTCTCTGGCTCAACTTCGCTGCCTCCAGTTCTGGTCGGACTTGTCGTTTACAAGAGCCTTTTAGTTGTAACTTTTCAAAAAAACATCTTCAGAAAAGCACACCGCGTATCGGACAGTGGTACAAAAAAATACATGACAACGAGTGAAAAAAGTTTGAAGGTTGTCAGTTCACATCCTGGTTTGGTCTTTCTATGTTGTATGTTGCATGTTGACACGCAGAATGTGTGGGTTTTTACTTCAGGTTTCCTCCCACCGCCCCCGAGGAAACTCCAAAAAAACAGACCCTCTGCCCGTCATGTGGAGAATAAAGTAATACGGTGAATGAATGAATGAATGAATTAATGTCAATAATGATCAATATTCACCTGATATTCAATCCATGCGCAAAAGAGATACATACTTATGTCCCCGGCTTGTCTCATTATTTATTCCGATCTGTTACAGCAGTCGTTCATCACAAGTCCAGAGGAGTGCGACATGAAAAATGTTTTTTTTTTGTTTTTTTTCCAGATTTAGTTTATGTTCAGCAGCATTAAGTTCTTTTGTCTGAATGCTGACGCGTCTCTTAAAGTGTCTCAGTTTCGCATCTTCTCGTCCCAGTCGGGTGTGTTATTCATAAAAGGAAGCTTGGATAGAAGAAGAAGAAGAAAAATAGGGCCTTTTTATATTTGAAAGTGTTTCCAACGCTTTGAGATCATTTTCCAGATCGTAAAAAAGTGATTCGTCGAAGAGTATAGGAGGAATAATGCAGTTTCCTGTTACACTGAATAGAGCCGTGAGTGTGTTTGCGTGGATTAGTGGGATGTTTTATTTCTGAGTATGGCGACAGTGCTTGATTGCGATTGTTAATAACATTATTAATAATGTATTATGGGTACTTACTGTGGGTTCCCATTGTTAACACTATTTAAAAACCAACAATATAGTATATATTATTAATCTCTTATCAACACTGCGGGCGTGCGTGCGAGTGCGTCTGCGCCTTTGTTCTACATTTATTTTCTTTATTGTTTCCTATATAATGCAGCACAACACAGTGGAAGCTCACCACTTTCATCGATCGCCAACAAAAGAGAGCAGTCGCGTCCCGTGTCATCGTCGTGATAATGTCCCTCTTCACCTCACCTTGTTGTGAGTAAACGGCCACAGTGTGAATTAAAATGCATTAAAAACTGCATAATAAAGTGTTATGGGCGGCGTGCTGAGCTTTTCCTTTTTCACGAGCGTTCTTCACTAATTTTTATTTGTTGTTCGCTTCTGCTATAATGGTCACAATTATGATATTTTAAAAACAGTTAGGGGATAAAGGCTTTATAAAGGAGGAGACATTACAAGCAGACGCAGCAGAAACTCCTGGCTGAAAGTATAAAATAGTCTACCCTGGGTCTCTAAGGAATCGGGGTCTTTGTGCTTTGGTCACCAAAACTTGGGAAAAGTGATGATTTTTAAGGTTGCTGTTATTAGATGTGAAAACTGCTCCATATACTGCAAATGTGCCATTACCCTTTAGGGAAATCAGAGCCATAATTGAAATATTTAAACATGCTAATGCCAATTATAACACTATCTGATCTGTTTGATCTGTGATGACGTACTGTAGGGCAGTTTTCCTAATTGTGTAATTTTACAATTTCCCATTTATATTATATTATAGAAGTATAATAATGATAATATTACCGCATAATGATAACACAGTACAGTGAAAATGATATTATTACCAATATTATACATGATGATCAGGATTTTTGTGTATATGGTGATAGTGATCATATTCGCGTATCTCTCAAAAACTTGACAGGTGTCTTTCTACGGGCACGAATAAGTGCGGTGCCAAGTTTGACGTTGTTTGGATAAGTAATGCAAAAGATATCGTTAAATATATCGGTAAAAGAAGCACACATTGGCTTTCGCTGCTCTATGTAGCCACTCCCCCTCTCACGCCCACAGCACTGGGGGCTACCTAAGCATAATATGTTGAATCCGGTATAAAATATTTATATACAATGAAATAGCAATAAAGATGATTGGTGCAGGGAGTTTCCATTTCCTCCAACTCCATTTTCAAAGTCTATAATTTAGATTAATGATGTTTTATTTACATGTTCAATAAATAAATCATCAAATCAATTCCATTTTTCTTGACACATTTTCAAACCTAAAAATCAAGAATTTCTCTGATCTCGTCTTAAGAACAGTAACAGCAAACACAACAGTTGACTGCAGATTAAAATAATGTGTATATACTGTATATAATCATGGGTAAAAAATTATTATTATTATTATTATTATTAATAATAAATCTCATTGAGCATATTGATGAAAAATCTCTCCCTTCAACCACTGACGAGGAAACTCACCTCAGATCTTGTAGGAAACATCATGTCCGTCACGTGCGAGTGCCACGAGGGTCAAAGCAAAAACTTGAAACAGTTGTTTTCTTTATACGTCTCCATTTCATTTATAGCGCATACGGATGACGGACAGGATTTATTAAAGGCCTTCTCCCTCACTGATCCTCAGAAACCAAGTCATGTTGTTTCAACACTGTGCATTTCTGTCACTTTCCTGAAACGACTCTATTTACATTCACTCTTGTGCACCGGCAAAGGAAGAAAAAAAAACCAGAAAAAACACATTGTTATGGAAAGCAGTGGATTGTTTATAAGGCAACTTTTCTCCTGCCCTCTATAAAACTTTACAAAAAAAAAATATATGGTTATGAATTCCACTATGCAGAAAACCCCCCCCCCACATCAAACAGGTCACTGATCTATTGTAGGTTAAAAGAAAAGACCTGAAAAGGAATTTAATGATCCGCGAAGAGAAACTATTTACCTTGACCGTTTCGACTGCAATCTCCCTCAGAAGTGTCACTTGATATTGTTGCTGTGACCTCCACTGTTATATCCAAGTTGGAATGACGATGAAGGTCTTCCATCCACCGGGGGGTGGTGTGTCCGACCGCTTGTTGTTCCGCCAAAACGTCCACACCCAGCTTTCTGTCCTCAGTGGCCGGACACAAAAAGACAGGAATTTTTAGCATTTTGTCTGTTGAATGCATTTCTGCAGCATATAGACAATAAAGAAAGACATCTGCAGCCGTGGGAGTGAATTTTGTGGAACATCAGATGCTACTATAAGAGTAGGGGTTGAGCCACATTGTTTAAAGGCACAGTGTGTACAAAAAAGTGCAAAATTACATTTTGCACTTTTAAAATTAAGGTGGGGTGGCCGCCAAAACGTCCAACCTGCATATAACACCGGAAGTCACATGACACTTCGGAGGAAGATAAATATAAGTTGGAGATTACCAGAATAATGGTTGATTTGATGGTTTGTCCGTTTGTCGGTTGATCAGTTGGTCAATTGGTTGGTTGGTTTTTCTGTTTGTTGATTGGTCAGATGGTCAGTTGGTCTATTGGTTGGTTGGTTGGTTTGTTGGTTGGTTGGTTGGTTGGTTGGTTGGTTGGTTGGTCCATTGGTCTGTTGGTTGTCGGTTGGTTGGTTTGTCCATCAGTTGGTTGGTTGGTAGGTAGGTAGATAAATCCTCTAGTGTAAATCAAAGTCTTGTGTTTTTAGGGTAAAAACAAATGTAATCAGCTCAGGTTTTAAATATTACCCTCAGGAGAGTCTTGATTTGATACAATGGTTGATTTGATGGTTTGTCCGTTTGATCAGTTGGTCGGTTGGTTGGTTGGTTGGTTGGTTGGTTGTTTGGTTTGTCGACAACCCTAACCCTAACCCTAACCCTGTGAAATAAGGACCAAATTGATAGCCGTTACACCGGCGCTTCGTATAAGCTTTTATTGTGATAGCAATGGACGTATAGAAACTTTATCCACTCAGAGTTAAAGTTTTGTTGTCGGAAGACTCACAGGAAATACACACTTGTATCACTGAAGCACGCAGAAAAATAGTCTGAGAGTGGAAAACAGCTGTGGAGGGGATTTTGAACACAGGTCCTTCCTGCAGAGCTGCACACAGTGAAGTGGCCCTCGATGATTACAGCTTTTATTTCAGAAATAGTGTTGTTATTTTGACAACAGATAGCACCTGGAAGTCGTAAAATTCCTGGGAACACTTATAACATAAAATTTACCACTGCCGCACTTGAAACTGAAGGTAACAAAATCCAAAACATATTTATCATTTATATAAATGCAGTCACAGAATGACAGAGAAAAGAAAAGCACTGTATATCCAATAAAGAACTCTGAACGCTGTAGCCTGTAATAAATTATATTTAACATCAAGAAAACATTAAATCACCTCCCGTGTAAGCATATGCCAAGGACATTTGTGCGAGAAATAGAGCTTGTATCTACCGAACAAGTCTCCCACCTTGTCCTGTGAAGACGACGCCTGTTAGTGTCAGTGTTACAGTGGCTGAAGCGGCGAACACAGCCCCCACACTTGCTCCCGCCTTGTTACAGTGACAGCTCTAATAGAAAACGTGCTCTGCGTTAAGAACCTGCTCGTCTCCTCTGTAGGGCCACAGCATGAGCCATCAGGGAGCGTCATCAATGATTTAGATCAACAGCGCACTCCTGGCTCCTCAACACGATCCGCAGGTGTGCTGGCACCATCATTCATCACTGAAACATGATCAATTCTTCCCCAGTTTTCCCGAAGTGGCATTCTGAGCAACAGTCCTTCATCCCCCCCGTCCTCATCTCCCCAGTCTGCTTCCATAATAATGTGTGACATCTTTTTATCAGTCAGATTCACTGGCAGGTAAACTGCTTCTGCCGAGTCAAAACAGTTAATAACGTGTAATTTAAAGAGGATATTGCTTCAGTTTATAATCCTTTTGTCAGATTTTGCATACTGCTGGACACAAATGGACACGTTTTTATGCATATCTTTTTTATGCTACGTTTTTATGCTATCTATCTATCTATCTATCTATCTATCTATCTATCTATCTATCTATCTATCTATCTATCTATCTATCTATCTATCTATCTATCTATCTATCAACTGACAAAACCAACCAACCGACCGACCGACCGACCAACCAACCAACCAACCAACCAACCAACCAACCAACCAACCAACCAACCAACCAACTAAACAACCAGCCAACCAACAAACCAAGCAACCAACCAAGCAACCAGCCAAGCAACCAGCCAAGCAACCAGCCAACCAAGCAATCAACCAAGCAACCAACCAACCAGCCAACCAACCAGCCAACCAAGCAACCAAGCAGCCAGCCAACCAACCAGCCAACCAAGCAACCAAGCAACCAAGCAACCAAACAACCAACCAGCCAACCAAGCAACCAACAAACCAAGCAAGCAAGCAACCAGCCAACCAAGCAATCAAGCAATCAACCAAGCAACCAATCGACCAACCAGCCAGCCAAGCAACCAGCCAACCAAGCAACCAAGCAACCAGCCAAACAACCAACCGACCAACCAACCAACCGACCAACCAACCAACCGACCAACCAACCAACCAACCAGCCAACCAATCAACAGACCAACCAACCAACCGACCAACCAACCAACCAACCGACCGACCAACCAACCAACCAACCGACCGACCAACCAACCAACCAACCAACCAACCAACCAACCAACCAGCCAGCCAACCAAGCAACCAACCAACCAGCCAACCAACCAATCGCAGCGTGTACGGATCACGCCCAAAATGTAATCACTTGTTCCTGGTCCCATATCACTGGGCTTTACACAGACACAACTGAATTAATGTATAGCGTAAAATGAACGTCAAACTGGAAATGCCCTCATTTATTAAAAGTCCTGTGAGTGAGAATTAGTGACATCTAATGGTGAGAGAGCAGATCTTCAACAAACAAAGGACTCATTCACTCAATGCTACCTTTCACACAAGGCTTCTGGGAACTACAGTAATTAAAAATTCCCTCCTAAATGTTACACACTGGACCTTTAATTCGTTTTTTTTGTGTTTTATGTGTTCAACTGGCTGAAATATTTCATCCAACAATCTGAATTAAAACTGACTCTTTAGCTTGACTACATTCCTGTTCAATTCCAACATGAGTTTTTTTTGCAACATTTCCGACATTACACAGGCTTTCAATAGGAATGAATGTCCTCCAGTTAATTACACATTGGACACAGGACTACGTGGAAACACACAGTGAGTGTGTGGACAGCTGGAGTCGGAGAGACACTGGGAAGAAAGATGACAAAAGCTGAAGTGAGAGCATCAAGGTTACACTGTGCAGCTCAGCCTGCGCGGCTACAGAAAGCAAAGTGGATTTCCACTGTGTGTTATTCATACAAATGCCACCGCCTCTCCTCATTCACTCAGCCTGACGTTGCATTCTTCAGTCCTCGTCGGCGGGTGGACATGTGTCGTGATTTGTATTCTAAACAAAAAGACACACTTTCTGCACGGCAACTTGCACATTGTTGATCTCGTCCACACTGTTCAGTCCTTAACGGAGCTGCACAGGAAGACGGAGTCGTAATGTTCGTTTGCCCTCAAATGGCGGGGAACAGCAGCACAAAAAACTACACCCAAATCTGAGATGTGGGTGGGCAGAAGCCAGAGGGCAGAAATGAGGGAAAATTGAAGTGAAAGCGCCTCCGACGTGAACCGAGCGTAATCAACAAAATCAGGTCCCCAATTTCCGACGCACACTGAAAATACACTGTCCATCAATCTCTTGTAGATAGTCCGGCATCTCCTGTACGCAGCAGCTCTCAGGGTTTATTTTGGCTCTTTATCACAAATAAATGAGTGCATTTATGTTTGGTATTTCTTTTGATGGGGTTGGTGTGTGTGGGGGGCAGCAAAGCTTTCAGTCCAGTTACCTTCAGTTCATTTCAATTCAATTCACTTCAATTCACTTCAATTTGAGGATAAGTGGGATGCCGTGACTCAGCCCGACTTCCTGTTCAGTGATAAGCAATTATGTGCCTGAAATTAGAGAATTTATCTCTGTTGTCCATTGCTGAGTAGTTGCTTTGGTCCAGTTATATGGGAGTTATTTGCTTTTAAGTTCCATATGAGGTTCTTCACTACGGAAGCGTATTGCATTCACTTGAAAAAAAAAACAACTCCTGTTTTTCTCAGTAATTAATTTTCGGGTTAGATTTTTTGAATAATTTTTTTTCTGTTTTTCAGAGTAATTTTTTTTCTGTTTTTCAGAGTAATTTTTTTTCTGTTTTTCAGAGTAATTTTTTTCTGAGTTTAGAGAGCATTTGAAATAATAAACACATTCACTCCTTTACTGAGAGTTTGATTTATAACAACATGGACGGCTTGTTTAGTTTAATCAAGTTTTACTTTAAGTTAGATGGTATTATTGTTAGTTTGTCGAACTTTACGCAGGCACCTGAGGACTTTGCGGTTCTTCAGAAGGAAAGCCCATTCAGATCTGCTATAGACATAGCAATATTTCTCCAGGATCAGTTGCACAGATATGGCATGCTCCATGGATACAAGATGATGCATTTGAAATGCATTCAGGCTGGCTACGTGGTGACTCAAGAGACGATCAGGAGACTGCTGAAAATATTGGATATTATTGGATATTGCTGCTGAGGCGCCAGAATCGCCTTGCATTACTCCGAACCCATAATGAGTTTCCGACGAGCAGATCGATGATGTTATAACAGGCATGTAAAATCCCGGAAACTAATATTACAGGTGTCGCTGTTATTTGCATCCACGACATGCTTTATTGATCACGGAACACATTCTGGTTCATTATTCCTGGCGATCGTATGATTACACACCTGATTAAATCAAGAGGCGACGAAGCCCAGTCGTGGCACTGAGTAATGAAATTTGACATCCATGCTTAAAGTATAGTCTGTCTGCCACCGGAAAGAAAGAAGACGAATGTCCTCCTTCCTCTTTGCCTCCCCCACGAGTCTGAATAAAAGTCAGCAGGAACATTTCAGTCAGAAGGGTTTTAGCTGCATACGTTGGAGATAATGCTACTTTCATCTCTCCATCTTAATGAGACTGTGGCGTCATCCGGAGTTCTTGTGCACAGCACAGCAGAGTTTATGAGTCTGTTGGGCTAAATTTATAGGGACATCTGCTGGGACTTTTTTTTCACACTGAGACTTCCTGGAACGCATCTGTGTTGTTTCTTTGTTTTTTTTTTAAAAAAAGGTATGAACATGTCCATCAATTTCTGCCACTAAGCAAAAACAATAACCGAATAACTTGTTTGTTGACACTAAAAACAACATGGGATGATGGGAAAATGTCTCATTTGCAGGGCCGGCCCCAGCTTTGATGGGGTCCTAAGCAAAATTTGATTTTGGGCCCTTTTTTTTTTTAAACACTTATAATAAAATAATAAAGCAGTGAATGACAATGATTCTGGGGGAAATTTGGCACAATTATACACTACCGTTCAAATGTTTGGGGTCACTTAGATATGTCGCTATTGTTGAAGGAAAAGCACTTTTTTTCAATGAATATAACATTAAATGAATCAGAAATACACTCTACACATTGTTAATGTGGTAAACGACTATTCTAGCTGCAAACGTCTATAGTTTTCAATGGTGTATAGAGGCCCATTTCCATTGTTCTAATGGTACATTGTGTTTGCTAATCTCGTTAGAAGGCTATTGGGTGATGGTGAAAAAAAACAAAACAAAAAAAACATAACAAAATAACTTTTGCCTGAAAATGATGTAAAATGTAAAAAGACTGTACTAATGACATCCTCCAGGGGTCCCCCTGGTGGTCATGGTGGCCCAAAGTAGGCACTTAGTTTGCGTATGCCTTTGGCTAAAAAACGGCTAAAAGTGTAACAAATGCCAATGAGTAAATGTTTAAACAACAACAAAGACAACAACAACTCGCACTGTCCAACAAACAGAACCAGATATTTTCTTCCTCACTCCCTGAAAGTTACAGCAGAGGCAACAGAACTTAAACACATACTGATTTTGATGGATTTAAAGAGTGTTGTAAATGTTCTGGTTCATGCAAAATCTCATAGTTTTTAGATGGATGGATAGATAGATAGATAGATAGATAGATAGATAGATAGATAGATAGATAGATAGATAGATAGATAGATAGATAGATAGATAGATAGATAGATAGATAGATAGATAGATAGATAGATAGATAGATAGATAGATAGATAGCTTTAATTCAGAAGATTTTCATATTATCTTTGGTTCTCCATCCAAAACCCCCCCCCCCCCCTCCCAAACAATAACCAACTTAATGTGAGTCCAGAGTCTAACTTTACAGGCGAACTCATTATTAATCAGGGGATTTACCTTTGTTTTTTTTCCATTGTAATGATTTTTAATGAGAACTGAAACTTTATAAATCTGTTTCTCCTTTGGGATTTAAAGCGTATTTTACAAAAACGGAGACACTTTGCAAACACGGCCTGACAGCTTCCCAAACATTCATCCATCAAATCCCTTCACTACTTTATTAATAACTCTACTGTAAACATTACGCTCGTGTTTCTTCTTATCTCCGTTGCCAGGTCCCCTAACACAGCAAAATCGTTTTTTTTCCACGTTTGCTTTATGATAGAATGTCATGTTGCACAGGAGCTACAGTAGTACTCGGTTCCTTCTCTGCGTCCACACAGGTGCACGGAGCTTTATTAAAACGTAATTTATTCCCACTAGTGTCAGCGTGGGGATGAGCTAGTTAGCTTTACCCGCTGTTCCACCACTTTGACAGCGCCGCGTCGCTGACAAATCAGCAGCCGCAGCACAAGGGGATGGCGTGCGTCCGAGGCAATGCATCACCGGAGCAACGGACCAGTCACCTTGCCCTCATTCTCAGATACTCTCCTCCTCCATCCGTCCGCTCCTCGCACGTCTTGCTTTTCCATCACCTGTGTCGTCCCCACATTTATAGTATTTGTCAGGTCTTTGTGTGTCCTTGCGTGTGAGAGAACACCGACAACTAGTGTTTAGCAAGTTCAGCAAATCAGTTCGCGTACACGCCGGTGATTCATGAATTATTTCTCTGCAGGAGTCAAGTATTACATGCAGAAAAAGAAGTCCGTAGTTGATTATCATAACACACACCAGCCCCCCCCCCCCTCCCTTTATAGAGCTATCTTCACTAAAGAAGCTCTTTCTCAATTTTAATGGAACAGACAGAATTAGGGCATTGAAACACCCCCAAGGAGCCAAATTAAAGCTTCTAATATTAGCGCGTAACAGTGAAAACAGTGGGGTTAATAGATATTTAGTTATTCAGCTTAATTACCAGCCCGCGGCTCATTGCGAGTTCTATAAAGAGCCCGACTTTGCACAATGGTATGGTATCTTTAAAGGCTTGCGATTCTATCGAATGCATTGTCTCGATGACGCAAGTGCAGAGGATTGGGTAAAAAAGTTGACTAATTTCCTGATAACATTTGCATAATGTGATTCGATTGCTTGACTCTCGAAGGCGACGCTTGGAAAGTTTCTGTCGCGCGCTGTCGTGTCTCCGTTGACAGGAAACGGGATGTTGACGCCGTACGTGGGGCACAATGAGGAAAAATCAAATATATTGAGAAGGAGAAAGAACACAGGATGAGTCACAGATTGGAGTATACACTAGGCCAAATGTATTCATTTTGGTAGCTTTGCAGGCTGCGTTAAAGGGACTTTCATAAATGACCGGCGGTGACAAGACACGAGTAAGTCGTCATTTTATTTTTTTTAATGGCTCCCAGTTCCTTGACACTGTGCGTTAGAGAACTATTGTGGCGTTTGAGAAAACGCTTGCTCTGACTGTTTTTTTTTTTCTTTCATACAAGCTGCTGATGGCAGCTTAAAAAGCAAGGCCCTTACCTAATGTATACATAACATTCCTGCCTGATTCTCAGGCACATACTGTATGCACTTATTCTTATACAGTTTCTGTCAGTATGTCGCAGAGGTGGGAGTAAATCACACAAATGCAAGACTTATGCTGCGTTCCAGAGCCCATCCAAACAAATTGAAGTAGAATGATCGAAAACATGGACGATCGCGGCGCTTTAGATTTATGTTTGAAGAGGCATTTTGACTGTCAGCAATTCAGTCTACTTACATAAACGAGCAAGACGTTTATGTAAAAGCGATACATGTAACGTCGTCAGTATACTTTTACCGTAGCCCTACATACCTTAGAAGCAAATGGTTCCAGGTAGAACCTCAGCCCTTGTAGAAGGACACTTTTGGAACCCTTATTTCTAAGAGTGTAAAGACCACATGCGTGCAACACTTAGAGAAGAATTTGGGAATGGGGAAGCCTAAAAAATAAAAGATGACCAGACACCGAGCTCTCCTGACGAGGGGAGCACCTGGCAAGCTGCAATAACAACCTTACGGAACAAGGCGACCCAAATCAAGAGGGAAACAATTACGTGCTACAATAGGAAATAGCCACAAGTCAAGTCGTATGAATGTAGAAGATTAAACAAGAGGATTTCCCAGATATTCCACATTTAAATATGTACAAAAAAAGAGTTTAATCTGTAACAGAAACACTGTATTACTCCTGTTTCATGGTCCCATACAACTGAATAGTTTATCATTAATGTCAATAAAATGAAAATAAATAAAACTAGGCCGTCATTAAACCATGGAAATGCATTTCAATTGATCACAAGCTAATCATAACCGGCTTTTGACCCACAAATGAAGTTAAATTATGTTTAAGATACTAATCGCAACCAACTGACTTTCTACTTTATGTCGAATTTAATTTCACATAGTGGTGTTGGTGTCGCTCGGTTGCCAGGTTTGTAGACAAGGCAGCAAAAAGCAGGCATCCAATGTTTAAAAAAAATAAAATAAAAAAATTGTAAATGGTAACTCCTCAACAGTTGAGAAAATGTAAATATTCCATGAGTCAAGTCAAGACAAGTCTGACTCGAGTTCGAGGCCCATTTCCAGCAACCATCTCCCGTGTTTGCTAATCGCGTTAAAAGGCTATTGGATGATTAGAAAACCCTTGAAAACCCTTGTGCAATTATGTTAGCACAGCTGAAAACAGTTTTGCTGGTTCTTTGACCAAAGCAATTATTATAATAATTATTTCTAATATTGTCAATGTCTCGACTATATTTCCTACTCATTTTGCAACTCTTTTGATGAATAAAAGTGTGACTTTTAGTGGGAAACACAAAACAATTGCATAGGTGACCCTAAACTTTTGCACGGTAGTGTAAAGTCACGTGACTCGAGTCCTCCACCTCTGGTATGTCGTCCTAAAATGTTAACGTCTTTGTCGGAAACATGAGGGATTTTGATTTTCATACCTCACTGTGTGACCTGTGACATACATTGACGTAATAAACTGGCACACTGTGCGGGTGAAATCATCATCAAATGTTCATGAATGTTAAACCTGTATGAATCAATATGCCAAATGAAATTGAAAGGCAGCCAGACCAGACATTTGCCCAAATTGTCAGAGAAAGTTTTCCTCAAAGTCACTTACAGTCACACACACAGCTGCGAGCGCCGTCCAATAGATTGACACATTAGCATATTATATTAAGTGGGCTTTAATGGTGTCATACTCTCTGACCTGGCAGGACCTTTTATTACCGTCGTATGCCGTGCCATTTATTTTATGCATATTATTCGACATTTACATTTCCATGATAACATTCCTGCACTCAAATACGAACATGATTCTGCAAAGGCATTGGTTCTCAAAGTGCGGCCCGGGGGCCAATGGCGGCCCGCAGAAACATTTCTGGCGGCCCGCAATGAATTACAGCTGATAGTTTTAATCCAGGAACTACTAAGCTTGTTAAATGTTTATTGGACTTTACTGGATACAGACCAATAAGTGTAAACAAAAATATTTATTTACCTGGTTTCTATATGGTGAATTTTAGTGTATTATTGGGTAATAAGCTGGTAATAAGCAGGTAGCTACAGCCCCCAATTACTAGCTATTTACCCAGTAAATATATGGTAACAGAAATGTGTTACTTGGTATTAACCTGTAATTAGAAGGTAAGAACAATGGCCAAAATACTGGGTAATTACACAGTAAATTATAACGCTTAAATGACATTATATTAACGCTTATATTACTTAACGCTAAACTGTAGAACTGCAATTTGGTCATTAAAATTATTACAAATGGGATTTCTTTCTGGTTTTTTTTCCTTTGGCGACCCTCAGTCCAATGTTGGGTTCCTAAATTGGCCCTCAGGTATCAAAACTTTGAGAACCCCTGTGCTAAGGCATCTGAAATCTGACCACTGTGACCACGAAAAGGCCCCGATCTTAAAACGCCGCCATACACCACGACATTTAAATGATCCTCGCCAGGTGTTCGGGGAGCGGAGCGAGGCGGGAACCGCTCCCACACATCGCGAGGAGAGAAAAAAAGAAGATGGATTTATGTTGTTTACGCCTCGTTCTGAAGCTGTGAAATGTCAAACTTTTCAGGAAGTGCCTGAGAGCGGGATGTTCTGCTACTCAGCTGAATCTAGAGTTTAATCAATCTCTATCTCTAATAGAATAAAAGCTCTGTCTTTAAATCACAATAACTGCGACAGCTCTAGAATAAATCAAACACGTAGAAAAATGTATTTCTCGTCTTTTGACGTAACATTATGACAAATGATTAAACACAAGTTACTTCATTATCAAAAGTTTCACCAGAAATTATACATCTGTCTCCGCTAATTATGCTGTTTGTCCAAGTGGTAAAAAAAAATGTCTGTAAGTTTTGAAGTAGAAAAATGAAGATCCATTCAAAAACAAACACAAAACCAACTTTAAAGATATAACAACAGTGGGGAAAAAAAGCACAGTGTGATGTTGTTCTTGTTCAAATAAATGTTATATTTTGTTCATATTTAGGAGCAGATATAAGGGAAAGGGAGAAATCCATTTAAAGGCAATTATGTTGTTATGGATTTAATTAAAAATAATCTGGAAGGGCTTGCTTTACACCAGAAGTTTGTATTTATGAGAACTTTCACAAGCTCGACCACTATTATATATTATAGTTTTTAAAGAAATAGAGTAACATAACCCCCTCTTAAGCGTTCCGTGACTTTTTCCACATGACCACGTTTCAGATTGACCGTTTTCTACAATATTCCTATTTCCTTTTTCTGCCCAAAAATGAACATTAATGGAGTCAGTATTCTAAGTAAACAGAGTCCACAGCATGGATCTGTTCCTGTTTAACCACTGGGTTTATCTAGACTTTGGACAATGAATTGTATAAGATGAGTTTTTTGGCGGGCTGTCCACTCAGATCCTCATTTTCAAGTCTCCGTTTGCCACGATAAATAAATAATGTTATTCTCCATCCCCCCCCCCCCCCCCCTTAAAGTCCAGCTTTTAAATTCTGCTTATTTATGTGTTTGTGTTCGTGTTCAGTGGATGTGAGTGTTGTGTCTCCGCTGCTCAGGGGAATAAATAAAGTGCAAGAAGTAATCTTTTTGGCTGTTTCAGTCAGTGTTTGGAGTGAGAGAGAGAGAAATCCTAGACTGCTTTGTGGATTTAGCGGTTCAACAGCATCAACCACATCACCACAAAAAAAATAAAATATTTTTTTACTTTTTTTCTGTACTTTAAAAAGTCTGTTTTTCCATCTTTGTGTTTGTGGAGGTTTATAAGTTTAACAGTCTCACTAAGGTACATTTAGAGACTAAAATCATTGTTGCTGTGAAGAATATCCAGTATCCAAGTCCAGTTTCATGTCACAAACTTCAGTTCATAGGTATTTTTGAAAATAAGTGCAACTACTGCACCCTCATTTTTCCCCAGTAGAAATTCTTTCACTCACTGACATCCAGAAGTGATTTCTTTTCAGACCTCGAGGGTGCAATTTGCATTAAAAACAATTTTTTTTGTCTGGGTTTTCTCTTGATTTTTTATTTTATTTTAACCCTGTGCCACAGCAGGTGCACCCTTAATAAACTCCTTATATGGACATCCTGGTGGTGTGTGTTTATAGATCACATATTCAGGCTTTACAAAACGTATTTTTTGTGTGTATATGTCAAAGTTATGATTAATTATACATCAAATAATAGAAAAAACTAGAAAAAACTAGAGCACAATTTGATCTCAAGTGGGCCGGACCAGTAAAATAATAGCACAATAACCTATGACAACAAGAACTTGACTTTAAATGAAGTATCTTTTCACTAAACATGACAATAAGTGCAACAAATAACAATATTATGCCTAAAACCGACTGTTTACACATGAACTTTACAACCTACAGATCACAGTGGATCTACAAAGGCACAAACATTTAGTCACCGGTATCGGGGGAAGTGAAAAACTATATTATTTAACAAATTCATCCTGGGCTGGATTGGACCCACCGGAGGGCAGGTTCTGGCCAAGCATGTGTTCATACAGCATAGTTGGTTAAAATGGATCAGATTGTCTATAGGTTGTGCTGGGGAAAAAAAAGGGATATAAGGCTGGCTTTACACGACAACAACGCTCCTGGGTGAAACCGACAACATATTTGATCAGATGTGCCTTTCGTTGAGATGGCGACGGCGTTTTTTTGGGGGCTTAAAAACGCAAAAAAAAAAATGAACCCACCCTCCAGAGTGGAAATCTTAAAAACGCTCAAAGGGTTGAAAACGTGAAAGTGTGCTCTGAGCTGCTCACGCTAGCTATCCTCCCGTACGCGTTGACGTCAGAGCCATGTGCAGTACAGCCAAACAACCCAGGAGTCATTTCAGCAAATTAAGCCGAGTTCATGTTTTGGTTTTTCGAGTGTGGGCTACTTCACGCTACTAGAGAGAAGTAGAAGGAAGTTTCAACCTGGTGTTGTAATGCGTCACAGTGCCACCTAGCCACCTGGCATGCACACTACATCAAGTTTCACACACTTTTGCGTCACCGTGTGCATGCAGATTTTCCACACAAACGCATGTCTGTGTTCAGATCGTTGTCGTGTAAAGCCAGCCTAAGACACTCTATATTGCACATTCCTATATAGACCCTACATCAGGGGTTCTCAAAGTTTTGATACCTGAGGGCCAATTTAGGAACCCAACTTTGGACTGAGGGCCGCCAATGGGGAAAAAAAACCCAGAAATAAATCCCATTTGTAATCATTTTAATGACCAGATTGCAGTTCTACAGTTTACACTTTTTGGTCTGTATCCAGTAATGTCCAATAAACATTTAACTAGCTTAGTAGCTCCTGGATTAAAACTATTAACTGGAATTCATTGCGGGCCGCCACAAATGTTTCTGCGGGCCGCCATTGGCCCCCGGGCCGCACTTTGAGAACCAATGCCCTACATGTTTTAACATAGTAATGGGGAAAAAACAGCCTGAATGCTCTGCGTTCTCAGGGTTAAAATTAGCATTACACATAAAATCCCGTAAGAAAATCGTTTGTTCGAATGTTTTCTGTTGCTTATCTTGATAACGTACGCAATAGATGCGAGTGAGCCCAGACACACGAGAACCGTCAAATCTCATCCGTGACGAAATTTGAACGACGCGGCTCACGCTGAAAGAAATCTGAGAGTAACCGAAGTGCACCACTCGAGAAACCGGAGCCAGAAATCGTTCCCTCGCACTCCTCAAACTCCTCCAGTGCCCAGCTGTGTTGCTGTTATGTGCCGCCGAGTGTGCAATTTGTCGAGTGATGCTGTTTGTGAAGAGCCCAGATGTCCTGTTACAGTGGTTACAGCGGGGGGGGGGGGGGTCACAGGCGCCGACAGCTCCATCAAATCGCTGTGAAGGACTCAAACTTCTTAAGATCATTATGATCGTTATTATAAAAGAAGGAGAAGAAGTTCACTGTGCTCCTGACAACTTTTCCCTTTGCTGGTGAAAAAAGGACGTCTGTCAGTTCTGTCAGTCTGCGGTCGTTTTTTTAAATAATTTAAATAACCCCGTGAAATTAATATTCAAAATGAATGAAAACTGAAGAAGACATGTGGAAGAGCCGCCCTTGTAAACGGCTCCCATTATTCCCTGACTTGAGATGAAGGGCATGGTGTGTGATGCTTTTGAAAAGATAAATGCACCCTTCAGAAAGGGTCAGACCTTCAAAATGTCACTCCTTAGATTTAGTAAAGCACAAGCCACTGGCAATTTTTTAAGCAGCTTCTATTAGTTTTCGCCCACCCTCTCGTAAATCTAGCAAAAATGTCCTCTGTGCTTCCTTTGAGGTACAAATATGTGGCTGGAAACTTATTCTCATACATAGGTTTCTGACATAATGGGAAAAGTCACAATATGCATTTTTTTTTTTTTTTCAACATAGTGGGTTAAAAATCAACCGTTGGATTAATGAACAAAAAGCAGATTCATTCAGACACTGGCCTTGAGGGTCGTTTTCAAGTCTGCATAGCCTTCTTAGCATATTATTATCTATTTCCAGAACTATAAACTCCACAAAACTTCCAGGGCTTCTCTGTTTCCCCCCCCAAAATCTCTGAATATTAACACACCAGAGGACTTTCACATAAAAGCTTAAATGCCTCGTTTAAATAAATATGCCTTTGCCTCAAAACATGGTGATAAACACACACTTTGGACTATTGATCGCATAATTATGCGGACAAAAAACATGGCTCTACATTCATTCTCATCAAAATTAAACAGATACCACAATAATAATCCACCACACACTCACACTTCTTGCATTAAAAAGTTTGGAAATCTGCTAGTACTCTATCTATCTATCTATCTATCTATCTATCTATCTATCTATCTATCTATCTATCTATCTATCTATCTATCTATCTATCTATCTATCTATCTATCTATCTATCTATCTATCTATCTAAAAATAACAGTACAACTTGATCAATAAAGTGGCTTTAATTTGCGACCATTAGGAGCTATTTCAAAACAAAAGTCCTGGAGTAATGGCAGGAAGAACACAATGGGTGTCAATGATCCAAGTTCACCAACTTCAATAACGTGTGTGTGTCCACCATTAGCCTCATGCAAGAGCGGTACAGTTGTGTTGCCACAGCTGTAAACGCTCAAGCCAGCACTCGGCAGGGGCCAACGGCACGCTCCCTCCTGATTTGTGACATCTGTGGCATATTGACAAGTGACAAAAGTCCACATTTTGGTGTGCCCTTTTATGGACCAGACCATAAGGAGTGTCTGTGTACTGGTCACGCATATTGACCACCACTCTGCCATGCTCCATGACTCTCGTGAGTTGAAATACTCACTAATCTGAGACCACATACTGGTGTGAATTGAAACACGTAATCCTGAATTAATCATTTAAACTAAATCTAAACTAAATGAACAATTATGGAAACCGGGAGTCAGATTTGCAGTAAAAGAGAGAAAAAAGTAAGGGTTAGTTCTTTTATTGTACCAATACTTATTGACAGTAAATCTTATGCTGCTGGAAAGCCTGTTTATTTCCATTTTAAATCCACTTTTGTCAGGAAAAATACATTTGTGGGTTGCACCCCCGTGAAAAAGGTGCATGAGGAGGAGGAGGAGCCAGGCTGTTGGGTCTGCGTGGTTCTTCCACATGCTACCGAGGCCGCCGTTTGCCAACACGATTTGCTTCTTCATACTTCAATCGTCCAAGCCAATAAACGACACCAAACAAGAGTCAACAGCAGAATAAGCCGTTTTGGCTTTGGCGGAGAAGATTTTTTTCATGGACGCAACCCACATATTCAACTCTGCTGCTCAGCTCCACAAATGCATTTTCATTTCAAAAAATATGGCTCCGTTTATAAGGGGAAAAAAAACACACTTTCCAACGGTAAAAGAAATAATGTATTCACCCTGAACCTACAATAATCCCAAAAAGACATTGCATTCTAAGTGCTGTGATTGCTTACATTCAATCAACCGAAAATCTTAACCCTGCAAAGCCCCTTTAAAGTTATGGAGCCCAGACCAAATGTCCCCACAGGGTCAAAATGTCCCCTCACAAAGATATAAATACAAGTATAAACACACACACACACACACACCTGTCTGTCTCCATTTAAGCGTTCCATTGAACACTGGAGGGTTTACCAGAATTGATTTATTTGTGGTCAAGCATCGCCGAAGCACACTTGAAACCCCATGCTATAAAAGATTCAGCTCCGTTTTTCCTTTGAACGGACAGCTTAAATAAGAAATCTTCATTTGCACGTCCGCCCGCGACAGTGAGGAGTATTTCAGCGGGGCAGGACGGAGGGACATATCGCTCCCTCCTCAGTCGATCCTAATCATATTAAAAAAATCTGGCCACATTAATGTAAGAAAGGATTAATTACCGGATGAACGGCGACCCCGTGGACGTTCACATTTATCAATTTAACTGGATTATCGTCGTCTTCTTTCGCTCCATGAAATTGCCTAAGCTGCCCAGACTCGGATACACATTTGTCCAGACACTTTTGTGCCCTTCAGTGAGCAATAGAGGAGAGAGGAGAGGAGAGGGGTGCCATTATTCTCCACAAGAGCATCCCACATCCATATCCCCCCCCCCTTCATTCTTTCTGTTTCACTTTTAATCTTCTTTCACCGCCTACCTGTTTGCCCTCTTTCTTTCTGTCTCTTTCTCCCATGAGCCTGTCCTCCTCCCCTGCTATTTCTCATCATTGCTCCTCTTTCCTTTTCTCTTTCTCTGCTCCCCTCTCTCTCTCTTGGGTCCTAATATCCCACAAAGCCATCTATCATTCTCCCTGCCCATCTCATCTTCCCTTCCCCTCTTCACTGTCATGGAGTGTGTCCCCCCTCTCCTTTCATCCATCCTTCCACATTCACCCAATCTCCCAAATTAATCCAGTTAATGGGCTCAGCCTTTGTGCAACCAGCCAGTGCAAGTGACACAGAGATATGTGTGTGTGTGTGTGTGTGTGTGCAAAATATATATATGAAAAAAAGTGTTTGCATGTGCAGCTTGCACAAATGGAAATGTTCCTGTAGTCGTGCACATACACTCGGGACATTAAGTAAGCAAAACTCCACATTGTTTGCGTCTTTGCAGATAAAGTTTCTTAAGCCGATAGAGCTTGTGTCCCATAGGAATAAGACACAGAGATTTATGGGAGTGGTGATTTGATTGGGTAACCCCTTCGTGGCACTTCATTAATTAGCAGCTGGCTACGAGTAAATGGCAGGGCGGAGTGGATCAGAAATGACTTGTGGGGCTTGGACTTTTTCCCCCTTAATTACCCCACTAACTGTGGCATCTGCGGGGAGAGGAGGGGCATCAAAGAGCACGTGTAATAAACTGCATCAACAACACAAAACAGGCAGCGAGCACAGAGTTTTCTCCATCGCTTCATTACAGCCGCGGAACGTCAGTGTCCATCCCCAGCGGTGCCATGGGAGCCAGCGGTATTCACGGAAGATCACGCGATAATCCTGAACAGACGTGAGCTCGCGAGGTCCCGCAATAGAACGACAACAACAACACAGCTTCTTTCATTCTCCGACGTGGAAGAACTGTTGATCTGGTGTCATAAATGACATTTCATATGTTTCTCCACTTCAACAATCAGTCTCTTGCGTACATTATGACTCTCCGAGACCCTCTGATCAATTGACCTTTGCCCTGGTAGCACCGGTTACGACATAATGTTGATGTGAAGTTGTGACAGGCTGTATGACCTGCGTATTGTGTTTTATTTTGAAAGGTGGGGCGGAAGTGTTTTACTTCGATTCTGTGTCGGATTTGTTGTCTGCTCTGTCGAGCTTGCTTGACTCAGCAGTGGCAAAGGCAAAAATAGAACTGCTACCTATCGATAGTGCTGGGACGCTGCGGAGACGTGCCGCATCGCGTCCGGTGGAAATGCTCGCGTCGATTAGAATGGAAGCGATCAGAAACGGCTGTAACGCGCCCAGTGGAAATCCACCCTTTAGACTCCACTCGGTTTGGTATCAGGCACGTCGTTTTCCAGTACTATAGTACCTCCCCAACGTGGGCGGGCGTCATAGCGCGGCTGCACGAAACTCCCATCACGTTGTTTTATGCGGGGACACGAACACACTAAACTAGTGAAGTTCTTTTTGATGTACTGAATCATTGGAATCAGTTCATTCAAAAGATTAGTTCAGTACTTCCTGTCTGAATTAAACTAAAATACTATGGAACAGGTTGTGATTTGGCTCATGATCGCTGGCTTTTGGCAGTGCTGTCGCTAAATACACCAGACTCTTCTGTCAAATATTGATATTTCAGAATTGTCCTTACTAAATGTTGGAGATTAACGCATGTTTTCAGGATTTTTACGTATTTTTAACTGATCTTTAACAGTCCTCGACACTTGCAGTGTCGACATCATGTTTTAGTATCGGCTCAGCTCGCTTGGGACCTCGCCAGAGCAGGTACTAAAAAATGACCAGGTACTATCGCTAATGGAAAAGCCAAAAAAAAATTTAGCCGAGCAGAGTCATGCTAGAACCGTACAATGGAAAAGTTTGTGCTCACAGTGCTGGGACTGATTTCACACTGGATGCGTAAAGAAAAGGACACAGAAGTGTCAGGTCTACTGCTTGCTGCCTCCTTTGGTAAGTTGGTGTCACTTCAGCAAATACAAACAAAGGATTAGGAATAGAGGCAACAGTGGATCAACAGCTCCAGATTTTTCTCAACGGTGACAAAGTGACTCCAAAATTCTCTTCAATTCTATTATATCATTTGACTATTTTCTGTTGCTTTTCCTGTGGATCACTACACGTTTTCGCAATTAATTAACAAGTAGACGTGGGGCAAAAACCAAAGCCCCCTGGGGAGTCGCGGGAGCTTGGCAGAATAATATGTAAAAAAAAAAAAAAAAAAGAGGTGATTCATTCACTGACTTCTTGCTGCTTATCTGTCTGCTTACAGACTTGTCTCGTGGCTCCTTCGGTGGAATCTCAATGTGTTAAAAAGATAGATGCCATTTCGACGTGACCCGCACAAACCCCGAAGCCGTTCTTATCAGATGCATAAACCATGTCGACTGGCTCCTGTCGACGTGAAGGAGGAGCAGTCTCTATAGGGTGTGAGCTCAGCCACCTTTGTAGAAAACAAATATTGTCTTACTTTTACCCCGTTTCCCCATCTAATCCATTAAATAAACAATGGGACATGTACAGAGCTTAATGGAGAACTTCATTCTCATCTCCCCTTTTAAGATCGGCTGTACGTCTTTGCCCAATGCTACGAATATAGAAAGAGCTTTCACTCTGGTTACGCAAGGACTGAATCACTTATAACAATAGTCCACGTAGTAAGACATCCCAGGGGACACGTCTTTCTCCAAGTCCACAAAACACGTGTAGAGAACATGGGTAAACAAGAAAGTTTGTCCACAGAATCAAGAAGGCAACTACGTTGCTTATCTTGTCAGTGAAGAGCTGTTGTGCGGCTTATACATGGATCTTTTTTAACAAATGTACACTCAGCAAAATGTAAGTAATTACCAGAACACGGCTGGTGTCTCGACATGACATCATCGGCCCAGGTGATTTCGCACCTGCTCCACTGCCCGGTTTCCAAAAGTGTTTATCTCGCAAAAAACACGGCAACGTTTTCCAAGAGAACATCACTATCTGCTGATCGTCCGAGTTTCCAGCAAACAGCGACGAGCGGCACCAAAGATTTCCCTTCCTATAACTGCAGCGTAAATAAGTAAAGCAGATGATGTCATTAAAAAATGACCCGCAATGAAATGTAAGTGCACTGCTCAACGAAATATATACCATCAGTCTCAGTTAATAAGATAGCATCAGTCTTTAATGCAGAAATGTCTAAAACTAGCACTAAAGCTATAATTGAGACGTCTGAGAGGCTTCAGCCTCAGAGTCCCTCAGAGGCTTGGACATTGATTAACATTCACATCACCAAAAAGTACTTGACCATCTGTATCACAGCCATTTTCCTTCTCGACAATAACAGTGACTGCAGCGACTGTCTTCCGTCTGAAAGGTTGTTTTGTTTTGCCTGAAACTAGGGTTAGGGTTAGGGTTAGGGTTAGGGCATGTGATATGTTCACTTGGTCCAGAATTCGCAGGCCAGAATCAAGGAGTCAAAAAACAGGACACGGGTCAGTCAGAGAATAATAATAATTTAGAAAATGCTACAGAGCTTGGAATACACACAAGATCGTCTGGAAGACATGTATACATATATATATATATGGAGGAGAAGAACTGAAGTGACAGGAGAGTAAAGGAATTCGTTTTCTCTCCCAGGGCTGCGAGAAAAAAAAGACTTACGTCATTATTTCTCTCGCAGCCCTCGTTTGGTTGTTCTTGCAGCTTTTTCTTGACACATTGTCATCAAGGGCAGAACTTTTTTCTCTAGCGTGGCGTCCGACAACTACTGTGTGACTGGCCAGAAGTTTGAAGTGGTCAATGCGGAATAATTGTTGTCATTCCCTATGAGGACTGAAGTGAAGTATGAAATGTCCTGGCCACAGCTAACTTTGTGTTCTTGTGCTTGCCACCTTGAGAAAAAAAAAGAACACATTTCTCTGTTCTTGCAGAGTATGTACAGGCCTTTATCCATCCAACCATCCATCCATCCATCCATCCATCTTCTACCACTTTGAGGGTCAAAGGGTACACCCTGGACAGGTCGCCAGTCCATCACAGGGCCACATGGAGACAAACAACCACACACTCACGGTCAATTTAAAGTGTCCAATTTGCCAAATGCATGTTTTTGGACTGTGTGAGAAAACAGGAGAACCTGGAGAAGATCCACACACAGACGGGGAGAACATGCAGAAAAGCCCATGTTCCGACCCGATCTTGACCATGGGTCTTCTTGCTGCAAACTACAGGACGACAGGAACCACGTGGCCCTGTGTGGTGGGTTGACGACCTCTCCAAAGTGTACCCTGCCATGCGCTTTTTTGCCTGATGGGATTGGCTTCGGCCACCCGTAGCCTTCATATGGACTGATATATCAAAAATATGTCATGTATGACCACTAGAGGGCACCGTCCACACTTTGACAATTGAGCGGAAATGGGCCTCTATACACCTATGTACATATTCCATTAAAAACCAGACGTTTGCAGCTATCAGTCTATCTTTAACGACGGCTTTGGCACCACTGAAAACGCAAATCAGATATACGTGATCTCACGGCTTCAACTTCAACAACAGTCTCGCTATAATCTCTGTAAAAATCCACCGAGCTTGGACACAGCTGCTAACACATGTTTTTTTCTGAATAATACATGTGATGGGGCCAGTTGCGCCCCTGCAAGTCTACAAATCCCTGGCCACGGTGGAATGGATCTGTGAGATACACGACGCTAAGAAGTGGAGACAAAGCCAGCCGTCGAGTCCGCACTTATCCGGTCTTATTTCTGAGGCGTTAAGATATTAAAAGGTGTGTGATGCCGCCACATGTGGACACACGCGGCGGTCATGCTATCTACACATCAACAACCTCTGATCCCTTAAGTCCTTAATCCGGGAGACGAGTAGTGCGCGGAAACGAGCTCCGTGGTTTTCAAGCACATCATCTTTGAAGCCTTTATCCGACAGTGAGTCGGTTGGCGATTGCATCACTCCACGGTACCACAGACTCCATGAGCGGTACACCCTTGTAACAGCAGGTTCTGCTTTGACATGCTCCGTGGTTCTTTCCTGCAGATGAGGTCAACAATGGAACCCTTCCATGAGGTGAGAGGTTGCTTTAAAAGGGCTCCTGTCAGTCATGCACCAGTGGAAGAATACTTTTTTTGTAATTGACTTCTGTAAGGTAACTTTTTTTTTTTTGTCCGCCGTTAATATTCATGTCCAAGTGTGTGAACAGTGTGATTGGCCGCCTTTGTGATTTTATTTAAAGCCCGTGAAAAGAATTTGTCCAAATGTTCTGCTGAGTCATACCGACTGGAGGACATGTTGAGGTTTTATATTCTTTCTCCATTTCTTTATTCTTGTTTTTTTTTTTGTCTGGTCAATTTTGTGTTGCAGTGAACACTGGAAGGTCAACGCAACACCTTGTGGGAGAGTTCAAACAATGCCTGAAAATGTAGCCCCACTAGGGCATTGGTTCTCAAAGTGCGGCCCAGGGGGCCAATGGGGACCCGCAGAAGCATTTCTGGTGGCCCTCAAGGAATAACAGTTGATAGTTTTAATCCAGGAGCGACTAAGCTTGTTAAATGTTTATTGGACGATTACTGGATACAGACCAATAAGTGTAAACAAAAATACTGGGTATTTACCTGGTTTCTATATGGTGAATTTTAGTGTATTATTGGGTTATAAGCTGGTAATAAGCAGGTAGCTAGTAAATATAACAGAAATGTGTTACTTGGTATTAACCTGTAATTAGAAGGTAAGAAAAATGGCCAAAATACTGGATAAATACCCAGTAAATTAAAAAGCGTTATTATATTAATGTTTAAATTACATTATATTAACGCTTATATTAGTTTACTGAAATCTGGTCATTAAAATTATTACAAATGGGATTTCTTTATGGTTTTTTTTCCTTTGGCGGCCCTCAGTCCAATGTTGGGTTCCTAAATTGCCCTAGGGAGTTGGAAATAAGGGATGATGGAAGATATTCTGTAGACAGAAAACACCGTTCCATATATTCTTGTATTTATTTGATTTCGTTTTATTTCCTGGGCAATTTTTGCCAAGTCAAACATTAGGAGGTGGAGCACGTGGCCGAGCACTGTTGCCTCACAGTCAGAAGATTGCAGGTTCGGGTCTTTCCGTGTGGAGTTTGTATGTTTTTGCTCTCGGTTCTCTGGGTTTGTTTGTTTGCCCTGTGATGGATGTGGCGACCTGTCCAAGCTGCCTTTCAATAGATTGGCTGTGGCCCACCTGCAAACACTCATGTGGAGGATAAAGTGGCAGACAAAGAGTGAGAGTTGGAATTACTCTCTCCGTGCAGCTCCAGAATGCACCGATGACGTGTAAAGGATTTCAATCGAGGACTAAAAACTAAATTGTACAGCGAGTACAGCACGTACCTCTCAGGATTTTGGATTTACGAAAGTGACTATTTTTGACATGTCGTCGAGTGAGGAAACTCACAGCTCCAAATGAGAAGCAATGTTGCCGTCGTGTTCTATTATTAAACGAGACAACGTCAGCTTTGTGCTCAGCAGTCGGTCTTATCTTTGATTTCTGTCCCTGATATGAAATTGTGAACAGAAATCGTCCTCGTCTTTTAATTCTTTTTTTTTTCTGATCATGGATCTAAAAACAGCAACTTAAACATTCCAGGTCCACACTCTGTGACAGCATCACATGAAACCACCGTGCCATTATACACCAATGTGTTAGCGGTGAGCTCAATTATCTGTATCTCAATGCCGGCCTCAGTGGGGATCTGGCTAAATAGAGTATGTGTTTCACTTCAATAGCAGTAAACACAGAACTCTCCCAGTTGCCTCTTTCGTTTTGGGAAAAATGTATTGATCCCTTGATCCCCATGAGTCGGCGCCGAGCGATCCATCAGGAGTCGTTGAGGTTATCGAGCCCAAAATTAGAATTGATCTTCCGAAAAGTTGTCTGCGAGAGACACCGGGGGGGGGGGGGGGGGGGGAGTAAAGGACATCTTTTTCCAGCTCAAGGAGAGCTGCTTTGATGAGTCATAATGTGAGCGACCCGCACTTTGTCAAGTGAGCGACCCCCTTAATTAGAGTTAAGCTTGGACATCAATGGGATCAGAGGAATCAGGATCTGATTCCTCCGCTCAGCTTCCTGCTTCTGCTTGTTTAAGGTGTGTCCGCCTTCTGCGTGCGGCGATAAGAAGTTGTTGCAGCGGCTGCCGTTAATCATCGGTCTCGTGCATCTGCAAGGGCATTCCAAGGACGTGCTTTTATAACCACGCACTTATCTGTCCGCATTAAAAACGGTGGTGTTCATCGCTGCCCCGAAGCTCTGCGCTGAAAAACTCTACGACGACATTTTAAGGACGACATCGGGGGTCTAATTGAAACCGTGTATAGGTTGAGTGTAATTTGGAATATAACACCATCTTTATTCACAGAGCTCTTCTTAAACCTTCTCAAAAGGTCTGAAGTGCAGATTGAGTCGTACAAAGACTCTTGATGCATTTATTAACTTTCGATTACATTTCCATTTACGACGAACGTGTGATTATTCTCTTCGTCCTGCCCGGCGAACCGCGCAAGAACGCAGCTTAACCTCTCGTCCGGAGATTCATCGAGGAAATAAAAATTACCCGTTCTTGTGTGAGGACTTAAGGGCATTGCTCACTCTGTTCCCCACTTTCTCGCGGACTTAAATATCTCAAGTGCTGGTTGGATTTCAGTGAAATGTAATTTTCCTCAAGTGCCTGCTCCACAGTTTGAATAACAGGCTTTTTTAGAAGACAGATCCACTTTAAACGATCGCAATCTACTCAGATTTACATTTCGGAGACACCGTAGATTATTGAATGTCAAAGCGTGTAGGACTCAGTGGATTTTACGGGCCAAGATGCAGATTGTGAGTAAATTAACACCTTTTTGTCACTCAGACAAATGCGGTGGAAGACGATACAGTCACAAAAGATTAACCCTTTAACGCCGAGCGTATGGTAGAAGACTATCGGAGTTGGAAAAAAGCAGGACAGTGTCACAGAGATAATAACAAAGATATTGTTTTCAGTCTTCATAATTATTTTAGACCATTAAACAACTGAGAAAACATGATAACAATATGATTGAAATCAGAATCCCAACTGGTGGAGTTCCACCCTCCAACCTCGGCAATCGGTCACATGCCCACAATTTACAAGTCAAAGGAGAGATTGATGGTTTTTCTCCGTTAAAGAGCGGCGCATGCACACTTCTCCTGAGCATCCATCTTGGATTCATATGTAAATGAAATGGTCATAAATGGAACCAGATATCAAGGAACGCACGAGTGCCACAGATTAAGCAGACGGAAGAAGAAAGTTTCATGAGATGACTTACCTATTGTTGGTCAAACTTAAATGAGCTTCTAGTCCGGTCATGAGGGGATCGGTCTGGGGAGGAAAAAGTGAGGGAAAAGACGACAACTGTTCAGTAGCCTGTGGGCAATATCATCTCAAAACTATATAGCACAATATTCCATCGTGATTTTATTGGAATAAGTATATTCATGGTGTTATTCTTCACAGAATGTCAAAGTAAAAGTGCTAGTTTTTGAAATGAATGATGTGTAACTTCACAATAAAAACACGTTAATGATGCAAAAAAATGAATCGATAACGTTGACAGAATGACAGATGTGTGAGTGAGACAGCTTCAAACGGGTTAGAATATGATTGAAAACACAAAGAAGAGGCCACAAGACATTTCAGAAGTGGTTTCTACTGCTCGAAGAAAAAAAAAAAATCCCGGGTTGTTAAATTATTCTTTCTGCTGCTGAATGTACACAAATGCTCCCTCAGTCAGGTCTGATAGTGTTGCTTGACAGAAGAAGGATTCGCCATAGGTTACACAACGCAGCTTTGAGGGTCTGATGTTGAATGAATGAATGAATGAATTCATTGAATTACTCGAGCTAAGGCCGTAGTCCGACTAAGGCGTCAATTGGACAACTTGCAGAGTCCGAGTACTCATACGGTGGAGAACATCTATTTATTGGCCGTGTACGTCTGACTCTCTTAGGTAATGTGTAGAAAATGGTGCTTGGACTCCAGTCCCATTAAGCATATACCTGCATGCAATCGCATTATCCAGGTACGTTAGTCCGACTAAAACTAGCTCTATTTCAGTTGGACTAACGCTTATATTACATAAAGAAAACCAAATCATTGTCTTAGTCCGACTATAATCGGACTTTTGACGTACATGTAAACACACTCACTGACATCATCAACTACAGTGGCGTTTGCATCCGTACAGCATGGCCTTTTTCCTAAATTACGTGCAAAATGGCATATTCCAACGACGTGACGACCACAAACAATTTTGATTTAAAAGAAACTAAAACACTCCCACAAACCTACGTATTGGTAGTAGATCCACTTTCTGCCAATAAACCCTCCTGAATGGACCTTTAGAGAAGCCCCACAGGGCTCCTTGAGAGCACTGCAGCATATTACCCACTTCCATGTGTCTCTCCACTGCATTCTTGTGTCAACTTTAGACCTTTGGTGCTGGCTTGCACACACTCCCAAACTCCCCCAGGCTGTGTTAGAGTCTTAAACACCAGCATTTCACTACCGTCAGTCACTCTCTTCTCTGCAATGAATTGATCAATCTGACCCGGCTTTTTTTTCCTTTTCCTCCCCTCTGGCTCCTCCATAGAGACTTTTTTATATATACATATATAAAAACCCGATATTCACAGCAGCACAGTCGTTTCTCGCCGTCATAACTGATGACGTTTAAGCTTCCGCAAATTCCAATTTCGGAATAACTCTTTCGTTTGTCTCTCTCTTGACCTGGTGTAATTATCATTCTAATCAGGATGTTTTTTATATACTCAGTTTAATCAATTAAGACTGATTCCGCGCTTCCACTCAACTCAAAACAACTTCGCCCGAAAGAATCATCAGAATTTTAAAGAGCGACAGTAAATACTACTAACTACTACTAAAGTGGGCAAAAGTACGCAGTTGTGGGGCATTTTCAGGCCCTTTTAGGGTTAAAATAAGTTTTAAAGGGTTATGAGAAAATCTCCTTTTGAAAAAAGTATTAAGGTAATTTAAATAATATACAATATTCACTTTTACATTCGGAGCATTAGCATATTAAAGCGCAGCAGCACTGAATTATTGCGCGGGGTCCATTTCACCCAGTTTCCTCCTTCCTGACACAGTGCGTGATATAGATGTATAATATTTACCAGGAAGTAAATGAATTAAATCTCAGAGCGATCCATCAAACCGAAAAACCCTGTGAGGAATATCATTTGCAGTCATTAGTCAGCTGGGACTTCAGTAATTACAAGGTGTTACAGCAGAGACTAAAATGTCCCGCGTGAGTTTTAAAACTAATGAAGAAACACAACACTCGTAGAAATACGGGTTCCAAAAGTGTTCTTCTACAAGGGCTGAGGTTCTACCTGGAACCATTTGTTTTTCAAGGGTTCTTGGTGACACTAATGGTTTTAGTAAGAACCATTTTGATCCAGAGAACCCTTTAAAACCCCTTTCCTGAACCATTTGTTTTAAAAGGGTTCTTGGCAACACTAGGGTTCCAAAAAAGGGTTCTCCTATGAGAACAAGCCGAAGAACCTTATATGGTTCTAACTTTTATTTCTAAGAGTGAAGGTTTCAGGGTAGAATGTTGTTTAAAATCTCTAAAATTTAATAATGTCATTTTGTCATTTGCATGATGCATTTGTTCCCATTTGTACTTGGATTTTTTTAAATTATCGTTGATGTTTTTAAGCTGCGATCTGGATTTCTGCCAATAAAGAGTCGTTGTACTGTTCTAGTTTCTGGCTTGAGTTTTTTTCACCGTGAATTACAACACCCTTACCAATTAATCTGATCGCAGATGAAAGTTTTACGCCTCTTTGTCTGGGTTTGTCTGGCGGATCCAAGTGACTGCACTGCACAGGCACGACCGGGGACGGCGACATAAAACACCCGAGGGAATCGTCCGAAAAGGGATCAGCCAAGAGTAACAGGGCGGCGGGTCATTACACAGCACAGTTGTCTCATGGGCTGTGGAGCTTTAGCGGAGAAGAGCTCCACGTCAGGCCTGAAGCTTCGAAACAAACAGTTCAGCCACTGCTGAGAACGATGTGTTTTATTGTAATCTCGGGCTCAGCGAGATCTCTGAAAATCCCGTTATAGTTACGTAAACAGCGGTTCTCCGGAACAAGCCGATCGTCCTGCTCCGGGCACTAGTCCGGGCACATCCGGTTGCGTACATTGAACCGCAGAAGAAGAATAACGTCCGTTGTGGAGGTGTTTCACGAGCGACAGTGTCTTCTGACTCTGGGTCTGACTCCGGGTCAAAGTCATAAAAGGGACTGCGGCGGGGAGTCGTGAAGAAGCTATTTTTACACATTGTTAAAACAATGTTTTGATAATGAGTAGCAGTGCATCCGACGTACCAGAGGGGGGAGCTGCGCTTCTGAGAGCGGGTGTGCTGAATATGTCACTTCCTGGTTTGCGTCTGAAGTCTCGCGGCTGGGAAACACCGTCAGAAAAGAGGATTTCAAATCGGCTCGTTTACAGCAACTAGAAGGTTTTTGACCATAAAAACAACTTAATGTATGTAAGTAGACCTCCATAACTAACACATATGTGCAACAGGACCACTCTATGTGTCCTTTAAAAAGAAATTCTGCATGACAGTAGCATGTTAGCATTTTTTTCTTTTCTTTCTTGGTCACTAGCCCTAAAGTAATCATCTCATTTTGGCACGGCTCAATTTTTTAAAAATTTCACGTTGACATCGTCTCGGCCTCCGGGGATAAACAAACACGCTACCAATAAGACATTTAACCCGAGACGAATCCAGGAAACATGTACAGGAAACTTCATCATCTCAGTCTGACCCGCTGACCCTCTGACAGTCTAAGCAGCGAGCTCGCGGCCTTGGGCGTGTTTAACAAGGAACATGAGCCGATTCCTCTGCTCTGCCTCTCTAATTAAGTGCTGACACGGCTGTTAAAAAATCTCAGCGGTTCCTTCTGTGACCACGGAACCACATGCTGGACAATGGTGTGTATTTATACAATAATAGTAATATAGAAGGAAAACAGCAGGGAGGAGGGAGGACAGGTCAATGCAGCCGTCATCAGGTAGACAAGAAAACACCGAAAATCCATAACGTCTGAGGAAAACAAAGAGGGATTCAGTGTCATTGCTCTATTATTGCTTTGGTCGGAGAGGTTTTCTCTCTCTCTCACACACACACACAAGTGGTGGATGGCAGCAAACTGAGAGGGGCCTGCCAGTCAAACTGAAGCTCAGACAGGTTGCAACCTCACTCTGTTTTGAGTGAGGAGCTGATGTGGAATATCAGAGCGAGCGCTGCTCCTCTGCTGTGTGATCGCGAAAATAGAGAGCACAAGGAGACAAGGAGAGAGACACGCGGTACATTCATTTTGGTAAACTTGTATGTGAGATGATACAAAATGAAGTCATTTGCATGAATTGGGGAATAATATGGACACTTTTCTTACTTTTCATATTAGCATTTTGCCATTAAACTAATGAATAATCAGTATCAGAGAAAAATTACACACACAAAAAACCCCCCCCCAAAAATGGACATAGTCCACATCTAGTAATGATGAGCTGGTGTGCATTTTACTTTACCCTTAGAACACAGAGCATTTAGGCTGCTTTTTTACATTACTATGTTAAAATGTTAAAAAAAAATGTTTTTTTTTCCATTTTCATCAACTATAGGGACAGACCTGAGCAAAAAGTACTAAAAAAAACATCTAAAATCGGATTGAATTTGTGAAATTTGAAAATACATCACATTTCAAAGTTCGCTTGGCTGTCTATTTTGCAGAGGAGGTAAGTAATGAATTACATTTATACGCTAATTTTACGTTTACTTAAGTATGTTTTTTTTTTTTTTTTTTGAAGTAATCTGTTACTGAGTTAACAAAAATTCACGCACTGGAAACTTCGTCAGTGAACGATGAGGACACTGGCGCGAATTAGCGTTGTTTAAAGGTGCCATATGTAAGAATGTGGCCCAAAACGGTCACTACACTCAAATTCAAAACACCGAGGTCTTTTAGGTTGCGTTTTTCTCTCCGCCATTGTCGCTCAGACGAAACTGGCAACCCGTGGTTGCTCGGCAGCTGAGACTCTACTGACTGCAATGATTGGCGAAAACATGATTTACAAAACATAAACATGAAAAAAACATTTTTTTTTTAATGCAAATATTTTGTCTGTACTGTTGTTGTTGGTGAGTTTAGTTTGTTATATGAACATTATTCCTGAGTCTCTGTGACATATTAAGAGGATTTTATGGCCAGTTGCTTTAGATTTATTACATAATGCACCTTTAAGGATCTTTGACTGATACATAATGCATGTTTTAAAATGTATTATATACCAAGGTTGCAAGGGTTAATGAAAGGCAACGAAAAGAAGGCAACACTTTTGAACAAGGTATGCAATGATGAGTAGTTAATCTTCATTACCGAAAAAAAGGATTTCATACAGTCCCATCTGTTCATCCATATGAATATCTTCAATAGCCTCACCTTCAAACTGACCTTGAATGAATTTGGTCATAAAAAAAAAAGTAAAAGCTCCAATATCTTCTGAATTAAAGTTTGAAATGTATCACAGTCATGCAGAAACAATGTGTCTGGTGGTACACAAAAGGCCTTTGGAGTCGGAGGTCAGAAGGCGATGGATACATGCAGCCCACGTGCTCCTCAGTGATTCCTTGGGAGTAATAACTCTCCTAATTAAGAGGCATCAACTGCTCTCACCTCTCAAACCAGTTTGAACTGAACAGAAGGGAGCAACCACTCTGCTTTCATTAGAAAATATTAGACGCGACTCGGCAAAACCACGTCCTTAACCATGTCTATTCATGCAATGAAAGAACCCTCACATCCCAGGCACATGCACCAAAACCCTTCAAAGGTAGAAAGACAAAAACAAACTCCCAGGCTTCAGTGGCTCAGTGGCCCATGGTCAGGCATTCATTCCCTCTCCGTTTCTCCAGAGATCGTTTCCAATTACAGGGGAAACCGTCTCTGTCACAGTTATTCAGGGGGACCATTGTCCGGAGAGGTCTGGCCGTGTTCCAGAGAGGACGGGCAGGACGGAGTTTGTGTTTTAGGCTGAACAATGGCTGCTCTGCACCGAGAGCGTGTAGCTCAGAGAAGCAGGGGGAGAACATGCCAGGAGACTGAAGCAGACAGCAGGAGGGGAGTGGAGAGGAGTGGAGTAGGGTTAAAACCCACTCCACCCACCCCAAGGAGCAGCACCTTTTGTTGTTGCACTCGAGTCTCTCTGCTATGTGAGCATTCCTCGGTTCAGTTTGAATGGCCATTCGCATTGAAAAACACAAATGGAATAATTATAGGAAGATGACATCTTACTGAAATCGGCAAAACTGCTCTTAGATATATATAAAAAAAAAACACTTTGAAAAACAGTTCAAAACAAATTCGCAAAAAAAAGAAATATTGGAACACGACATGAGCGAAAAGTCCATTCCTAACGTGAGCTAAGAGTTCAACTGTGAGAGAGTGCATGAGTGCTTTTAAAAAAGCACCGGGGACGACGTGCCTTGCGCCTCCCCACTGCGGCACTCTGCTCCGGCACAAGACAAACGGACGAAGCATGTACTTGAATGCACTCAGATGCTGAAGAGAAACGATGTAAAGCCGTACGTGTGTGTGTGTGTGTGTGTGTGTGTGCAAGTACAACAGTGTCACTGTTTAATACGTGGACGACATCGTCGGTGGAAACGGTGCGTCATGTGTGACGCACACGTTCGACATGAGCCTGAAGAGTGAGACTGTGCTCTGTACTTCAATATACTTGGTATCGGACTCGTCGTTTTCCGTGACTATAGTATAGACGTGAAACTAACACTTGTTTTTACGTTTTTATATTTAACAATGAATTAAGTCTGTTCGTCACATTTTACAATTGGCTCGAACCATATAAGGTTCTTTGGCTTGTTCTCATAGGAGAACCCTTTTTTGGCTCCAGGTAGAACATTTTTATAAAGGTTCGACCAAGAACCCCTTTATAACCCTTTATTCAGGAAAGGTGTTTTAAAGGGTTCACTGGATCAAAATGGTTCTTACTGGAACCATTAGTGCCACCAAGAACCCCATTTGCCTCTGAAAAAAACATATCTTCGGGAAAGGGTTCCAGGTAGAACCTCAGCCCTTGTAGAAGGACCCTTTTGGAACCCTTATTTCTAAGAATGTACTATCACTTATGTAAAAGGGAAACATTTTTTTTATTAACTTCTGAATCCTTCTTTAAACACTTCTCTGTGTATATCATACTTCAACTTATTCGCAGCCATGTTGCTTTACTAGCACAATGTTGCAGTTGCTGTCTTGACCAAAAATTAAACACTTCCTGTGTTAAGCGTGGGGATGTCACCGTGTTGTGACACAAGATCTAAACTGCAGAGAGTTGTATTACATATATGGACTCAAAATTGTTTGCGGTAATCGATAAATAGTTCATTTGTATCCTCCTTTTTAGCGTCCTTGAAAAATAAAGCGATGTGAGTGAGCGGCTTCTGCGCCTCCTCTCTCCTCCGTTATCAGCCTTTGGGAAATCTGACAAATCTGGCAAATCACTGGACCGCGCAGCAGACAGAAAAGATGGCTGTTCTGCTCAGCAGCACATGCACGTTCCTTTAGGGTGATAATGAAGCTGTTGCCATGTCGACTCTAAACTAAATGAAATATAAAGCTATAAAGCAAATGAAATATTGGGGGGTGGAAAAAAACAACAAACACAATGTGTGTCAACATCTTTGAGCACTGAACGACTGTTATATCTGAAGTGCTCGTGTTAAGTAGAGCACACACTGCTTACTTCAGCCTTTAAAATATGACGCCGTAGTGATAGAATTACTACAATTTACTTCTATATATCATGGTTTTAAACTTTAAAGGTGCCATATGTAAGAATGTGGCCAATAACGGTTACTACACTCAAATTCAAAATACCGAGGGTCTTTTAGGTTTTCGTTTTCTGACGTAACTGGCAACCCGTGGTTGCTCGGCAGCTGAGACTCTACTGACTGCAATGATTGGTAGACGGCGATAGGTGGCGCCACATGCCAAAAACATGATTTCAAAACATAAACATAATTTGCAGTCTGCAAAATACTACTAGTACTAGTACTGTTGTTGTTGATGAGTTCAGTTTGTTATATGAGGAGGATTTTATGGCCACTTGCTTTAGATTTATTTACATAATGCACCTTTAAACCCCTTTAAATCATTGAGTCGTCACTCACACAAAACCTGTCTCTATTCCCCACCAGTGGCATCACATGACCTGCTCCTCTTCCCCTCATTATCTCAGTAATCTCAGCTGCACCGTTGGTTTTTCCCGCGTCTCGTTGTGCTTTTGTAGGATTTGACTTGTCGGGCACATTGTTTACATGCTCGCATGTTTTGAAGTAAGCGATATAGAAGAGAGTTTATTTTTGCATCTGCCTCCCGAGCCGCGCTCTCGGGGTGCCACGTGTTTTTTTTTTTTTTTCTTTTTTCTGTGAACCCCTGACACCAGTGTGTGTTGTACATCTGCAGGCGGCTGCGTCAACAGCACTTCACTGTCGATATATGTTTCGCTGTGATTTCTTAGCGGGTAATTTGGCAGCGCGCGCGTGTGCAGAGGAGTGGGAAATAGAGCTGAGATGATTCAAAGTGAAAGCAGGTGAAGATGCCAAGCCTTGGCAATGAAAATGGTAGGGGGGGGAGGAGGGGACAGGTGAGGCTGTTTCGTTGGCTAAGCAACTTTACACTTTGCTGCGGTTTCAAGGTTGCTTTAGTTAAGACAAGTCAACCCTATTGATGTTTGGAGGAAAAGGTAATAATCACGGTTTATAGATAATATTGATCTTTGGCGTCAAAGTCAAAACCACTCCGAGTTGTCAGGAAGGTTTTGGCAGAAATGTAATACACCATACTGATAAGTATGTTTGTACAAGTGTATAATTGCTTAAATATGTAGTTTTAGTAGCCTTAGAATAAGTCTTCTATATGTACTATACAGATTACCACTGTGTTTTTTCCAGTAGTTTTACGTTTTGAAGTGGATTTTTACTAGGGATGTGAATCTTTGGGTGGCTCACGATTCGATTCGGATTCTCGATTCAACCGATTCGATTCATACGATTTTCGATTCAAACGATTCTCGATTCAAAAATTGATACAATGCATAGTGTGTTAAGGCAAATGATGGCATCAAAACAATACAGTTTGTATAAGATAATGTGATAATGTGATCACGCAAAGGCAAACTTAAGACAAAAGTTAACATTTACTCATTCAAAACAAATAAAAACTTACTTAGTGTAAGTTACAATAATAAACTGTACATAAATAACACAAACAAGTGATTTTTTTCAAAATAGAAACTTAAAAAAAAATTAGATTTTTGAAGTTTATGACTCGATTCAGAATCGCGGATGATTAGAATCGCGATTCATATGTGAATCGATTTTTTTTTTTCCCACCCCTAATTTTTACAGCGTACACAAAGCAGAACAGCTCCATCCTCATAAGCCCGAAGCGTAAACGAATACGAAAGAGGGAGGGGAACAGTACAGTGATGAAAGTGATTTTTTTAAACTTTTTAAATAGTAATGATCGGTACAAACTATGTAATGTAATGCCTATGCCAGCAGCCGGAAGAGGAATAATAGCATTGAAAATGGTGAATTACGGGCAAAAACCAGAGCAGACAAAGAAGAAATTAGCAAGAAAGAAAAACTCACTTGCATTGCGTTGAGTTGTTTGACTCGGGGTGTGAATGCCAATTAAACACATTCCCTTTCATAAAGAAAACCCTGTTTGAATCAGGGATTAAGCAGGTGTTTGAACCAGTTTACAGTTTACTTTTCCGTATTAATCTGGGTACCTTAAATAATTTACTCCAGTCCAATTACAATATCATAGCGACAAATCCTTCTCGCAGAGTTCCGTTTACTCCGTTAATCCAAGGATTCCGCTTCTTTGTGTTGTCGTAATGGATTAGCGCTGCGCTGTGAAATGCATGTATAAATATGCACTGAAGTATGAATGAAGCTCTGCCGATTTCTCCCCCCGGACGCCTCCACTAACTCCCTGACCTTAAGATTAATGTCACTGCGGCACCGACATCAAGACAAATGACTGTACTTTTGCCGGACATTAAACTGCTTCTGACGAATAAGTTACAGTATATGAGCCAAAGCCACAGCACTAATGAGGGATTTATTTTCCCTCTGTGTCACACATATCCCCCCCCTCCATCAATCCCATATACACATACCCTCTGTGTCTTTCTGCTTTTCAGTCAGTCTTGGCTTGTTGTGACGGATGAAAGTCCCAAGCTTCCATGTGAGGCCACTCTGGATCGCAATCAGTGATCCTTCCTGCAACTGGACAGAAAATTGACACCGGAATGAATCATGCTGATGTTCTTTTTTTAAAAACAGATTGTAGTCACACAGTTTGGTGGGCTCGTTGTAAGCGGAGAAATATCACAAAACAATGAAGTTATAATGTGGATATGTGCATAATTCAGAGCATAGACCACACAGGTAAGCAAACACAGAAATGTGTTGCACAAACCAAAGTAAATGACCTGTAATAGCATCATTTCAACGAGTCCCAGCGAGGAAATAAGAACGTGACTGAACTGAATCCACTTTTGCTGTTTACTATCCTCCACCTCCACATAGTCGACTTTACTGTAAAGTCATTACTGTCTTACCTGAAACCTCTTCTGTTTTCGTTGACAGCTCCCGTCAACAGCAACTCGCAGCAGGTAGAGCAGACTTTAATTTGCTTCCACTCCATGCTCCAAGCTTTCTGTTTTTTACGTCGGTTGTGAATGGGACTGAAATTCCCTCATGTCTCTTTTTCAAGTTCTAGATCCAGGAGATCGACTGTTGAAGAGCAAAGACAAAATGTCTCTTATCCGTCTTGGAGACTTGGAGGATGGCGCAGTGGTGCCTCACAGCAAGAGGAGTCTTGGTTTGACCAAGGCCTTTCTATATGGAGTGTAAGTTGGCTTGTTCTCCATGTGGTACCATCGGTTACTCCAACTTCAACAAACTTGCAGTATTCCAGGCTAGTTTTTCACAGTAGGGCAGCCACCACACTGTCCTTGAAGGCCAGGATCCAGTGCCGTGGACCCCAAGACAATTGGGGGGCCCTTCTTTGCTGCGGACTTCTTCTGCTTTCTGACCTTCGTGGAGCTCCTCAGCCACCATCACCATCATCCACCGGCCCACTCTGTCGTCGAGGATCTTCTTTGGATCGCACTTAGTCTGGAACCTCCCCTTTGACCTTGCCGCCATGGGTGACCCTGCCAGGAGCCCGAGGGCTCCGGACGGCATTGCTCTCAGGTTCATTGGAACACGCAAGGCTCTCCACCACGACAAGGTGGCGATCCAAGAGGAGAGCGTGTGTGGAGGATTAAGAGGTAGATTGTGAATTCATGTTTTGGATGGGTAAATCCAAGTGGAAGTCCAGCGTTTTTTATTGGCGGACGTTTGCCAACTTGCTTGCGGAAAGGCAGAAGTGAGCTGTCTTATCATTAGATGTCACTCATTCTTACACACTGGACCTTTGAGACTCAGCAGATAGAGTTGGTTCTGTAGCTGCTCAAAATTTCCACTTCTCTGAACACATAGAAGTTGGGATTGAAAGTTCGTTATACGTCCTTTGAAAACATAGTCGAGAAAAGCAATCTCCCCCCACAATTCAACTTCCTCTCTCAACAATCCTACAAACTTTTTAGGATGCAGCTTCCAGGGCGTGAAGGAGTAATGAGAGACCACACCAATCCTCTGGATACATAACGATAAAAGAACGTATTGAGATTTTGTTTCCGCAGGGCTGAATTGTTTGAATTAATTGACGAGTTATCACCGCAGCAGTGGATAACTTATTAGAAAGCAAGGCAGGGATGATGCATAGCTACTGTTTATAGGCATACTAATGACTTTTTTTTTTTTTTTTTTTTCTGCTTTTGGATTATGCTGTGCAGTGAAGTTTAGCGTGGGGCCTGAGAGAGCATGCACCAAGCAGCTGTGCTTGCTTACACAACATTTGCATAACCAAGAGATTGCCTCTCCCAGTGGAGGACTTGGGGACCAGCAGAGGAAGAAGTGGAATACACGAGAAAACAAGATGTGGCCACTTGTCTTAGCAGACGTTATGATTTGGCCACTGACTGTAAATAACAGCGACAGGCTTATTTTAGGCTACAGAACGATTCACGTTATGCAAATATTCATGCTGCTCTTATAGCAAAAACAACAGTAGAACAGCAGTCATTTGAGGAGTCACAACATCTGTATGCAAAGCGTCCATAACCGTATATTTCTTTACCATGTTTAAAGATCCAGTGCTGTAACTGTATTGCCCCCTGTGGACTTCTGAGAAATAACAAAAAGGGGGTGGGGTGTACGCCCGATGGCGGCGTCAGCAAGATACACTACTGTTCAAAAGTTTGGGGTCACCTATACAATTTTTTCGTTAATATAGTCAAGATATTGACAAGATAAGAAAATAATGATTTTTATTCAAAATAATAATTTTGCAATCATCCAATAGCCTTCTAACGCGATTAACACAATGTACCATTAGAACACTGGAGAGATGGTTGCTAGAAATGGGCCTTTATACACCTATGAACATCCATCAAAAAACAGCTAGAATAGTCGTTTACCACATTAACAATGTATAGAGTGTATTTCTGATTCATTTAATTTTACATTAAAATAAAATACATTTCTAAGTGACCCCAAACTTTTGAACGGTAGTACGTAGTGTGACATCGACGTGACACAACACAAAGGAGGACATCCAGCAGCTCTTCTTTTTTCCTTACACCGAATAAGCTAACTGTCGTGGGTCTAGCATCATCCATATCGTACCATATTACTGTGGTACACCAAGGGAAGGGTAATGAACAAATTGAATGGTTGGGGCTGGTCATTTTTATACTATTCTTAATATAATTGCAAAAAAAAATATGTACTGTAATGTACTGAACTGTTCTGCTTGGTGGAAACACGCAATGTGACCTAACCCTTGAAAAATGAAGCCTCAAAATGTCCGTCTGGACTTTTCTTTTGTTTATTTTAACCATAAAAAGGTCTAAAAAATGTCCTGTGACTAAGAGCTTTTGTCCATTTTTCCAGAATAACTTTCAATATCTGGCAGTAATTTACACTTTACATGTTAAAATAGGGTATAAACAATTTCAAATTAAGAAAAACTAAAAGTTGTATTACGAAAAACACTGCAGTTGTACATGAACCCCAGATTTTTAAATTTGTGCAAGATAAAACACATTTAAAATAACATTTGCTTGAATTTTTGTCTCAATGAGCAAAAACAGGCCATAAAAATGGAAACTATGTACAGGGTGTTTTTCCAACTCTCTCCTCTCTGATGACAAAGACGCTGATTCGCCGGCTTCTTGCAAAAACGGGAGTGAAATTACCGTAGTAAGAACACATGCAACTTCTCCGTTTTCAGAAAAACCATTGCACAAACCATTGCGTAATTACGGCGCACACACACAGAAACACAGAAAGAGAAAGCAGAGAAAGATTGACAGAAGCACTTTCTCCAGTACCTCAACACTGTTTGGTGTTACTATATAGTAGTGATGTGATGTGTAGACAGACTGACACGTGCAGGCAGTCGGGCCTTTGTTTTTTCTGACAGTAACATCCATGAGAACCTAAAATTTCGATGCGACTGTGAACTCCCACTAAGCATCCAGGGGTAACACGTCTACACTCAGACACAGAAGAGAGCCGCGTGGAGTTGATATGGGCTTTAATCACCACTGTGTGAACTCTTGACAAAACGTGTGAATGTGCCAGACATTTGTTTATATTTAAACGTGACACGCTACAGCTTTTTAACGTTTTAAAAGTGCCACTTGCCTGCAATAAAAACGGCACATTATAATTTGCGGGCGCTCCCAAAATGCCGGGCGATGACACGTCGTTGGGCGACAGCTCTCGCTTTGCTTTGCCTGGTGGGAAGACAAACAAAGTGAGTCGTAACAATAGCGGTCGTCACTTCTGACAAGAGTCGGCGAAACTGTACCAGCACCAACGGAGCCGAGATTAGATCGTGGGACTTGAATGAACTCACAGTAATTAGTTGGGTGCAATCAAGTGTCGGTGATGACAGTCCCTCCCAAGTCCTCTTTCCCAACGATTGTTGACTTAGACGCTTGGCAAAACACTCGCTTATTTGTCCTCCACGTCGCAGTTTTTCCCGACCCTTCAATCTAAAAGGAAAACAAGAAAAGACACGTTGACATTTTTTGATCTGAGTAACTATTATCTGGTTATTGTTACAAGGAGAAAGGGATGTGCGGCGACTGAACACAAACAGACACATCGACAGGTGATTGTAATTGTTTGTCTCGCCGTTGCAGTCGCAGTGGAATACAAAAAAAAAAAACATCCGTCTGTGGCTCTGCCAATCTGTGAGATTGCTAAACTCGTGTCATTTCATTTCTGACAAATTCGACTCAAAGTGGTCGATAAAGCGCGCAAAAGCAATTGCACATAATTTGACTTTTGCTGGTATTCTTATCGAGTTTTATTTATTTGTTTGTTTGTTTGTCTTTACAAAGCGTCACAGTAACAAGAAAAGACAGGTTGGACAAAGATCTGTAGTCCAGACTGGAGGAAAAGGCGCAGCAGTTTGTCAACAGAAAGCATCTCAAGGTATTTGTTTCATATGCCGTTTGAAAATTAGACCTTGACGCCTGCATCGAAAAAAACACAAAAATCAGGGGGTGTTAAATAACAAGGCGGTTTAATCACAGATCCTCCAGTTTCTCAATCCTCAATCAATCATCACAGGAACAACAACAGACAAACAAACAAAACAAACAAAGCTGGAGTGAAATTGAAAGTAATCCACGATCAAACTAACCTCCGTGGTGTTTTCTCTGTGGTATTGCTGATAGTCAATAGTGCATCACTTCACTAAAATGCATGTTAACATCCTGATATCTGTCTACTTCAAGCGCCAGGTGCACTACTCCCTCTTACTCTCTGCTCTCCCATGGACATGATGATTAAATTGGATGATTAAATAAGTGAAGATGAAATAAGCTTCTGCCAAATGAAGTAATTATCAATCTGACAAGGTGCAAACACAAGCCCAAAACACACCCGTAATTGAAAAAAGAGATTAAGCACAACCCCATAGAGCCATGTGTTGCTTTAAAAACCCGAACTGTCTAACAATTCCTTTTGATAATATATCAAACAATGTTTCTGGATAAAATAAAAAAAAAACGTACGTTGTTGCTGTGTTCTTCTGCCGTAGAACATCAAGATTTGAAGTCTTTTGCATTCAGACATGGTTTTCTGCAAACTTTGTAAAAAAGGAGTAACATTCTTTAATGAACAGTTTCAAAGAAATTTCAAGTTAAAAGTCCCACATTAGCAGTTTTTAATTGAAAAAAAGGTGTCAAATTTGAGATGCAATAAATCCAAAAAGTTCCACAAGTTCTGGACAAGACCAACTAGGTTGTGTTCAAGACATCTATGACTACTAGCATACTGTAAATCAGACATTTTTACTGGACAGTTATTTTGAAATTTCAAGATAAATGTCCCAAATTTGCACTTACATTGAAATAGAAAAAAGAAAGAAATGTCAAACTTGAGATGCAATAAATACAAAAATGTCCACAATTTCTAGACAAGACCAACTAGGACGTGTTCAGGACATCTATGACTACTAGCATACTGTAAATCAGACATGTTTACTGGACAGTTATTGAGAAATTTCAAGTTTAGCTTAATTTCAAGTCCCAAATTGCCATTTTTTTTTAAATTGCGAGAATGAGCAAAGCAATACAAACAAAACACTGGTCGTGTTCAGGACATCTATGACTACTAGAATACAGTAAATCGTATATGTTTACTCTACGGTTTCAAAGAAATTTCAAGTTAAAAGTCCCACATTGGCACTTTTAAATTTGAAAAAAAAGAAAAGAAAGAAAAGAAATGTCAAACTTGAGATGCAATAAATTCTGGACAAAAGGACATCTATGACTACTAGGATACAGTATATCATATCTTTTTACTGTGCAGTTTTAAATAAATTCCAAGTTAAAAGTCCCACATTGGCACTTTTTTAATCAAATAAAAAAGTCACAATTTCAAAATCTAAACTTTCCATAAGTTCTGACCAGGACTGTCTTTCTTGGTTTCAGGACACCTATGACTACTAATAATAAAATTTATCTAAAACTGTACAGTAGAAATGTCTTATTTCCAGTTGTCTAGTAGTCATAGGTATTAAATCACCTTTCTTCTTCATTCTGACGGCTGCTTTGAACTTGAGCAGCTTGTCTTGACTGTCCCATCAGTGGCCACCGCTCACCTCTAGGACTCCCCCCCCACTGCTCCTCTGCCGCCGTTCCTCTCACCACATGTCGTAATTACACCCGTGCATCTCTGTCCGAGTGTGTGGCCAAGGTGCCCTGAGTCCCCACGTGCAGCAGCAGCAGCAGCTCCTGCTCCACACGCTGACGGTCCAACCACATCTATCAAAGCCAAGTGACACCGTGAACCTTGAAATCTGTGAAAACACGAGCAGTATTTCTACATAAGGACACAAAAAACGGACACGAGGTTGGAGATCCTATGGCCGATCAAATATCACTTTAAATGTCACATCACGGACTCCGCAGCAGTATGAGCGCAAACACTTACTCACAATAACATTAGTCTGAGGAGTTAATCATTTTAATGTCGAGCTATAAAGAGCCATAAAACTAAGGCCTTATTATTTTTAATAAACATGAATTGTGTCGCGGAATGGAAACCCCGTCCTCTTTATATGCCATTTCCTTTTTATCCCGCGCCGGGCCGCCCCGCCTCACGCGTCTTCGCTGAATTACGACGCATTCAAGTCGCCGTAAAGCAAACAAATCACTCCCCTTGCCCTCGTGTTTCTCTCTCCCTACTTTCCTGAGTCACTTTCTGCTGCCCCACACACTCTCAGTGTCTCTGTGTCTCACACACACACACACACACACACACACACACACACACATAGACAATCTGTCCCTGCCAGCATGAGTTAATGAAATTGCAAATGCCAGGCAGCAATTTAGTCTGGAATCAATCAGTGCAGATGTGATGAGCTCGATTTGATTACATATAAAATTGTGATTTAATGTTTGGCCGGGGCCTTGAGGTTATTACAGCGTCTATTGAAGGAGGCAGGGTATGGAAGTGGCCATTCTCATGACATATTTGCTTTTTAATGACTCTTGGGACTAATACGTGTTTATTGTATTCAGCATTTAAACTCCACTTTGGGGTGTTTTTCCCAATTTTGGTCCCAACAATGCTTTCAAACTTCTCGTAACAAGATTAAATGTCCGATATGTGTTTTTTTTTTCTTTTTCTTTTTTTTCACATTGTAAAGACAGATTATGTATGTCAAGGCTCACGTTAAACTCAGAATGTGTGGATTCATTTCAGGTGTTTGATGTTTAATCGGCGTCAGGATCAAACGGGGGCGGCGGCGAGTGAGTAAGTCTGGCGCTTTTGATGAATGCTTTCAGTATTTCAGTGTGTGATAATGTGTGATAAGATGTGTTTAAAAAAAAAAAAAAAAAGAAAGAAAAAAGTAGATAAGGGACACACATCACTCCCAGGACGTCATTTTACAAACTTTTCTTCAATTAAATGGGTTCTTGTTTAACTTGCAGAGGTGAAATACGGTATTTTTTTGACTGAATTGACTGAACAGGACAGTGTGGTAGTGAGGCAGCATGAACCCTGACACTTAAAGGACACATATTATACCTTATTTTTCCAAGTTAACCTAGTTCCCTGGTGTCCTAATGAACATGTCTGTGACATGCTTTGGTCAAAATACCAAAATAAGGATGAAGCACCACAGCAGTTCAATCACCCTGCCAAAGCAACCCTGTGCAGAACGCTCTGTTTAGTAGTATCTCATTAGGTCCACCTTAAAAAAAAAAGTAAAACGGAACTTAAGGGACAGGAAATGACATCAGCCACAGAGGCTACTGGGAGCTAACAGCAGTTAGCATTTGGAAAAGTGATCATTTGCAGGCTCTAGCAGGCACATTGTCGTCATAACATGTATCCACTGGACAGATAAATCCTCTGAGGCTGGAAGTTTGTGTAGAACTCTGTGCTGCAAGGACTCAACATCACGTGTTTTATCTCCTTTACTTAGACTGAGGAGGACCTTTTTTTCACACTTTGCCGACTGATGGGCCTCCAGTGTCCCAAATATGAGGATTTAAATGATTAAAAAGTTAATTTTGCATAATATGTCCCCTTTAATAAGTTAAAAGTAACTCAGCTTTAATATTTACACCTGTGATTTTCTTCCTTCACAAGCTACAAAAGCTACAACGCTTTATACTTGGAGATTTGCCACGGTTAGGTTTTGAGCATGTTAGTTAACATGTTGCTTATTTACACATCCAACAGGGAGCATTGGCTCTCACCTGAAACTGTGTCCGGCCATGGATTGATTTGATTAAAAGACTATTTCAAGGAAAGGTGGTCTATGGTCTATATTGACCAGTTTGTCCTCAACTTTAGGTTGCATGACTTTTGTCCCCATTACCTTGTCTGTCAATCTGTTGGTGCCGGCTGAAAGCAATTCAGCTGTGGTGCTGAGCTACAAATGAATTGTCCATTGGGGATCAATAAAGTTGTCCGACTCTCTGAATCTGAACCTTAAGTTAGCAGAGCAGATTCAGTCCACTATTGGTAGGTACACAAACACCAGAACAACAACAGAGAGTCTGAACTTCCATTTTGAAGCCTCGGAAATATACGCAATGAGCATCGTCATCATGTTGAGTTTTTTCAACCGGAATTTCACAGACATGGAACGAATCCAGCTGTCAATTAAATCGGTGTCCACTCATAATGTGCTGTGCTTAATTGTCTAATTTCCTCTAAATGGGAAGATGACTTTCAAAATTGACATCAAGTTCTACCGAAGAAGGCCTGAAACTAGAGATCGAGACCATTGACTCCTCAGGAAAATGTTTACTGATGTTATAAGTACGGAGAGAAGTTGGCTCATTTTGCCGTAGCGTAATATAGCCTTACTTCCTGATTAGTTTCAACTGGCAAACTGAAAGACTCTGTCCACTTTGTATATATATGGTCTACAGCTTAAACACATAAATAAGATTTGATTGGCCAGTGCCTCTGCTGGGATATTTGCATAATGTGATTAGATTGGCCTGTGCTGGCACCGCCTCCAAGAAAGTTGAACATAATTTTTCTCAACTTCTGCCAAACATGAGAGTAAAAGTGAAGCAGCAGACAACGCAAATCCAGCGCGACAGCGGGGCAACCTCCCCATTCACCAGTGAAAGAGGTTCAAAGTGGCTGCTGTCGTTAAAAACAACACCGAAAACTTTCTGTGGCTTTGTCGACCTTTGCAGGATTGAAAGAAAAAAACAGGTCAGGACGTCCTTGTTTGTCCATCACTCAGAGCTGCTCTCCTCGCTTTCTACATCTCGGTGCCAACATTATTACAATCAACTCTACAAGCATGTTTTTAACCTTGTGGGCCCTATGCGTGATTTATTGCGACAGCTACAAGAGAATAATCAGTGCTGCGCCATTTGGCAACTATGATTCTAAACATATACAATTATTTAAAAGGGTGAGATATGCTGAGGCAAACAGCAGGCGACTGTATCATCGACCTTTTCCTGATCATCTCCTTTTGACAACTGAGGTACCTGGAAGTACCCGGTCAGTGTGTGCCTGCTTTTGTTAAATATCTCTCTCGCATTTCGTAGCCAAAACATCGTCAAAGTCGTCGCTGCACACACTGGTGCCCTTAGTGAGGCATCTTCAAAGTTTGCAAAGTGATCTGTTGGACTTGGGGTGTCATGATCGATGACCAGTTGACCTTGTTGCCTCCGTCGCCCCCGGTCTTGTCGCTTTGCACTATTCAGTATAAGAAAAATCAGGCCGTGCATAACCCAACAGGCTACCTAGCTTATAAACATGAGTCTGCTAACAGGCCTCCTGACCTGTGCTGTGAAACCGCTACAGATGCTGCAGAATGCCGTGGCGCGCCTGGTCAATCAGTCTAAAAGGGCATATGTCACCTCTCTGTTCACTGGCTACACAGCGGGCCGGGTCCTATGTTCCCCGGGTCCTATGTTCCCCGGGTCCTATGTTCCCCGGGTCCTATGTTCCTCGGGTCCTATGTTCCCCGGGTCCTATGTTCACTGTTTTGTATGTGACCGGGGAACATAGGACCCTTTCTCTAAAAAAGGGTCCTATGTTCCCCGCTGTTCACCCAAAGGGTCCCATGTTCCCCGCTTTGTATGAGACCGGGGAACATAGGACCCTTTCTCTAAAAAAGGGTTCCATGTTCCCCGCTGTTCACCCAAAAGGACCCGGGGAACATAGGACCCTACCCCTTACCCTAACCCTTACCCTTACCCTTATCCTTACCCTACCTTACCCCTTCACCCTGGAGCTCCACACCCAGGCTTCCACAAAGTGGGGAACATAGGACCCTTTTTTGGGAAAAACGGGGAACATTGGACCCTTTTTGCGGGTCCTATGTTCCCCGATCGGGGAACATAGGACCCGGGGAACATAGGTACGACCCCCTACACAGCTAGCCGCCCGTATCAAATTCAAATCACAGATGCTAGCCTACAAAGTGCTCCATGGGTCTGCTCCCATCCACAGCTCTCCACAGGCTTATGTTAACCCTTAACTACTCCGTTCATCAAAGGACGGTCTGACGGTGCCAATACCCCACTCTTTTCGTGTGTCGTTCCACGCTGATGGAATGGCCTACCGAGCGCTACCAGAACATCACCAAGAAGCTCTTGGAAGACCCAGCTCTTCCAAGAGCAACTTCTATCCTAGCAAACCCCACCCTATGTAGTGGATTTCTTTCCAAGACTCCTTCTATGCAGCGTATTCCTCTTTTGAAAGTCATAAGTCTGGATGAAATGTTGTGCGATTAACACTCCAGACAGATGTTCCGTATATTTACGGATAGATTCGGCCAAAAAGAAACTGAATTTCCAAGTATGATCTACTTTGCTAATCAAGGGACACAGGCTCATCCCCTCGTATAAATCTTCTTCCCTACACTGTTTGACTCGCACTTATTTATTTCCTCAGCGGTATAGCACACAATTTCCCAATGAAAAATGCTGCATAAGGCATCACTCGCCTGCCTTATCAAAGCCAGTGCAGCTGTACCGACAGATAAAGGGCAAAAAGTAATAAAATAAGTGTCTTTGTGTTCACTCTGCTCCGGCCTGATGAACCACTTGCTGCATTTTTGACCTTTGTTTCGCAACAGTATCGGAGCAAAACACTTGCAGATAAGAGAGAGAAATGCCAAAATATCTGATGTATTTCATTTATCAGCGCGTGAACAGATGATGCGTTTCCCTTGTCTAAGTCTGGTGGCGGCCGTGCACCACAAAAACCTATTGTGCACCGCCGTACAGTTGAGACTTGACTAACTCCAGACACTGTGGCTTAGTCTGACATTTTATAAATGAATGGATCACAGATTCCTCATTTATCTGCAACCCCTTTGTCAAACGCGGAGCTCTTCATCATTTCTGTGATTGATGCCTTTTCACGTGCAGCAGGAATTAAAAGAAATGTATTATTCATGGCCTTTGCACAAGCGTATTAAAATGATCCATCTACGAAAAAAAGGCGAGAACACTTATTAAATGACCATGTTGTGCAAAAGGAATTATTCACAGTCATGCAGGGAACCTTAACATATGAAAGTCCAGGCTCCTCGGAGAAAAGCTCATTAAATGCGATAAATAATGTGGGACAGCCGCTGCTTTATTTCTTAGCCGAAATGTTCAAGGTTGTTGCATAATCATATCCATAATCTGTGATGATAAAGCAGATATTTTGCTCGCTGGATAACAACAACCTGCTTATGAATCTGGTATAATGTGGTCCTTGGAAAACCAACAGGTAAAGCTGAAGGCTGTTTGCAGTACATTAGGAACAATGTCCTCTTTTTTTGGCACCTCAATGTAAGACCACTGTTGTTGTGAATAACAGACCAGAGAAAGCAGCTACCACTGGTCCAGAGCATGTGATCAGTGACAGAAGTCTCTCCATCTCAGCCGTTTGTCAGTAAATCTCACATAACCTTTGAATTCATTGGGTCAGGTTACAGCAGCATTGCTGACAAAGGCTTTAAAAGTGATACATAATACAAAATATGTGAGCTTTAGTATTTTTTAAATGGTCTCTACAATCCAATACTTTTCAAGGCCAACCAAGAAGGCAGCATGTCCCTCTGTTTTGTATGTGTATGATTGAATGAGTGAATTATTTGGAAGTGCTACTCTATCTTGCACATCTTATTGTATCCGTTTGGATTTTTTCTTCTGCAGTAAATCGGTCTAAGCTAAGTCGAGACAACTGAACTAACCCGCTCAAGGTCGAGTAAGCGGACATACACTACCGTTCAAAGGTCTGTGGTCACCCATACAATTTTTTTGCGTTTTCCATTAAAAGTCACACTTTATTCATCTAAAGTTGCAAAATGAATAGAAAATATAGACAAAACATTGACAAGAATAGAAATAATGACTCTTATTCAAAACAATAATTTTGCCTTTCAAACTTTGCTTACGTCAAAGAACCAGCAAAACTGTTTTCAGCTGTGCTCACATACTTGCACAAGGGTTTTCAAGAGTTTTCTAATCATCCAATAGCCTTCTAACGCGATTAGCAAACACAATGTACCATTAGAACTCTGGAGAGATGGTTGCTGGAAATGGGCCTCATATACACCTATGTACATATTTCATTAAAAAAACAAACATTTGCAGCCAGAATAGTCGATTCATTTAATGCTATATTCATTGAAAATCCAAAAATAAGGACATTTCTGACTTCATAAGTGACCGTTTGCATTGTGCCGAGTTTAGTTCCAATCACACCTTACCTCTTCGCTGTTCGTGGAGGATTCAAATCTAATCGTCTTGATGCCACCTTGAAGCCTGCCAGAGCCCCTGTTAGATAAAAGGTTAAATGAAATACATGTGAATGGTTATACTTTGTTCACGCACAGACACGCACGCAAATACGCAACTGTCCCATCTTCGGTTTTATTACTATGCAAATTGTACCTTTTATTTTCAGCACCAGGCAGATAATCATCACATGAGAGTCGAAAAACGTGCCATAAAAACATCATATACTGTAACGAGCAGGCATTGCAACTTACAAGGAAACAGAAACTGTGCTTAAATTGGGAGCTCCCAAAAAGATAACACGGTGCTGGTGGACCACAGCGAACACCACATACAGTCACACAGTCACAGACAAGAGGTGCATTCAGTGACCATCGGAACCACGGCACATAATGACAGTAGAAAAACACCTAAACAACAACAACTAAACATGCCTATAATATATTAAATAGACACCAACAAAGTGAGAGGTAAGAGAATGTGTTATAAACTTGCCTGAAGATCTGTCATCAACTTCCACTGATTTTTCCACATATTTAAATGCAGCAGACTCTGTACAGCTCAACACTTTAGACCTTCATCTGTGTAGACTCTCATTAATCCAGGTCAACGTTATTCAAAACACACAGAGTCGGGAGCAACAGGACTTGTTTTGCTTGAAGATGTTTTACCTCTCGTCTCATCCGAGAAGCTTCTTTGATTCTTCAGTTCAGACGTCCATTCGCCGACCGACTCAATCGGCGTGTTTCCAACCTTCTTCTTCTCCGGTCAAGACATTTTTTAGAGTGGTACTGAGGGTTTTTAAGGTCCAGCACTGTTCTTCATTTCTGCCTGCAAATTAAAATGTATTTTGTGCATATACACTGGCTTATGACACATCATGGCCATTTTCTTAATGCAATGAATGTCTTCCCTACCTACAGCTATCTGTGCTTTAACAATGTTGGACAAGCTCTGGGCCATAACTCAATTTCTTTTTTTCTTTCAAATGAAATGTATGCATTTTGTAGATTATTTTTGGAATAAGAAATAGCCCGTGTCTACATGGTTGGTAGACGTTACCACATAGTCGCAGGAGTAAAAAGTGGTATGCATCGACATCAGAACTTTTCTATGTGCACGAAGAGCCTTTTTAGACTCGACCTGTGACTTGGTCGGAGACTCGTATCTTTGCTCTATTTCTGACTTTACTTGTTTACTTGGACCAACACTTGAAACACACTGAAAAAAGCTCTGCACTTACCTAACGGGCCTGTGTGTGGAATCAATTGAGCCTCACAGGTCGGCCCCCTCAAAGAAACCAGGTACAAATGAAAGTGCTGTCAGATGTGAGGCTGTTGTTGTTGGCCGGCGCCAGCATTCCTATAACTCGCTATGCTATACCTTGCTTTTCTTCCCCCCCCCATCAGATTCAGCCCTTTCGCTCAAAAGGGGAAGGAAAAAAGGAGGAGGCATGTACTAACAGAAAATATCACTATTGTAGAGTATGTGCCGCACTAAATGGTACACAGCCTTGTATGTTTTCCTTGAACCTGCAGCGCTTCAAACATGCTCCGCTGTACGTTTGTGTGTGTGTTTTGGTCTTAACACGTGGCAGCAACACTAGGCAATTAGGCACGTAGAATGTGAAAGAAATGGTAAATGGTTTGTATTTATAAAGCGCTTTTCTAGTTGCGACGACTCAAGGCTGCACGACTTTGTATTCACCCGTTTACTCCTTATTCACACTGTAGCCATCAGGAGCAACATGGGGTTAAATGTCTTACCCAAGGACACATTGGCATGTAGACTAGCATAGCAAAGGAACTTAACCACACATCCTTTGTGGTGAAAGATGCAGCAGTTGTAAAGAATGTAAATGTCTTGTTAATGATGATTATTAACAACCAACGATTTAGAAGACCATCTCAGAACGCACTAAACATTGAACCTTTAAGAAGCCGACCTAGAGCTGCAGGTGCCACTTTATTAGGCATCCTCTGCTTCTAATATATTCACTTTGACCCAAAAAACGACCAGAATTTGTTTGCTGCCTGTGACTTTTGCCATACAGCTCATGAAGAGTGAGACGATATATTGTTGGGAAAATAAGAACAACATCAGCTGCACACAGCGCGTTTGTGTCAGCGGCTTACGTTTGTCAAGAGGGAAAGAAAATATTCAGCATTCTCGTGGCCCGAGGCTCGGCGCACGTCTCAAACTCTGTTGATGTGTGCAATGTTCTCGCACACAGCTTCCCCTGATGGTGAAGAGGAGATCTAAATATTGCTGTAGTGAGAGGAGGTTTGGACCGCGCTCCGGGTCAGCAGAGCAGTCACGAGTGTTTTTGATGGTTTGTTAAAAAGATGGGAGAAAAACAAAAAAAAGACCACGCTGGCTTTTATTACAGAGACTAAGCAGTTAGTGAGTCTGTGATGTCAGGTTGGCAAGGATATTTCTTGACCGTCAGCCAGAGGTTTCCTCTCTCCATTTGTCTGTATTTTAATTTCTCTTTCGCTAGTTTATTTTCTGAAAAGAACTTAAGCAGAAAATGAAAGAAGTGTATTTCACCGACTTTAGAGTCTTCTGTCATTGGTTGCTTTTTTTTACTTTAGAATTGATTTTGACATTTTATTGATTGCTTAAAGGTTCTGTATGGCTTTGAAAAGGGGTTATCCGTCTGAACATTTAATCTCTGATGAGCTTGTGCTCTGCCTGAGGTCCACTTAACAATTTCTACACCTCGGTTAAAAGGAGCAGCAGCAGCACCAGCGGATACCCAGCTGATCAAATGTTAAATTTGTTGAGATTATCAGCTACTGCTGCTACTGGAACACTAAACTTGGCACAGTAAATGGAGGTGAAGGGCTTGGAGGCCACAGTAAACAAAACTTCCTTCATCTTATCAGTGCACAGAAAATTAACGACAGCCACGAGACGGACATAGATATCGAGCGGTGGAGTCTGTTAGTTACAAAAATAATGTATATATGTATAAATATATATATATATATATATTTTCTTTTTTTTAACTATATATGTGTGTATATATATACATATATATCCTTGATACATTTAAAAGTCCCAGCCACAAGTAAATCATAATTGAAATTTTATTTACCATTCTGGAGTAGAAAGTACTTCCACATTCGAGCTATTACAGTACAAACCAACGAAAAAAAGGCCACGCATTAGAGTTTGAGGAGCAGAATAAAAATTTAAAATGGCTTTTCCGAGCGGCAGCATGAGGCGGCGCAGAAGAGAGGCGACGGGTGGGCGGAGGAAACGAAAAGGGACGAAAACGAGCAGACGGAGAGAGGGGCGGGATGGAGGAAGTTCAAAACAATGCAACCCTTCATAGAAGGCGAGAATACAGACCTCCAGCAGCTTCATGTTAACGCTGCAGAGAACGGATGCTGACGTGGGAGAGTGGTGGCAGGGGGTGGGCGGTGGGGGGGTGCTCCAAACGTGATGCAAAATATAATTGATTATTTAAGTCTCACTGCACTAAAATACGTCGACGGCTGACTCAATGGCCCAGTCGGTGTCTCGGGTCGGCCGTCATGAGGGCCTTTTGCTTCGGTACTGAGGCCAAACTGAACCTCGTTGTTGTTCACACACAGATGAAAAAATCAAATGACCACAGGAGGAAAAACAGTGTCCAGAACACGTTACATCTCCAGGAAAATTGGAGAACGAGGCTCACTGATTGGTTGAGGCTGTTGCGACGAACGTAACACTGTCCTTTGTTTTGTTTTTTTTATGAATGGGGAGCCTGGAAGGTCTTGGAGGTGGCGAGCATGGCTCGCACTTTGGCCATAAGATCCTGAAACGAGAGGAAAGACAGGCGACAGGTTATTAACCAGTATGAATTCACGACATATAAAAGACAGAAGAAGAGCCAAGGCTTACCGATGCATTGTGGGTAAGAGTAACGTGGGTGTTAAGAACTGATAACACTGGCAGGGTTATTAAACATCCAAATTATAAGAAGAAAAAAAGCAGTTGTCAAGGCGATGAAGGCCTGAGGGACGCTTACATCAGACCGTGTGTTGTTGATGCCAGTGCTGAATATTGGTAACAATGTAGGTTAAAGGTGCAGTAAGTAACTTCTGATGCCAAAATCACTCACTACATCGAATTTAATCTTTCAACACTCATCTTGGTACGATGACAACCTTGCTCATTCTTTCAGAGAACTGGGATGAATTCCATAACCTAAAGTGCGTTGTAGTCTCACTTTACGAGTGTAGCCGTGTCTCCACAGACACACAAACAACGCTGCTGTGCTGAGAATAGCTTTAATCGACACTGTGTGAACTCATTTGACAACAGGCATTTGTTTACATTGAAAAGTTACAAGCTATAACTTTAGAATCATGTATTAACTCCTTTTAAACAACAAATAATAATAATAAAAAAAAAAACGCTAAAAAAAAGTCTAGTTGATCTAGAATCCACATCTGTGCCGGGGACCAACTCGGAGCATTAGAATTACTGAGGGGAAAAAGCTGCAAGCAAATGATTTTTATTTTAAGGTAATTGCTGAGTGGAATTAAAGTGATGTGGTTAACGATGTGTGTTTTTTTTTTTCTTATTCCCAGGTTGTCACAGCTTAATTAAACAGGACATCTGTCACATTTAATCAAATTAAAGTCTCAAACACCTGTTGGTAACCTTGCCTCGAATGTGATTTAATTTCGCTAGTGGATGCTTTTACTTTTGTTTTGTCGTTTTGTTTCCCCCCCCCGTGCGACTGCGCTCCACCGAGGGAAAGTAAGGAGACATTTGTAGAAAGGTAAAAAAGTAAAATCAGGCATCTTTTCCATTCTAATATATTGTTTTTGATTAACTGTACCATTGCAGACATGTGTGGACGATGACATTCAGATCATGTGATCTCCACAGAAACTATAAGAACAGAAGATTCTACACCAAGGTTCTGTGATTGGACAAAATATTGGCTATTAGTGGATGGTTGAGCTCATTGCTGGTTATTCTGTATCGTTATATACAGAATGTAAATGCTGTTTTTGTTATCTTTGATGCACTCCTTTATCTTTAGCCCCCAATATGTTACAACCCTGGCTCAGGGAAAGCAAGACGTGTCAAAATCAGTACAATAATATTATAATATTGTTACAAATAATCCTTGAATGGTAAGGGAGTTGTGGGAGGGGCTTGGTTCAGGCTCTCGAAGACAACCCTCAGGTGCAGATAATCAGAGGCTGGCGACCGTATGGAGGTCACGGAGCGCCACTCGCGGCGACACAGAAAATATGGAGGTCCGCAAGTGCCACTGAAACACATGACGTATGGAGTGGAGGTAAAGGAAGGAGAGCCTCAAGGACAACAAAAACAGCATTAGTCAATACTGAAGTATAAATAAAACTGGGAAAACGTCACAGGGCTGTAAACCAAGTTTAATGTAGAGGATTTGAAGCCCATTCATTATAGTTTAGTCAGCTGATTTAAACACAAGTGTCTGCCTAAAAGGATAACAGGGGACTTGCAGGAAATGTTAGAAACCCACATAAGGAAGTTCACAAATGACTATTTCCAAGTATCTACAGGTAGTGACTCCTTACTTTCCTGCTGTTTTGCAAAGATAGGATCTATTATGCAAGTAATTAATGATGAGGGGAGAAAAAAGCTGAAGTTACAAAAAAAAAAAGAGTTCAGAGAGAAAATAATAGTGAGCTTCCAAAGTGCAATTTTTTGTTCTCTCCCTCTCCCTCCTTCTCTGGGTAAAAATGCAGATGTTTGCTGACTAGGGGGCAAATGCTCGCATAGCTGAATAGGAAGTGTTGATTTGCATACCGAGAGTGATTCAAACGCACACGGACAAATACCCACCCCTTGAGCTTTCCTGACAGATGAGACAAATTAACAGTGGTAATCACAGAGGGAAGGAGCCGTCACATCAAATCACTCAGAGGCCATTTTTTTTCCCCCTCCCCTTACGCTCGCACTCACGAGTGCTCGTGTTCACAGAATGTGACAAATAACGCTTCAGATTATCGCCGACTCGGTGGATAGAGGCTCAAATGCACTTGAATTATTGTCACAAAATTACAGCCCAAATTACCCAAATTATATCGCGAAGCCGTCTCACGTGGAACAGATGAATAAAGTTATTTCAGGCACGTTTCCACCACAGGAACTCGCACCAGGATCATGGTTTCTTTCCCAGAAGCTGTGTGTGTGTCTTTCCAACGAGAAACTAAACAGTTGTTTTTAGGGCCCCAAAATGGCTCTTCTCTTAATATATATGGAGCTTCCACATTACTGACAGTTGTGTCAGCATTTTGTTGTGCTTTAGCATTTTACGTCTGCTGACTAATCTCCACAACAGCTCATGAATTATAGGTCCAAAAGTACTACAATTAATGATCGTACCATAGTCCATAATTTTCTCAATTAATCGAGTAATCGTTTGGTTCATAAAATGTGGAGAATGTCAATCATTTGCGTTTTCAAATGTCTTGTTTTGTCCACAAATGGAAATGACACAAGTCTTGATGATTTCTTTGTTAAATGAAGGAAAGGAACCAGGAAACATTTACTTTTAAGGGTGCTTTCACACCTACAGCATTTGGTGCGCACCAAATGTGTTTGGCCCCTTGGCTCGGTTCGTTTGTGTAGGTGTGAATGTAATCTCAGTACTTTGGTGCGTACCAAATCAACTGGTCTGAGACCTGCCTGAAGGGGTGGTCTCGGACCGGCTTTATCTGCCCTACTTTGGTACGGTTCCTCTGGTGTGGAAGCAACCAAACCAAATGGGACAAAACGGTATAGTTTAATGCATTATGGGTATGAGATGAGATACGGGATTACCCCGAATTGCGGTGCGGAGCGTCAGCAATACGGTTTTGCAGCATCCTATGCCCAGCATCAATCCCCACCTGGTGCGTTACGGCAGCGCAGCCAGCCGTATACAGCAAGCCAGCAATCAGTGCTTACATTAAGTGATGGTGACGCACTCCGTGGAAATCGGGGGGTTAGTCTGGTTTCAGTGGCGATGGTCTTTGCGGTCTATTTTGGTTTGTTTAAAACTATGCATATGTGAAAGCAAAGCGTACCCACGTCTGTTTGCTACATCGTAACATTTTGTCTGACTGGTGCAGACCAAAGCAATCGAACTATAGGTGTGAAAGCGCCCTAAGAAGCTGAAAACGTCTGAGAACCAACCGATTTATTAATTATATAACTGGTTGGCGATCAATTTAGTAAAACGACTCGAGTCTCCTCGTGTTAACCGCGTGTGCTCGTTTCATTTGTCCCGACACAGTTTCATAACGATCCCATCCCTTTTCCCCATACTTAATAGTTTCCATACGTCACAGGATCTTCGTTAGCGCTGCCGTTAGCGTCACCGCATCGCTCATCGGCCGTTCACACAGGCAGAAAGACGTACCTCGATGCAAAGTCTATATTTATCTTTCACTGTCACGCAGTTGTAGCATCTCTCAGGTACAAGCACATAAACTGAACTCTCTACTTGGAACTAAGAGGTAGACACAGTCAAATTAATATATATTTACAGCATATTATTCAACATTTTATAATAAAACATGCCCAAACCAACCAACCTCTGCAGTGGGACATTTAAATCTATTGTGGTGAACTTCACTGGTGGATTTCCTGTAATACTGAATGTACTTATTGTTACGCGTCCAACTTCAAAGGACATTTAAATTAAAGACTGTTTTTTTACGAATTCATAAATTTCACCGAGTGCTGGTTATGAGGAGCCAAAAGTTGGTTATTTCTCTGCAACTTTAAATCTGTTGCAA